>NC_134571.1:160429001-161159247 GCF_050947875.1 Dermacentor variabilis
GGAACAAATGCGTCGCGACTGATTACGCCACCCGATACGCTATCACTCGGGCTCTCCCTACCAGTTAAGCCACTGACGTCGCAGACTTTCTCTTACGTGACATTATCTTGCTTCATGGCGCCCCGCGACAGCTCCTTACTGACCGTGGTCGAAACTTTCTCTCGAAAGTTATCGCTGACATTGTGCGTTCCTGCTCCATTCAACACAAACTGACTACCTCATACCATCCTCAAACCAATGGCCTGACAGAGCGGTTAAACCGTACTCTTACCGATATGCTGCCCAAGTATGTTTCCACGGACCACCACGACTGGGACATTGCCCTTCCTTACGTAACATTTGCGTACAATTCTTCCCGGCACGACACCGCAGGGTTTTCTCCCTTTTATCTACTGTACGGTCGCGAACCTACCTTGCCCTTAGACACGGCACTTCCTCCTGCTGCGGTCTCAACAAGCGAGTATGCGCCCGACGCCATCGCCCTCGCCGACCATGCACGCCAGCTTGCCCGTGCTCGACTGACGGCCTCACAAACCACTCAGCAGTGCCAGTACAACGCCCGCCATCGTGACGTACAGTTTTCGCCTGGTGCGCTCGTGCTCCTGTGGTCGCCCACTCGTCACGTCGGACTTTCAGAGAAGCTCCTTTCGCGATACACGGGGCCCTACCGCGTGCTGCGCCAGGTGACGCCTGTGACTTACGAAATTGCTCCTGTGGGTTCAACCTCGTCCTCTCCTCTGGCACCTAGTGATGTCGTACACGTCAGTAGGCTCAAGGCCTACTACACTGTTTCCGAGTCCAATCTTTAGTCGCTCCGGGACGGCGCTTTTGCCGCCGGGGGTAGTGCTACGACACAATATGTGCGATCACGAAAGGCGAGCAGTGTGAAGACGACGACGACGATTAGAAGCTAGCGCGGGCTGTTGCCTCCTGGCCAAGCGCAGCGTATTGCCTTGTAAGTATACTTGTAAATAGCTTTTCGTCGGTGTCTTCCTACGTAACAATATGGAAAAACACTGCTTCTTTCTGATAAAGCCTTAAATTTTAGTTGTCGGGCAAAAGCGCATCTACTATGTTTTTGTGAGATATGTAAGTACCAATTGAAACTGCACCTGCATATCGTCAGGGTACATTATCTATAAATCAACATGTTGCAACATAACCCTTTCCCTGAACCCATGTATTGAGAGCTGTGTTTGTCTCTATTCGGTAAAGATGCTCTTTGCCGTGTCGTTAAAATGTATATAATGCCAGCAGAGAAAACACTTTTGTTTCAGCTGCACAGTTAGACCTTGCCCGTCAAAATAAAACTTCATGAAAACTTCATGACAATATGACCTCATTGCAGCTTGCAACTAACCCGAGATAATAGAAAGCTGCTTCATTTTTTGTCGTGACGCATTTGATCTTTCAGACATTTCGCAAAGAACTATCAAAAAATAACTTCTTGTCACATCTTAGGATGTTCGGTTCCTTCCTCTCAAAAAACAATCAGTAATGGATGGACCATATGATTTTTATGCTATCGAGACTCATTTCATTATGTCAGCCGCATGATCGACATCTGTCTTTCGATAAGAAGCCGCTCAAATGCGTAGTGTGGTAGGAACCTTCGATGCCGCTCTTGAGTGGATCTCGCATCTGGGCGCCTGTCTTTGTCCCATTTCTAAACTTTCAGTATATTGCGTACCATGTATGCGTTTGTTTTTCGTGTGTGTCTAAATCGATTGTAAATAATTTTCGCACGACATTACTCATAATTCCATGCAATTAAAACTCATCCGTGGCGTAGAGCTCTAGTACTAGGCTTGCGATATGTAGGTCAGGCGATTGAATCTTGGTGGTAGCACGTGTTTTTTTTTTGTACACTTTATTGCGTTAAAATGCTCTGGGGCACGTCTGGGGCGGTTTCAAGTACCGCAGAGATCAGGGTGGACAGTCCACACAGTAATGTAATCAGTATACATAAGAAAACAAATGTCAGGTATTACCATCAGTTGTAAAGCCAATGGAAGAAGAGCGATTGTGGGCCGCCTTCTGCAAGGACGCAGACTTGTGGAACACCGCGGTGTGACGTGAGGAATCCTCCTTCCCGAGCATCCAGGCGTACAGGAAATGTTTGGACATGGAGGAAGGTGCAGAAGAACGTGGACGAACGTCCAGGGAGGTGCAGCCAGTGGAGAATTCCCACGTTTGCTTCAGTGCTCACATGGCTGTAAACTTTGCGGATGTCCATCAACAGTATGGTTCGAATCCAACGGTAGCAGCCTCTCACGAGAACTACAGAGGAAAGTACCCAAGCCCATTTCAGGTTCTCATCTGGTGATAGAATCGAAGTTATGCAGGGCGGTGCCTGGAGTATCACTCGAGCCACCATTTGGAACAGGTAGCAAGCATTTGCTCCATTAATTTGCGCAGAGAATATGGGCTTCATATGAGCGCCATTGTCTCCAGGTTTGCATGGCTTCGGAATAGCGACCACCTCCACATGGCACCACGTATCTTGTATCATGCTAGTGCAGTCCACGCTACGTTGATATGCTCCACAAACAGCTCAAAAACATTGCTTGCGGTTCTTGTATGCGGTTAAGGAATGCTGTCAGGTCCTGACGCAGTATGCGGATTCGCTTCGTTTACGCAGCCAGAAATTGGGTAGTCGAAAAGACGCTAGGATGTCATCAGTATCGTCACGTGTAGGTGGCATACAAGCATCAGTTGGGAGGAACACTTCCTCAATAAATGTGGCGAGGGAATGCGGAAAGCAGGAAGGGCGAGTGGCTCTTTAGCCGATGGCGAGAGGAGTCTGGCTAGCTGCTAGCAAAGCCTATGCCACATAATAAGGAGGATGGCGACTGCGTTCCATCGCTTGAATTGCGCTCCAAAATTACGCAGTTGATTACGAGGGGCTGAGGGAAGCAGACCAATCCTGCCATCGGCCTTGATCGAGGTGCCGTTCATGATGCCGACCCACCACTGTAACGGTGTTGAAGATCTAACGATGCTGCGGTTGACGTTGGATATGGCTCCTACGCAAGGTCTGCTTGACGCGTGCAGCCCAAAGATGTAGAAGATGTAAATACAGAGAGGCTTGGATGTCGTCGCGTCCAAAGGTACGTGTTCCATTGGTTGGTTCCGGGAGAACGCCATGTAATGGTGGACAAGGGGTCTTCCGGCAAAATTTTCTGATGCGGAATGCTAGCGATCTGAGTCCACCACACGACAGAAGCGACGAAGACGACCCATCTCTTTAGGATAGAGTCCAAGGTGAATTGGATTATTGTAGCTACCCTATCAATCCAGTTCACATTGTTAAGAACGGCCAGCTGTAGTGCAAGTTTTGCCGGTCGGTTGCGACAGTGGCGGCAACTTTCCTGGAACGTCGCCGCAAACCTCTAGCCACGGCGTGACTAAGTCGACTGTGTGTGAACAACAATACGTGCGTCCTCGACTTTCCGTCGCTGGAACCGAGTTTGACGAAGTCGCCATTGTGACTAAAAGGGCTCGGTGGACCAACTATTTTTACTGAGCCCGCGGGAACGTTTACTGAGACCCCTTCCCACGCGCCGACCGTGGGCAGCCACGCGCAGACAATGGGCAGCCGGCGGGCGCCGCTGCAGCTCGGGGAATAAATGCCCCTGCGGCGCCGGGTCGTCTCCCCTACGGTGCCTCGTCAACTCGCCTACGTGCCTCGTCGTCTCCCCTACGGTGCCTGGCCAACTCGCCTACGGTGCTTGGACGGCTGTTTCTGTCACCTGGGTATCGGGGGAGGACCGAGTGTTTATAAACCGCTGTTGTGCGGCTGCTCAGGACACACTCTCTCAAGCAGTCATGTTAGACTGATGTACTTTCTCAAGCAGTCATGTTAGACTGATATACATACTGTAAATAAACCCATATTCCTCGTTCTCGAAGAGAAGCAGTCCTTCCCTTCATCAACGTCCTCAACGCGGATAAGTTGGACAACGGCATGGGCCAGCTACCTTCTAATTCATGCCCGACTCGAATCTTGACAACGGATCACGAGCGATGGGATCGAACCCCCAATCATAACAACATGGACATGACACCATCATGCTTCTTAGTCACCATGATAAATCTAGTTACTGCAGTGGCGTCGCTGCTGTCCGTGCCGGCGGGGAGGCACGGATATATAATTAAGAACAATGTCTACAGAATTGGCATGCATCTGGTACTCCGCAGGCTCGATGCAGGATATCTCCACGTGGTCTGCCGTGCACTAAAGTATCCCGCCACCGCGACTAGTCGGCAACGACAGCATTGGCGGCATGGATGCTAGCGCTGGATATTTATACTACCACATAGACACATATACTACGCACAAGCTACCAGCGCTACCACTGTAGGGGCGAGCGTAATATGACAGAATGATGACGTCCGAACATGGGAGGAGAAGATATACTGCCACAACACAATGCCGCAATGTGCGCCACCGTGAGAGGTCGATGCCGGACTGCCGAAAAGTGGAAGGAACTTACGTTGCCACCTTTCCAGTTGGTATATGCGAGGTGTCGAATTTAGACACCCCAGAATGAACAGTGAGAAACAGTCTGAAAACCATGGAATTAGTGAGAGGGCATTCGTGTTTCTTTAGCACTAATGTCCAAACTTGTAGCTTTCCACAATGAAGTAATGGTCGAAACTCTCCAACCTTACAAGAAATGACACAAAAGTTCCATTGTAGTACGGCTTTCGACGACATCGTAAATGGCCGCATCATTAAGATCACGGCGATTTACCAATACCGAGGTGAGCTGCCACACATGCTGTGCTACCAAGCATAAAAGCTCCATAGGTCACAGCGCAACTGATGCGACTGCTTGCTTTCACGGGTGGGTTGGTGAAGTGACAGGGACGACTGCGGCGGTTCGCAACACTCACGCCGGCGGCGAATTTATGCGCTGCGTTCTCCTAACCGCTTAAGCTTCTTTTGGAGTGGCAAGACAAAGATGAGTCACTGATTCTGCACACACTACCGTAATCGAGGCGTCCTGTGACAATGGTTTGAATGCGGAAGACTCGAGGGAGCGGTTTTAACTGCTGCGTTGGGCGTGTTGTGTATCTGAATTGGCGGATAAACTTATTGGCGTATCTAGGAGCAGTGGCTCCTCATTTAGCGATGCGAGAACTGCACAGAGGTTGGACGTAGCTATTTGTTTTGATGCTTCATACAAAGGAGTCTACTGATTGTCGATGACGACGGCCCGCAGCGTTAAAGAAAGGAAATGCGGGCAAGACAGATGACGATTATGGTTGTGTGGCTAATAAACGCCCCAAAGGGTGCAACTGTTATTACAGTGTAAGTTCATTTATACACAAAACTTTTCATGTTTAGCGAGAAAGAAACAAAAAAAAACATAAAGCGTTGTCTAATTTTATTACATATTCTTCCTTTTGCGATGCTTGCGTCAGCTAACATATGGCATTAATCTAGGCGTGACGCGTTTGCTATTGCCAGTTTTTGCCTAGTGTCCCCTCTCGAAGTGTCCCCACTTCATTCAGCAGTGCGAACTGTGCGAAGCTGCTTTTCTACTGAAGCGTGCCCTCATCCCCAGATGTCGTTTGTCATTTTGGTAGGAAGGCACACATTCTACTGCATCATGGCATTAATGATCAAGGAATTGGCACAACGCTGCTGCTTTTCCGCAACGGCGCTTCCTTCGAGAAAGTCCTGGCATATGTAAGCTGCGTTTTCGCTTCTGTGGAAAAGAAGTGAGCTATCACCAAACAGCTGTAGCTTGCTTTTGTATGCTTGGCGCAGAAATTTCACCCATACCCCCCACAGATGACGTTTCACTGTTGTTACCGATCATCATGCCTTACGTTACTTGAGGATGTTCAGAAACGTGACAGTACACCTTGGTCGCTAGAGCGTCAAATTACAAGCATGCCATTTAGAAGTCATTTGTAAGCTCGAATCGAAGCAACAAGACTCCGATAATTTTACAACTTGCCCGCTACCTCCATCTTTGGATCACGTCGCAGTACACTGTAAACATGGCCGCACGGACGTCGCATCGTTAGTTTTACCTATTGGTTCCTCGTTCCAGCTGTCAGTAAGCCGTTCTTTTGTGTTTCCGGTCACCAGCGCGTTGCTTATTATTGCTACGGCCTCATTGAATATCTCAGTGGTGTTTTATTTAAACCAAACCTCAGGCTTCGGAAATAGCTGAAACTCTTCAAATTAGGCGACAGTGGTCCCTGCCGCTCCATTTTCTTCCGGTGGATCATTTATAGGTTCACGGCGTTCTGTGCTTCCTCGGTGCTGAATTTTAACAAAATTATTAGGCCAAACCGATGTCTGGCTACTTGGGTTACCTTAAAACCCGTGAGCACATATGCAGCCGATTCTCCTGTTCGAGTCTTCACACCAGTCCAGCTGGAAATGTCGCCTCGTGTGCTCTTTATCAACGCCGCAAGCGACCTGCCGCTGCAACTTCCTTGTACAGCAGCACTCTTCACTATCATCGGAATTGACCTTTACGGCGTTCTACCGGCCACCGGTGCATTTTAACTGCTGTAGACTACATGATCCCGTTCATCGTAACTGCTTCCCTCCGGTGAGGGAGTGTTCCAGAAGTGGCTGCCGGGGCCAACTTTTAAAAAGCGACCTACATGTTTCATGCAGCCCCTGATGTTCTTTTGAACGGGCACGGCAAGGCAGTTCTCTGCAGCGCGCTTGGCGAAGTTCTGCGAGCCTCCAACACCGTGCAAAAGGCATCGCAGGCTCAGTGAAATACAGTACACATATATCCAACCTAACCATGTAACTGCGAAGTCGTTGTTCTCTTTGTATCATTTGACTATAACGACGCTGTTCAACGATGCAATGAGTGGTCTGCGTTTCTTTCTGGTCCACGGCCAACATTAAACCTCTGCATTCATTGTTTCCTTCTTTTTTCTTTTTTGGCGTCATCAGGACTTCCCCATCTATTTGCGTGGACTTTGCGTCCCTACATACCCGAGGTCACCATTGTGCTCGTGTAAACACCGATGCGTACAAAGAAGATTTCAAGAATCGTTACAATGCAATTCACCGAGTCGTTTTGTGTAACCTCGGTGAAGGTATGCTGCTTCGGAGGCCCGTACGACGCCTGCTTTATGTGACAACTTCAATCTCGGTACAAACGGCCCCTGCAGAATCATAGAACACAACTCTGCGATGAACTACTGTTTTGACCTATTGTTACATAGGGCGAGCGACGCTGCCGCGGGAAGGAAATTGTTTATGTTTGCAGCCTCAAGACCTTCCATCGGCTTTAATGAGCTTATGGGCAACCATCGTCTCTTGCAGCACAGATAGAGAGAGAGAGAGAGAGATATTGCTTGACAAAGGTTAGTCCAGCTTCGTGACCGCGCCGTTTATTTCTAGCGTGTGACACACGACCTCAACATCGGTCAGCATTGTGAAGGAGGGATAGAAGGAACGGAATGATTATAAAGATCACCTTTCAGTCTCTGCTGTTACTAAGCCTTTTAAGAAATTATTTGATTAGAAGACGCCCTAACTGCGATGTACAGCTTTCCGTGTACAAGTAAAAGTTCCAATGGCGCCCACTATGGGGTTCTTTCAAGCATGTACGAAAAAGACATTCACGTTATTGATTGTGACACTTCGCTCTTAAACTTTTGTAAATGTATTCGAAGAGGAAACAGCGCATGCAGTGAACGCAACTTAAGCAGTGGTCCTAATCAATTAATAAGGTTACGTTCTGCGATCCCGAAACACTGCTACTTCATAAAAATACGGAATTCTTGTTGATGAGCTGAGTGCGGCACGCTGTTCTTATATGTCAAAGTTGACTAATGACCTGCTGAAATAACTTCCCTCATAATAGTAGTAGTGTTTGAACTACTAAGAGCTTGTGGTCAATTGTTTGAAAACATACTCTTTCCAGGTGTTAACATCAGGGTACAATGGTGAAAATGACTATAAACACGGCACTTGCAGGGGTGGAAAATGTATTTATACTGAGATACCCCTCGGGTGTGAAGATAAAACAGTACGCTTAAAGTCTAAGGTAAGTAGCAACAACTAAAATATTTCTTACCTTTGAGAACGTGATGTCCAACTACTTCTTTATTTATTGATACTACGATTCCTTGTAAAGGTCATAGTTGGGTGGATGCATATGTTTTCACAAAAACAAACAAACAAATAGCTAGGCGTACAATTAGTGTAAAGAATGTAAGAATTTCAAGTTAGGCGTTTTTGAAACGATGGCACTGTCCTGTGTTACAATGTCGTTGCTGAAGTTGTCCCATTCTATTATAGTTCTATGGAACTAAGAATACTTGAAGTAGTTATCTCAACTACATAATGGCTTATTGGTGAAAGAATGATGTAGCGGAGTTGCATAGTCCGTGGAGTAAATCGAAACACTCGAACTTTCTGTGTTATACTGCCCTCGCACTAATTGAAAGGAAGATTGTAAGCGGTAGATGAGATTTCTTTCTGTAATTGATGACGACCCACTTCGCTTAAATAACTTACCAATTTATGTTCGGCCACACGAATTATAGATTAACATCAATGCCTTCATTCGAACTTTATCGAATTTCATATTTTATGTCTGAGTTCATGAATCACAAATTAAAACTGCATATTCTAGTAGTGGGCAAATGATAGACTTTTGTGCGAAGAGGAGGAGGGCAGCTGTGACAAGCTGCAAAGAGGGCCTCAAGAAGAAAAGCTTGCTTGTAGCCATTTACCCATCACAGAGTAGATATGCTTTGGCCTAGAAAGGTTTTTACTATATTTTATTAATCCGCAAACCAAGATATCTATAGTTGGCAACTTCCTTTAAACAAATATATCGAACGCTATAGCAATAAAAAAGAGGCTTTTCTTTAAAAGCTGTTCGGGTATATACAGCTTTCCCATAAGGAATTTCCATCCGTGATTCTTCACACCGAAAACTATGATACAAGCGGCCAATTATAAGGAAAACTACGATCATGTCGTCGTGCTCCTACCCGTGTCAGGCGCCGTATTTTCCCCAGCATTACTATTCAGCAGGGTAAGCTGCGATGAGTTCATTCAAATAGCCATTGGCGCCACCAATGCCCGTCGCAACTTTCGGCCGGAATGAGAAAAAATAATACCCTGTTGCTGCCGGGATCGAACCCGGGCCTGCTGCGCAGGAGTCAGCTGCGCGGGAGCCACGGCAAAACTTGCTAGCTTGGTGCGGAAAACAGCCTTATCAACGTGTCTTCGCGTGCGAGGAGACACGCCATGCGACATGAGTGCCGCATAGCAACAATACGCGCTCACTTTGCGTTGTATTTGCATAATATTGCTCCAGCCGGTAAGCTATGTAGCAGATGCGCAGGTAGCTATATAGCATATAAGGTAGCTGGAGTAGGTTTGAGGAAGAAAAGGAAGGCTAAGTAGATGTATAGAAAAATGCTGGGAAAAATTGGTATTGTGTACCTAAGTAAGTCAATCTGGCTAGCGGACTACGTCACCGCCGCATTTCAAATGGGATGTGAATATGATGTGAGATGCGCGCCCCTTAAGTTAATACGTGCGCCATATGCATTGCAGTTTCATAGTATTACACAAAGCGGCACGCCATGTAGCAGTTGCATAGGTAGCGGCACGAGGTAGACAGAGAAGTCTTGAGGAAGAAAAGGAGGATTATTGAGTTATATAAATACCGCTGCAATGAAAATATGTCTGAGATACCTGATTAAATCAAGCAGGATACGTGATTTCGTCGCCGCTTTGTTTTAAAGGTGCTGCTAATAAATCCTCCTTAACATCATCATCTTCATTAGCACTGCAGCATGCCACTTCTCAAGCGATGTGAGGTGCACACTGCATAGCGTCGTTACGTGTACACTGAAGAGTATGCACAGCATACCTGCTTAAATAAGCAGGCTAGCAGACCACTACTATTCCGTTTCAAAGGGAATGCCAATAACGCGTAACCATCCTCATCATTAGCATCGTATTGTGCCATTTGTCACGCGATGGGACAGGTGCGATGTGTAGCGTCGATATGTGATAATTTTGCATTGTACTTGCGTTGTATTCCACCTGGTGCCCTGACATCTAGCACTTGCATATAGGACTTACATGCTGCATGTAGTTGGACCTGCCTAACTCAAGCAGGCTAGGTAACTGTTTACAGGCACCCTGTTCAGTAAGGTATGCCATTAAAGCGTCATCGTCATCGTCAGCAACAGTATCGTACTACGGCTCAAGGTATGTGATATTTGCGTCACATAACCTACATAGATTTTTTCACTCTTCGCTACACGTAATGGCGCCCCCTCGCAAGTTACTAACCGCTACTGAAAAAGAAAACGAATCGTAAATCTATTGGCGCGGCTGCAACCAGGCAACGTCTGGCACAGCGGAGCGCTGTGTAAAGAGCACGACAAGCCGAAGCTCACCGTCTATGCAGGGTGGACAGTTTAGATCGTTTAAGTGAAAACGACGCGAAGCGACTTCGCCACAAAGACCAAGTAGTGTGTGGTGCCGACGATGGAGCTCCTATGGAGCGGCTTCTCCAGCTTACGCTCTGACCATGCTGCGTGTGCCGCGCAGGCCTTTGACATTATTCTATGGCATTTTGCATTCTATCTTCACATACTGGATATTGCTGAGGTTACCCGTATTCTGTGTTTTGGCATTTAATACGACTCCACTCGCAACCAACACTCTTTCTCTGGTCATGTGGAAAAGCTATAGCCTACAGTCAATTTACGCGTTTTGTTTCATTGTCTTAAGGGCCGTCAGCGTGCGAAAACTGCGCGCTCTACTTATTTTAATGTTTTCTGTGTACAATAAAATCATTCTTGCTTCCTTAGGCCTTGGAAACATCTTCTGCTGTTCTATACCAATTGATATTTTATATTTTTGCATGCATCAAAATCTCACACATTGTGAAAGGAACTGGCAGATCTTATGATGAGCACATACCCCCTCAAAACATGCTAATTATACTTGGCTTTCGAGCAGGGAGTGGCGTTCACACTTCATTCTTCTTATAATTGCCTTCCTCTTCTCTTGGACATCGCCCGCTTAACTGAAAGAATCATCACCTGCTTTGTTGAATGACACTCGCTCTGCAATTACCGTTCAAACCTCTAGCTGTAATAAATCGCTTTACGTTTTAAATTTCCCGCTTTTTCAAGCGAATGTACCCTCTGCTTAGATGGTGCAAAACCCTTTGCTCCTGTCGTGTGACATAATCGCCCATCCGCGGGCAAGGACCTGTGAGATCGCCTTGCGGATCCCAAGCGTCTGGGCGCACACGACCTTGGTAGCTGGCAGCCAGGTCAGCTGATGGTCAATGCGCAGCCCCACGTTGATGACTGCCTTGCTCCATGGGATCTGGACGCCCTCCAAGCACAGCTGGACAGCTGAGCGGTGGGCTGCTGCTCTGGGATGCAGCAGCAAGGCCTTGGTCTTCCTGACCGAGATGGTAAGGCCGATGCTGCACAAATAGGCAGCCGCAGTGTCCAGAGCTCTCCGTAGGGCCGCACGTGCCTTGCGGATGTGTTGCAATGGTACCCGCATACATAGGGCGATGTCGTCTGCGTAGATTGAGGACTGCACGGGGAAGTGAGGGTCTATCGGCAGGGCAGGAGACAACCGTGCCATGGCCAGGTTGAAAAGGAAGGGGCTCACCACTGACCCCTGTGGCTCGCCTGCAGCGACTGGACGGGGGGTGCTCTTCGATCGACCCACACGTACCCTGAGGGTGCGATTGTGCAGGAACGACGAGAGGAACTCTTCACTTCACTTCACTTCACTTCACTTTATTACCTTAAAGGCCCCCGGGGTTGGGGGTCTTACATAAGGGGTGGGTTAAATGTATAAATCATAATAAACAAAGAAAACACGTAATGAACATAAATTATTCGCTGTTAAATATAGTAGTTATACAATTCAGAAATTTGGATGTACAGATGATTGCGGCGATGTCGTGTGGAAGGCCGTTCCAGTCCGGGGCTGAGCGTGGAAAGAATGAAGATGCGAAAGTAGCAGTGCGCGTACGAAGCCGTGCAACTTGAAGGGGATGACCAATGCGGGGGGAGATACGTGCCGGCGGATTGATGTAGGGCGGATGACGAAGTGAGATGTAATAAAGTTTATGAAACAAGCACATACTAGTAATACGACGTCTACAAGCTAAGGATGTTAAACCTGCCTCTGCTTTTAATGATGATATACTAACATTATATGAATAGCATGAATATATGAATCTTGTGGCTCGACTTTGTACTGATTCTAGGAAAATTGTTAGATAATTTTGGTTAGGGCTCCAAATAGCAGAGACGTATTCTAATTTAGGACGGACAAGTGATTTGTAGGCAAGTAGTTTTACGTTTTGTGGGGCATGTCGTAGATGACGTTTTAAGAATCCAATGGTTCTGTTAGCGGATGATATGATTTTTGTGACTTGTGCGTTCCAGGTTAGATCATTGGACAATGTTACGCCGAGGTATTTATAAGTGTGAGTTAATTCTACCGTGGCGTGCGAGATTTTATATGAGAAGAGGAGAGGATTCCGTTTTCGGTTAAAAGACACGAGTTTACATTTATAGGGGTTTAGTTCCATGAGCCATTGGTTACACCAGTTCTGTACGCTGTTTAAGTCATTCTGGAGGGCGAGCTGATCAGAGGTGTTATTGATTGTGCAATAGATGACACAGTCGTTGGCGAAAATACGGATGTTACAAGAGACATGCGTTGGTAGGTCATTATGGTATATTAAAAATAATAGCGGGCCAAGGACTGATCCTTGCGGGACACCTGATGTTACGGGAAGAGGACTAGAGGCTTGATTATTAACGTAAACATACTGGGTGCGGTTAGCAACGAATTCACTTATCCACTGTAAAATGTTAGGATGAAGGTTTAACCATGAAAGTTTTAGTAGCAAGCGTTGGTGGGGTACTTTGTCAAACGCTTTCGCGAAGTCCAGGAATATTGCATCAGTTTGAAGGTTACAGTCAAGGTTCATATGCAAGTCATGGATGAAAATAGCCAATTGTGTATCACAGGATAGGTTTTTACGGAAGCCATGTTGAGCAGGATGAAACAAATTAATAGAGTCAAGAAAATTCATTAAGTGGGAATAAATGACATGTTCCATGATTTTGCACGGCACGCTTGTTAAAGAGATGGGGCGGTAGTTAAGGGGTGATTCTTTGTTACCCGATTTGAAGACCGGAACAACCTTCCCCACCTTCCAATCGCTGGGGATGCTACCTGTGGAAAGTGATTGTGCAAAAAGTTTTGATAGATACGGTGCGGAAGCATGGCCAGTATTTTTGAGGAACTTGGGGGTGATTTCATCAGCACCCGCTGAAGATGACATCTTGATATTTTCTATAATACATATAATGCCGTGCGCAGAAAACGTGATTCAAGGCATAGGCAAACTTAGGTTGGTAGTTGTGGTAGAAAGTGGCATATCGGTTTTGTGTGTGAAGACGGATGAGAAAGCGGTGTTAAAAATATTTGCACAGTCAATGTCACTTGTCATCTCGCCAAGTGGGTTAGCTAGTGTGATGATCGGAGCCTGTTGAGGATTTAGTACTTTCCAGAACTTCCTCGGGTTATTTGTTACAATCTTTGGGAGGTCAGTTTGGAAAAAATCGCTTTTGGCATTACGGATAGATTGCAGGTATGTTGATTCGGCTGTGTAATATTTCTCCCAGGCACATGCGCTTGGGTTGCGTTTTGCTGCACGTAAAAGTCTCTTTTTTTGTTCTCGAGTGTCTTTAAGAGCTTAGAAAACCATGGTTTGTTGTGACTTGCACGATATGTGATGGTGGGAATAAACTTCGCGGTGAGTTCGGCAATTTTAGTTTTGAAAGTTAGCCAATTATCCTCCAGGGATCGATCATCGAAACCCATCTCAAAGTTTGGAAATGACGCCGTCAGGTGATTATTAATTTCTTCGTAATTCCCTCTGTCATAGAGGCGAATTGTTTTGTGGAAAGTTTGACGCGATTCAGGGGTGACAGGGAAAGTAGCGTGTAAAACTTTGTGGTCACTGATTTCGCGGAGGTAAGTAAGCGATGATAAACTTTCTGGGTGATTAGTTAGAATAAGGTCCAAGATGTTTGAGGATTCATGTGTGACTCGTGTGGGTTCAGTTACTAACTGGGTGAGATTGAAATCCAAACAAATGTCAACGAAGTTAGTTATTTCGGTGTTGCCTGTTGGCGTTAGGTTCAGCCAGTCAATGGAGGGCTAATTAAAATCACCAAAAAGAATAATGCGCGCGTTGGGATATTTGCCAGTTATTTGATTCAGACTATCGTTTAACTGCGAAGAAAAGATTGGATTACTGGAGGGGGGTCTGTAGCAGGCGCCTAGTATGACGATTTGTGGTATAGAACGACAGATTACCCATAGTATTTCAAGCTCCGATTGGATGTTAATAACAGAACAAGGCAACAGCTGGTTAGTGGCAATAAGAACACCTCCTCCTCGTGAGCTCTCGCGGTCCTTGCGAAAAACGTTAAATTGCGGCAAATCAGCCAAAACTTCCGGATCGGTGACGTCGTCTGTTAGCCACGTTTCTGTTAGTACGAGTATATTGCTCGCAGATGAAGAAACAAGATTACAGATGTGTTCACGCTTTGGGAGGAAGCTACGTATGTTGGTAAAGATAACAGAAAAAGAAAGATTTGGCAGTTTACCGCGAAGGCTTTTACAAGGAAAATTAGTAGTGCGGCGATAAGTCGTATGCTATGAGATTTCATGTACAGATTGTGATGACTCGTCGAATGCATAACGTTTAGTACCGATACACAAGGTTTTATAGCGCAATGAAAAATCAGTGTTAGTAGCTTTGGCAAACTTTACGAGGTGCTTTCGCGCTTCTCGGACAGGGCGTGAAAAGTCCTCTCCTATGCTGTAATCGGTGCGCTTTAACTTACGGCCGTTTGAAAGAATCAGCTCCTTGGTTTTATAAAATGTAAATTTGACTATTATGGGTCGTATGCGGTTAGCAGAATGGCGCCCGAGACGGTGAGCCCTTTCAATTTCTTTGGGGTCAATGGATAAGTTTAAGTGATCACGGCACAGGCGGAGGACTGTTTCTTCAGATTCGGGGTATGTTTCGGATGCATTCTCATCTTTAATGTTGTAAAAAATTAAATTGTTACGTCGTGAGCGATTTTCGGCATCATCCAAACGGGCTTCTATACCTCGGATTTCTTTGGTTGTTTGGGTGGTGTTAGCGCAAATGGTGTTTATATCGGTGCGTAGGGTTACAACATCTTGATAATTAGTTTCCAGGGCGGATAACCTGTTACTCAGATCAGAAATAGCTTGTACCGTAGTAGTAAGTTGATTTCTAAGTCCTTGGACCTCGGCGATTAAATGTGACTGTCCATCAGACAGTTTCTTCAGTTGTTCTAGCACCTTTTCGGGGCCTGGGTTTGATTCAACGTCGCCAGCCAAGAGCAACAGGGTAAGCATGACATCAGCACATTCGAGAGCAATAGAAAGGCAACACTGTGGGCTCGGCAGCTGCAGGAGACAGTAGTTGTTCAATTTTTTTGCGAAAAGAGAGTTTTGCTTACTAACCTGCGTAGCGAAAACGAGCGGGTTGGATGACTGCATAGTGGCACAGCCACCGAGCCCACAGAGCGCCGAGCGTGGATGATGCGCCTTTATAGTCGTCGTGTCTGTCGCTGTCGATGACCATGGGAGAGTCCGGGGGCAGTCGAGGAATAGCAGAGGTAGCGCCGCCGGGCTGGCTGAAACTGCAGGCAGCTGTGCAGCAAGGCCGGCGGGAGCTTTGAAATGAAGGGATTCGATGGCACAGGTGGCATGCGAAGGGGCAGGAACCAGGGACAGGAATAGCATCTGGGTGATGAGCGGTGCAAAACCCTGCGTAGCGAAAACGAGCGGGTTGGATGACTGCATAGTGGCACAGCTACCGAGCCCAGCAGGTTACCACAGATGCGGAGGAGTTCCAGGCCCTGCTGGACAACTGCGTGAGGGAGGCCGTGCACCAGATGGTCAAGCACTCCTGACCCACCTTCGCTCCCGGCCAGCATCACACAAGGGACGGCTGTGTGGCCTCTATAAGGAAGTCATAGGGGACACGCCTTCAAACGTTGTGCAGCCTCGCCCACCACATCGACCACCAATCCCTATCTTGACGGAGCTGCCAGGCGTTCCCCAACATGTGCCCCACACCAGACGGCAGCCTCTCTCCTCCAAGAAAGACTTGGGCACCACCTTCACATCTTTGTCGATGGGTCCGTGATACCGGAGACGGGCTCATCCACAGCAGCCTCCGTTGCACCGGCCCTACAAAAGTGCAAGCTATGCCGTCTCCCGGGACATCCAAGCTCTACCGCAGCAGAGCTAGCAGGACTCCACTTTGCTGTGGACCTACTGGCAGAGGAGCTACCAGCGACCCCGGCAGCCTTGTTCTGCGACTCCAAGGCGGCGCTAAACTGTCTGAAGAATCCTGACAGGGCTAGCATTGGGTTTGCGCTGCTCTCCTCAAGACTGATGGCCCTTCAGGACGCAGGATGCTCACTATCCCTGCATTGGCTACAGGCACACGGGGGGATCCCGGGCAATGAAGAGGCGGACAGTCTTGCAAATTGTGCCCACCACTCAAGCGTCTCCCTCAGCCCTCCTGTAACGGCCGCAGACTTCTCGAGACACAGGCTGCGCCGGCACATTATCGCCTGCCACCCGGACAAACGGGTATCCCTGCGCAGGCCTCCACGGCCCCTTCCACAGCACGGCCTCCCACGAAGTTATGCCTTTTTGCTGCTCCGACTGCGAGTTGGCTGCTACTGGACGGCAGCCCGCCGGCCCCGCCTTGGGAAAGCCACCTCGCCAGCCTGTGCCTCCTGCGGTGAACCAGATACTCTGGAGCACCTCCTGCTGGCCTGCCCTGCTCACCAGCAGCATCGCAGCCGATTTTTGCAGGAGTTCCACCGCCTGGGGCTCCCATGTTCACAACAGGAAGATATCCTCTTCCCCTGTCGTAATCAGGTACAAGCCTTCCTAAGTGTCGTCAAGTACCTCGACTCGTCGGGGCTTTCGGCGAGACTATAGGAAGTTTCTACAAAGACGGATAGCCTAACGGGAATCCCACCACCTCGGGCTTCCTCATCTGCGACTACTTCGCTTCTGCTGGGCCACCTCCTATACGGTCTACCTCCAGCCGACTCCTCCGATCAAACCCACTGGGCCCTCCCTGCCGGGCTGCTCTGATGCTGCTAGAACGACCCTCTACCTTTCTCCCTCCTACCCTCTCTCTATCTTAAGCCCACTGCCGGCACCCTGCTGGCGCTGAGCCGGGCTCCCGCATGGGCTGCAGAAAATAGTGCTAACCTTTCCTCGTTCCCCACAAGAACCACTTGTGCATTCCCTACCAAAACAATGCTTTAACGTACCACCAATATTGCTAGTTAGTGCCATAAATGCATATGTTCTAACAATCCACAACCTATTGGCGCAGACAGTTGAAGCCTGTTGATACTTGGCTATTACATAGAAATAAAACTGTTTAAAATTTTGCCCATTAAGTTACGCATGTCCATAGCCGTGAAGTTCCACAGGATAGTGAAAGTGCAATGTCCAGAATTCCTCAGTATGCCCATGCTACAAGGCACGATAGTACTTTTTAACGTAACACAAAGACATGCAACAACGAGCACGAGTCGCCTGCTGCTGCTCCGACCATCAAAGTGTATCCCACCCGCACCAGTGCCGCCATCAAGCGACCTCCAACAGCGCATTCCTGGCCATCGCGAGCGCCACTTGCCTCCGAAGCATTTGACCTTAATACCCAGGTTGCGGCCAGCGTGCGCACGACCCTCTTGTCGAGACACGGGCGAGGTCACACGCAGAAGTCTGCATCTTGAGCTGTCGACTGCGGATCGTGCAAGACCGGACAAGCGCGTGAACAAGCTACGTCCATCATGGCTCAGGCATCTGCGAGGGCGTCACGATCCATCTTGCCGCTTGTCGTGTCCACCACTAAGAGCGCGCTGTCCCCCTTTTTTTTGCATGGACTGCGTGAATTGCTGCTGAGGCGTGTGGCTTCACACTCCCCATGTGGACGTGCTGTGTGCCGTTCGTTCCGCAGCGTAACCCGCAGTCTTGTCCATCGGAGGGATTTGGTAGTCCCCTCCGCTTTCAACGGACTCGCACTATTTGGACTGCTCATGGACGCTTTTGACACCTGGTTTCACTACCTCGCTTTATCGCCGTTCCGCCTGTGCGGGGGGCCCTGTAGAACCTACCGACGCCGCAACGAGGGGCACTTTTGTCAGCACTCTTAGCCGGCTACGAATGAAAAAGGAATGACGACGCGCAGTGCGTTCTCGAGGTGCAAGCTCGGCACGTGTATTGTCGTTCTGGAAGGCTGCCACGTTGGTTGCCACAGCCACCATTCCGCTCGCAGCTTTCGCCTATCAGTCGAAATCAAGGCAGGGACGACGGCAAGGCTCATTGGCAACCATCACGTATTCCTACACTCTCACGATTAACGCATGGTTTTGAGGCTATCCTGTGGCCTTTCACTTGGTGTAGGGGTCAGATGTAGTGATCATCCTTTAATTTTGCGCTAAATATTATTCGTAGGATAAATATGGATCACTTTTTTAAAATAAACCCGCCTGTTCTATACTCTCGGCGATAGACTCAGATGCATCTACTGCCTCACTGTTGATATTGCTGTTAAACGAAGGGTTCACCACACAAAACACTGTGCTTTCCGACACAAAGACTGGCAGATTATCTGTTTTGTCGAGAGTAAGGATTCCTGGTAACAGATATGTGCGGCATCCTGATTTGGGATACAAAAGTCCTTTGCACTTTCTGTGTCTGTCGTTATTCTGGTGGGCGATTTAGTACTGATAGAAAAATAAAGTACTCTGTGAGATATATCATAAGAAGCCAACAAACAGTGCACCATGAACAACATAGGGGAAATTACTTGCTCTTAATAAACGTAATAAAGAAACGATAAATTAATCGAAATGAAAGTGGATGGAAAAACAACTTGCCGCAGGTGGTGAACGATCCCACAACCTTGGCATTTCGCGTGCGATGGTCTACCAATTAAGCTATCGCGGCGCCGTTTACCCGTTAACTTTCTTGGGTATTTATGTTTCCTAGCAGAACCCTGGGAGTGCTAGCCAGCGCCAGAAGCCAGCGCTCACAGACCTTGGAGGCGGATGTGGAACGGCGGTTGTGGGATCGTTCCCCACCTGCGGCAAGTTGTTTTTTCACCCACTTTCATTTCCAGTAACTCCCAGGGTTCCACTAGGAAACATAAATACCCAAGAAAGTGAACGGGTAAACGGCGCCGCGATAGCTCAATTGGTAGACCATCACACGCGAAATGCCAAGGTTGTGGGATCGTTCACCACCTGCGGCAAGTTCTTTTTCCATCCACTTTCATTTCTATTAATTTATCGTTTCTTCATTACGTTTATTAAGCGCAAGTAATTTGCCCTATGTTATCCTTGGTGTCACTGTTGGCTGCTTATGGTATGAATAATAAAAATCGGGCCCCTCGGTTACCCCGCTTTCTTCTGGTTTATTACATAACGAGTGTCTCGAATCCGGCAACATTGATGCCTTCAGATATCACGTGTGGGTATTTGAGCGACTGCCTTCACCAAAAAGATCACGTTCTCGTGACGCCTGCGGCAGAAAGAATGCTCCACATCCGCTGCCAATGTCTGTGTGTGGTGGCGCTGGGTAACACTCCCAGGGTTCTACTAGGAAGCCTAAATACCCAAGAAAGTGTACGGGGAAACAGCGCTGCGGTAGTTCAATTGGTAGAGCTTCATACGCGAAATGCGAAGGTTGTGGGATTGTTCCCCACCTGCGGCAAGTTGTTTTTTCATCCACTTTCATTTCCATTATTTTTTGTTTCTTTATTTCATTTATTAAGCGCAAGTAATTTCCCCTTTGTTGTCATTGGTGTCACTGTCTGTTGCTTGTTATGCTATGACTAATAAAATTCGGGCTCCTCGGTTAACCCCCTTTCTTCTGTTAGATTTATGAAACACTGCATTTGAGCAATGGCTGTAAGCTTATATAATAAAATCGCCAATTAGCACCATCGCATTGAAGGAAAATGCAATTTATAGAAGAACAACGTGCACAACTCTACTAAATTACTGATTCGCTAGAATGAGAACGATAAGTGGTTGCGATCACAGTGCCAAAGCATTTCCCAAAATTGACTCAGGATGAACATTAAGCTCGAAAAATTCCGAGATATCAGAGTCATTTAGTGTATTCTTTGTTACAACGTGAGGAACCACCAGCTTGACGATTTTTTTCTGCAGAAACCTTCGCATATGTAACCACCAAGTAATTTGACATCGGTAACCGAAGAAAACCACGTGCTTGTAAAGGCAACGATGCCAAACTTGTAACCTAATACATCTGGATCTGTTTCCATTTGAATGTTCTTATTGCTCAGGCTCCTGCTATAGACAACGAAATAGACAAACACTCACACGGGTAAAAAAAAAACCTGTTCATTGCAGAATTAAAAAACACAGTTCTAATGAATATTTATTTTACATGATTCCGTCATCAGTGAAAAAAAGAAGAACGTGAAAGTAAAAAGTAAAGGTTTGAAATGAAACACGAGCTCACTGCATCTTCTCTTAATTGGCTTCGCATACAATGTGTATCGCTCGCTCGCCATGCGACTTGTGCCTAAGCCTTCCATCTATGTGTCAAGCTGGTACTGTTTTTCTGGCGCTCTAGCGCTCTTCACTAGCAAAAGTTTTTCTTATTTTCTTCAGCCAGATCTTAAGTTAGGTGGACATAATAATTCTTTGATATATATATATAACCCTTCTTATCTCTCCATTAATCCCATGGACATGTGGCATAAAGCGAACGAGCGCCGCTGCTTGTTTGCCTGGCTTATCGGGAAGCATATGGAAGCAGTCAATTTCTACTCATGTCAGTTAAGCAAGGTTCACCTGCTTGGTCAGGTAATTAAGCTCAGTTTTCGTTCTGACTTAGCGGCCGACCATGGATTTATGAATTTTGACACTGGCGATATTGCTCCAGGTAGTTCACGTGTTCTGCAGTTTCTTAATTTCGTGAGTAACGTTCCATGCTTCAGCTTTTTTCGACCCTTTCGATTAGCTATTTCGCAGAACCGTTCCCTCATTTCAATGAGTATGTCTTCATATTGCAATGAGAAGCGCTGGTCTAATTGGCCCATGTTGTGGACTGTTTTCCTTAGCTGCATGGGATGATCAATTTTGCATTTACAGCGGCTATTTGTGATAACCTGTAAATAACTTCTGCCAGCATTTTTTTAGCAGCTGACGTCTGCTCTCGCTTCAGTTTTTTGACGTCGCTGTTTGTAAAGGCAGCTAATATGCCACAGGTTTGGCATTACATGTGTCATTTGTCGTCTTCTTTCGAGAAACAGAGAAACGTTTATCGTTTGTCCAGAAGGACAGCCGAACCTGCACCTACGAACGAAGTTGTCAAGACCAAGTGCACGTCTAGGAGACTGTGCAAGCCTCAGATCACCAGGCGCGTGACATCAGAGCGGTAGGACTGCTCGTCCTTCACGACGCCACTGCTTCCATCTTTTTGAGGCTACTCCTTGGTCCCGTTCGAGCTTGCTGCCGTCTGCCTTCTTCGTTCCGCTCCTCCACCCTTCCGCTTCAGCGCCTTCATCTCACAATTACTGTTCTACCACAACGGGCACGCCTCCAATGTGCCGATCGTACTTTTCAAAGAGGGGCTGCAATAAACCCTCCTCTTTACCAACCAGCACCGCCCCGAAACGGCCTTATAGCGATGACATCGGCAAGGCACACCATCGACAAAAACACACACTACTTCCGAAGTAATTGGAGAACTCGCTTATACAGCTTCGCTGGCTTTGATGTAGAAATTACTCAGATTAGCGTCCATTTCCGATAGTTGCTTTCCTTGGTGTTTCACTGTGTGAAATTATGGCTGAAAGGAGCGTCAAGATATGACAGGGACCTACTGCTGTCACTAATGTGATGAGCATCCCGGTTGACTGTTTGTCTTTTTTCTTCCAAAACCTTCAGAAATTGCGGCATACGTACATAGCAGATAGAATTACCTTGAGAAGATCTAGAATAGTTAACTTGTAAGTTGAACATCTGTTTACAGGATAGGTTCTGGAACTCTTCTGAACATGGTTGCACTTCTTGATCACACCCATTCTCTCTCTTCACGGCGCATGAATGTGTGGTCCGCCTTGTTATGTTCCAGGTGGCGTTCAGGTAAGCAAGAATTGAGCGTCAGCGGATTATACAGAGTACCTCTCATCGCTCATTAGTTGAATGCAAGTGGACTTTCTTATAGGTTTCCACCAAAAACATCATTTACAGAATGTTGATTTTGTATTACACATATGACTAGATTTCTTTCGGACGTAACACTACTGGGGCCCTAAATCTTAACGCGAAGCTTCTCGTATCATAGATGCGTGACGAAAAACTAGAAAGATGTGCAAATTTAGAGTGCTTCTAGCTCAGGTTCGAAATGCACGTCGCTGTAAAATGAGGCTCAACGTCGTTTCTGTCTCAGGGCAGTATGCATCGTCAGACTGCATCTCGGTGCATATCTAAGGCCGGAGAAAGCGCTGACGTCACATTGTTGGTTCGTGGCAGTGCAGTGAAGTTTGCTGTTCACTAGCTGCTGGGCGCTGAAGATTGTTTTTACATTTCAGATAGTGAAGTAAATGGATGTCGACGAGTATTGAGCCTGTGAACATACCACTGAGCCACAGCTACACCTTAAGAGCGATAACCAGAGCAGTATGCCCTTCAGTATGTCTTTGTCGTAATTGGATTCAAGGAGTACCAAAAACAAATTGCTTTTAAATATGTTGCCACTGTCTCTAAGATAAAAAACTAGAGCATGCTTTACGACTACATAAGAGGAGCACATTAAGTTCATTCCAAATATACTTGGCCTTAGTGGCACAAATCGCAGCTTTTGCAATTTCTCTGCACGGCATAATGAAGAAACATAGTACATCACATTAAAAACACGCTGTAGTGGCGCAAAGATAATTTAGTTTGTTCCCAGTGAACATTTCAAAGTGCGCCCATCTGCCATACGGGGATGTTGACTGTTTTCTGTAGTAACTGAGCAGCGTTACAAACCTAAGTAATGAGAAATAGAAGAGCCGAAACAAATGTGTTCATGTCTTACTCCTGTGCAAGTATGCCTGGTTGCCCTGAGTCGGTATTGGGGGACCTG
This sequence comes from Dermacentor variabilis, assembly GCF_050947875.1. Lineage (NCBI taxonomy): Eukaryota > Metazoa > Arthropoda > Arachnida > Ixodida > Ixodidae > Dermacentor > Dermacentor variabilis. Next base: position 160,452,265 of record NC_134571.1, read on the forward strand.
CATTGGCCAGAATTTCCTACGTGCTCTCGGCGTCGTAAGTGGAAACTGATTAATTTGTAAAGAATAACAGACAGCTGGTGTTCACTCTGTGGTTTTGCGGGCTAAATGTCATCTTGATGGCAGTTCTTCCAGGGCAGCGGGCTAAATTGTGCCCCGTTCTTAAAACGATTCGCAAAAGTCGTAATTATCTCGCACGTAGCAAAGCATAGCTACACGTCACCCATAGCCAACCTCTTTATTCTTTACAATATAAACCAGGTACCCCGTTTAGTTCCCCAAGAATGCCTGGGAGATGGGAACCGCGCATACGGCAAACCGACAGAGAAAGAAGTAGGGTTCAGTAATTATTTGCAAAGATCTTATACAGGCTAGGAAGAATAATGTTTAGCCATATATTAAACTTAACGTAGCACCCATTTCCACCCTATGCTAACCCCGTGTCATGTACACGTCATTGAGGATAAAGGAACACATTGGGGATAACGGCCTTAAGTTCTACAACAACTGAGTAAGCAATTTTCTGCAAAGGCTGTAATTCTCTAAACCCACAAACCTTTTACTCTGAGTAACTTAAAATGAGCTTCCCCTTCAACTAAATACAAATAAACTATGACTAGTGCACTTAAGCAAGTATAATAACAACTAGATTATTTGCAAAATGCATGAAGTACGAGAGCCAAAGAGCCTGCAATGATTATTTTACAAACATATAATTAATCTACAGATGTCAGTGTTTCCATGCATGTCACCCATACAACGGCCTCTGATCTAAAATTTAAAGTTTCTGCCGGCTTTTGTCCTCCCGGTTCATCTAGGAAACTTTGTAACAAACATTTTGCATGCTTCTAAACGCGCACAAAAGGACATCATATTAAATTTTGCGATAGCAATTGTATAGAAACTCCTGGCAAATTCAGGCGCCAGCGACGGCGCAGCTGTGAATTTCCGGATTAAATCGAAGTGCGAGAAGAATGCGGCCGCGCCCCTTGTGCTGCAGGGGAAAGGGCAGCGTGCGAGAGTCAGCTGGGAAGAATGGTGCCTCGATTACGCACGCGTACGAGAGACGCCAGGGAGAAGCCGCGCCGTCTATTTGCGCACCCACTTGGGGAAGTGGCGAGGTATAGGCACGCTAGCATGGGAAGGGGGAGGGGGCTGGTTAGGGCCACGCCGCGGCCGCGCGTTCCCTATTTTGCAGGTAATGTGCCATTGGTGCAACTGTCGGCTACCTGAGGTATCTGGTAGGTTCATGTACGCTGTGTTGTCGCGCGCCTAGTTTGCGTGGAAGCAAGACGCAACAGGAAGTGTTTTACTTTCGCAATCAATGTTAGGCCTTTCGGGCGAAACTGCGACTTTTATAGCCCTTATTGAAATCAGCCACCTCCGCGTCTGCCGGCATATCCCATAACATTTGCCACTTCTTTTTTTTGAAAATTAAACTTCTGTATTGACCTATGACTTTAGAAAACCATTAAAAAGTGTACATACCATTTTCTTGCACTTCTAGCCACACTGATAGTTACGCTGTAGTAGGAATGCCTCCTCATTTTCGTGGTAACCTTAGGTTTCCTAAACGTTCGCAATTCTTGTAAGCCAGCTGTTATTCTTTTTTGATCGCAGTAACATATCGCAATCATAATCCACACTTTCGGCGGCATCGGTTCTCTCATAATCCGAATAGCACTATCCATGTAGCCAAGTGATAAATAAGTTTGTATAAAAGACGACGTTAATCCACCTCTAACAGCAAAGGCTTAGCTCCGTAAACTGGCGCTGGAACTACGGTACCACGAGGATAAGGACAAAATAATATGTAAACATTGTACGTGTTGTGCTGCTGTAGAATAATATGAATCAATCTATGCAATAATAAACGTTGCGTTTATAACGAAATGAGCGATCTCATAGGACGTCTTTTATGTATACATTTTCATCGGAAAACTCTACGAGCGATTGAACACCTGCCACCTCCCATGAAATTAATGAAAAAAAAATGAGAGAGAGGTTGCAACGACTCCTGTATGTAAAGTCTTGAACCGATGACTGTGGAAATTAAACTGTTGTAATTGAATTGCTCGGCTAAGCAGTTATTGCAATGCATAGCGCAGTTTCTATTTGCAAAGATGGCACACTGGTAAAAGAATAGAGTTCAAGATTTCGTTCCCGCATACAAGAAATTGCCAGTAAACTGAATATGTAGGTATTTGGAATGTTCTTGCTGCGTTAGCATACGGCATACTGTGGGTACAACGATATTAGAAAACTAGGAATATTTATAGGAGGTGCAGAGACCCACTTGTAGGTCGCAGGTGCAATTCACAGATGTCAATCTTGCAGCCTAAGCGTGGCGGTCAAGTTGGCTGTGCATTCACATGTTACGAGAGTGGAACTAAATACTATGGATTTCTACCCCCAGGAACTCCATGTCAAGTAAGAAATCTTGCGCTTTTTGTCAGACCATAAGTGATATATTCGTTAAATACGAATGAAAGAGCCCTGTAAGTGTACAATGCATAACCAGCACCATCTTTTCCAACAGCATTAAGGTCTTGTGTTTCCACAAATTTATTTGTTTTATATATTTACAACACCTTAGGGGTCGGTACAAACTCGTGCATATAGAAAGCAGCCCTAACGCTAGAAATACAGCTAATAATATATTTATTAAAGTAGAAACATGAAATATAAAGCAATCATGAATTATAAACATGAAATAAAACTGTAGAGATGAAACTAACACACAAGGAACGTAATATAAATAGTTTTGAACAGGGAGTATATGCAGTAATTCTTGAAACCTCAAGAAACTTGGTACACATTACATTAACATCCACATGTCCTAAGAATAAGTAATAACCAATCTGCCAACTCTAACCGCTTTCTTGAAACAATGTCTGGAAAGGTGGTTAGATAGCTCCAGCAGCTATGCGTGTTGGTAGGTTGGTGGTAAGCGCACTAATAATTATGCATAAGGAGATGAGCGTAACGTTATGAGTTTTACTTTGTTATCGTGACCATAGCGCGGGAAAACTACAGCGGGTGCGAAAATAAGTAATCTTCAAGCGCCGAATAATGACATAGCTTATGAAATAAATCTAGGCGACCAAACTAACAACGATGTTATAAGGATTCCAACTCGGTGCGTTGTTTTAGTGGTGTGATGATGCTGAAGGGTGAATAACCTGAAAAGATGAAGCGAACAGCGTGGTTTTGCCGAGCTGTTCGCTTAAATGCCATGGAAGGTCCCAATTGTGTTGGCACATGTGAAATAACATTACGTAGGAACACTGACCCCTGCGGGCGGAAGTGACAGCAACAGCTAGCGCAATATCTGAACCAAGAATCCCTACGCTTTGTGTCAATGCTTATGTACGATATACTCCGTCTAAAGTCGGGATTACAGTGGAAGAAATGCATGCAGACTAGTAGTCGGATACTTGGGTTCAGTGCCGACTTCAGGACGAACAATTTGGATGGCGGGTTAGGGCGCCATCTGCCGTAGCCACATACTCTAGAGTTGGCCCGAGCTAGTTCTTTCTTCTGCATTGCAAGACCTGACGCATGGCTCGCTGGTCAACTCGTCTTGTACTAACCTGCTATGCCACAGCTCTACTGCGTGTAGCTTCACTTTGAGTCACGTAGATTCATCTTACACACCAGGAAAAAGCAAAATGAGAAATGGTTGTTGCTAAGTGCAAGCACAGAAAAAAAAGGAAAATTAAGCGACAGATTTCTGAGATTGCAGAACTTCATTACGAGATAAATTGTTTTTGTTTTTACGAGCAGCTGCAATAACAGTTTTGGTTGTGCTCACATAAATCAGATATATTAACATGTCGCCCTTGTGTGACTGACCTGTTTTAAATTTTACCCTCATATAACACTTTTAAGCACTTGTTAACGACGGTTTCCAGAGAAATTGTCATACGCGCACATCTCGCTTTGCATGAACATAGATCAAGCCATAGTGTCCTCCCCTCACCTACTCTAAAATTTATTTGGGTTTCTTCTATAGACCGTTTTTTCGTAGGCGCCGCCATATTGTGAACGCAGTGGCGCCGCCTATGAGCAGCGCCTTACTGGCTTGGGTGAAAGCGGTCTTTTGCATGGCAGGTATACACTCGGCAGTAGGTTCTGGCGTTTGTTTTCGCGGCCGTGCGGTCTGTTTAGTATGACGTGCGTCTTCTACGTGGTAAACGGTTCTGTGAGACGTGCTGAAGTGGTTTAAGGCGTCGTGGCCGGAATTTTTGCTGGCGTTGAGGTGGACGGAACACGCAGCGCGATGTGTGCGCGCATATTTGAGCCTACAGTCAGCCTCGGAGATCAGTTGTGTATTTCTGAATGTTCCAATCACTAATGTGAGCTTATTGCAGTATTATCCTGTATTTCTAAGCTGCAGTTTAGGAGCCATGAAACATACGCGATGATCGTAACAGCGTGGGTACCGTTCTGCTACGATAGGATCTGTGCTGTTATACTTTGACAAGCGTTCAAACTGTTCGCTGCAGGTTACATTGCGTGACTACTTGGTTTGGTGGATGAGGTTTCCACCCATGAACAAAATAGTTTTGCCTAGTAGTAGCAGCATACCTTACAATCTGAATTAAGCTTCTTTAGCGACCGTTTACGAACTTCGCGAGCGTCCTAAGCAGTAGTAGGTGCTGGATTACAGATATCTTTGTTATATAGCGCATGGTCCAAGCATACGGCATCAACGGTCACATATTTATAAATGTTGTGCGGCGTTAGCCCATTTTCTCTTGCATTTTTAGAGAAAGAGGATCATAATCGAATTTTTTTTTTCATTTGTGTTCGTTCAATTCTCTACGACGCACTTACATGTATTACGAGAATTTTGCGCTCAAAAATTGTCATCGCATTCTTTTTATGCGAACCCTCTCATATATTATGGCTTCATACAGGCCAAAAAGGCAATGCCGAAGCACACAGCTTATATATGTATCATGCTGGCTCACCAACCGCAGTGATCGCTGTGTTGAGCAGGGCCATGGGCCTCATGCAGCAAGGCTAGCGTAGACATATTGTAATTTCAAGCGTACTAGACTTGAAATGCGTGAGAACGATGCCAGTTTATCACATATATTTGATAGCGCCTGCTGCTCTGATGTTTCATGGTTGCCTTAGGTTGGCCGTGCACGAGCATGCGCTCTTATGTTTTATGTTTTACTCCCTACGCCAATCGATCAGACAGTGAGCTGATTTACCACTTAATGCTGGTAATACAGAGACGCCGGTTTTCTCATTTGAATTACAATCTATATAAGCAAAATAGTAAACAACATATACACGCACCGCGACTGATAATGCGCATACACCGCGGCTGATTATGCACGTCACATTTTTGCGCCCCCAAGACATATTTCTGCCTACAGTAGTTACCGATGCACCGAAAGGCTTCCCTGATGACCTTATATGAACGAACATGGCGTAAAGCTCACAAAGTAAGATCTAAAACATCTCGAAATCGTTCCGCAGCACGCGTCAGCAATACTTTCAGGCAGGGCCGCGCCGTGTCGCGCAAGCCAGAGAGGAGGAAAGGTTCTCCGCGCGCCCTATCCTCCTCGCCCGATGAAACGGTCTATAACCCTCCCGCCGCAGCAGTACAAATTCTGCGGTGTTCGTAACACACACTTATGACGCATCGCATCGCTTGCATACGTCATTTACTGCTAAGGTAGTAGGTAGTCCACGAAGTTAGGACTGCACCTACGTGTTACTCAGAAACAGCTCCTGATTTTAAGCAAAAATGAAGACGGTGTTATGCTTGTTTCACCAGTGACGCCACAAAATCTTAGCAATTTCTATACCGCATAAAACAGGGAGGAAACGAAACTTTCATAAACAGTTACAAAGCTTCTAGTAAGACACGGAAAAATAATGTTTCACATCACATTTCATCTAACATGGCACCCATTTCAGCCAACAAGTACAAACAAAGCGCAATGTTGATGTACGTAGAGTTATCTTGGGACCTTGGCTGGGCACAGCTGGTAACCGTCGTATGACACCGTTGATCAGTAGATCAAGGTATTTGCAATTGAAAAATGTGCACATTGTTCACTTGCATATAACTTCACACAAAGGTTTGCATTAACATTTCCGCCACTTTATCTAAATATGATATATGTGGCAATTGAAATTTTACGAGGGTAATGGTATAAATTTCGGGCCGTGTATCAAACATACTTGCAACTCTCCGGAGCGCTTAGATATGTACTTTTCTGCAAAGGCCGCAAATCACCTACCTAGTGTGGATTTTGCCTTCACATCACACATAATCCGCTCTTTACATAGACCAAATACACAAAAGGTGTCTCGCCTAGTCTATCAAGGACACGGGGCGATCGTCCTATAACGCATAAACATACCAAAAGAAAGAAGGGATCAAAAATTAGTTGTGACGTGCCCAATAAATTGAACAACACAAAAAAAATGCTGCGAGATATCAATTTGGGCCTTTGCTGACGAGTGCTTCCTACTGAAAACAACCGCAACAAATCTATTAAAAAAAACGGAAGCTTTCTTTCTGAACCCCTTTGAACTTTTCTGACCATGACTCGCTCCTGCGCTCTGAAATATAGCTCACACGTAGGACAGCACCTTCATCTTTACTTGCTTTAAACGTGTTCTCACGGTTGGCCTTGTTTTCTAGGAAATATTCATTGATAAAACAAACAATACCTAAGCATCATTCGAAAAAAGAATATACGTCATCGAGTACACAAGTCCTTTAATAAAGCCAAACTTGCTATTTCTATTTTGCTCTAGCTTTCTGTTTGCCGCATCTGGGGCGCTATAACGTAAAACTATTCCAAACTTTTCTATTCCAATTCTGCTATCAGCCCTCCACGATTGGTCAAAAACTTTTTTTCGACCACCCCCACTTCGCCTGTCTCTCACGCGACGTCACAAAAACCGCGATACCTCCCCATCTGATATGATCTGAACACACTGATTATGCATGATTTGACAGAAAAAAGAAAAACAGTTATTTCTGATTCGACGCCTTTTCGCTATTAGTCCCCGGCTATCGGTCAAAAGTTTTCGGGCTGCACCCACTTCACCTGCTTGTCACGCGACGTCACAAAACCGCGGAAACTCACCGCGTCAAAGTGGCATGTACGCATTAAAGATGCATTAAAATGCCGAACAAAACTGAATTTTCTTCTGAATAGTCGCAGGCTGCCCCGTTCCGAAAGGAATAAACGATGGCTGCCGTCGATCGCTCAGTCGCTGGCTACTCGCACCTGCCGAAGAGCATGGCTGTATTTGCGTATAATGAAACTTCTGGCGTGGCCATGTAAAGTTTTCGAGCACTTCCGGCACGTTTAATACCTCATTCAGCCAAACCTTCTTTGCTGAGGGTCCGTTTTAGCCTCATTCTTAAGCTTCCGTTGCATGCCGCCGCGATTTACGACGAGCCACCGCAAGCTAAGTAAGGGAAAGCCGACCAATCGCAGACGCCGGCACAACCCTCTTCATCCGGTTACATATTTTCAGTGCACTGGCTCTGCCCCATCGAATCCCTCTCCACTTGAGCGTTCTCCTCGCATTTTGTCAGCCAATGAGATACGACAAGCCGCTCAGTGTAGGCAATGTTATTCGTTTTTCAAGCAAACAAAAGTGACCTCCTATGAACGAGGACAGCGTTTTATTGGTGTGTTCAGGCAACCCTGCGGGCGACCGCCCGGTGCTTGCGCCGGTGGTTACGCAAAGTTGACGTCAGGAGATTGGAATAGAAACATATTGGAATAGTGTTACGTTATAGGGCCCCTGCTTGGTCGTTTATTAGCAAGTAAACTGCAGTTTACAATGCAACTGTCTCCAGAATCAGCCCCTTTTAGTCAGTGCACCAACCGTGCACGCACTGTCATAGACTAGAAGGCCAATCCCGGAGACAGTGTAATGCAAAATGGATCACGTGGAGGAGGTCTCTGTATGTTGCCGTCTTTAGTGGCAGGCACATAATTGTTAAAGCGCAAAACCTTGTGTGTAACATTATCAGTTCCATGGCCTTTATTTACCTGTAATTTTCGGCTCAATGTCTTTCACCAAGACTGAATGATAGGTAACAGGGGCCACTAATCAGGGCATAAAGGGAGAATAAGGAATAAGAAGCGTCGTACGCTGATTGCTTTCTTCTTAAAGCATGGTCATAGGTTAAATTCCAATGCGTGATTTTCAGCTACAACGCTATTACAGGCAATGTAGAGGAAATACAATGTGCAGCTGTCTTTCATATCTCATGAAAATTGTCTATGAGAACATTCCATGCGAAAGTCGCCGACCAACATCGGCGACCTCTGTAGCGCAGCTAGTTGGCATGGCGCGCGTGTGAGGAAATTTGATCACGTAGTCGGCCGCGATGGCAATGAACTTATTGTCGCAGATGGATGTTGGAAACGGCCCTGCAGATCAAGACCGACAGGAAAGCACGGCTGTGGTGGTATGCCTACCGCTTCAAGTTTGCCATCAGGTTCAAAAAAAGGACGTATGCGGCACTGACTGCGATCGCAGGCGGGGACGTAGTGGAACATGGAACGGTAAAGGCCATGCCAAACAAAACAACAGCCGCACGTGGCCGTAGATCTGGCCGACACTAAGATGCCCAGGTGTCGATGTGTCATGAAGATGCGGGAGAACGGTAGTACCCAGATGCTGTGGAAGAGCTAGCGCGAATTCAGGGCAATTTCGCCGAAGTTTATGGCGGTATAAACGTTGCCGTGTTGGACAAAGTGCAAAAGAGAGTGGGAATGGCCACAGTGGATACGGCTGATTATGAATGACAACCAATCCTCACTGTACTGTTCGATGCCCGTTTTGAGCAAATTGGAGATAACCAGAATGCGTGTGTCGGCGTCATGGTCAGGAGCGCCAACACTGTCAACTGGGTGACGCGAGAGACAGTGAGAGTGTTGGTGCAATCGGTCCGACTTGTATATTACGACCAAAAAGTACTCTTTGAGCTGAAGTAGGAAGTAGAAAGAAATAGAGAAGGCAGGGCCGATAGCCCAGCGACGAAGGCGACCATTGGGTCCTTGAGAGAAAACACCCATCAAATGACGCGGTGTTCGGTAATGACTGAGAATGGCGGTCATACAAATGCAGCTGAAATTTTGGGCCTCCCTCGGCTAAGGCGCCCTGCGATCGAAAAGTTTGGTCCCAAGTAAAAAGATGGAGGTTGGTGTAAGCAATGACTTCTTCCTTCTCATGCTGATATTTGGCTAGGACAGCTCCTACGCAATGTCGACTGCTGACGGTGCGAACTTCAGTGGGCGCACATGGGTCGAAGTTAGCCAGTATTGGTTGTTAGCTCAAAAAATTGATCTGCGTGGAGAATGCTACGGCTTGTTCGTGGCCCCATAAAAATTGCACATCCTTTTTTTACAAGATTCGTAAGATTAAAAAGCTATGTTATCAAAATTTCATGCATAATATCGAAAGCGCGAGGATAATCCAATGAAACTCCGAATATCTTTCGCGGAACACAGCGCTGGGGAATTCCTACGGCACGAATATTTTCAGGGTTAGGCTGGACGCCCATGGTTTTGCCAAGTGTTTGCCTTTATGTGCCGAAATTATACATGGATGAGCTTAGCTGGAGGCAAGCATTCTTCTTGCCCACAATAACAGGAGAGGCCCATGGGCTGAATTATGCTACCATGAAGCCTTTGGCAAGCGTTTTACTCACTTCACGCTGAATAACTGACGTTCAGCATGATAGGATGCCCAGGGATAGGACGAGTAGCTGCGGCATGAATACGGCGAGTCACCAGCGAAGTTTGCTCTAATGGATGCCGAAATTTAACATGTTTCTAATAAGTTGCTCGAAGACTGCGGAGCTCATAAACTTAGTCGGGCACAAGAGCAGGAGCAATTAACTTCCTCATTTCGTCGGGGAGCGACCTAGAGGTACTAGGTGCAGCTAAGGCTCAATAAATGTTAGCATCTAGGATGGATACGTCGCATACACCAAGTGCACACACCCTTGCCCCCGAAATGCCTTGCTGGAGACCATGAGTAGAGATGCTCATTTAGAGGAGATGGAAGTGTGCCTGGTTGCCGGTGACGGTCACTACAGTGCGCTGAATGGCGGCATTTCGACCGATTAGAACGTCAGCATGATGGGACATGCAGTCACCGTCGGGAACGAATGATAATGCTGACAAGGTGACACAAGTGGCCGCTTCTGATTGCAACCGCACACAATCAGCTGAGTACAAGCGAAGCGGCGTTACCACTGGAATGCCGGTAAGATGAGGAACCTCAAGTTGTAGTATGGCGGTAGCACATACAATAGGGCCCGCATGCGGCGATGAAAAGTTCAATCCAAATATATTGTCATTGGGGCATTGCACCAAGATTGCAAATACGCCAGTGGTCTCGCAACCGGCAATAGTGACATCAGCTCTGCACATCCGCAAGACAGCAGGACTTATTCCATGAGCCACTTGAAGAAATTAGGAAGTGGCAGTCGTTAGTACTTTTTCAGGCTCCGGCAAAAGTGAGCAATCGTTACGGAAACGCACGCACCGAAGTCGACAAGTGCGGGCCCAGTTACAACGTCAATGTCAATCAAGCTTCGTCTTGTCGGCAGTAGAAGGAGAGTATTTGCAGCAGAAGTTGATGGTGCAGCATCACCTATGAGAGCTACATCACCTTGCTTTCCTTTTCACAATTGAGCGGCGAGTTTGGGGGTGCCCGGGGGAAAGAGACAATGGGCGACGTGGTTGTGGCGAGTGGAGCGGACGACCTCGCAGTGATGACGATCTGCTGTTAACGCAATGGTGGAGCCGTGGTTATTTAAATGGCCAAATGGAGGCTGTGAGCGACGGTAGCTTATCTCAAAACGTCTAGAAGCGGTATATTGTGTTCTTCGTGACGACCGCCAGCGGTTGTTACGATAGTGGACCACGGGACCGATACGGCGGCAGTAGAAACAAATCGGGCGCTCACCAACAGTCTCCATTCCGCTGGGTTGCGAGTGCAAGTATAAAACCAATTGTCCTCAGGTGGCGATATTTGGCGATAGTCATTGGTCGTTGAGCTGAAAACGTCGCAACCAAAATTTGTTGATTTCTATTGTATGATGGCCCGAACAATGGAAAGAAAACGCGCATAGGAATCGCTGAGGAGGAGGCATCGTGAAATTTCAGCACATGAAGAGGTTGAACAAGTCGTCCATTGCGCCCTTCAAGACAAATCCTACCTTGTCGGATACGGATATGTCTGTCTTCAATTCATGTCAGTCTGCATTCTTCGCTATGCTGGACATCAATCTTCCGATGTAGCGCCAACACCTCTTGAATATAGGATATGCATGGTTCGGTAGATGTCGGAGCACATCTGGCTAGGACTTTATTTGAAGAAACTTTTGGCCGACGGGCCTCCCGAACAGTGCGTGTAGTTTTTCCTTGAAGTCGTCGCAAATCCTGCTTGTGTTTGTTCAACCATACCTTTGCCATTCGTTGGAGGTAAAATACCGATTTTCATTGGGATCTGATGGCCACATCCCAGTGATTGTGCTGATTCACTCGTTCATAGCTCTTCAAACAATTTTCTCAACGTCAACTTCATCCGTACTGTAGAATGTTCCCGGGTCGCAAAGATGTGAAGGGGCAGTCATTGACGTTGTCGGCGCTGTTGATGTTGCCGGTGCCGTTGATGGTGAGCTTGCCGACTCGTCCACCATCGTAGAAACACCGAAGCCACGACCACGGCGCCACTCTGTGATCGGGCGTGTGGGACCGCGGCACTTCCACCAAACTGGCAACGCAATAAGGCGTAAATGAAGGGAAAACAAGAGCGTGTATTTATACAACATATACAATTGCGTAACGCAACCATGTTGACTGCCTGCTCGTACAGCACTTGGCCACGACGTTTTCTTCGCGCTCAAGGCACCGGTTTAGCGTTTATATGGAAGAGACGCACAAAAATATATACATTGAAAGGAAGAGAGTTATCAAACGTGGTATTTGTGACACGTCATGTTGGTAATACTAAGTACTAGCAGCAGTAATGTAAGAATAAATGCATGGTGAAAACGTTAACAGTTCGAAAAACCGCAATACGCTAAAATTTCTTGTCTTGCGATTTTACTGAAGTCTGGCTGATGTCTATCACAATATTTCTTTTATAGTAGGAAAGTATTACATGGCCCCCTTACTCGAAAATCCGGCGGCGTCATCGGGGGCAAGACCGAGTGATGGTACCGAAAATCGGTGATGACGCGAAGAGCGTACACAGTCTTTTCTAATTCTTGGACTCTCTTATTATCATAACGTGCGTGCTCTGTAATGTAGACAGAATATGGGGGCGAAGGGCACAGACAAAAATCGATTAGATGAGGGGTTGCTTGATTAACTTCTCAAATGGCAAATTTCTGTTATGTCCAAGAGTTCTTCAAGTGGGGTCCACGGGATGCATGGCGTAATGCCTAGATTACAGTCTGGCAAGCGGCCTGGAAATCAAAAATGTACGATTTGACTATAATGACAGGCCTAATGGTCTATTACCTAGTGACTAGTAATAATATGATTTGACTATGATGACTATGAGTATAGTCAAAAAACGTCATTGTACTCAGTCATCACGACAATGACAATCCCTTCGGGCCGCACTGACCTTTAAATTATCAGTTACACAATGTATATTTTGTATTTTCAGCACACTGTCGGTCCAGGAAAATATGTGAATGGTACATGCGTAAACCAAAATGGCACCGGTAAAGTTTTTTGCCAAGAATATCCAACTCCACCTGCCTGTTAAGAATATATCTGAAAACCGAAACATATGGATGCTTGTATTGTAAGCTAATCTTGCCAATAAACGCCCGCTGCTTTCGGCAATATAATTTTTGACCTCAACTTTCTTGTGTAAAAAAATCAATATACAAAATACCTCGTCGCTGGCTCATTTCATCCGAAACTTGGAACTGAAGTATAGTTTTGGCTAACGTTGAAACTTCATTTGTGAGTGTCATGGTATATCAAGCGTACATATGTGAATACAAAGAAATGAGACATCAACTTAAAATGCTTTCAGAGCCTTTAGATTCCAACTTGCGGCAGAAAATGATTTCCTAATTTAGGAGTTACATATTTGGTACACTCTAGAAAATAAAGCAGACATGATGGCGCATTACAGCACGTACTCCACAAGAATGAGCTTAGCTTTGAAATATTTCTGACAGAAAAGAAAGTTAACAGAAACTTTGCTGCAAGTACTCTACGTCCCGCGCAAATGCACTTCACACCTTAACTGCACAATTCTCAGAGAGATTAACATAGCTCTTCACTAAAGTGACCAGAGCATTCGTATGTTGATCTTAGTTTCGTTTTGGGCAAGTAAGTATGTTCGCTCATTTGATTCCTTCTACCCATTGTGGTTGCTTAGTGCCTATGCTATTGGGCTACTAAACAAAAAATCGTGGGATTGAATCTCGTCCATGGCGGCCACATTGCGAGGGGGGCTAAATGCGAAAACATTCGTGTACTTAGATTTAGGTGCACGTTAAACAGGCCCAGGCCACCCTCAATTTCCGGAGCCCTCAATTTCCGGAGAGAATATATGTGTAGGTATGTGATACGTACACAAATTTTGAATGATCAATTACAGGCTGGCCTTGTCAAAAATAGGTAACCATATCAAATGTAAATGCTACGTGAATATGGTAGACACTAGAAGGGCAACATTAAATAGCGTGTCATAATTCTGTAGGTTTTTTATGGTGCGTTCAGTTATCCAAACAAAAACGAACAGTGCGAGCGAAAGTAAAGTGAAAACAAACGTACGCACAAATACGGATGACCATAGCCACCAGCGTTCAAGTTATCTGGTTGGGCGGGGAGATCCAAGAAAGTTGCGCTGTCTTCATAAAATGAACATTGGAATTGCAGCTTAGGAAAGAAGTCAGCGGCCCATTAGGGCGACTGCACGATTGATACACTGCAGCTGCGAGAATTAGCACACTAAACAACCTGCAATCATAGCGCTTCTTTGACATTTGTGAATATAGGGTCATACGAACATTAACGCCATGGCGTTAAGGGCCGCGGTTGCAAAAATCCGGTGTTGGCGTCCGGCTTCTAGCGTCGACCGTTGTTTTGGCAAACATCATTCCGTACCACGTGTACCCAACCACTCAGGCCGTCCATGTAGCGCAAAACTTTGCTGAACTAATTCAATATGTCAAAGTAAAATATGTCAGAAAACGCGTAAAGTACGATTTACACACAACCTACAGACATGTTAGCGTCGGAGTATAATTTAAATATACCAGAAAACCTAATTCTGTTACTCGGAAAAGCTAACATAAACCCTTTTACAGCGTTTCTACTATACATAGACCGGCCACAGTGAGCATTGAGCACAGTGAGATTTGCCACAGTGAGCACTGAGCCCAGCGAACATTGAGCACAGTGAAATTTGCGCGCGCTAGCGCGCGCCAATGTCGTAGGCTACGGAGTAGAGCTCCCGGTTCCTTGCAGATGGCAGTCACCTCCGCCACACTGCAGCCAATGCAAAATGCATAGCGTTCAAAGCAACAGGCATAGCGTTCGCCCCCAGCGTTTCCCGGTAAACATTACGGTTACATAAGCTGTGGTTGCCGGGAAGCGTGAGAAGCCCTCAGAGATTTTGAATGCTATCGCGTTACACTCTTAAAGGCACATTTTAAGCGTCGTCAAAATTTTTATTGAAGGTCATCACAAGCTGGTACGCTTAATTATTGTTTACTCAAAGATTACCACACCGGTAGCATGTTCCATCCACTCTGTCTCTTGAGTACACTTTTTTCTTTTCGTGCTCACTAAACAAAAGAAAAACTACGATTAAAGGATTGAGATAACTCGCTGCACTCAGTATAGATCAGTACTTCATCATTGCTCCGGTAGACCAAACATCCGATTTAGTTTTTCTGGTACCGCCACCATTAAGCATGGAGATACTTCACTACTTAAAATGCAACTCTATTCTTTTGTTCCTACGTTAGCGTTAATATTTCTGCATTTATCTATAGGCTTCCAATCTATGAATTGCTCATGAAAGAAGCAAATATTAGAAGACTGACACAATAATTAAACTGGCAAACTGAGACTCGCCTTATAGGAAAAGGTAATCGCAGCCTGTCGACTATACTTCGAACGGACTATGAGGCGCAGTAGCATTAGAACAGGAGTTTGCGGTTTTGCTGCGCACTGATAAAGACGCCATCGATGGGAGAGCATGTGGCTATGGGTTGTAGTAAATTAGTTCGCGTATGCCTTCCAATAAAGTTAGTTGTGAGTTCAGCGCTGTCCTGTGTGTTGCTGCCTTCTGCCTTCGTCGTCTTGCGCTGCCCCTTCATCCTGTTGAACTAGTACCAAATCGCCCAAATGTCGATCCTTGTTCATAATTTCATCGCTTCCAGAAAACAGCCGACGACGTGCAATGAAGAGTGACTGGTCAGAAAACTTGCGCATTGAAAAAAAGGGACTGACAATATGGTGGTTTATTCAAAGCAGTTCACTCGGGACTTCTTTATTCCTGGCGGGTGTCATCGCTTTCTTTTTATACATTTTAGATAGGGCTGCTTTCGTTCCGGGTCACAGAGTGTGCTCTGTTTAAGCCGGCACTTCAAGTGAGTTAGTGATGTACGCTGAAGCTTCACTTACATGGGTTGATTTAGCTTTCCGCAGCAGCAAAGTGCTACTAATGCATTAAGCAGCAGGTATATGTACTTTTGTCTGGAGTCGCCTGTAGCAGGAACGATAACTGGCTCGGAAGTCTGAAGTTGATCCTGACACATTTATTGCCGCAAGTCGACAAATCGTTTCGATTGCACGCAGTAGTCCAGCGTAAAAAGCAGAACAGGCTCTTTTTTAATTGGCGCGGTGAGTTAGCTGTCACTTCGAGCGCTCGCAAGAATTTTAGTGTCGTGCCAAATCGCTTGTAATGATTGTAACCGAAGTCGTGCAATGTGGGTCACTCTTGCCATTCGGAAACGCGACTCGAAAAGAAGGAAATTAGTGATATAGCACACGCATGTGTGTGTGAAGCAGCTACGATGACACTGCAGGTTTTCCGCTCAATTTTATCCAAGCACCATTGAAAATAATCCACGTGCCAGCCAATTTAATCTGAGCACTAGCTTTTTAAATCCAAGTACCAATACTTTAATCCAGGTGCCACCACATTAGACCCCAGCGCCATCCCGATTAATCCACGTGCCAACTGATTTAATCCTTGCACCAGCCGTATTTATCCAAGTTCCACAAATTTTATTCCCAGTACCAGTGAACTTAATCCTGTTGGAAATTTATCGAGGAACGAATAATTCTTGCAAAAGAAGTAGTAACTGGCGTCATAAGTGCCCTCTATTCATTAATGTGATCACTGTATTGGTGTTAGCACTATAGGCGCACAGTTTCCACGCTACCATGTCGTCATGGCTGCTTCAGAAACATTTCCGTGTGGTATATCGCTCATTCCTTTCTCTTCGTGTTGCGTTTTTGAGTGACAAGAGTTACTCACGTACTAAGTGAGTCACGATCGTAACGCATATTACGCGACTTTGGCTGCGATCATGACATGCGATTTCCTTCCCTATCGTCATGCGTTTAATCGACATAAGAGAAAAAATAAGAGTTTAATCGACGCAAGAGAAAAAAAAATTGCAACTCCGCCCGAAAGGCGGAGCACTGATTGCAATAGAAAACTTGTAGATAGCTGTACAAAGTAAAGATGGTAGCTCTATCGGCCGTATGAACTTGTAAACAAACGCTCACTCACTAAATTAACAATGACAGAACATGTAAGCATGACTCAACGAGGACGTAGAAAGAAACAGAAACGCAAATACAGTGCTATCATTGTGTGTCTGCTTCCTTCTACGTCCTTGTTCAGTCGCGCGCACACATATTCTCATGGATTTAAACCAACTAGCCCATTATCTTGATTTAACTAACTTAACTAACACGGTGTCAAGCGCGCATAGGTAAACATGAGCACATCTAGCTCGATGACAGCGGAAACTGTCTATGAAAAAGCTGGAATTAAGAATCGTTGCAGCAACCGCGAGCAACTTGACCTCTGCGCAACTGTCGCTTCAACGCGAACGAAACGTCGAAAGCACAGCGCATACGAAGCTACTGGCATCATCTGGTGTCGAGCGAGATGTCTCATTAAACACATCACAAGCCTATTTTGCAGGTTCTCCTTCTTGCAATGCATCGTTGATCTTTGTAAGAAAATAATGCCCGCTGAATCCCACGCATCCAAGATTCAGCTAGTCTTCAATTTTCTACTTATATTTGACTAACGTGCGGTAATCATCAAAGTGCAAGGCTATGAATGATATTTTGTTATCAGGTAGGTAGCATCAAAAGGTCGGTGGTCAAATTGGAACAATGGTTCTATTTTGACCAATTCAATTCATTTGTAAGAAAAAGATGTGAATAAATGCGGATGTCTTACCCCTTGAAAATACTTTATTTTGATATCAATACCGCCCTTACTGCAGACTGCGTGCTAAGTATTCTTCAAGGTGACGTCAAGTGAGTCACCATGGTAATACGGATTGCACCTGCCAATCAGCCTCTTCTCCAGCATGGTAACTTGCGCGAGTTACTCGGAACAGCGGAGAGTGGTTCACTAGAGATCACGTTATGCTAATTAGCGATAGTGAGCAGCTACTTTCTTATTCAAAGTCATTTCTTTTGATGTGCTTCTAGGCAGTTAAGGGGAATTGATGCTCGCGTGCGACTGTGATGACGTACGTGGGTCATTAGTAATCACCTCATTCGACTTTGTGTTAATGAGCAGGTGGTGACTCTTTGAAAGACATATCGTTTGATATTCATGTGGGCAGGTCGGGAAAATGCATGCGTGGGTGAGAATCGTGGTGACGTTACGTGACTCACTAGTGATTGTTTCATCGAGTGTGGTAAAAGCTCGTTGTTACTCCTTGAAGGCCATTCCATTTCTTATGCATGTTGGCAGGTTGTGGGAGTTAATGGGTGGGCAATCGCGTGGTAACGCCCCGTAAATCACTAGTGATGACATGGTGGAACTGAGGGATAGCGAGCCGGTTGTTACTCTTTGAAACCGATTTCGTTGAATATGCATTTTGGGACAGTGCATACGTGCGTGAGAACCATGGTGACGTCACGCAAGTGACTAGTGATCACCTCAACTGACTTTGTGATAGTGAGCAGGTTGTTACCCTTCGTGAGCCACTTTGTTTGATATGCATATCGGCAGGTAAGGGGAGTTGAGGCTCGTGTGCGAATGTGCTGACGTCACATGAGCCACTAGTGGTCGCCGCAGTCGGCTTTTTGATAATGAGGAGGTTGTTACCATTTGCAAGCCATTTCGTTGCTATGCTTGTCGGCAGGTTAGTAGAGTGTATGGTTGGAGAAGAACCATGGTGACGTCACGTGAGTGACTAGTGAGCACTTCATTTGTCTTTGGTATAGTGAGCAGCTTGTTATTCTTTAAAGCGATTTCGTTTGATATGAATGTCGGCAGGTCGGGACAATGCCTGTGTGGGTGAGAACCGTAGTGACGTTACACGAATCACTAGTAAACACCTCATTTGACTTTGCGAGAGTGAGCAGGTTGTTGTTCTTTGAAAGCCGTTTCGTTCGATATGCCTGTCGGCAGGTTAGTAGAGTGCATTGATGGGTAAGCCCTCTGATTATGTCACGTGAGTCACTAGTGATCACCTCATTTTACTGAGTGATAATAAGCTGGTTGTAACCCTGCGTGAGCCGCTTCGTTTGATATACATGTCGGCAGGTTAGGATAGTGCATGCGTGAAAAGCATGCTGACGTCCTGAGAGTCACGTCATTTGAGTGAGTGGTAGTGAGCAGGATTTTAAGGTTTGAAAGCAATTTTGTTTGATATGCTAGTAGGCAGTTTAGGAGAAGTGTGACGGCGGTGACGTCAAGCGACTCACTAGTGGGCTAATTATGTCACTCAAGAATGAGCTGTTACTCTCTGAGAACCATTTCGTTTGATATGCATGTTGCAAGCATAGGAGTTCATGCAAGATACAAGCTTAATGAGCTATAATGAGTCGCTTAGTGATTATGTGAGCGCCTGAGTAATGGTGAGAAAGTTTTTATCCCCTAGAACCATGTCGATCGATATGCATGACGATAGGGAAGGAAATCGCATGTCGTGATCGCAACCCAAGCCACGCAAAATGCATCACGATTGTGACTCATTTATGTGAGTCATTCTTGTCACTCGGAAACGCGACTCGAAAAGGAGGAAATGGGCGACATATCGCACGGAAGTGTTTCCGGGGGAGCCATGACGACAATGACGCGTGTTACAACCTCTTTTGGAAGAATCATTCATTCCCCAATCAATTCCCAACAGGATTAAATTGATTGGCCCTTGGATTAAGATGTGTGGCACTGGGATTAAAGCGGCTGGAGCAATGATAAAATCACTTGGCATGCCGAATAATTTGGATAGCTTTGGGATTAAGTGTGGTGGTCCCTGGATTAAATTATTGGCACTCGAAGTAAAAATGCTGGCGCTCACATTAAACTGGCTGGCGGCTCCATAATTTTAACGCGACAGCGTTAAGGAGTTCGTGTCGCAGAAAAGCCGGTGCCATCGGCGTCAGCGGCGTGGCCGCGAGCGAGAAATCCCGGAAGGCAATCCATAAATAAAAACACCTTGCAAGATGAGCTGGGTGGGAATCGATCCAGGCTCTCCGGTGAGACAGAGACGCGACCACTCAGGAACAGAGACGCGACCACTCAGGAACGAGTTCGACGGTTCAAATGGGACAAAAGCGCCTCTAGTGAATGCGGCGTTGCCTTATAAACGTGCTGTAGAAAGTTATACTGCGCTTTATATCGGTAATTACAAGCATGTAAATTACAGAAGTCGCATTTAAACGAGTAGCGAAGTAGGTTTCCGCTACATTTCTTCTGCGCTTGGTGCACACGCAGAGCCATCTTGCTGCAAACACAGAAGACCCGGTGCTCGCAATGTACGGCGCTGCCCCGACAGGTGGCGCGGCACTCGCCCACTTCTCCCCTTCGTCTCGTTTGAGCGCATTGAGGCCGTGGGGGGACCGGTGCGAGGATGCCCCAATACCCTTGCGTTTAATAAGTTTTCTCGCTCCCTCCCCTTCTAACTTCCAGTGTGCGTCACTCGAACCCTCGTGTTTAGGCGACGCGGCTCCTCTCTCCGCTCACAGCGTGATTCCTAGGTGCAGCGTCCGATGCGGGACGCCTCTGACGTGATCGCTGTGTCGTAGCGCGTCTGGTGGGAAAGCGTCCCCTGCGATGTGTGCCGTGCTGCTGGCGAGGAGTCATGAGTCTGTGCGGTGCTCCTGGAACAAATAATAAAAAAAAATTGTGCTGTGGACTTAGAAGTGTTGTATATGAAAACTATGTCTTTGTGTGACTCAAGAGCGAGAGAGAGAAAGAAACTTTATTGTAAAGTAAAATTATTTATGTGGTTGGGGCCCTCAGTCCAAGGCCCCAATGGCTGTCGCTACCGCTCATGCTCGTCGTATCAGGGTTAGCCAGACCTGAGACTCGGAGCGACAGAGGATCGCCTCCCACTGCGCATATGTTGGTTGGGGGGATTGTAGACCAGGGATATCGTTAGGTAGTTTTCGACACTCAGTCGTGACGTAGAACGTCGTCGGTGGTGCACCACAGCCTTGGCAGGTGGTGGGATATAAGGTTGGGGAGAACTTGTCGAGAAGGAGGAGGTTCGGATATGAGTTTGTTTGAAGCCGTCTCAGCGATACGACTTCATTCGGGGAGAAGGATTTGGGTGGAGGCTGATATCGCAAGCGCCCTAGTCTGTAAGTCTAGAGTGTCACGGTATGGGGTGTTGGGCAAATTCTGGGAGGCTTGATATGGGTTGCTCGCCTCACTGCCAGGTGCCCGGCAGGTTAGTTCTCGGGCAGCTGAACGAGCGCGGTCATTGTCCGACAGTGAGGCATGAGTTGGTGTCCAAATCAGCCTGATGCGTGGTATTGAGGGGTCTGGAATGGCGGGGAGTTTGTGCGCTGGTGAGAGCGCGATCGGCTTCCTGAGGTATATGACCCCTGAGGGAGGCTCGATATGCGTCTCGAGAGTCTGTAATGATGATGTCGTCGTGTTTTGGTGGTATTTTCATGTGAGACGATATGGTTGATGGTGAGTGCTATGGCCAACGTCTCCCCTGTAAGCGTAGCCTTGGTTTGGACGCTACCCGAGGTGACGATATTATCCTGATCGTCCGCCACCACCGACACTTGTCTTCCTTTCTTTCTGATCGCAAGAGCATAGTGGGCAGCGTCGGTATAATAGACGGTGCCCTCCGGCTGGGCGTTGAGGAGTTTCCGAAGGTTTCTAACAAGTGCATCCCGACGACCATTATGGTGCTCTGGATGCACATTGCGCGGTATGGGCGCTAAGGTTAGTAAGGTTCGGATGTTTGAGGGGATTGGGACATGCTCTCGCGTAGAGGGTAAATGCTGTAGGTTGCCCAGCCGTGAGAGCAAATGCCTGCCTGTGGGGGTCAGTCTCAATAGCTCGAGTTGCGCCATTCTGTGTGCTTCGATGTGTTCCTCGATGGTATTGTGTACCCCGAGAGCAAGTAGTCGTTCCGTGGAAGCACATACAGGTATTCCGAGTGCTTGTTTAACGGCTCTTCTAATAATTGTGTTTATACGGTTCATCTGGGAGAGTGTCAGGTTGTGGTATGGGAGGTGATATGTTATCCTGCTGATAATGCATGCCTTGACCAACCGCAGCATGTCGGCTTCCTTTAGTCCTGAGCGGCGGTTACTAACGCGCCTCATCATACCGATGATTTGTTCGTACTCTCGTCCAAGGAGATCTATTGTGAAGTGAGCTTTGGCATTGGATTGTAGATGATAACCCAGGATTCGGACTCTTTGTGCACTGGGAATTGGTATGCCTTGTATTTTCACTTCAATTACTGGAATTGGCGTTTCACAGCTGCTTTGGGATCGGATTAGTAATAGTTCTGATTTATGTGGCGCACATTCGAGGTCTCCAGTCGCGAGGTACGCCTGCTCTATATCCACCGCCGTCTGTAGGCGGATGTCTCCATCCGAGCCGGTGCACGTCCAGAGAGTCAAATCGTCAGCATATATCGCGTGGTATAGCTCCTCGACCTTCTACAGTAACTGAGGTAGTCACGCCATAGCTATGTTGAATAGCGTCGGTGAGAGCACGGACGCCTGAGGTGTCCCCGCTCCACTAACTTTAATGTCTGATGACCGATATGGGCCCATTCCCACTGTGGCTACACGGTCCTTAAGGAAGGCTCACACGTAATTATGCATACGGGAGCCGCAGTAGGAGTGGGCCAGGTTCTCGACGATGAGACCATGGGAAACGTTATCGAAATCTCCATTGACATCAAGCGCCAAAAGAGCTCTCGTGTGCGCCCTGATGGGGGGGTCTACGAGATCCTCCTTTATCTGAAGAAGAACACCGTGAGCGGAAAGATGGGGGCGAAATCCAAACTGCGTGGGAGAAGAAATTTTCCGTCTCCAAGAAAGGTTGAAGCCGTTTTACGATTACATACTCAAACAGCTTTCCGACGCACGATGTGAGGGAAATCGGCGCAAATTTTGGATCGACAGTGGCTTTCCGGGCTTGAGCATGAAAGTGATCTCGGCACATCGCCATTCCAGAGGGAAAGTGCCGGCGTGCCAGTGCTGATTGTACATAGCACAGAACGTCTCCAGCTCCTCATCCGGGAGATTTCGCAGAAGAGTATACCGTATCCCGTCCTCTCCGGGTGCGGTAATCCTATGAATGTCTGCTGGCGCGGCCTTGATGGACAGTTATGTCAGTGCCTAGCGGGTCACTTTCTTTTCTATACAGATAGTCCGGATAGCTTTGCTTAGAGCCACGGGACAGATACCTTTGTTCAAGGTCCTTCAGGAGCTGGCCTCCGTCTCCTCCGTACTGGTGGAGGAATATTTGAAGCTGCCAATTTTTATGGGATTTCGTCTTTGTCGGACCTATTAGCGACCGAAGGATTGCCCAGGTTCTTGCAGCGCCCAGCGTACCGAAGGGTTACGTAGCTTACCCGAAAACGTTTGCCAGTTAGCAGTGGTTAGCTGGTCTGCGTATTCCTGGGCTGCTCTCGTGATTTGGCAATTCTGTAGCGCAATTTCTGATTGAACTTTTGCCGCTTCCATCGCTTCGTAAGACCTCCGCGCGCGTCCCACAGATGTAGGAGATGCGGGTCAACCTCGGGAGTCTCTGTCGTCATGGTTATGGGGCTACTCATTTTGCTTAGATCGTTGCGTATATCACTGAGCCAACTGGCATAATTTTTGGGGTTTTCACCACCTGTGGCTCGATCTCTAGGGATTGCGTGGAGTTTGGTCCAATTTGTGATGCAAGTTTTCTTTTTAGGGCGTTTGTAACTTGTGCGACTGATGCGGATGATGAGAATGTGGTGATCGCTACCCAGCGTCTCGCCAATGTTCAGCCACTCGCCCTGGACCCCCCTTTTGAAAGTGAGATCCGGGCAAGTGTCTCTCTCGACACTATTTTTCTGGCGACTAGGCTGGGTATGATCTGTTATGAGGGTGAATCGGTGATTGTGTGTGAGGTCCCAAAATCGGGTGCCCTTTGGTGTGTTACTGCGATAGCCCCAGGCCACGTGTGCGGCATTGAAGTCACCGCACACCATGGACATTGGGCCCAACTTGAGGAGTTCCAATAGTAGGTACTGAAAATTGTTCCACCGAGCACATTTAATATTGTTACGCATGAAGAAGACGAAGACCACTGAACGTGCTTGCGGTCCCGAGTGGGGAAAGGAAGAAGAGGACGACGCTGAGTTGATCAAGCAGCTGGCCGCTATTGCGCTCACCTTCGCGACCTAAAGTAAACGGTCCCCTTCATCCGTAAGGGTTATAAACGGTCTCCTTCGCGCGTAACAAAGTGGTGGAGGTGCGGGGTACCGCTCACAACAACGGAACCATCACTGCCGCAGCTTCGTCGACGCAGTCCACTTGGCGGCCTCCCGCCATCAGCCGTGACCGTCTTCAGCCGGGACCGTCTTCGTAACAAACTTAAAGGCTACTTCGATGCCAGAAGAAGTAGCCACTCGGAGGGCTGCGCCTGGCAGTCCCCTGCCATACTACCGAGTTCCACCCACCTTCGGAGGCAAAGCGGGGGAAGATGCCGATGAGTGGCTCGTCCACTACAAACGAGTGAGCAAGTCGAACGGGTGGGATGCAACCGCTCAGCTCACCAATGTGGTGCTCTCTTTGATCGATACCGCCCTCGTGTGGTACGAGAACTACGAGGACGCGCTTACGATGTGGGAATATTTTGTTGACGAGTAAAAGGCGTGTTTTGGGACTCAGCCGCCAAAAAGAAGCGTACGGAGTGGACACTGTCGCAATGGGCGCAGCTACCAGGTGAGGCATGCACAACATATATCGAAGAATTATTAAAGCTGTGCAAGGTGGTCAGCGCTCGCATGTCGGAAGAAGATAAAATTGTACATTTGCTGGAAGGAGTGGCTGAGGATGTGTAGAATTTTCGAATTGGAAAGGAGAGTCTCAGTTGTGTGCCCGACTTCATTCGGCATGCAGAACTTTTGAAACACTCAAGATGCGTCAGATTTCGCCCAAGTTTGATCGGTTGGCAAACGTTACGACGGTTGCCAGTGTGGACACGAGTCCTTGCCTCGACCTTCCTTCGACGATCCGACAGATTGTCCGCGAGGAACTTTCCCGCCTCGAAAAGTTGTTGCATTCAACTGCTGACCACTATGGCGTGTACACGTCACGTGAGGCTATGATGGCGCCACAATCGGCCCCTTGGCAACCGATGGTTACCGCAGCGGCCGTAGAGTACAGCGCAGCCCCACAGTCGAGGATGACAACACGCCCTCCAGCTCCGCGCTATGACCAACACGCTCAGCGCACGCCTTCTCGACGCCCGATGTATCGTCGTGACACACGCCACGAACCAACCCACTACACGCGGGAAAATGATAATATCCGCTTCATCGACGAACAACCGAGGTTTCGACCTCTCCCGGTATGTTATTACTGCGGTGTCCCGGTTCATATATCGCGGTTTTGTAACCAGCGTATGACCACGTGGTATGCCCAGCCCTCATAGTTTTCTCGGTCCTCCGAACGGCCACACGGTGCCCCACGGCCAGCACACGTATCTTCTGGCGACGAGTGTTGGCCGAGAAGCTCCTGGAATCGCTCCCCGGCATCTGACAGGAGTTTGACACCCCCACCGCAACGTCCTGCTCCTCGTTCTCCCTCACCGCTGCGTCGTACCACGTCACCTTCGTCACCGGAAAACTAACTAGCGCGGCCGATGGAGGTGAGGTCGCTGGAGACGTGCTACTGACAGAAATACCTCCTGTGTTGATGCTCAAAACAAAGTGCGCGTTCTTGTAGATAATGTACCTGCTATGGCTCTGGTAGACACAGGCGCAACAATTTCGGTCATGAGTGTCTCTTTTAAACACGTGTTAGGGCGAAAGGTTTTGTTTGAATGGGACGAAGATTCAAAGTCCTGTGGAGCGAGTGGCGAGCCGTTGCGACCTATTGGTGTGTGTAGTGCTGACGTATTTTTGGGAGGCCATGTTATTACGACAGAGTTCGTAATTATTCCTCGGTCAGCCCATGATGTTATTCTCGGCATGGACTTCTTGCGGGAGTATGGCGCTACTGTCGACTGCCGCACAGGAAAGGTACTCATAAATGGTAGGATTCCGTCAGGACTCCAGGAGAGCCCTGTAGAACGCGAAACTAGACTGTGTGTTTGTGGTGATACGGTCGTACCTGCATAATCTGCCATTTGTGTTCCCGCTGTCTGATGCGACGCCGATTCTGACAGCTTCGATGCTGCCATAGAACAGATGCACTTTGAATGTGTGAAGAAGAATGTATTAGTGCCACATTGTGTGGTGTCGATCAAAGGCAGATGCACTGGCTTATTGACCGTAAACTGTTCAAGGAGCCTGTTATACTACCAGACGGCATAAAGTTAGCCTTCGCCAGGAAACACGCGTCCTTATCAGTGGCTGAACTTACAGGTGTGCCGCAAGAACAGCTCCAGTGATTCTCGTTAAAAAAAAAGATGGATCTTGGAGATTTTGCGTCGAGTATCGCCGTTTGAATGCTGTAACAAAAAAGGACGTGTACCCACTCCCACGTATTGATGACGCAATAGACTGCCTCAATTCCGCCTCTTACTTTTCCTCAGTAGATTTACGATCCGGCTATTGGCAAATTCCAATGCATCCTGACGACAAGGAGAAAACTGCCTTTGTAACCCCTGATGGGCTCTTCGAATTTAATGTGATGACATTTGGATTGTGCAACGCTCCGGCATCTTTCGAGAGATTTATGGACACTGTTCTGCGCGGCTTGAAGTGGAACATCTGCATGTGCCACCTCGACGACGTCGTCAACTTGACGGCACCTTCAGCGAACACAAATTGCGTCTGGATATTGTCCTGAACTGCATCAGAAACGCTGGTCTAGTTTTAAACTCTAAGAAATGCCACTTCGGAGACCACCAAACCCTTGTGCTTGGGCACCTTGTCGAGAAGAACGGCATCAGCCCTGATCCCCAGAATACAGCAACCGTTGAAGCATTTAGTGCACCGCGCTCTGTCAAAGAGCTACGTAGTTTTCTGGGGCTTTGTCCCTATTTCCGCCGATTTATTCCTAAAATCGCCGACGTCGCGTATCCGCTGACATGCTTGCTACGAAAAGACACCCCCTTTGAGTGGACTCCGGAGTGCGACTCTTGTTTTCGTCAGTTGAAGTTCCTGCTGACGTCACGACCGGTTCTTCAACACTTCAATCCTTCAGCTCCGACGGAATTCCACACAGATGCCAGTGGCATAGGTATTGGTGCCGTCCTAGTTCAACGCTATGGTGACCGCGAACACGTGATCGCATATGCAAGCTGCTCATTAGGTAGGCCCGAGCAGAATTACACTGCCACGGAACAAGAATGCCTCGCGGT
Source organism: Dermacentor variabilis (assembly GCF_050947875.1). Taxonomy (NCBI): domain Eukaryota; kingdom Metazoa; phylum Arthropoda; class Arachnida; order Ixodida; family Ixodidae; genus Dermacentor; species Dermacentor variabilis. The sequence continues at coordinate 160,479,289 of NC_134571.1, forward strand.
AATATTTGTGGTTCAGCGGTTTCGTTCTTACCTGTATAGACGCCCCTTTACAGTGGTCATTGCGCTGGCTTGTGAATATTCGTGACCCTTGTGGCCGCCTTGCGCGCTGGGCGCTCCGACCGCAAAAATACAGCTACACCGTCTCTTATAAAAGCGGTCGACGACACGCTGATGCGGACTGCCTCTCGCGTATGCCAATTAGCACTACGGACTGTGACGCCGACGACTTCGATCACCTCGTGGCTTCTCTGTCGCCGCGTTTTCCAGACTTCGACTGCTTCAAAGCCGAACAGCGAAAAGACGATAAATTAACACCGCTCTTCACCGCTACTACCGCCTCGACGACAGCAAACCATTTCTGCGTGCGTGATGGCCTCCTGTATAAGAAGAACTTTTTCGGCACTGGCGCACGTTTTCTCCTAGTGGTACCGGAGAGCCTTCGCACACCGATTCTGAGGGCTATGCACGACGACCCTACGTCTGGCCATTTAGGTTCGGCGAGGATGCTCTACCGAATTCAGGAACGCTTTTATTGGCCTGGAATGCGACATTCTGTTGAGACGTATGTGACCAGCTGCATGCAGTGTCAGCGCCACAAACAGCCATCTACTGCTCCAGCTGGTCTCCTGCAGCCGATCCCGCCTCCAAGCACGCCTTTCCAACAAGTGGGCATTGACTCCGTAGGCCCATTTCCAAAATCAGCCAAGGGAAACCGTTGGATAGTTGTTTGCGTCGACTACCTCACGCGCTACTCTGAGACGGCGGCCGTGCCCTCCGCAACTGCCACTGATGTTTCAACATTCCTGCTGCAATATGTGATCCTGCGACATGGTCCGCCTCGCGTGATCATCAGCGACAGTGGACGACAATTCACAGCGGACGTTGTAGAGGAGCTGCTTCATTTGTGTGAATCCAACTTGCGTCACTCGACACCATACCTTCCACAAACGAATGGGCTTACGGAGCGCACCAACCGAACAATTGTAAACATGTTATCTATGTACGTTTCATCTGACCACAAGAACTGGGATGACGTACTGCCTTTTATCACGTACGCGTTCAACACCGCCAAGCACGAGACTACAGGCTATAGCCCTTTCTTCCTGCTGTACGTACGGCCACCTCGGTGCACAATCGACGCTGTTTCCCCTGTCTGTAGTCACGAAAATTCCACTGTCGCTGAGACTCTCTGCCTTGCCAAAGAAGCTCGTCGTATTGCTCGTTTGCGCACTTTGGAATCGCAGGACAGATCAAAAGCACGCTACGACATTCGCCATCGTCCGGTAGCCCATCGGCCTGGAGATTTAGTCTGGCTGTGGACTCCATTACGGAAATGCGGGTTATGCCAAAAGGTTTTGGCCACCTACGATGAACTGTTTGTTATTATTAACAAACACGGAAATCACGTATAACATAGCTCGCCTCACGGCGAGTGGTAGAAGAACTGCCAAGACACAAGGGGTCCATGTCGCCCGCTTGAAAGTGTTCACGTCAAGAAAAATGGATTGACTCGCCCGGCGGGCTTCGTCTGCGACGAGAGGAATGTTACGCATGAAGAAAACGAAGACCAGTGAACGTGCTTGCGGTCCCGAGTGGGGAGAGCAAGAAGAGGACGACGCTGAGTTGATCAACCAGCTGGCCGCTCTAGCGCTCACCTTCGCGACCTAAAGTAAACGGTCCCCTTCATCCGTAAGGGTTATAAACGGTCTCCTTCGGGCGTAACAATATGTGCAGGTTACTTTGTCGCGTGTTCGCGGGGATAATCTCGATTATTTGATGAGGGATGTCTGACGTGAGAGTAGTATGGGTATAGGTGAGTTTCGTGGACACCAGCGCGCACACTTTCGCCTCGTCCTAGCCCCTAATGGTCTCGTAGCCACTAATAGGTACAAGTGTGGCGCCCGGCTCTTGGATGATGTCCGGCGGTTCTGATGCTGCGGCAACATACTGTTGCAGAGAGCCCCATTTAGATCAGTACCCACTGCAATTCTATTGCCACAGTGTCAGTCCCGCCGTTCTATTTTGCATTAGCATTGCAGGAGCCATCATTTTGTAGGTGGGCTTGCCGAACAAACCGGTGAGCGCGCTCGGTTGTTGCTAATGGCGGCGCTGAGGTTGGTGTAGCGACTAGTGAGGATGAGAACGAGGATTATTTAGAGGGTAGGGGTTGTGCCGTGAGCTCTCTCACGTTCTGGCTACGTTCGTTGGTAATTTCAAGTAGCATTGGTTTCGACACGGTGGTTTGGAAGTCTAGAAATGCGGCTCGGATCATTTCCTTGACCTCCGTGAGAATGAGTTCTCGCATCTCCTGTATAGCTCGGTGCAATTCTCGTCGAATCTCATGCTAGAGGTCACGGCACAATGCAGTTATAGACACGGAAGAGACCTTGGCAGGGGCGCCTGTGTTTGGGATTGGGTTTGTGGTAGCGACTGAGGTTGGGATGAGTATGAAGGAGATTAGTGCAGTGAAGGAGGCGGGGCCTCCACGCAACTTACCCCTTTAGGTCCGGCTGGCCCTTTGGGCGCTGCTAATGGTAGCTGTTGCGGTAGTAGTGGCGGCTCCTTCTTGGCCGGTGGTGGTGCCACTGGTGGTGTGGACGACGGTGGTGATGAGGATGATGAAGGTGATGGTGGTACGGACTCGCGGTTCTTAGAAGAGACGACAGGGCCTCGGCTCCGAGATCGTGACCGGAATCGGGACAGTGATCGGGTCCGTGATCGGGACCGGGATCGGGACCGGGATCGGGACAGAGATCGGCTTCTTTGTCTCTCGATTGGGCCAGAGGACGATGCTGCTGCCGTTTTTGTTTCTCGAGTCCCTGGCGCGCTCGTTGCTTGTTGGGTAGCTTTCCTACCCGGCCCGGACAGCTGGAATCGGTTGTCTGATGATCCCCTTTTCACATCAGGTACCGGGGCTGGCACTGGTGAGGTTCGGTGGTGGATGGGTTTTCAGTCCCACATGTGGTGCAGCGCTTGGCGTGGGGATGCTTGGCATGGGGAAGATGTCCGCACGGTGGCCCACTGTAAGGCATATGCTGCACACCTGGGCTCTCAGGGTGCTTATGTAGCATCGGTACTCGGCCCCATAATACCTCACGTAGCGTGGTACCTTGAGGCCAGCAAATGTAATTATCGCCGTGGTTGTTCGCCCCATCATGCGAGCATGGAGGATTTCCACCCCAGGTGCCAACAGGTGGTGTAAATGTTCGGTTGGTATAGTCCTTGTGTCGGGACCTGCGATTATTCCTTTGTAGGAATATCGGGGGAGGCGATGTATGTTGAGATAGGGTAGCGATGCGGGTCAAGTGTAAGGGATGTCATCTTGTTGAGGCTGGTGGCGATTCTTTCGCTCGGCGTGCTGATGATGGCGATGTTTTGGGCACGTTGAACACGTAGGTGAAGTTCGTCGACCTCTTGTTCCTTGAGGCGCGCCTCGATGCCGACGGCGCGAGTCAGAAAGTGTTGAGGCCACTCACCGAATGTAAAACCGTTTCTCGGGCGCAGGACGACTTTAATATCGTCAGTATGCAGAGGTGGGGGCCTCTGGGGTTGTCGTGGTACAGTTTGGTTCGAATCCTGCGTCTCTTGGCGGCGGGCTGCTGGGTCAGACTTAGCGTCGGCGCAGCGTCCCCGCCGGCCGCGAGCGGTGACCCATGATCCATCCACAGGGTCTTCTAGATATCCTTCTGTTTCTGGCTCGTCTTTGGTAGCTTCCACCTCCATGATCGTGGTCAATGGGTGTTCGTGGTGTTGGACAAGGTCGGCAGTCCCTGGACACTGATCGTGACTGCGCTGAGGCTTAGCACGAGCACGACCTGCACGGTGGCTCAGAGACGCCGCGTAGGTCCCTGCTGCATCGGTGGTTATCTTGACATCGCCGTGGAAGGTCGCAGGAAGCGTCCGTTGTCCTAATCGGAATAGGGTGAGGAAGAGCGCGTGAGATGCTGTAGCGTCTGATGCTGTCGCAGGAGCTCCGAACCTCGCGTCTGCACACGGTGGTAGCGGCGAGTGGAGTCCTCTGACTCAAGAGCATGCCGAGCGAATGAGTGGGTGGTGCAAACGGGGTGCGATAACGGTATAGCGTTACACTCTTGAAGGCGAAGCTCAAGCATCCTCCAATTTTTCAATGCCGCTTGGAATAAACTGAGCAGGAGAACCTTTAGTAGCGTGGGAACTGTGCTCTTGTAGTGCTGACAGCAACACAGTAATGACGTGAATAAATAGACAGCATTCATGACGACTCTTACATCCAGTTCTGCAAGAATTGTTCGTTCAACAATCAATTTTTAACAGTATTAAATTGACTGCCACTGGAGGTAAAATAAGGGACACTTGAATTAAGATGTCTGGCACAAGGATTAAATCAATTGGCACGCTGGTTAATTCGGATGGCGCAGGAATTTATTGTGGTGACACCTGCATTAAATTATTGCCACTTGGAATAAAAACGCTGGTGCTCACATTAAATTGTCTATCACCTCGATCATTTTAGATGGCGCTTGGATTAAATTAAGCGGTAAAACCCCTGTAGTATAAGGTAGTACGGTTTGTTTACCTTACTAAAGAAGACCTATGTGCATCGTATGCACTCTGTTTGTAGACTTATATGTGTTTTATTGGGAATAAAAGGTTTTGTGCACGCCCCTAATTATAATATGACTTTCCTAAAGGGCTCTATATCAGGGAAGGGTGGTTTCATTCAGGCAGCCTGCTACCACATTCTATCCATGCCTGCAAAGGCGGATCGGTAGTTTGTGCCACACAGAAGAGCGGGAATGTTATGCGGCGTTTCAACATCGTGGCCCTGCCACTCATTTCTATGCTACTTGACTACAGGTATTCAGTACTGCATCCTGATTGACTATGAAGCAGGTACTTAACGAGTTCTTTTGATTTCAACCATATAGATGAAATACTCCTGCTTATTTAGTGCAATTGACACGAGGGGTGTTTGCCACGAAGAGAAACGAATGACGAAATTTCCGGTATCTCATTCAGTTTGCCGATCAGGGTTGGCAAACTGATCTCAAGTTTTCATACATATCGAATAGCGGAAACATTAAAGTAAACAAGCGTAAGAGACAAAGTTGAGAGATCATGAGCAATTTTCGTTAAAAACTGCTCATCACAGCTGGAGTCTTGCCAGGATATTTATGTAAGTCCTACAATATAATTGACTTTGTTGAAGCAGTTGGCCAACTCTACGGAAACGGCTCGGCATGGTGAGGTTTACGGCCGGCTTTCCGCTAGATGTTGGGAATGTAGCTGTGGACTCTATTTTTCGAAAAGTAAATAATAAGCACAGTAGAGACGCGGCGTTCGGAAAAATTAACCTAATTCAGTTCTCTTGAAATGTCTGTATGTAAATTTAGCACCACTTCTAACACTTATTGCAACTACATATGCATTTGCACGCACACAAATCGCAAAACGTGCGTAAAATATATGTTTCGCACTTTGTCGCCAACTTTGGTAACTCCTCAGCTCTAGCATGTTTTTTTTTATATATATATAGCCTTTTCTGACTTCGGCACCGTAAAATTATGTATCTTTAGCACTTTTCTGCAATACTAAGGGTACATTTGTTTGCTCAATTAAAATGATCCATCCGGGTTTTACTGCGAGCACCGTTAGTTAAGGCTGCGGCTGGATATGGTTTCTAGTTCCTTGAACAATAAAGTTCTGGAGAAATGCTACAAAGCAGAGTCAACTACGATTTTATATTTCCGTCAGACACAGAAGTCGGCGTGCGCAGACGCAGTCTAGCCTGGTACTGTATACTGCTCAGACGCGAACAGCGAAATAAAGAAGTCCTATTTGATTTCGTGGTCCAACAACGTAAGAAAAAACGCTGAGGTTAGTCTACATCAACAAGGAAATAATCGCAAACAGGTGCGCAAGTAGCAAGTGATAGGCATTGGTATTAGTGTGCGCGACGAGTGTAGTCACAGCGCCGTTTCGTCTTTTTAAAGGCCTTTCGCCTAACGCAACTTCTTGCAGTGCTCAGTACATTAAGCTCTCTTCCAATGATGCAGCGTATTCTCACCAGGGGTCCGTACTGGGTTATCGTGAAACGATGCTAAACCACGAGTGCCACCTGTAATTTAGATATAAAAAATACAAGGGGCTATTTACTATCCCTACGTGGATGAGTGCGAAAGCATTGCGGCAACGTCAGCTGAAACGCGGCGACGTCCGGTGGCGCCACTGGCGTTGTCACGTGACGTGAGTGGCCGAGTCACCAAAACCATTACAACATTAGTCTTGGTCACAAGGTGCGCACAACGCACGCAAGTTCCTGGGTGCGACTACCACCACCGGTCATGGGTTCGACTGCCATAATCCGCTTTACCTTCATTCACTGTGCCTCAATTAACATCAAAAGCCGAAGGTTTGACTCGCAAAAAAGTTATTGGTTCAAGTGCCTTAATTCCGTCCTAATGAACTGTGATTTAATTTGTCTTACTGAACAACAGAAGCGCTGAATTCCACTCCCACCAAAGGTTGAGGTTTCTTAGCCTTTTTGGAGCATAGTGTTGTCACGCCATCGGCAATAAGACCAGATTCTGTGCCGCATGAGCCATGTAATGCTTCCGCATTAAATCTAAAGCTGGATATCTGAGGTAAATTTAGCACCCACGTGATCAGGGCTGACCACATTGGCAAGTTGTCGAGTGAAATGTATAGATACGTTTTCCTGTTTTCGTGCGGTTGTGAAAGTAAGTAAGTGCTTCGACGCGTTTCAATCATCTCATCAAGCGAGGTCTTGCGGTCAAAGCAGCGTCCTAATTTTAAATGGATGAGACCCCGAAAACCGGTGGTTTGGTGAAAAAGTCCCGCCTATCCATTAGGAAATTGAAGTCTTAAGAAAACTAGAAATAAAAGCTGCCATGCGAAACCTTCTGACCAAAGAACGCCTTATCTCAATAATACTCCGCCGTCCATACTCTGTCGCTGAGGCGGCCAAGGACTGGAATGTTTTACACACGGCCTTTACATCTGCCTTTCGAGCTTAAGAAATGCGGCATTGTGACGAAAGACCAGATCCCTAAATGAAAAATGCCTTCCGCAGTGAGCATCCATAACATTAATCCAAAGTTTGTGGTCATGTACAGCAAAGGAATGAGCTCATCAAAATGCTGTCTATACGACTTCTACCTGAGGGACCTAAAGATGTAACTTTGAGCAACCGCCATGTGAGGCGAATGTTCTCCTGGACACCATCCTAGCCTTTAACCAATAGGCAAGGCTTCAGGACCCCTATAAATTGCATACCCCTCATGCAACCTAAATCATCCAATGCTCCGTCCAGAGATAATTCCAGTCAAGACTACTCCACAGCCACTCAGAATTCAATGAATACATGCGTCTATCTCAAATAGTAATGAGACTTCGAGGATGAGGATGTTGTGGGCTGTAGGTGGATCAAGCCTTGTTTGAATGGTAAAAATTCCTCCACCCGAGCTCCACCTTCCCGCAGAGCATATTACACCTGAAATATATGGATACTCCCTTAAGTACGTTCTTACTCAAAGTGTATCGCGAGAGTGATGAGCAAAGCGACGCCGGCAGCCACGCGTAACAGAACCCAAGCCGTAGTTCATGAATCTTTTGCTATTTAGTGGCCAATGTGTTGTTCGGATAAAATGGGGGAATAAAAGAGGTCGTTTCAAATTTCCATTTTCAAATGTATTTCTTTACCTACACATCTCATTTTACAAATATGCAAAAAAAAGGCTTGGCTCTGTAGGTGCCACCAAGAGGTTTAAAAGGTATGACACACGACGTGCTCGTGCGCACGCTACCAAGCGCGCCTTCTATATTTTCCTGTTCTTCTTGCGCTTGCTAATTTTCTACGCCTCGTTGAGCTGTAAGGAGAGGGCGCTACGGTCCCATGGATAGGTCCGATAAAACAACACATTTTAAAGAATACGGTAAAGGAACTTCCTGTAGATAGTCTGCAAGTTGGGTGCACCCAAAAGTTGCCACGACGGAAGAACACACCCGGAAGTAGGCTCGTGCTTAGTACACACGCATACTACGAAAGGAAATAGAACTGGTATCGCTGGTATACTAGCATCGCCGATACGCCAGTGAAGAATTTCACCTTGGTGGAAACATTGGTTCATTTTTTCTGGTGATCGGCAACGGTCATCTGTGACGTCACTGGGAGAAGCGACTATACCACCAAGGGATATCACTATATCAACAGGAAAAAGAGGCCGGCATCTTTCAATTGGCAGCAGCGGCAGCTAACTTGCAGCGTCACTCAGGTTCGTCCTTTGCTGATTGCAGGTTTGCGTTTTCTTTGTAACCGCAGTTTATTAGCATATATAGGTTTCATTGCTGCTGCGCCTGCTGCTGCTGCTGCTGCTGTTGCTACTGCTGCTGCTGCTGCTGCCGCCACTGAAGTATACTATACTTCCTTTTGCCATTACCCTGTCGCGTTCACAAGAAAAGAAACTTGTAAACAACCTATAGCATGGCCTGTCTGAAATACGCCAGTCGCTTGAGGTGGAACTGCGGAAAGAGCTCCGTGAGGTGAAAGGTTGTCTTGATTTCATGAACAAAACTTTTCAAGATAAGACAAACCGAGTGAAATAAATTGAAAAGTAAATACAAAATTGAAGGCCGGAAAAACTCCCTCTCGGGTTAATGCGCCATCTTGAAGGATAAGATGTCCGAAAATGAACCGAGAATCGTTCAACTTGAGCAATACTCTAGGAGGAGGAACATTGAGATTAAGGGTATTCCCACGACAACGAATGAGTACATCGACAGCATACTTAAGGCTATTGGGTATACAATGAAAGAACGAATTTCACAGAGCGACATTGAGATATGCCAGCGTGTACCAACTTTGGACGCCTCGCGACAGAATATTGTTGTACAACTTCGTAGCCGCTTAAAGGAATGCCCTGCTTGAAAAGGTATGAAAGAAGTGCATTACCACCGCTGACATCGGACAGTAAAATTCCCAACCCATATACATAAATGAGCACCTTTGCCGTGCGTTGAAAATGCTGCTTGGAAAGACAGTAGCCAAAGAAAGAAAATAAAAAGACGAGAAGAGCTGGCGTTTCTGGGGGGAAAAAAGAGGGCAAAATATCCGTGAGCAAAACTGAGTCGTAACGTGCGCCTCGTGTCACAAAGTTCACTGACGCTGATAGAGCAAGCTACGCAGGTGCACACATTTCATTTCGACAACATGAAAAACCACCTTTTAGCAGTTTCTGAATGCGCACGTTGTCGCGAAACAAGAAATATTTATCTACTCTGCTCCACATTAATACCCCGCTAGCTAGAAATTAAGAGGAAGAAACACATTGTATATTCTTGCCTAGTGCTTTTCAGTTTGATGTGATGCTGATTGAGACATGGTATCGAGTTGCCACGGGAGTGTTGCAAATTCCAGGGTATACTTCTTACTTTTCGACTGCGGCTGTAAAAAAGGCGGCGTAGTTATCATGCTAGTTAAATATAACATCATCTGTGTTATTTTAGAGGCATTTTCGAAAATTACCCCCGACTTCGAAATACTCACCATCAAAAGCGGTGTTAGAGTGTGCAGCGTAATGTATTGTCCACCCAATGTGAATGTTTCCAATTCATTAACACTTGTGGAAACCCTCTTAAGCTATCTTAACAATATGGCCAACACTGTGATCCTTGGAGGTTACATTAACATCGATTGCTTGCAACAATCATGAAATCATAACGTATTTTGCAGTATCTTGCATGCGAACTAAATCAACGCAATTAGCCTACCGACACGAGTTCAACCAACTTTATCGACTCTACTTGACACCTTCATTACCAATATTACCTCCGAGCATCTCAGTGCCGGCGTTCTCAGCTCTCACCTAAGTGATCACTTACCCATTTTTCTTTTAACGCAGTGCGCTAAACCATCCAATGCATTAAAGAGCCCGGCCTGCCAAAAGTTACAAAGAGATAAATTCTTGTGCAGTGGAATAAGTTTGCTGTTCTCTGCTTCTCACTGATTGAAGCCAAGTCATAGATTCTACTGAACTAGAAAAATCCTATACACAGTTCATAAAAGTCTTTAAGGCGGTGTATGACCGAATTTTTCCGACTAGGTTAAGAAAACGAGCTCGGAAAGCCCGTAAGCCATGGGTCACATGGGAACACTTGCATATTATGAAAGAAAAAGATCATCTCTACCAGCATTTCATGAAAGCAAGACACCAGAATGGCGTATTTTAAGCGTGTCCGAAACAATCTAAGCAAAAAGCTCCGAGAAGCAAAACGGATATACATGACTCATCTTTTTTCTCCCGAATTGTGTAGAAGACCCCACCTAGTCTGGAAACGACTAAATACCGTACTGGAAAGCGACGCCAAAAAGGAATCAATTTTATCAATCACCAATAGAAGCGAGACATTACCAGATACCCGATTAGCGCATTCCTTTAACCAGTACTTCCCATAATTAGTGAAGAGTAAGCAGGATTGCAATTGCCTTGAATACTTAACAACACGAATAATGAATAGTGCAATTTTGTTGCCCACTACTGTGCACGAAATTGTAAGTACCGTTATGCTCCTGCGGAATAGTATGTGTATCGATGCTGATGACTTCCAGATACAACCGGTCAAATATGCTATCAGTATAATCACACCCATTTTAGAACATGTAGTTGACTTTATGTTTTCCATCGGCACTTTCCCCAAAGGACTTCAGGCATCAAATATATCAGTGAATTTTAAGGCCGGTGATATCAACGAATTCTCTAATTACAAACCAATTTCAATTATTTCCGTGTTTTCAAGATGTATTGGAAAATTGATATATGAGCACATGTTCTGCGTTCAATAAAGCACAGTATTATCAGGCCATGTCAGTACGGTTTCAAGAAAGGTTGCTCAACCGCAACGGCCCTTCTCAGCCGAAAAGAACACAGTTTGCAATGCTTTGAATATCGACTATGTACACTAGGCATATTCGTTGATTACTCTGAAGCATTTGACTCAATTAATCACCAGTTCTTTAGAAATCGATACATTATCGCTTTAGCAGCACTTCCCCCCCTCCCCCCGCTAAACACTTCTCACATCGTACTTTCGCCATCGTCGGCAGCAAACCACTGTTAACGGTTTTCCATCTGAAGTAAAACCAATTCATGCTGGTGTGCCTCAGCGCAGTACCTTAGGCCCATTACGCTTCAACACATATAGAACGATATGTAAACACAGACACTAACACATAATTTATTATATACGCAGGCGATACAAGTATGTTCATAACAGGGGGTGATCCTTCTAGCCTCATAGGAAAAAGCAACGTGCTATTAAGTAAACATCAAGCTTGGAGTGTCGCTAACTCATTAAACTGAAATGCTGAAGGGACGAAAGCAGTTTTATTTCGCGTTCAACATAAAGCACTTAATATAACCAGCAGTGTAAAACTTGGGTCATCAGATATACCAATATCGCGCGAAGCTATTTAGTCTGGGGCACGACAACACAAGTTAACGCTCAGAAGCTACATACACTTCGAAAGAAAGCCCTTTGCGACATCGTTAGTGCTGCATACGACGCACAGACGGAATCAATCTTTAAGGCTCTAACTCTATTAACGCTGAGAGAGCTTTACCCTATAATGGTAAATAAACGCTATAAATTGGAATTGAAAAATAACAGTTCAGTTCTTACTGAATTGTCCGGAATATGCTGGCTTGAGCACGTCCGTACATTGAGAATGCGTGAACTTTGAAAGGTGCCTAGAACTCGTAGAAAATACAGCACTCAGATGTTAAAATATCAGATACCTGCGCTGTTTAATATTTCGGAGTTCAAAATATAACACAATGCCACACCTAATTGTTTTATTCGCTTTGCTCTGATGTTCTTTTTTTCTCAGTGTTTTTCCTTTCGCGGCACAATGTGTATTTATTACACAGGGATTGACTGTTATGCTTTTTTACTAGTATTTATGAGAGTAGCAGCTGATTTGATATCGTACAATCCTTACACCTGACTTGCTTTTCTGTGATGTTGCTATTTTTCTCAGTGCTTTCCTTTTCGCAACACAACGTGTAATCTCATGCAGTATTCCTGTACTCGTGAACCTGTCGTCTGTTCAAGCGTGTTTCATTTTTATTTTTATTTTAATATTTTCTTACACAGTGATTTGTTAGGCTTTTTTTAGTAATATTTATGACAGCAGCAGCTGATTTGATACCGTACAATTATTACACCTGACTTGCTTTGCTGTGATGTTGCTACTTCTCTCAGCGTTTTTGCTTTCGCAACACAATGTGTAATCCCACGCAGTATTCATGTACTCATGTGAACCTGTGGTATGTTCAAGCTTGTTTCTTTTTTATTTTTATTTCATTATGTTATACACAATGATTTGTTATTATTCTTGTTTTACTAGTATTTATGACAATAGCAGCTGATTTAAGACCATGCAATTAATACACCTCCCTTCTGTACACTGTTCGGTTTATTTCTGTTGCCGTGCTGTATTTGTTATGCGCCTTGTCTGCCAGTACTCGGGGTTGCACACCTCGTCAAGCCTGATAGGTGGGGTTTTGTCTGTACCCACCAAGTGTCGTCCATACTGAAATAAATGATTGATTGATTGAAATATCTAGCTTTTTGTGTGACAAGAAGTACATATATAGATAATAAACATAATCTCGCATCAACAATGAAATATGGCACAGAACGTAAAGTCACGGCAAAGTAACAATTACAACATGTATACGAGGGAAATTGGAATGCAGCGGAATTAATGACATTGAAAAAAACGGCTCAGTTCCGTCAGTAGGTACATATCATTGTTTTTACTGAAATGAATGAATGAATGAATGAACGAACGAATGAATGAATGAATGAATGAATGAATGAATGAATGAATGAATGAATGAATGAATGAATGAATGAATGAATGAATGAATGAAAGGTTTCTTATCTATGTTTGGCAAAAACGCATACAGCGTTTCATTGCTTAAATGATTTCGAACGGCTGAAAACAGACGCTGGACGGGGACACACATACTTTCCCTGTCCGATACTAAGATCACGGAAACGAAAGACTGGTCCGCGCTCTGCGGGCAGCAAACAGGTGCGCTGAATTCGAAGTGCATTGAGTTACTCGACTTTATGACGCCACGCCAGAACACGGAAGTTTCTGCTGAAAACGAAGAGGATAAAACGTAAAGTAAACTATGGCTCTGCGGATAGGTAATGTGCGATAGGACTCAGTGCCCGAAGTTACGGCACGGCACACACAGTTGCACATACCCGTCGACCCAAAGTCACATCCAAGGGGCTCATGGAAGCTTGGCAGATGCCTAGTTTCACGTGCCCAGTCATCCAGGTTCGTATGAATGAAGTTCATTGAACGGCGGCACGTAAGCTGCAGCACACGCTTAGTAACATAAGTTGGCGGAAATACGGCACCTATGCAAGGTCATATTATTGTGATCAAAGTTTACCCGACGATTGGCTTCAAATTTGGTTCCCTAATATCACACAGTTCAGGGATGCTGGGAACCACTAGACTATGAACTACCCAATGATCGAAGTTGGCAAGAAAACGGTATAGACAGAGATAGAGAAACAGAAAGCCACACATACAGACAGCACACGGAAAGTGGTTGAAGTGCCCTAAAAATGCTAATCACAATAAAATTATAATCGCATTGAAACAGGAACACATCGTGTCCGGCCCTCGGACGTCTCCAAAAGGCGCAACTGTACAGGTTGTCCTGCAAAGTTCATACATCATTTCTACTGCTGCATTCGCGTTTTCGCAATCTACGACGCAATTACGCCACCGACAGGCACATATACCTCCACGGGCTATGATGTGATAATCAGCTTCGTGACAAGATGCGATGGACGCTTCTTCCTTCGAATATGGGAGGTGGCGGGTTCAAACACCTTTCGGTGTATATTGTGTGCCCACTACCGGTGTAACCGTGAAACCGTGCAGCTGTATTTGGCGTCTCCGCGTGGAGCGTGTAATTAGCCGACGGCGAACTAGCCCTGGAGGTAGTTTATAATAGTGTAGACTTGTTAGACACGGTGTCACTTTGATTCCGACTGCGCAGTTGAATCTCGGCAGAACAACGTCCGTGGCATTAATATGGGCAGGAGAGACTTAGGGTGGAAAAAGGTGTTAAGAATTTGGTGCCGCGGATACGACAAACGTCTCTGTTGAGAAGAAAACACGCAAAAACAGAATAATTTGGACCACTGGTTCTCCCAAGCCCCGCCAGCGACACACAGGCCATGTTTGTACGCAAACGTTCCAAACGTGTTGTGGTGACTGAAAAATGAACGCCACCCTTTTGCTTTATTTCTGTAGCATTGTTAGGTTTTTCATGTACTTTACAGGTGGTCTGTATACATGTGTGCACGCTTGTTAGTTTATTTGTTTTGTGCAATTCGGAGGCCATGCGCCGGTTTCGCGGCGGCAGCCTTTGTGCTCGATGCTACCAAGTGTTCTTAGGGAAACGCGAAAGAGTAGTCCCGTGGCAGTATGCACCTGATACACAACTCGTTCCGATGATGGCAGTGCGCTTTGTCCTTAAGGTATCTCAATGTTAACACATTACTATCCACCGTCATCGCAGCATGCATTCTACCGCATTTTTAAATGCGAGATCATTACTTGGCTCATGAGGCGGATAATCCGGTGTCAGCGTGACTACACCATGGTCGAAACATGCTACGAACCGTCCTGTTGGGGAAAGTCGAACCCACGATCTTTGGTGTTAATTAAGACACAGTTAATGTAAGTCGAGTTAAATAAGCACCCGCCACCGCACCCATGATCATTGGTGGTGGTAGAACCCAAGACGTTTGGTGTTCAATAAGGCGAAGTTATATAGGCACAATTAATGAAGGTAGAGTGAATTAAGGCACTCGAATAACCCATGCCCTTTGGTGGGAGTCGAAGTCGAGTACGATTACCCCAGCTGGTCAAGGTTATTCCGGAACTGTCCGGAACTGTTTAGCCAACCGACTGGCTGGGTCACGCAGTCCAACGAGCCAGCAGAGGGAACGATGGTCGGTGATAGTCCTGAAATGGCGGCCATACAAATGGCCTACAAATAAGATCTGACCTTGTAAATGGTGAAAAGAACAGCAAGACATAACAGTTCCATCACTATATAATTGCTCTCTGCTTTCGTCAAAATACGACTTGCGTATGCAACGACGTGTTGGCGCCCGTCATGAAATTGGAGAAGCACAGCGCCAATGCCCACACCACATGCATCAGTATGCAGTTTGGTGAACGCCTGCAGATCGAAATGGCGGAGAATTGGCCCAGAGGTGAGCAAGAACTTCCGCTGCTGGAATGCAATCTCGCACTGAGCGGACCACATGTAGAGAGTGTCCTTGCGGAGCAGGTCAATCACTGAAAGAGAAAGCTGGGCGAAGGCTTTAATAAACCTCCGAAAATAACATCGAATCCACAGTAAACTTCTGAGGTTTTTCACCATTTTCTGCTGGCTAAAGTTGCGAGCAGCAGAAATCTGTTGGGGACCTGACCGTAAACCCTCCTTGTCGACGAAATATCCCAGCAGAAGGGCTTGACGCTCACCGACACGACACTTCTTAGAGTTTAAAGTGAGGCGTAAGACTATTCCAATATGTTTTATTCCAATTTTCTGACGTCAAATTTGCGTAACCTCCGACGCAAGCATCGGGCGGTCATCCGCAGGGTTGTCTGCACACACCGATCAAATGCTCTCCTCTTTCATAGGAGGTCACTTTTGTTTGCTTGAAAAACAAATAACATTGTCTGCACTGAGCGGTCTGGCTTATGTAATTCGCTCACAAAAGGCGAAGAGCATGCTCAAGTGGAGAGGGATTCAATGGGGCCGAGCCACTGCACTGAATATCGATAGCCGCATGAAGAGGGTGGTGCCGACGTCAGCGATTTGTCCGCTTTATCTTACTTAGCTTGAGGTGGCTCGTCAACAATTGCGGCGGCATGCAACGGAAGCTTGAGAATGACGCTAAAACGGATCCTAAGCAAAGGAGAGTTGGCAGAACGAGGTCGTAAACATGACGAACATTCTCGAAAACGTTACACGGCCACGCAAAAAGTTGTGTTACACGCAGATAAACCCACGCTCTCCGGTAGGGGCGAGTAGCCAGCGCCAGAGCGATCGGCGGCAGCCATCTTTTATTCCTTTCGGAGCGGGGTAGCCTGCGGCTATTCAAGAGAAAATTCAGCTTTGTTCGGCATATTAATGCATCTTTAACGCGTACACGTCCCCTTGACGCGGTAAGTTTTTGCGGTTTTGTGACGTTGCGTGAGAGTTGGAAGTGGGTGCAGCTAGAAAACTTTTGACCAATAGCCGAGGGCTAATGACAAAAAGGCATCGAACCATGTATAAATATTTTTGTTTTTTTTGGTCAAATTATGCATAATCAGCGTGTACACGTCACATCAGATGGGAAGATATCGTGGTTTTCGTGACGTCCCACGACACACAGGTGAAGTGGAGGGGGACCAAGAAGTTTTGACCAATCGCGGGGGGCTGATTTCAGAATTGGAATACAAAAGTTTGGAATAGTCTTAGTTATAGCGCCCCAAGAGTTGTGTTGTTTATTCTCGTGAAGTTTATTGTGCTTTTATCGATTTTACTGCATAATTACATAAAATGCGCAAGAACCACGGTGTTTTATTTTCACGTAAGCGCAAATGCAGAAAATGGTGACTTTTTTCATTGGCACCCAAATATACACTTCTCGGTTCTATGTCACCACGAAATGCTGTTCTTGTGCTGCGGTGAAGGTTTCACAGTGCTAGCTGTGAAAGGTTCGCCTCCGGCTATTTCGTCATGCATGAAATTGAAGTGAATATGTGCAAGTTGTGTAACACTGCTGCATAGGAGTAAGAAGTACATTTGGGTTCAAACTATGTGAGTTGCGAGAAACACCCATACCGCTTCATGGGATATCACAAATGTTTTGGTAAGCTACCACAAACGGTCCTTTAAGAATTTCTAAACATTGATGAATATCGCAATTCAGAATTCACCCGTGTTTCTACGATGCAAATAAAAAATGTGCTGAAGAAGCCGGCAGCGTCTATAAGCACAAAACCTTGTAGGGTTACAGAATAGCCTCACATGTTAACATAACAAGAAGTGTCATTTTATCTTGCAGAACCACAAAACTGATCACAAGAGACGCCGTCATTGGGGACTCCGCGTTGGGGCTACAGCCAATGCCGAAACATTCTTGTGCTGTCAGGCAGCGCCGATCAAAACAACCCCCGGCGCAGGAATCATCCTCGATTTTGTCTAGTACGTCTTTTTCACGCTCGAAACGATATTTCAGCCCAAACATAGCGAAATGGGGCTAGATTTCGCGGCAACGGCCATGCACTGAGAGTCGCATAACGCAAGCATCCCCATCCGAGCAGAAAGTTTCAAGGGCGTTTTGATTTCATGCGGGCTCGTCGTGGCATCTCGCGGAGGCCGCGGAATCTACGGGGCGCATTAATTTCAATCCCGAAACTTTATGGATATAAAGATCTGGTTAACTTTTGGCCGGCGGTGGCAGCATTTATTTGATGCTGCGTTTTAAAATCGAAAATGACTGTCGGCGTCTACACGCGCGTTCAGCCAGTGGGAGGATCGTTGTGGTTCCTTGTGGCTGTGTAGTGTGTACTGTAGTACTGGAGCACTCTGTAATATCTACGAGTATGAATAACGTTGCCGTTACGAAGCTACAAAGCTTCGATCGAACTGTACTGCATTTACGAAACATCACGACATGTTGCCTGATTTGGACTGTCAGTTTCAAAGTGTCGTGGTAACACACCGCCGACTGAATATGGTGCTGACACGAATAATGCATATTGCAGGGTGTGTCATGAGTAGTTCTTTTTTAAGTTGTGTTTACGCCTTCTGGTAAAGCCGGATGTCTGTTTGGTCTTGGACACCACGCTGACACACTGCTCACGAGCTCGAAAATGCAGCAGTGGTGCGCGCCGGCATTGATGCCGATGTCGATCTTGGGTGGATCTTTCACTGTACACTGCTATACCAAAACCTCTCTACTTTTGTGTGCTTCATTTTTGTGTACTGTCTTTGCTCTACAAAAAAGGCCAAGTTTATTCCACTAAAGGAGAAGGCTTGTGCGACTTAGCTGGTCTTGCAAGCAAACAACAGGGGTCAAACACATGTGGTAGAGCTTTAGTGGTACAATTTGCAATTGGGGGCCATTGTACATTCACCCCTAGGAAATAATTTCCTATGGCAAATGATAATGTAGTGGCATTTGTATTTCAAAGTTGTATGCCTTACTAATAATGTTATAATATACAAGTAGGTCTGCAAAATTAAGAAGTGTGGAGTCATTTTGGAGGCTCATGTGGAGGCTATTTCCGTTGTCGTTGACCTGCATTGTGCTTATTGGAATATACGCACTCATATTTATTTTACGTATTACATAACCTGCTCCACTTCACATTTCTCTTCATCTTATTTAGCTGACCAGATACTACCTTTTGATCTGTATGTTTACTGGCACTAAATTTTGAAATTTCTCGCGACGACTTAACCCTACTTTCAAGGTTCCTTGTTATCGCTCAAGTTTCGGTAACACAACGCAGGCTTGGAAATAGCGTTGATGTATTTGTCACTCTGCAGCAAATAAGTCAGACTTGACAAAACATGTTGTGTATTAGTAAGTTTCGTACGTGTTTTTGAAAAATATACCGCCACAGGATATAAGCCGGCACATTTGCCTCAATATGTGTTCAAGAGAAGTGCGAATACTGGTAAATTTTGTACGATAACAAAAGAATTAGCACAGAAAACATGTTATGACTGAAGTAAACAGGCTGTTTGTCACGCAGAAAAGACGAATGCAAGAAATTCGCTGGGAAGATCGTCAGAGGACGGTTCCACGCGATGCTGGGCCCTGCTTATTTTCCCATAAAGCGCTCCCCTCGTCAAAGAAACAGCACTACAGAAGGAAGAAGGACATGCCACTCCCGGGGAGGGGAGGCGACGCGAAGGGTTTGTGAACATCACCCAGAAGAAATCCGCCATGAACTGGTGCTTGCCCTATACTGAAAAGCAGCGAAAACTGGTTGGGAGTAAAAGATCTCCTCTCTCATTCTCACGGCCAGTGACCACAACGCATGGATTGCAATATAGTGAAAGTCCATTGCGTTATCGGCAGCTAAAGCAGCATGTTGAGGGTGGCTCCAGTCTGACATACCTTGAGGTCCAAGTGAGCAGCGTGCGCAATGCGAACCTTGTGCTGACGTATACACAAGTCAAGAACACCATCGGGTGCGTTTTAACCGTCGAATTTGCGTCGAATTCGAGGTGGACCGTCTTCATTAAGGCTGAGAAAAGGTCCTGATAACTTCAATGCGAATAAAAAGTGATTCGACATGTGTACGATGGTCGTCCCCCCCCCCCCCCCATTTCTGGAAGACACCGAAATAAATATTTCTTTGGCACTCTTAGAGTCATTCTTCAAAGAATCTTCGAAGGTAAATTACAGTCACAACTTCGACGTCAGCCGTGCTTTGACGAAGCACAGGCAAAAGAAACCGCATAGACTTCTTAACAGGTCTTCCGAGCGTTCCTTAGAATTATAGAATATCTGCCAAACACCGATTTTAAACCATCGCATTAGCATGGACGATTGTGCGCGACAAGTCCCGCAGAACCCGCCACGCCTGCAACACGCTAATATACCTCAATATAAATTATATGACAGTATCCAAATGCAGAGTATTTATTTATTATACCTCAAGAATGGTCGGTAGTGATGCCCACTAGAACTGCACTAACTCATTTATGACAAGGTTAAATGTACAAAAGTGGGACACACCCAGTGAAACGAGCGTTCCACCTACACAATATCTGCCGCGCCTCTGACTCTCGGGCCACTTGAGCACCGTGCATTGCCCTCAGCATCTACCGGTGCCGATGACGCTTGACATCCGTAAAGCATCTCGGAGACCGGCCGACGTTGCTTGTCTTGGTCGAAAGGGGGCACCTGTTGACGCTTAAGGACCGTTATATGTGACATCATAGTCACAACACTACAGAGGACACCGGTTGGCTATTACATGAGGGATGGGTGGTGAGGTAGAAGCAAAAATTATTCATGAAAACTTATACATTTCGACGGCCGTTCTGTAGTGGGAGTGATTCGTGGTCATAGCATTTATTGGTCATTCATTGATGCACAGATCATTCCAGTCTTCGGCTGTATGTGGAAAAAAGAAGCGGTGCTGAAAATCTTTTGTATTTGGACGCTGTCGATAAAGGGCATTTGAATGGCTGCGGCGGAAAATGCAATGAGTTCGTCGGATGAAGTTATTACCCGCTGGAAGAACACGGAAGAATTGTTGAAAAAGGCAAATGAGTTCTGTCTTAGGGCGAGAGGCTACGGGAGGAGAAATCAATTGCTTTTTAGTGCTGTTATGCTAGGGTTATCTATCTAAATACAAAGGAAGAATCTACCTACCCGCTTTGGAACTGATTCAAATATGCTTGTTAGGTTATCCTGGGGCGTGATCGGAGATGGTTACTTGGAGCGCGCATTTAGTTGGCGTTCAGGTTCGCCACACGCGATTGGCCTAGGCGGAACTGAACGCAAAGTGAACTTGCATTTCGCACACTGATATCCGATCGTGCCACTAATGTCGAACAAAGACAGCGCTAGCGTACTGTAATTTAGGGCGTATGAAATAGTTTGGGCAAGGTCTTTGAAACAACAGGAGGAGAAGGAGGTAAAGTAGACGTAAAGACAGGGAGGTTAGCTACTTAACGAAACATTACACTAGGGCTAGGTTACGGCGCATGTATGCAAGTGCTATGCTAGCCGAATTTGTTATCTGTCTTACGCAGGGTTCATGCTAGATCAGAAAAAAAGCGAATGTCAATGCACTTCATAGAGTTTGTTAGTATGACACGACCATCATGAAGGCGACAGGTGAAAGTTGCGTATTTGCGTCGGCGGCGGAAAGAAATGATCGTCTTTGTAATATTAAGTGGCGTGAACCATTTGTCGCACAAAGATTGTATTCAATGTATGCCATGCTGTGCGGTGTCACTATAAGATGTTTCAGGTATTGGGCGTTGTAAGCAGAAGAGTCGTAAGCAGAAAGTTTTGAGTTAGAGGTTAAAATTCTTAGTATACTGGGTGTTCAAAATTAAGTTTATGGTTTTCTTATAATTAGGTATTGGGAGACACTCGAAGACCACCTGTGCAAATCAGTTATTTGGCCACGGGACTGATGTTAATTAAGTTGTTAATTAAGTTAATGTTGTTAAGTGATATGTTAATTATCGCTATCAGCAGCCGAATTACCTGAAATTGAATAATTAACTGTTTATTCAATGCAGTAAGTGTGCCTATTTTCAAAATTAAGACGCAGTCGTGTTTCTACACAGTTTCACTTGGACGGATTCTTCTAGCATGTCGGCGCTCCGACATGCTAGAAGAATCCACATTTAATTGCCGACTCCAAATTTAATTGCCGACTCCAAATTTTAATTGCCGTTCGCATGATTACGCACGCGAGAGAGGGAAGATCGGCGCAAAGCTCCTCCCTGATGTGAAGCGGCACTTGCGTGCAGCGTTTAGTCTTACAACAGGGCGGAGCCATAGGCACAGATCATAACTGTTCCCCTTCCCCACTCGGCTGGCGAAATCAAGAGATGACAGCGGGGTGGGTCGTGAATTTGTTGGTCTGGGTTTCAATACATTTACCATACTTGAAAATCAGCAGTCACTTTATTTGCTTAGTTCAAGCACGGACCATGCCCACTCGTGTAGTCACCATTAGGTTTGCACACTGCCCTCCAGCTTCTCCGCACGCGCCATTATCGCGGCATGGCAGCTGCCGCCCTCGTTACAGGTAAGGTGTTACAACAGCGGTTCTGGATTCTTCGATTTTTTATTTCACCAGCCGAGAGGGGAAGGGGACACTTATAATCTTTGCCAATGCCTCCGCCCCGTAGTCAGAATAAAGACCCCACGCAAAAGCCCCGTTAAATTAGGGAAGAGCTTTGCGCCGATCCTTTCTTGCATGCCTTATTCACGCGATTGAGAATGAAAATTCGGAGTCGGAAATCTCGGAGCACAGACACGTTAGAATAATTCAACCAACTGTTACTGTGTAAAAACACGACTGCCTCTAACTTTTCGATAGAAACATACCCACTTACTGCACTAAAAAAAACTTAATTGTTCCATTCTCGTTAATTAGGCTGCTGCCAGTGATAACTATAATCCCAATTTGTGCCCCCCTGGCATCATAAGTTATTTGCACTGGTAGTCTTCGCTCGCCTCTCAGTGCCTAACTTTAAGAAAACCATAAAGCTTAATTTTGAACACCCTGTATATATACAATGCGTCAGAACTATCATTCATCAAGATTAAATATATGCAAATACCACGTACCTGGACAAAACCAAGGTAATGTTGTTTTTCGTCGCTTGAAGATACTCAGATGATTTTTTTACATTCCGCTTATTTATGTAATGAGCCTTATTAATTAATCTCAAATATTATAACTAGATGAAAACATTTAATGAGCAAATTTTAGAGCTACATGAAAAAATCCTGATACAGCTTTTTGTTGCTGAACACATGCTATATAAGATTATTTTTCCCAGTGTGAAAAAAGCCCACGAATACACGCAAAGTGCCGTGAGCTGCCGGTCGCTTGGCAATTTTGCCTAACTTGCCAGCCAGTTGCAGATTTACCTCGTGGTAGCGAAAAAGAAAGAACACAAGCTCCTAAATTGTGCGAAGATATGGGGAAGAGCTCCACCTGGGAGTGCTGTGCATGACTTAGTGCAAGCGACGAAGACCCAAGATATCGCAAGTTAAAGGTAAGCTGGGAAGTAAAAAAAAAGACAGCTGTGATGACGACGGCGTGACGATTACGCTGTGATGAACGCAGAAGAAGTTCACCACAAGACGGCCAACTTCTGAGGACACGTTTGGCTTATGGTAAGTGAAAAAAAAAAGCATTCACTCTTACTCCTCTCCGCTTTTGAAGAAGGGATAATTTCATTCACGGTTGAAATATGGCTAAAAGTTTGTAGCGTGTTAAGATGGATTCGCACGAGGCTTACTTTACAAGCAACGCTTGGGAACGGGCACGACGCTGCTTCATTCCGCAGGGCACAAATTGATCAGCTTGCTGGAGAAATAATTACGACATATTTAATGCATATAAATTTGTGATCTCCTTCGTGGACATTACGAAAACTCGAGATCAATTTTTCTTATGTAGCGCTGTTTTCTTTCTGCCAGTTGGGTGGCGTGGCCCTTAGCATTGGTGTTTGCTCGTGGGAGTGTAATCTGGGTATCTCACGAAAATAAATTGCAGTTGGAGATCAAATATTGCCTCCGTCTTTCCTGTTCGTCTTTATTTCGCTGAGGCACTGAACAGGCTATCATGGATTACTAATTAGCGCGGTCCAATAGATTGTTACCGTACACCGTCATAGTGATAGCAAAAATGTACGGTCCTTTCCACGGCCCAAGGAACGACTGATCTCATCAATTGTTTCGTTCAATCACTGACTGCCATCCTGCCAATCGGATTGTGCCCTGGTATTCATTAAAATGCCTTTATACTATTGTGCAAATAATTATAGAGCAAAACTGTGAGAAGGACATTGGTCACCGAAAATTTCGACACTTCGTTCAACAGCACTCTAAACGTTTTGCGCCACGTAACTCAACCGTCTGATATCGTAAGTTACGAGCCCATAAAAGATAATGAAGTGAAGATAAAAGAATAGTAGCGAGGCCTCTTTACTTTGGATGGTAATGCTTCCACGTAATTCAGAGAACACATAAAAATTTGCAGTTACGGCTGGAAGGCAAAGCATTGATTGCAATAGCAAATTAGTAGACGGCTTTGTTGACCGTATAAACGAGTAAAGATTCGCTTGCTAATTAAATTGACAAACGGGGTGTAACGCGCGCGCATGCCAACAGAAACACATCTCACTCGATGAGCACGGACGCTCGCTTTCAAAACGCTGGCGCGAGGAAGAGCGGCAGCAGCCGTGAGCGAACTGACCTTCGTGCGGCCTCTCGCTTCAACTGGAACTAAGGGGCGAGAACACAGCGCACACGAAGGTAGTTGAACCCTTGGTACGCCTAGACACTGTACTCACCGCAGATCGCTTTCAGGATAGGGCTCGCGGGGCCGCGTCATACCCGGCCGCGCCATACCCAGCTGCCACCGCAGTAGGAGCCCCCGGGCCTGTTGCCTTGCTGGGCGTCCAAGACTGCGCGCTTCGTCCACGCTTTCATCCCTCGCGCGCGAGATCAAGCAGCGAACCTCACATTATCCTCGCATGCTTTCACTCGCACCAACCGCATGCGACGTGCGGCTGCCATGTTATCGCACTTCTGCTTCATACAAAACATCACGGCCACGGCGAAAGTACGTCCGCAGTGTCCATACAATTTCTATCGCGATAAACTCAAAGGCGGTGATCTGGCAACGAATTTCCTAGCATCAGAGGCTATGACAACGCAGCAGACACGCTGGAATCCAGGGCAGCGGCCAGGCTAGAATAATGAAATTTAAGAACACAAAATAATACCCTGCCCCAAGCAATTGTTCAATTTTCGCGGTGTTCATGGATTTGATGACTGCAATGTATGCATAATTTTGCTTATAGGAACTGGGGCGCTATAATGTAAAGCTATTCCATACTTTTCTATTCTAATTCTGTAATCAGCCCTCCACGATTGGTCAGAGACATTTTTGGACCACCCCCACTTCACCTTCACGACGTCTCTTCACCGACGTCACAAAAACCGCGATAGCTCTCCATCTGATATGACGTGTTTATACTAATTATGCATGGTTTCACCGAAAAACGAAAAATTTTTATTTCTGATTGGACGCCTTTTCGTCATTAGCGCCCCGGCTATCGGTCAAAAGTTTACGGGCTGCGCCCACGTCACTTGCCTGACACGCGAAGTCACAAAACTGCAAGAGCTCGCCTCGCCAAAGTAACGTGTATGCAATCAAGATGCATTTATATGCCGAAAGAAACTGAATTTTCTTTTAAATAGCCGCAGGCTGCGCCGTTCATTTCGGAGCGCTGGCTACTAGCAACTGCAGGAGAGCATGGGTTTATTTGCTTATAATAAAGCTTCTTGCGTGGCCGTGTAACGCTTTCGAGCACATTCGGCAAGTGTACGTCCTCATTCTGCCAACTATTCATTGCTGAGGATCCGTTTTAGCGTCATTCTTAAGCTTCCGTTGCATGCCACTGCCATATTCGACCAACCACCGCAAGCTAAGTAACGGAAAGTGGACCAATCGCAGACGCCGGCACCATCTTCTTCATCCGGTTATCGACTTTCAGTGCAGTGGCTCAGCCCTATCGAATCCCTCTCCACATGAGCTTGCTCCTCGCCTCTTGTCAGCCAATTAGATAAGTCAAGCCGCTCAGTGTAGGAAATGCTATTTGTTTTCCAAGCAAATAAAAGGACCTCCCATGAATGAGCAGGGCGTTTGATCGGTCTGTGCAGGAAAACCCTGCGGGTGACCACCAGATGCTTGTGTCGGCTGTTACGCAAATTTGACGTGAAGAGATGCGAATAAAGACAGAATAGATTTACTGTATATGGCCCTGACGTACGTCTTTTTTTGGCATGTTCACCTCAACGACTACGACCTTAGAAAAGTGCTGGAGTTGTAGTCAAGCGCCACTTGGATGCATGGTGAAGATGTAACATGAAGCATTCTATGCAGGAAGAAATCTTAACCAGCTTATTAGTTACACGCTGCAAGGATGATGTCACCTACAACATAAAACAAGGAGTTCTAGTGATGCTTATGAAACGTGAAAAGAAACTTAGTTGTTGATGTATCTAATCATTTTTATGAATTCCTTATTTCTGGTGTAAACTCTAACAAAATTCAATAAAGGTATTGCTTCCTCTCAGTAGGAATCGGGTTCTGCAATTATACATTGAAGCTATATTCTTTAAAAATGTTTCTGCGATAGCGGCGCCTAGAACTGTTTTAAAGAGCAATAA
This sequence comes from Dermacentor variabilis, assembly GCF_050947875.1. Classification (NCBI taxonomy): domain Eukaryota; kingdom Metazoa; phylum Arthropoda; class Arachnida; order Ixodida; family Ixodidae; genus Dermacentor; species Dermacentor variabilis. The sequence goes on from NC_134571.1 coordinate 160,505,347, forward strand.
CCGAAGCCAAAGGGGTATGCCCGGCGATCTGTATAGAGGTGACGTATCGCACTCATGAAATCAAGCATCTGGTATATCAGGAAAGCTGCGTCAGAAATGGCTGTGAACGGCCTTACGACCTTAACGGAGAAGGCGGAAAGGGAATGCTCCGACCGTTTTAATCAAAAGCTGCACGCCCGTTACTAAAAGGCTGCATATGGGTGAAATGACGTCTGTTGTCTGAGTCATTGATCCTGTTTTCATAGCGTTTGGGACTTTAAAGCGCTCCGCACATAAACGCTGAACATAATTAGAGTTTATGACGCATTCTGGGTCAATGATAAAATTCATAACACGGTAACTGCACTGCGAAGGGACATGAATGCTGCTGGGGAAGATTTTATTCCAATGACTGCGCACCAGTTTTGAGGAATAATTGCAAAGAGGAACTTCGAGGCCATTATGAACCTGCCTGCATTTGTGTGACTGTTCCTCATAGGTAGTGCTTCACATCCCTCATGCGAAAAAACCTTTTCAAGCAGCAGCTAATCACAGCGCCTAGGCAGACGAAGATGGCAAGTAGAGGCCTCTCAAACTTGTCACTTTTGCTGTGAATATTGCTGTGAACTTCTCAAGATAAATATTTTACCACTATATTCTGTAAAGTCGTAAAAGCCAGGTATCCGAAAAGAAAACCTAAAAAAATTAAATTTTTGGCTTGTCTTACATTATTACAGAGAAACCTCAATACCATTTGGTCTGATAACAGTCTTCATTATTTCCTTATACTAGAGTACTTCGCCATTATGGCAGCTTTGTGATTTGGGGTAGGAGGCTGAAGTGAAGCTGGAGTGAGAGGGTACAGAAGAATAAACAGTCCGTAGTAATAGATAGCCTATCTGCAATACTAGAGCCGCATACACAGCAAATTTCTTCAAGAACTGCTAAATTCTTCAAATTGAAGCAACATGAATCACGGCAACGTTTACTATGTAACGCTTACCACGGTGTCCTCTTGAAAGCAGCCATTGGTGTAGCGTGCAAGATAACGGAGTTGCACTGAGAACGTTATTATTGACCTTGTGTGGCTGGTTCATTGGTGCATTTTAAAGACTGCTAGCACCATCGTTAAGCCGAATAACATGTTCGTTATGGATATGTTGCCATCAGAGCTACCCGAACAATATGTTCAACGTCACAGGCTTGCTGCAACTAAAAATGCGGCAGACTCGGGAAAAGTACGCCTATGACGCCGTCTCAGAGTCCACGCGTTTCTCCACGATGGTACCGTCACTATTGATGCAGCCAATTGGAGTGAGCCTTGCGTATCGCCTTCGTTATGTTTAACTTTACGGTGGCACCGTAGCCTTAGTGTTTGGGGTGCGAAAACATAGGGGCATCATCCAATCTGCGCCGCAAAGAATTATTGGCTTCCATACTTTATTGATACCGGAATTAAATCATTATACAGCTTGCTGACGAAGCAGAATCAATAACCAAACAAAAGCGGGCAGCCCTGAGGCACTTTATTGTAGGAACGTGTCACTGGTGGCGATGGAAAAGTAACAGAAGGCAGGCACGGTGAGATTGACGTCACAGTCACTCTTTTTCCAAGTAAGTTTCGCTTTCAGCCAGCATGGTAATGTGAAATTTATGTTCTCGTACTGTTCATTGCAGCGTTTCTCTTTAAAGCTTTATCGTCGAGCTAGATAATAACAAAGACGGGCACGAATACACATTAAACAACAATGCTCGAATGCAATAAAAACCTGAAATAGTTAATAAAATGTTTACAACAATGTCAAGCTGAAAAAACAATAATGCTTAGTTCAACTAGTAAATGAATATGGCCATTTAAAAAGATTTAATGAAAGGATAATTATTCCAAACACAGTTATTACTCAGGTGCGTCTGTACGTTACGGCTTGGCGATAGGTTACCTCATTGGGCGCACTCGTCTTGAATCACGCAGACAATGATTTAAACTGCCATAATCTTCAAAATCAGTTGCTTCTATAAGAAACAACTCATGCATACAGAGCGTGTTTCAAAGATATGAATGAAGGATCAATGTCTACTCAATGTTGAAAATAACGGAAGATGACGCGTGGTAGCTGTTCCGCGTACCAAAACTGGAAAAAGAAAGCAGCTCCTGGAAGCTATTACAGCAAGTGGGCGAGCAGTTGCTGCCAGACATTATGGTGCCGTGAAGCACGAGAGAGTCTGTCACCGTGAAAACCGTCCATGCGCCGACGATGCCGTAAGTACCTGTTCTTTCTAGCTGCCGCTAGCACAATAATCGTCGCAGTTACACAAGCCTTACAAGCAATCGATCGACGCCTGCAAACTTGCAGGTCTTCTTGCAAGTAACGCTCACTTTTGGGCGAGTTGCTTATGCATAGCAAATCACGGTCAAGCACATACAAAGAAGGACAGAGTAAGGAGTAGACAACACAAGCGATTTCGAAGGCCTTGACTACAAAGACCGTTGCTTCACCTAAGTCAAAGATATTATGAACGACGATGACTCATATTAAGTTTAAGCGACAGACGTTCTAGAATACCACGTGAAGATCTGGCACGGCTTTAGCTGCGTTCGGTTGCTTCTTGACTCCCGCAGCGGCCTTCGATTATCACCGACTGCGACGGCCGCTAGCCTGCGGAACGATTACCGAGCTGCATAACAAAAGTACTTACCATGTGTGACTTCTCTAAGGTGGTCATCACAACGAGTGCCAAAGCACCGAGGCAAATTTCTTCTAGATAAGAACAGGCATCTACCTAATTTTTCAGCCGCGCTTCGCGAGTGACTGGGGTTCAGATGTGCTTTGAGGCGACCAACCATACAAATAACAAGCTTCCGAACGTTGAGAAATTGAAGTGCCTCAGCCGGAACTGCGACGCGAGCTGTCCAGTAGGCTTGCCTCAGAGACCAAAGCAACAAGGGTCGCCCTAACTGTCTTTACAGGGCTTCTCTGGTGTAGTGGTGGGCTAGGCGATGGCCATATTGACAGCCTTCCACCATTTATTTTATCACGGGCACGTCACGTAGTAGAGACTGTAGGTGCGCTACCGTAGGAATACGCCGTTATCCAACAACGAATTTTTGTGGGCTTTCTGCCATAAGGTCTCCCATTCTACTATTATCAAAAAACCAAGAATCAAGAATGAAGGGTGTCACAGGGCGCTGGAGTAATACACTCCCCGAAGTGCTGTCCATGTACGTTGACGTGCAGCGGAAAACTATGGGCGAAGTCATTCCGTACATTGTGTTCACGTACAACACGGCAGCGAAGGAGCGGACGCTCGTAATAAAGACCGTCTTGTGCCGTACAGCCACTACAGTGCCCTACGTACGCCGCCCAACGTGTATAATGATGATGTTCACATGAACAATGGCGTCTTCCAAGGGGACTTTTAGTTTAGAGGGCGGAAGTTAGCACAATCAACGATTTACAATGAATTGATGGTTTCTGCCTTACGGCCTGTCCACCAACACATCCATGTGACAAATCTGCTAATAGGACAAGCGCGGCATTTTGTTGCAGTAGGCATCGTTTCCGTTTCTTTACTTCGGGGGGGGGGGGAGCTTCCTGCAGTAACCTTCAGTTATGGAGAAGGCTTAGCCTGCGAAAGAAACACATTTTTTACGGGCGCTAGTATAATGTAAAATTATTGCAATATGCTTTTATCATTTTTCTGGAACACTAGTCCTCCCGTATAGGTTAAAAATTTTCTGGCTATGCCCATTTCACCTCTCTGTCACATGAGTTCAGAAAACCACGCAATCTCGCCCTGTCAAAATGACATGTAGGCACTAAATGCGCATGAATATGTCCAACAAAAACTCATTTTTTTTCGGAATAGCCGGAGACTCTCCCACTCCCAAAGGAATAGAAAAAGACTGCTTGCCGATTGTTCGGGCACTAGCAACTCGGAGATGTCGGGGAGTACAGATTTATATGGGTATAATATATCTTTATGCATTGTATATAGTATAACGTTACTGAACCCCTTCACCATGTATGCGGCATCGTGCTGCCGATTCTTCGCTGAGAACCTGTTTTAACGAAATTTCTTATTCCCTGTCGCACGCCGCTATGGTTTCCGACCAGCCATCGGAAACTAAGGAATCAGAAACGGACCAAACCTAGAAGCTAGCACCACTCTCCTCATCTACTTATCTACTTTCATTGTGCCAGCGTGACCCCACCGTCACCCTCTCCACTTCTGCAGGCTCCTCGCGTCTTACCAACCAATTAAATTAAAAAGAAAAACGTCGCACTTTTCACCTGAAAGATGAACCACTGATTGGAACAGCATGTGCCTAGACAGATATAGGAAGTGAGGGTAGTAGTTTTAGTGGCCGCATAAGCTTGCAAATATTCTATTACTGTCTAAATTAACAAGTATGGTGTTGACAAGCAGAAAGGCGCTCACTGTGTGCTCAATATATGTTGAAGCATAGAGGGAAAAAGTGAGAAGACAGGAACGGCAGCAAGCTTACATATCAAGCTTTCCTGGACAAGTACCAACTAGCGCCCCAAGCGGCCCCGGCACGAAGCTAGCGCGTTTTCAATGGAACGAGCGGGTTTTTCACGAATAACAAAAGCTGCAGGTCGATTATCAAAAAACGCAGGTGACAGACGTGTTTTGGAAGACAATCCACACGAGCCAAATGCAGTGATCACTCTATGGCACGTAAGAATTTTGTTCCCACAGCGGTTAAAGATTTAGCAATGGAAGCCTATGGAAACGACGAAAATTTGTACTCCATTTTCGAGGCAAGAACCGTGGCTGTGATTACACTACGGCTTCTATCGTAATACGCAGTGCAGCGTATGTAGTCCGGAGACTCAGCTTTCGATTGATGCCTAGCTCGACTCTCCACACATGGCGTAACACTGTTCCCAAAAGCGCTTTTTGTAACACTGTCGCGAAAGTTCATGTGGTATCTATAAAAAGATGTGCGTACCACTGCGCGAACCCTCGGAAGCCGTGGCCGAGCGGTAGAATTGCGCGCACCTATAGTCACGCTTCGCGGTGGCCGCGGTTCGATTCTCGCTTCGGACTTTTTTTTAGCCGCATAGGACCTAGTTTTGTAGTCTCTCACTAGAAGGCAGAAACACAAAACCCAACATTTGCTTTCGGTTCTGCTTTTTCAGCGGTGCAGTTTTTTTTTTACAACCGCATAAGACTTAGTTTTATAGTCTCCCACCAGATGGAAAAAACACAAAACTCATGATTTGTTTCGGTTCTGGTTTTCCCGTCGTTCTCTTGAAATATTATGTTTTCTATTTTCCTTCCTAAAACACAGCAGTGTCGTGTTCATTTGTTAAGTCATCGCATTTATGAAGGTTTTATTCATTGGACATCATAACTAGAAGCTTGCGCAAAGCTTTGTGCTATGCAAAAAAAAATTTCGTGCTTTGTAGCGTGGAACCTGGGAGAACAAAATGGCCATTCTTATTGCGTCCTTCTGGAAGGTGCGTTTTCTTCGACTTTCCCCTGTCCTTAATGGCACATACTCCGAGCGAATGAGGTCCACCTGGGCCACAATGCCACCCGGTGGCCAGTGCCATTCCTATGCAACATTCGTGCGGAACAAAGTGTCTGCTAAGCTGAGTCGCTGCCCGAACGTTAATTATTTCTAAAGATTCATCCAATTAAGAAATGCACCAAATAGGAGAAGATGTGCAGCGTGTGGATTAATAGCTACTGGTAATGTGTTCCCTACAGCCAAGTGGTATGAATCCGTAGGTGTGGCCGTAAAAAAACAATTTGAATAAATGTCCCGTGCTGTGTGTGCCCCGGTCGCTCTACAGAGAAGCTACAAGGTAAATATACCTGGTAGCGAAGCTTTTATAGGAGCCCATACGTTCAAAACATGGTGGTCCATTGGCGGTTCATGGGGCTTAGCGCCATCTGTATGTGGTGGGAACACTTCCGGCGGAAGAAAAAATAATGTGAGGCCATGTCCGTTAAAAGCAGAAGTGACGTCATTTTGTTTTCGAAGGCGCGAAATTTGTTTTGTTGCCCTTCCTTTAGAGCTATATATTCAAATGCCCCGCCATTCGACTTGATGGGCGTTTCGAGCTTTCAGCGTGGAAAGCGATGCAGGAAGAGGCCAGCCGTACGGTTGTCGAAATCGCATCCCTGCACAGAACATACTTTCTTTGGAGGCCGACGAAAGCTTTAGGTGTAGAGTGATGATCCAATTGTCGGATGCGAAGCCCGTCGGCCAGCGCAGTCTCACGAAAACAACTACACAATTATCTGGCGGTCGTAACCCACTCCTTTTGACTGAACAGATTAAGAAGCGATGAAGCTACCCGCGTCACCAAATTCAGACAAACTTCGACAAGCAAGAAAACACAAACTGTGAGGGGGGCGTATTTCAACAGGTGAACTTTACGAGTGCGCCTTACTGCCCATTTCAAGACGTGCATTGCATTGCGAGTGATAGTGGCGTCAACGCCCCCTGTAGCGATGGGCGCTGAAAAGAAATGCATTTATTAATAATAATAAAATTCAACTTGTATTTTTTTTTAACTCGTCACGTATAAAGATGACTAGGAATTTAATTTTCGTTGAATGAATATAACTGTGTCTCTTTTGAATTCAAAAACGCGTTTTTCTTTCCCAACGTTTGTTCCCTCCAAACATAGTCGCGCTTCAATCGCTGCTCCCATAACCCCCCATGCTGATGTCGGGACAATCTGTACTGAACCGCTTTTCGCCCGAAGCTTCGCGACCTATTTGAATCGACCTTGGAAGCTAGCTTGGCTAGCCGTCAGTATTTAGGATCAACATATGGCGTCGCTCGTTCGGTGCAGTTGCTTTTAATGCAAAGCATTCTTTGGTGAGTGCCCCAGTGATCTGGTAGCATAATCGTGCGAAATCATCTCTGTAACGCCAAAAAACTTCACGCATTTCCCATACGAATACATAGGTCTTTATAAAAAGGAGTGGGGTGGCCAACTTGAAATTGGAAGCGGCGTCAGCATAAATTTGGCCGTGATGCAGGGATTGGTCAAGTTGAATGTGGTAGTGATATGGGAGTGGCCCAACATAAATTTGGGGTGAAATGGTAGTGAGCCAAGCTGAATTTGAGGCTGATATGGGGGTGGCTCAACCTAAATTTGAGGTGATATAGGGGTGGGTAAGCCTAAGTTTGGGGGAATATGGGGGGTGGGCCATCCTGGATTTGGGGAGGATACGGGGGTGGGAGAACCTAAATTTGGGAGGGATATGGGGGGTGGGCCAGCCTAACCATGGGGCTGATATGGGGCTGGGCGAAGCTGAATCGGGGGTGATATGGGGGTGGGCTAACCTAAATGTGGGAGTGATTTGCGGTGGGCCATGCTAAATTTGAGGTGATAGAGGGGTGGGCTAGGCTAAGTTTGGGGCTGATATGGGGGTGGGCGAACCTGGATTTGGGGATGATATGGGGGTGGGCCAAACTAAATTTGGGGCTGACATGGGGACAGGCTAACCTAACCATGGGGGTGATGCGCGGCTGGGCCAAGCTGAATTGGAGGGTGATATATGGGTGGACTAACGTTAGTTGGTGGGGGATTTGCGGTGGGCCATCCTAAATTTGAGGTGATCGAGGGGTGGGCCAGCGTTAGTTTGGGGCGGTTATGGGGGTGGGCCAACCTCGAGTTGCAGGTGGTATTGGAGTGGGCCAACCTAAATTTGGTGGTGTTGTGGAGGCGGGCCAATCTGTAGTTGGGGGTGATATGGGATTGGTGCTACCTAAATGTCGGAGTAATCTCGGGGTCGGCAAATCTGAATTTGGGGGCGATATGGGGGTGGACCAACCTAAATTTTGGGGTGCGTCGGCTGGAAATTTGGAGGACGATTTATGGAAATTCGTCTGTGGACCAACTTGAAAATTAGGGGTGGCCCAATTGAAATTCGGGGTTGAGCCAACTTGAAGTTTAAGGCTGGGCAAAAAGAAAATCGGGCGTGGCCGACTTTAAACTTGAGGGTGGGCCAATTTAAATTTGAGGGTGTGCCAACTTGAAATTTGGGGATGGGCCTACTTAATGTTTGGGGTGGGCCAATTTAAATTTGGGGGCCTGTTTAGGAATAGTTAGACAACACCAGTGGTGTTTCTGCATATTTTTCATCATCGCAAAGTACGTAAATCAATAATTGTTACCTATATCCCTCAAGGTGAGCTACCACTCGAGCCTTCCCAGCCCACTGAGCTAATGATGTCACGGGAGTGCTCTCATCGTAACGACTGCGTCGTTCAATGTGGAGATCCACAAAAACAAATCGCAGACCGAGCTAACCATTTTCACACCAATGACATCGCTAACACTACTCGCTCGTGCGAGACGCAACACAAGCTTACAACGATCATAATTCAACTTTCAATCACACCTAGTCGACACGTTATCAGTGCAGAATTTCGTCAATCATCTGGATAGAAACCATGCTGGATGTTTTACTGTTATGTTGGGCCGTTTTTCACGAAAGCCTTCTCCCACAAAGACAATACATTTTTGAGATTGACGAGGCAAGCCAGTACATAACTCATACGAAGCAAACGTATAAAGGGTTATAGTGATTTCTCAAAAAATATGTTAGGTAAACAAGATTTCAGATAGTATTATTTCGACCGGGCATGACAACGATTTCTTCCCGCCTGTCACAGCGCTTTCACCGAAAACCTTATCATTTTCCTCGAACGCGTTGCCCCAATACTACATGTGCTGAATGTACAAAAGTGCGGTACCCAAGCCAACAATATGTTAACAATCATGCAGTCGTTTTTATGCAAAGAGGTTGTGTACTTAAACTTCTGGAGTGACAGTCCAATCCGCCACCTACGGGAGCGCGTGAAGCCGCCGGGGGCCACATTGTTAGAGGAAAAGGAGTGCGGCCACAGTACGTGGCTGCGGTATACGCTCGACGGAACCTGTGCTTACGGTTCTGCGATGAAAAAATAAAATGAAGCCCCTTTAGGAAGTATATCAGTCCGCCATTTTGTGTCGCAGTTGTCAAAAATAAAACGTCATGGTGGTGGGTGCCTTGTGTTCTGTGTACAATATTGTTGCGAGGAGTTGCGAAGAAATGGTTTTATTTACACGAGAATTGGACGATGATGGTAGCGTGATCGTAGCGCAGCCCGGCCTCTCTAACTCCTCGTTTTCTTCGTCCTCTCTTTCTTCTCTTGTTGTCCGTGCCTTTCGTATCTGTTACATTTCCCCGCAAGCATACGAAGCCCGTGGGGCGAGTCAGGATGTACAAGCAGGGTAGAAAGGCTTCAGGCGCGCAATATGAGTCAGCTGAGTTCTGCTTGATGGCCGACCATTGCGCAGGAGGCGAGCTATGACGTAAGTGAGTTCGCTCAGGCGGTCCACAACAACAAATGGGCCTGAATATTGTGGCAAGAACTTTTGGCACAATCCACGCTTGCGTTGCGGTGTCCAAAGGAGGAATAAGTCACCCTTTTGCAGCGATACTTGTACGTCACGGTCGTCGTATCGCTCTTTCGAACGACTTTGCGAGGCCAGGGTACGAAGACGAGCTATTCGACGCGCTTCTTCGGCGAGACACAAAGTGTTCGATACAGAATCATCACTGTGCAGAACGAAGGGTAAGAAAGTGTCCAGAGGGCTTCGCGGTAACCTTGCATACAGGAGATAAAATGGGCTATAGTTCGTGGTTTCGTGCTTCGCCGTGTTGTATGCATAAGTGATGAAAGGCAGCACGTCGTCCCAGTTCTTATGATTGGAGGAGAGGTACATGGCAAGCATGTTAGTCAGCGTTCTGTTTGCCCTTTCAACGAGGCCATTGGTCTGTGGATGATACGGCGTGGAATGACTGAACTGTGAAGTGCACAAACGAAGTAACTCTTCAATGGCATCAGCCGTGAACTGGCGACCATGGTCGCTGATGATGACACGTGGTGGGTCATGACGAAGGACCACGGAATGGAGCAGGAAGGCCGCCACGCAAGCAGCGGTGGAAGACGGTATGGCTGCAGTTTCTGCATACCGTGTAAGATGGTCTACGCAGACAATTATCCAGTGGTTCCTGTTGTTAGATAACGGGAATGGACCCATAAGGTCAATGCCTACTTGCTCGAACGGCGTACTGGGCGGTGTCAATGGCCGAAGGGGACCCGGGGCTGCGGTGGTCGGTCGCTTGTGACGTTGGCACGTTTCACAACTAGCGACATAGCGCTTGGTTGTTTCGTACATCTTGGGCCAGTAAAAGCGCTCCTGCGTGCGGTGCAGCGTTCGTACGAAGCCGAAATGGCCGGATGTCACATCGTCCTGCATGGCGCGTAGAACGTCGGAGCGGAGACTCTCGGGGACAAGAAGCAGAAAACGCGCTCCATGCCCGGAGTAATTAGTTTTGTACAGCAATTTATCACAGGCAGTAAAGCGACCGCTGCCTTTAGAAGTACGGGCGGCGACAAAAAGCGGATCAAGGGTAACATCATTCCTTTGTTCTCGCTGAAAGTCTGCAGCGTCAGGGAACGTAGGAGTAACAGCAGCGAGACAGTCGTCAAAATTCTCAGCATTGCAGTCGGTAGTCGCAAGAGGAATCCGAGAGAGGCAGTCTGCGTCAGCGTGACGACGGCCACTCTTGTACGATACCACAAAGTCGTATTCCTGGAGGCGCAGCGCCCAACGTGCGAGGCGACCAGAGGGATCACGCAAACCGACCAGCCAGCATAAAGAATGATGGTCGTCGATAATCTTGAATGGTCTACCGTAAAGATAACATCGAAACTTTTGTACGGCGAAAACGGCTGCCAGGCATTCCTGTTCCGTAACCGTATAATTCCGTTCATATTTGCTCAGACAACGGCTGGCATATGCGACATGTTCTGCGCCACTGTGACGTTGTACAAGCACCGCTCCTATCCCGATTCTACTAGCATCAGTGTGAACTTCAGTCGGGCAAGATGGATCGAAGTGACGGAAGAGGAGTGCTGACGTTAGTATAAACTTCATTTGAGAGAATGATGCGTCACACTCTGGTGTCCAATTGAAGGATGCATTTTGTCGCAAAATACTTGTCAACGGGTAAACGATGTCGGCAAACCGGGGAAGAAAACGACGAAAATACGAACATACGCCAATGAATGACCGGAGTTCTCGTGCTGACTGCGGTGGCTTGAAGGGGCTCACTGCTTCAATCTTACGAGGATCGGGTCTGACGCCATCCTTGTCGACTAAGTGTCCCAGGACCAGTGTTTGACGTTCGCCGAACCGACACTTTTTTGAGTTTAGGACCTGTCCAGCTTTCTCAATGCAGTCGAGAACGAGGCTGAGGCGTTCGTTATGTTCTTCAAACGTGCGGCCAAAGATTACAACATCATCGAGGTAACACATGCATATCTCCCACTTTAGACCACGTAGTACTGTGTCCATGAATCCTTCAAAGGTTGCAGGAGCATTGAAAAGGCCAAAAGGCATAACATTAAATTCGAATAGGCCATCTGGAGTCACGAAAGCGATCTTTTCCTTGTCGGCAGGGTCCATAGGTATTTGCCAGTACCGCGATCGCAAATCAAGTGTTGAGAAGTAAGAAGCAGCGTGTAAGCAATCAATGACGTCATCGATTCGCGGTAGTGGATAGACATCCTTCTTCGTCACTGCGTTTAGATGTCTGTAATCCACGCAGAATATCCAGGAGCCATCTTTTTTTCGGACCAGGATTACTGGGGCTGCCCATGGACTAGATGACTCTTGAAGGACACCTTTGTTCATCATCTCCTTGACTTGCTCGGCAATAACTTTGCGGTCGGACGATGACACTCGGTAGGGCTTCTGGCGGATGGGGTGTGCTGAGCCGGTATCTATTCTGTGACGAGCGCAGGACGCGGTATGACGGTAAATGAAGGGGTGCATCTCCATGCGTGAAGTCGAATGCGGCCTCATGCCTGGCAAGGACTTGTACCAGTGCTTGCTGTTCCGATGTACCGAGAGCATTGCTGATCGTGCCAAGCATTAGCTCTTCAGAATGGCGATTATCGCAAGGAAAGCAAGCTGTAGAGACGTCCGTAGTTAGTGCCGCTCTTGAACTACATGCGGCATCATCGAAAAGAGCGATTTTCATACCGCGAGGAAGGACAACCGGCGTGGCGGAACAGTTCAGCGCCCACAATGTGGCGACTAATTTCGTCATTCACACGACAGAGCAGGGCACAAGTGTATATTTTTAGCACAGTTTATGCGGAGAGGCCTAACTACAAGGTCAACACAATCAGCATCAACAGTAGTTGTAGAAACACGAACGGGCGTCAGGCATCACGATGGTACAATCACTTCATCAAGAACACTGAGTGTGTCTGTGTCCCCGTCTTGACCACCCAAGCTTTGTTCGGAATGTGCTGATATAAATAACTTGTTCAATGAGATTTCGCCACAACCACAGTCCACGGAAGCGCCGCACTGTTCAAGAAAATCGATACCAAGAATAACGTCGTGCGAACAAAGACAAAGAACAAGGAATTCCGACACAAACACTTTCCCAGCCAACAAAACACTCACAGCACAAACACCAAGGGGATGAAGCCACTCGCCGCCTACTCCACGAAAGGTAGTACCGTCGTTCCAAAAAAACAACTTTATGGCCTAGCCGGTTTTTGAAAGCGAGGCTCATCACAGACACAGTCGCCCCAGTATCAACTAACGCCATGGTCGGTATTCCGTCAATCGAGACATTCACTGTGTTTTTGAACATCACAACAGGCAGAGGTATTTCTTGCAAAGACCGTCCGGCGACCACACATCCACTGGCCGCGGATGCTAGTTTCCCGGGGGCGGTGAGGAAGAACGGCGCCGAGGGGACGGAGAGCGACGGGGACGGTTATTTGGTGGCGTCAAACTCCGCTCACATGCTGGCGAATCGCTGCGTCTGGTCTCGTGTGAGAAGTGATCCCTTGGAAGCAAATCGGTCGTCCGCAGGTCATATGAAGTACGGGTTCTGAGTGGTGAGAACATCGATGGTGTCCTACGTGATTGACGGGCTTGGCGACAATACCGAGCTATATGGCCTGTGGAACCGCAGTTGTAGCACACGGGAGGGTCGCGGTTCACAGCGTCTTCCTCGAAACGAATGGTAGACGGCTGCGGGCGGCGAGAAAGTTCGTGGTCATGTGGATAACGTGTCTCTGCTGCTTGCTGAAATCCGTTATATCTTTCATAAGTCGCGTCGTGGTAGTAGGGTAGGTGCTGTTCTTGTCGTGGCCTGACAGAAGTCGCAGGGCCTCGGGGGTAAAAACGCGGCTGCTCTCGTTGTGGCCGAGGGTCGTAAGTAGCGCCTCTGTCGTAGAGACGTGGCTGCTGTCGGGGCGCGAGTTCATAATCCTCAGTGCCCCTTGCCGCAGGATACGGGGAGAAGGATGTCACGTTTGGCTCAAAATCTGGTGGTAGGCGGAAGCTATGAGTGCCTGGATGTGTCACTTGCGCGTGCAGGCTGAGCTCTTCCCGAACTATTTGTCGGATCGTTGATTCAAGATCAAGGGGCTGGTTGCTGTCCACGCTTGCACTGTCGTTACATTGGCTAGCCTGCCAAACTTCGGCGTTATGCGCCTCGTCTTTAGTTGCTCGAAAGTGCGACAGTGCCGAATGACGTCAGCGACGGAAGCCAGGCTGTCTTTTGCAATGAGGAAATTGTAAACATCCTCGGCAATTCCTTTTAAGATGTGCCCGACTTTGTCTTCCTCGGACATTCCAGAGTCGACCATCCTACACAGTGTTATTACTGCCTCAATGTAGGTCGTGCAGGTTTCGCCTGGTACTTGCGCACGTTGCAGTAGCGTCTGTTCTGCCCTTTTCTTTTTCGTCGTGGAGTCGCCGAATCGCTCTTTGATTTCCGAAACAAATCTTCCCCATGTTGTGAATGTTTCCTCATGGTTTTCGAACCACACCAACGCAGTATCCGTTAGAAAGAACACGACGTTCGAAAGCTGAGAAGCGCTGTTCCACCTGTTGGCGGCACTCACCCGGTGATAATGGATGAGCCATTCCTCGACGTCTTCGTCCGATCTTCCGGCGAAGGGACGCGCATCTCTCAGTTGCAGAACAGAACTCGTCGGGGCAGCAGTTGGAATGGGCCGTTGTTCTGCGTCGAGGGACATGTTGAGCTCCGGTGAATTCGGTGGGAGTCCAGCAAGGCGACGGCTCCGTCGAAGAACTTGTGGTTCAGCCTCCGTCTTCGGGTGTCGATTACGCAGCACCTTCCACCACAACTGTTACGAGGAGTTGCGAAGAAATGGTTCTATTTACAGGAGAATTGGACGATGATGGTAGCGTGATCGCAGCGCAGCCCGGCCTCTCTAACTCCTCGTTTTCTTCGTCCTCTCTTTCTTCTCTTCTTGTCCGTGCCTTTCGTATCTGCTAAAATATGTTGCGAGAACTGAAAAACAGTCGCTTCCTGTTTTCTTCATTCAGTAACCTGCCGCGTGCATCGGCACTGTGAAGCCCTTTCGTCGATACGTGGTGCCGGCCCGTACTGACACAACGACATGACCACGAAATGTAGTATCCTTATGCCATTTCTTAAAAAGATCACTATTCGTGTAAATCAGGGTTTTGGTTGAAACCAAGAAAACAAGAAAAAATATTCAATGGTAGGTATCATTTTTGTCCGGCATTTGAGTTCTAGCTGAAAAGAGTCGGTGAAAGCAAATTTACAATAAAGCTAAGGCGACCCATAATCTGCACAGAGCCGCAAGCCTACATGCGCTCCAATGAGAATAACCTGCCAAAGTTAAGGTCATGTGTCAGCTGGCCGCTCAAGCAATCTTTACTTTTTTTTCGTTTCTGCATACATTCTGCCTGCGTCTGCGGCAAAAACGTGAAGTGGGATGGTGGTGGTGGTGGTGGTGGTGAATTGTAGCAGCAGGCGGGTTTAGCCTGGCAAACAAGTCCGGCAATTGCTCCTGGCAGATAGATAAACAGAAATTGGTGGAGGCAGGTGGTAGCGTAATGGTTAGCGTGCCCATTTCCCAAATGCAAGATGGAGCATTTGGGAGATGGGCTCGAATCTCGGTGGTTTGTTTGTGAAGACAGCTTTCTGTGTTCTCTGGTGACTGCGAAGCTCAGAATGAGGGGGCATCCTGACGACAACGGTCGCCGTCAACGTAACAGAATAAGCGGGCGTGCAAGGTCACGCCTAAAGTCGAAAGCACATTCAGAGGAAATACACTATACTCTTGCCGACAAAAAAAAAAGAAACGTGATGAGTAACAAGCGGTGTTGTTGAGCGAGGCTGTAGACGGATAATGTCACCATAGACAGGACAACGCTCCAATCCCGGTGTTCAGCGGAAATATACGTCGACAGTGTGTCAACTAGCGTGTAATTGATACTTCATTAAGGTCGTTGCGTGTTTGTGTTGTGTCTAGCGGGAGCGAGTAGCGTAAGAGATGACACTGGAGAGAAGGCAGTGAGCGAAGTCCGCGAAAAGTAATTGGGGATAGCCATATTGAACGTCGACGCCATGTTGAATAAAGCCTGCGACTTCAGTTGCTCAGCCGCCAGAAAGGCTTGTGTCGTAGCATACCGCTGGGCGTATTTGGTAACCACAGCGATAAACACACATTTTGCGGAAGTAAACAGAGGTAAGGGACGTAGTTAGTTGGCCGCCCTTTTCAAGCTCTGGCATAGTTTGAAAAATGAATGTGGCGAAGTATGACGCACAAAATAGTATATGTCAACCCAAACGAATCAGCTTGGTTATACTTGCGCGACACGCCATGGTGGCCTGCCACCAATACATCATGAACTTGCAGCGATGAGAGTTTTCATTGCGTACTTGAGAATAAAAACGAGCACATCAGAGACGTCCGAGGGACATTTCTAGGGTACAAGAGCATAACCCCCCCCCCCAAAAAAAAAATCACGAATATAAGCTTACGAATATGGGCGTCGTAAGATCGAGCACTACGGCGCTTGTTGATCTTCTTTAGGATCACGTCAGCATTTCATTCAGCGTTTATTTCTGAGAAAAAGAGTTGAAGGCGCCCGTTTATTTGCATCACAATGACAGGCGTAATCAGGCAAACATTGACAGCATTTCATTAGAGAGTGCCTATCTACTCTGTGGAGATTACGCATGACAATGACAACAAACGCAGAAAACTGCTTACATCGATTCGCACATACATATGATTCGCATAATTTTTTCACTCATTGAATGCAGTGCATTCTACGGTGTCATTCTTCGACAGATGGTACCGATTTTCGCGCAATGAGGATTGGAACAAATTGTCTCACCTTCCGGCTGTCACCTTCCTCCTACTGCCAACATTCCTTCCCCTCCGTAGTTGCTTAGCTTTTATTGGGTTCGGCTGCTAATCACGAGGTCTCGAAATCGAACCCCAACCACGGCAGCGGTATTTCAATGGGTGTGAAATGCGAAAACCCGCGTACTTAGGGTTAGGCACACGTTAAAAAATCCCAAGTGGTCTAAATTATTCTCTAATCCTCCACTATGGCGTGCCTCATAATGAAATCGTGGTTTTGGCAAGTAAAACCTCATAATGTGTTATGTAACATTCGTTAAGGATGTCCTGGGCAGTCGCACAACTCTTGAATACAATTAAGCGTCAGGAGTTGTGCGCGAGGTCTTTGAGTATGTGGATAGCCTTTATGGCGCTACATTGCGGCTATATAATAAAGGCGGAACGGCAACATGATAGAGAATGTGGAGAACACACAAATCCCGCATATATTACTGCACAATAATTTTAAATATCGTTCTTGCTTCACGCACGTGGATAACCGCCATAGGAGACTACTTTGGAAACTAACTGCAAGTACTGTATATGTCGTACCCAATGGTGTACCTGGCCTGGTGGCCAGTAAATGGAGACATAATATTGCGAACAGCTTCGGCTATAGCATGCTAACGGACGGCGACACAAACTGAAGTGACTAGTGCACGAGTGGAAAAGGAACACTAAAGACGCTACAAGGACAAGCGCCCAGTTGGATGTTTGCGCTTATCCTTGTCGCCTCTAGTGTCCCGTGTCCACTCTTGCGCTAGTCACTTTAGCATGGAATACCAACTAGCGCGGTCTCACACCCTGCGACGACACAGGAACAGTTTGCTCAACTCTTGTATCGTGACTTTTGTGTTAAGGTGAAAAACCAACTTATCCATGTATATGTCTTAATGCTTAAGCACATCTAGATTTGCAGCTGCGGCGGTAGCCCATGAGTGCGCATTGTAATGTCGCCAGTGAAATAATTGTGTGCACCTTAACGAATTCGATAGTGGAAAATCAAAATCCGTCCACGACGGCGTCTCTAGTAGACGCTGTGCGATGTTCGGACGTTAACAATGTGTGCCGACTGAAGAAAGGCTGCCCCGAAGTAATTCTGACGATTAGGCTAGCTTCTTTACTCCGTAGAATGAAAAAAAGGAAAAAGAAAAGGAAAAGAAAATAAGAAAAAAAAAGAACTGCATCAAAAGCCCAGAATCAACCATTGCTCGTCGCGACTAAACACTCTTAGGATGACGAGTAATTTCTAGGCGACGAGCGAATACGCTTGATCAAGAACACTGATAACACCGGCGGGACAAGCATTGTGGCGAAGTTCAATGCCCAGGGATAGCTTTTATTTTTTGTTTGTTCGGTTGACATCATCACGCGTCACCGCGGGAAGTTTGGAAAGTTTAAGATTAGTACGCCACGTGGCACTCACGCGAACTAAACCCTCCTGTCCAGAAAGGTTGTTGACGGCCACGCAGCACTTCTTGAAGAAATTTGTGCATTTGACGTAACGATTCGGAACTTCATTTTTACGGCATTTTTTTCGGCATTCTCCTCCGATTTTGGTGCATGATCTAGTTTTACCTGCAATGTAGAAATACTCATTTAGTTAAAATCACACTTAACTATTTAGGATACAGATGCGTGGGTGTAACTCAGAGTCTGCAAGTCACTCGTAGTGTATAAAGGCTCTCACGAATTTGCCGAAAGCGGCGTGGAACTGCGGATTTTTCAAGATGTGTCAGGTAAGGCAGTGACATATCGTGTAAGCTTGCGGCACAGGAACGTTCCACAATTGTATTTTGGTTTCATTATTTGCTTAAATGAGTGACCCGTAGATGACATCAGCAAATTTCGAATGGTTTGTGTACCTCTGACGACCTTCAAAAACTGTGCGCTTAGAGTTGACTGCGGCTGCAGTTTAAAGGTGAGACAATTTCTCATACGCAGTCAGCGCGCGCCACGGTTTGATCTGCAGAAGTCTTAGGGAAGAAGTAAATGATGCGAAATTGTACTAACGCTAATCGCATATTATGCAGCCTAGAATCCTCAATACCGCGCTCTTAAGCTGATAAGCAACTTTTATATACTGAAAACAAATATATGTTTATATTGTAATAGTAATGTGTTTCTATGTTGGGGGGCATGACGATTCTTAAGATAAGCAAGTATATAAAAGGAGAAAATGTGGCGCCCTTGTCTCTTTGCAGCTATGTGAGTATTCAGCGATATCTCGCCCGAAAACTCCAGCGTCCGCTTTCTCTTCTGTTCCTTATCGCCATTGTAAAATACTGAATGACCCTCTAAATCAACACCTTGTTATGACGAAAGAAAGAGCGTCGGAAAGAAGAGGGTCGCCTGGCGGGAGTAGCAGAGTATTAGTGACGCAATAATGGCGAATTAAACAGTGATCGACTGGGCGCCTGGCTCAACGGGACGCGTTTTCGTACTATTCACTTAGTGTCTTGAGCGAAGAAGAACCTGGACTTACGGACGTTGCAGCATACATTACTGTCTTCGCAGCCACCGAGTCGGAGCCGATATTTTGGTTCACATTGATCGAACTTAATGCATTCATGCCCCAGGAACTGGCACCCTTTAGACACCCAGGCAGCTGTTAAGAGAGACAAGACGTCAATTAGAATATCAAACAAAAAAGGGCCGGATAATCCTGATTATTCTACTATTAAATCAGCCTAATGCATTTCTTTGTGACCTTAGCTGTCCATATTCATATTTTGGGAATCACTATATGTAGCTTTTATGGGTTACAAATTAGAACGAATAAAGATGCAACTTTTAAGCACTTCTTTAAAATTGCGTTAATGACAGTCAAGTGAGAACCAACGACTTTAATAGGTTTTTACCACAATAAACATGAAATTTCACACTCTAAGATTGTACTAAAAGCGCGCAGTCTGTTGGCCAAACTTGTGTAGTCTTCCGTCGTAGATGCTGAGCAAATGAACTTACTTAGATTAGCTTTCCAGTTCATTAGGCGAATACTGCGTTCAACGGTGTTTATTTTCGGTGGCCATTCTTGCAGAGGTTCGGTAGTTCACGCGTCGCATATGAGGGACAACGTTCTGTAGCGCTGGGCGTATTTAACAATAATTTACCGAGATGTTTTTGACTCAGAGTAAAAAAAAAATTCTATGCGGGATATCATAATCAAAGGCAACCAGTTAATATTGGTCACTACTTTGCGGCCGGCAAATTATGCACGTAAACTTGGACGTAATCTCCAAAACCAACACGTCGCATAGTGGTGCTGTCCTGATGATTCCGTCGTTGTCATCACGTCGCGTTCATTCATTGTGGTCAATGCTTCGTTCAAATGCAGTCGTCATCCTGCTCACGTATTGACGGTGTAGACGTCACTGTGTATAGGTGTCAACAATGGTCGTCAAGCAATCGTGCTCATACTGTTGTGATGCCGTCGTGGTCATTTCATATTCGTCATCGCAATGTCTTCACGACGCCATCGTTGCACGAGCGTCATCATTCAAGCATCTTAATGGCACAATCATCAAGCCGTTGTCACGCCGCCGTCAGCATGCCTTCATCGTCATTGCACTGTTGTACAGCCACAGCCATTATACAGTTGTCATTCTAATGCCCGCGTTTCTTGGTTATCATACACTCGTCGTCAAGCCGTCTGAGTCGTTCCTTTGTGATGGTGTCTTCGCCGTTCTATAATTTATAATCGCTCGTCGATTTCCAGATTTTTCATCGCAATGTGGTCAAGCCTTCGTCTACCTATAGTTTTCGCCATTCCAGCGCTGTCATCTCGTTGTAATCATTCTGCTATCGTCATACAATTATTGTCATTCTCTTGTCGGCAAGTCATCTTCGCCAGTGCGTCAACATCATAAATTCATTGTAATTGTAAGGACTGATGTGGAGGTAGTTGCCACGGCGCTAGAAGTGATTTCAGGCGCCATATAAGACACGGGCAGGCGCACTGTGCGCCAGTCCGCGTCTATTTGTAGTCCATGTCATATTTTGCGCCAAAAAGCATTTTTACTCATCGTCAATGTGTAGCAGTCATTCCGTCACCGTCATTCCACCGTGATTATTTATTCGTTGGCATAATGTGAATCTGCACGACCTACAGCTACAACTTTAGGTTGAGCGAGGGTTGTCCTAGTGAATATGATTGAGCGTGGTCTTGCATGTATAATTGCAAATGAATGTTAAACGAGAAAAGCATCAGACGTAAACAAGGCCGCTATTGTCTGGATACCTAGAAATTCTCGCGATACTTGTCTATGCGCTAGTATAGTAGCCCGAAAGCTCCCTAGCCCTACCCCATTTCACGGACGTCATAGGTGAACTTAGGTCACCGTATTAGGGTCATAGGTCACCGTAATGTTCAATAAGAAGTTTGAGGGCAATAACATCGTGCCAGCGCACGGTATGCTGTAGGTGCGAGCGAAGACTTCCGATGGTCTGCTGAGGACTGCGGCTTGCGGCGGTAGTGCCTTCTCGAGCTCAGCAGGAAGAAAGGTGGGGGGTTTCGCAGAACTATTACATCAAAATCTTGCCTTTCCATTGAGTTGGAAAATTCGACTTCGCCCGGCCATCTGCTAGCCGCCTGGTTAGCTGAGATGGTAGAGCGGCTGCACCGGAAAGGCGGTGGTGACGGGTTCGGGTCCCGGACCGGGACAAATTTTTCTTTGCTAGCGAGGCTTCTTTTTTGAGGAACCCGTATGGGTTTCCTTTGTAGCAATTGCTACGAACAGGTGCATGTTTGATTTCCCCTTTATTAGTTACTTCTTTCCACCTTGCAGGTTTCCGCTTAATTATTAGATATCATAACGTGGGTATGACGACGACAGTATGGCTACGATGGCGTTCCAGCGGCATAAGGATCGTGGCATGGCGACGAATGTATGAACACAGCAGCGCAAAGATAGCAGTACCATAAAACATGTATGAAGACAACGGCGCTACGACGACGGCAAGACTAGAGTCGGATGACAAAGCTGATGTAACGATGATTAGAAGGCTACGGAGGCATGACGATGACGGTCTTTCAACGGATGCATGATAGCGACTGTCTTACGACGACGGCATGAAAGAGTCGGCATTATCCTTATTGAATGACCTCCATATAATTACAATGGGAGGAAGAAGAAAGGCTGATGTCGGTCGAACGACGAAGGTATAACAGATATGAAAGGATGCTACTGAAGCGATGAAAATTATAAAACTACTGCCTGACGAAGACAGCTCGACTACGACTCTGTGATGACGATGGCGAGATGACCACAGCATTCACAGTCGGATGACAAATATGCTACCACTACGATGCGACGACCACAATGGCATCACATCTACTAAGAGATACCTAGCGGATCAAGCTATTATAAAAGTTGAACTGGGTCTGAGTTGAAAGTGTAATAATGACAGTATGCTGACAGTGATACTCCGAAGCTGGAATGACGATGACTGAACGGCCACGACGGCATGACTAAGGCGGTGTGACAAGGAATGCATGGCGACAGTATGGCGACGATGGCATGACGACGACGGCATGACGAGTGTCGGATGAAAAAGCTGTAATTACGAAGATGTAACGAGACTGACGGCATCACGACCACGTGCTCGTACCTAGTGGTCGAAGATGCTAGACAGCTCAGGCCACTGGGTTCGGGTGAAAGGCGTGACGATGACAGAATGCCGAAAGTAAGATCACGAAGAAGGAATGGTGCCGATTTAGCTACTACGACGGCGTCACGATGGCGATGTAAGAAAGAACGCGTGATGACTATATGACTGCCATCACCTGACAATGATGGCATTTTATCTAGCGGCCAAAGCAAGTAGACAACCTGGGTCAATGGTTCGGCGTGATAGATAGATAGATAGATAGATAGATAGATAGATAGATAGATAGATAGATAGATAGATAGATAGATAGATAGATAGATAGATAGATAGGCTCAAAATAGCTGATGTAGGAAAAGAATGCTATTCGCATTAAAACAGAAAATTAGACCTCTAAAATACTGCAGATGAAAACGGAAGCTTTTTTCTGAAAAAAAGAAATTTTGACATAAATCATCGTAGATGACTGTCGAGTCAGCCACAGTTTTCTAGCGTAACCAGCTAGATATCTATGTGCCATCAGCAGACAGACAATGTGGCCATCTCGCTGCCAACCATAATGCAACATGATACCAACACATAGTATATCGGGCTGTCTTCACTTCACTTGAAACCGCGGAGCAAATCCCACTACCTCGAGCGCGCTGGTTGCAAGTTCGTTACGTCAATCATGCGACCGCATTCGACAATGAAATGGGTGTGGGAGATGGGGCCCCATTGCTTTAATATATTTAAGGCTACATAAGACATCTGACATGGCGCGTTCATTCTCCGGGATCAGTCATCTATGAAAGCACACTATCAGACAACGTAGTGCCGAAATTATCTATCGACGCATACAGCCAATGCCACATACGCACTGCCGTAAGTTGTAATCTAGGCTACACACAAGCCAGCAAGACCTATATTCCAGCAATTCACAATCACACAATCGTCCATATTTTCTACTCGCCAAGACAGCGATCAGCAAATAGCTCGTGGCCGCAGCCGGTGAGATACATAGGTCGCTGAGGATGTAGCGCTGTCTGCTGTGCAAAATCATCCAACTATCCATTGTGACCAAACTAGCTAAGAAAAGTGAAAAGCCTACTCATTTAAAACTTACGTGTCACAATCGACAATTATTGTGGACGACAAAGCTCATCTGTCTCTAACCCTGAAAGCTACGGCATGCTGTAGCAATATATCGTATATGAAGTTTCAAGTGAAATGCCGCGAAAATTGTACATTGATTTTGCCATTGTAATCGCTGTCAAGTTGAATACAGGTCAATGTCACTCACGTGACGCAGGCTGCGGAACCTTCCAAGCTCCTTCTGTTCCTGCAAGTATGTTACATGAGAAGAATTTTAGCACCATGACCTTATTTGCATTTTCTTTCAGGTAAACAAGAAATAAAGAGTGGGTATAGACAAGGCATCTCTGTGCAGGCCCGCCGCAATTAGCAATCTAAGCGCTACAAAGTACGTGCAAATCTTACGCGATCGATAAAAGCCTGCATGCTGTTTGTTGCCGCTATTATGAACTCGCCTTGTGGTACTAGAAAATTCCTTTCATACTGGCAGCAACATGTGTCACTTAGTCAAAATTTCAAACGCATAAAACAACGGAAAGAGAACTAGTACAAGATGAATGAATGGCTTTTGGTGTGAATGACGCTTGTTGTTAGGTGAGTGGGTTCATAAAGCTTAAGAAAAGATGTGCTCGTCGGTGTCGATGCCCTATCGTCCTTGTGTTTCTGTGGCACAACATCTTAACATTTTGGTGCGCTAGGCCCCTCATATGTCACGCGGTATATTTAAGACTTTCAGATATTCAAACGAGATTAGAGCTATTTCGTATCTCTAGACACCGCAGGCTCTAACTGATTCCAGAACATCTGTGCTACATTGACCGTCATCAAGTACGACAAACCCTTTCATTTGGTGCACGTCGGCAGGACCCCCATGTCGGAAAGCCAGATTCACCCCAACCCCGGGACATGCCGTTTACGTAAGCTTGTTGCGCTACTTTTTACAGGTGCTAGGGAGCACAGGTAATAATACGGGAATAAACGTACTGCTAGAAAGGCGCGGTAAAGGTAATTATATAAATGACCACGCTGTGGAATAGATGTGACCATGATGTAGGCGTTCCAGTGGAAGTAAGGACGCGCAGCTTGTTGTAATTTGCCATTGTCCAGTCTAAGTGAGAAAAAAGATTTTTCCATGTCTAAAAAAGATGCTGCATGCAACAACAAAAAAAGCAGGTGCGACGGGGAATTCAACGCGAGACAACAATGTGACTAACAAAGGCGAACATGCAAGGCCGCCGCAGGAGCTTGCAAAAATGCTTCTCCAGATGGGATTGCCTACTTCCTGGAAACTGTTTGGGGGTGTGGCACATCATTTTTGGTGACACCTGCGTAGTGAAGGCCGATTCTCGCACAGTTTACGTACATTCTGCTCCAACGTGTGATGCTTAACGTATTTAACGCCTTGAGCTACTTCAAAACGCCTCATTCATTAGAATGACCAGCCCTCAGCCTCGCTAGCACTGATTTCCGTCGTTACAGCACGTTTGTTCTCCCTCAAGCTTGCGCAGAGTTCCACGTAGCACATTTGATAAAGGGAAGGTGTGCCTGCATGATAAAAAGCTATGAGCATATTCTCACCGCTGTATTCTGAAGGTGGCGCGGAAACTTGTGGAATTAGGTCGTGTAAGAGCTTTCTCTATGCAAATCCGCCATGTCTTGAAGAAGGCAAAGTAGATTGTGGTCTTCACAGAAACAACCAGTATATTCAGAAAAGCTTGTGTTAGTATATTTGCCGGGGGTTTCATTCTGTATTTTTTTTTCTCATTCAAGAGGTGCACATACACTGTGACACATCCCTAGTTACCCAAGTTGGTGCACCGGTTGGTTTAAGACACCCTTCCCACAGCACAGCAGCCTCGATGCTGTTAAGCAGTTACGGATGCAGAAAAATGTGCTCCTAAAAGCGCGTCAATTTCCCAAAGATTCCTAAACGCACTGAAAACATGACCTTTCTGGTGTCCGTGTCATGCATGTGAGGTATGCAAGGTTTCAGCGCCCTTGCTAGCCCTGCTTGCAGCGTTGATTCTTGTCGTTCTACATTAATCATTAATATGCGTTGAAGCTTTGGTAGTGGTCGTCGAGCACAATTGCATTCCCGATTTTCACTCTTGAGACGAGCTAGATTGTGCCGAACAAGCGACCAAAGCTGGGAATTTTTTGAATGTATAACTGCTCTAAACAACATGAAAATGCCGAATTCTGAATGTAGAATGTGGGCCAGACATTAAAAATTGTGGGTGAAAGTAATAAATACACTCACATTAGAAACCTAAACATAACGCTGAACAGCTGGTAAAAACCGTGCAAATGTTCACCCTTGAATGTAGTGCAATGTGTCCTCTGACATAATGCTCGTGTTTTCATTGCATCACAAATTTTTGTTTCTGCGCCTTATTCCCAAATGGCATGCTTCTATTTCTTTTTTTTAAGCGGTGACGTGCGGGGAACGCGAAACTATTTTTGCGCAACGTAGACGCCCTAGGCGGATGTACAGTGTACCAAAATGGGTGTCAAAAATCAGTTTTATCGCAGTTACAAGACGAAAGTGATTCTAAATGTCCTTGATTTTCGAGTGTTACCTAATAATTAACGCCATGTATCTAAAGAACTGTTTAAACGCACTGAACTTGACAAGAAGAAATCATCGCTCGCGGGTGAATAATTTACATATAAAGGTGTGTTCACAAAACAGTGAACCCGGAAATATATGTTTTGGTGAAGTTTGAATTTGTGGGCATTACCTCAGAGCGCTGCACCTTGGCATTCTCACGGCGTATGAGTAGCAGCGACTCAGTTTTTCTTCATGATGTTTTGTTATGACTTGATTTCTTGCTTTGTTTTTTGTGTCGATATCGTAGTTGTGAAATGTATGTACCTTGTTTAGAATGGGAATTTATTAGATTTTCCACTCCTGTAATAGCCTGAGAAAGGCTGACAGTATCAATAAATGAATGAATGAATGAATGAATGAATATACGCAGAAATTGCCTTTCATGGCCGGATTGATGGGCAGATATTTTCAATTTTTCTTTTCATGTTCGTGCTGTGAGTAATTTGGGGACGGATGGCATTAAATTACAATTCTTACGTGCTCGAAGGGATATGATTAGTTTAGAGAGCGTGGGTTTTTGAATTCTTTTATTTTGTTCTTCTGATACAACTTTTGTTAATGGCTTACCGATTGAGGCATTGCAAGTAAAAAAAAACGCGCAAATAAATTACCAAACCAATGCTCATTGCATCGAACAAAAATGGTCAACATCTATTTGAAGTGAACTTGGAACTTTCGCGTAACCAAAATGATTGAATACTATTCTTCAAAGTTGTCAGCATTTCTGGTGTCATGGTCAAGTCATAGATGAGTAAAAGTCCTGGTTTTGGTCTGAAGATTTCACAATTTGTTGTAATAAATATTTAAACAAGTACACGCCACATGGTATCGCAGAAAAAGTGGGGTTCCTTTATGTAGTAAATTAGAAAATTCACTTACTTTTATCAGCGTGAACACAGGAGGCAGAACAAATAAGAAATGTCATATATCGAATGCGGGGAATCTGTTTAGGTCCATGAATAGTGAAACCATGTTCGAATGCTCCAATCTACGATACGTGTACCGAGCTGAGCAAAGACATGTGGTAGAGCACATTACCATTTTGAAATCACGTCTCCATTCCCAGAATACACGGCCGTTAAGGATTCCGAATACAAGGTTCCGAAATAATAAATGCATTCACTGGTGGTAAGCTCGAAAATTGCTTCTCGAAGGAAATTATATAATGACGTCACTTACCAAATGAGGTCGTTGGTATTTCATTTGTTAATGTAGGTTGTCCCGATGCGGCGCCTCCACTTTGCTTTATTGGTGCACCTTGAGGTATTTCATTTCCTGCAGATATGACGACTCCAAATTCTCAGTAAAGCACGTATTTTTTCGAACGTCATAAATATAAGAACAATCCAGCTAAATCTATGTCGCTTCCCATTGCACTAAAGGGCGCTAACGGCGGCTAAATATTTTAGTATATATGAAATTTTTATTCTGTGATTGAAATCGTTGTGTTTACAAACATACCCCTTTGCGCACACACACACACACACACACACACACACACACACACACATATATATATATATATATATATATATATATATATATATATATATATATATATATATATATATATCAGTGTCTGCTTCAATGGGTTGGTAGGGTAAATGGGTCACGCCGCTTTGAGCATTTCCTTGGTTTATTACTACATATGGCATTTCTTAGTCTTGCACACTGTATAAGGATGATGTTTGGCCTAACATAAGGCATCATTCTCGACGCAGAACTGTAAATATATCTTGTAATTATCAACGAATTTTTACATTTCAATGTTGTTTCAGTTTTTTAAGTAAGTGCGCCTGTTCTCAGATATAACATAAAGGGGGATAATTTCATTTGGTGATTGTATTTCAAGTATTGCTGCCTTCAAACGGTAGGTAATAAATGTTTATTTGTGCAAAGATAACCCCAGGAAAAAATTTCTTCTGCCTGAATGGATGTTTAGTAACACTTTTTCCGCAAATGTGGATGGAAATGTGCTAATGGTTCACATTCATACTGTTCGCAATCCGATGCTCTACAGTCTTCAAAAGGTTCACTTTAATCTGGCGAGTAGTTTTCAGTAAAAAATATATCAAAATATTTAAACATGGAAAAATTTATATTGGAAAAACAAAATTTGAATTTTGCACGTTCACCACAGCCGTTAAAAGCGCTATAAACTCATGCACAGTTTGAGTTCTTTCTACTTCATTCCAGAACCTTTTCATGAAGTGTATTTTCCTTCGAAATTCAGTGCTGCCTATGGTGCTACAGAACTCTGCTTTGTCATTCCTGCCCTTACCAAGACAGGCGAGAAAGTTCTCATGGAATACACAATGTTCGATGTTACTTGCACGCGGAATTGCACATTAGGCCGCATTTTGGAAACTGCCCACTACACATAGAATTTCGGCAATATGTGTACACAAAAATAAATAAAACAGGAATAAGCAGTGAAAATACTACAAATATCAGTCAAGCAGTCACGTTGAAGCAGTAAAATGTAGCAGCCCACTTACAATAAATACTAGTAAACATATTAAAAATATTAGTAAAAAATATTAATGTAGCAGCCCACTTACAATAAATATTAGTAAATTTATTAAAAATATTAGTAAAAATATTAGTAAATAAGAAAATAAATAGTAAACTATCGCAGGAGACGAAAGATCTGATCAAGAAACGCCAATGTATGAAAGCCTCTAACCCTACAGCTAGAATAGAACTGAAAGAACTTTCGAAGTTAATCCACAAGCGCAAGACAGCTGACATAAGGAAATATAATATGGATGGAATTGAGCATGCTCTCAGGAACGGAGGAAGCCTAAAAGCAGTCAAGAAAAAACTAGGAATTGGCAAGAATGAGATGTATGCGTTACCAGACAAAGCCGGCAGTATCATTACTAATATGGATGAGATAATTCAAGTGGCTGAGGAGTTCTATAGAGATTTATACAGTACCAGTGGCACCCACGACGATAATGGAAGAGAGAATAGCCTAGAGGAATTCGAAATCCCAGAGGTAACGCCGGAAGAAGTAAAGAAAGCCTTGGGAGCTATGCAAAGGGGGAAGGCAGCTGGGGAGGATCAGGTAACAGCAGATTTGTTGAAGGATGGTGGGCAGATTGTACTAGAGAAACTGGCCACCCTGTATACGCAATGCCTCATGACTTCGAGCGTACCGGAATCTTGGAAACACGCTAACATAATTCTAATCCATAAGAAAGGGGACGCCAAATACTTGAAAAATTATAGACCGATCAGCTTACTGTCCGTTGCCTACAATGTATTTACTAAAATAATTGCAAATAGAATCAGGAACACCTTAGACTTCCGTCAACCAAAGGACCAGGCAGGATTCCCTAAAGGCTACTCAGCAATACACCATATTCACACTATCAATCAGGTGAAAGAAAAATGTGCGGAATATAACCAACCTTTATATATAGCTTTCATTGATTACTAGAAAGCGTGTGATTCACTCGAAACCTCAGCAGTCATGGAGGCATTGTGGAATCAGGGTGTAGACGAGCCGTATGTAAAAATACTGAAAGATATATATATATAGCGGCTCCACAGCCACCGTAGTCCTCTATAAAGAAATATTTGGAGTTACAACTAACAAAAAAAGTCAGAAAGTGAATGGTTTTTTCATATTATTAGTAGTAGTAGTGCCGACTTTATTGGGGTCCTGAGGAGCTAAGCGGGGGCCTGCAGGTCCCTACCCAGCCGTTGGCTAGTCCCATGTCGAAACAGAGAGGCCATGCCTCTCCGCTCGTTCACGGGCCGTCTGGACAGCCAGGAGCTGGACGTCTTCTTTCGGGTCTGTGATAGCCTTCGTCCAGTCTTCTTCTCGGTTAAAATCCTGTAACACAGGGCACTGCCAGAGCATGTGATTTAATAAGCTAAATACAGTGCCACAATCTGGGAAGAGTGCGTCAATGTCCGGTTGGAGCATGTTCAATAAGCCCCTAGAGGGGTAGGACCCCGTCGGGAGCATGCGGAGCGTACTAGCTTGTGGCCTGTTGAGCTTATGGCGGCGGAAAGGAAAGCTCTGCCTATTCCTTCTGAGATTCATGAGATGTGATTTCATGAAAAGTAACTAGTGGATCACTGTGGACGAGCTCTTCCGAACTCACCGGAGACACCATCCCGTCGAGGCATACTAAACCTCGCGCATGGTCGTGGGCTATCTCATTGGGGTTCAGGTGACCCGGTAATACGTCTGGTACCATGTGAGCTGGGAACCAGACTATGTGGTGAACAATGTCAGAGGGGTGTTAGCCGTTCAGAATCCTGGCTGCTTCTTTGGCTAACAATCCCGATGCAAAGGCTCTAACGGCTGCTCGGGACTCCGTGCACACCGTAGTGCGTTTCGAGTCAAGTAATGCGAGAGCTATAGCAGCCTGTTCCGCCACATGAGTCATTATTTCTCATATAACATGAAAAGATACAAACAAGAAAAGCTAAGCCGACTGGAGAGCACAAATAGCGTATTATGAGATAGCAGGATGCGCCGCTTTGGTGCAATTTTTAAACAGCTTAATGTGTTCGTCCACACGTGCGCCGTGTTTCTGAAGCTTTGCATAATCATATTATCCGGGAACCTAACAATAAACTTTTTGGTCGGCACCCCTTAGCGTTGACGCAGAGAACTTTAATTGTTGCTGAATACAGTCTAATTTTTCTTTCTACATGAAGAAAGACAATCAATAGCTTGTCACTGCTATTCACGTTCGAGATTACTGAAATAAGTACATCTTATTTTGTGTGGATCGAGAAGTAAGCTACTTGACCTGGTTTCTTCTTGCAGCATACAATTCTGACGTCATCATGAATTTGCTTGATTTTAGCAGTTTGCTTTTTAAAGCGTTAGCATTCTTAGCATGCTCCGAGAAAGTTACAGCGTGTAACCATCTATCCGCGTTTTTATGTATCTTTGTCTGTATGTAAACGTTCTCCCCCCTACCACGTTGCTGAGGGAGCAGATTTCAAGAAACCGTAGGATTAACCTCTGTGGCAGTGGTTGCATGTGAACTGCTATTCAGCGAGCATATTTCAATTTGACAAGGCTCTCTAGATGCGTAACTGGGTATGTGCCGCTGTCCGACAAGAGGTGTGTGCTGGTCTCCTACGAACTTCTCTGATTCTAACTTGGGTCACAGTTGACTTGACCAGTGGGTGTGTTCCGCTCTATAATGACGAAAAGAAATCTCTTAAATTTCTCGGATGCTGAGAGGGATCGAGCCTCCCACACAAGTTTTCCTCAAGGACAGCAAGTCGACGCTTTAGCAGGTTGCGGAGCGAATGCACAGGGTACGTACCACTTATCAATGAATGTCTTTCAGACTAGCACTTTAGCAAGTTGCGCCATGAAGGCAATGGGAACCTCTAGTCTACTTAGGCCACTTTGCGTGTGCCACAGGACCTGCGGTAAGCGAGAGATCAATTCTCAGCTTGCATACTTTCATGTGTTTAGTGGCGCATGGGCCCGCTGTAGCCATAGAGCGCCGTGCAAGTGGTGATGTGGTGCAAATGATGTGTGAGTGAAATGGACTCATGTATTGCGATAAGTAGATGTTACTTGGCTGTGAACGGTCCTTAATCCTAGCCGCTGTAAAGTGCGTAAAATGTGCAGGTATTAAAATAACCAACAAGAGAGTGACTTGTGCTATGACTGAAATATATATGCTATAAAATGATCTTTCAATAAAATTTAAGAGTATAGAACTAGCACTACCGCTCCTCGAAGGCACTTAAACGCAAATATACGGAGGCTTTTGCAACGCAATAACTACTATCGCAGGAGCAGCCTCTGATGGGAACGTGTGCCACGACATTCCTCGGATAATAACAAGTATCACTACATTTAGATAATTCAGAGCTGCTTTCACATTGACAAAATGGTTCTGAGCCCAAAAACAATGATGGATGCAGAAGGATACGGTAAGAATGCTATTTCGCAAAGTGCTTTTTCGTTTAAGTTTCTGCTTTCCTACGTTCCACCGCGGCGTGGGAGACAGTCAGCCTTTTACCACATCTTCCACATAGTGGAGCGTCGCCGCCAGTGAGGAGGTAATTGTGTGTGCCGAATGTGTGCCCTACACGCAGTCGACAAATCAAGACGTCAGTTTGTCTTGATTTTAATGTGGGTGGTGCAATGCCTAGCTATAGCGTTATCAGATAGAGCTTGTTAGTAGCTTCGGCATTCCACAAGCGTTGCAAACAGCACCTTAGTTTTCTACGAATCAAGGCCTTTATGTCTATAGCGGGTACGGCTATGGAAGTAGTAGAAGCTCTTGTTGCTGTGGATGTGGCGGCTTCGTTTCTTTCCCAATGTGCCGAGACGTGCTTGCTGCTCGTTTTTCTCAATAAATGAAGGCATTAATTCATTCATTCCTGCGTTGCTGCAGAAAATAAATAGTGTCCGAGAAAGGAGACTACGCTCCCTGGGCGGGAACCGACCTGGCACCCTGCAGGAGTGGCTCGACCCACCATCCCACATCGGGCTCAAGGACTCAGTCTAGCTTTGGAGAGCTTTTTTGGACTTTTTCAGGGACAAGGAAGGGCCTGGCCGCCTCTTTGCAGAGCCGACTTCGGGACCACTCCACCTCAAGGAAGAAGAGAGCACTGGTCCCCCTCCCCCATAGAACGCCCCTTTTCTGCCGCAAGGCTTGGCCTATTCAACGCAGAAATAAAGACGTATTAAAAGAAATAGCGTGTCTTCATCTCCATAACTACCGTGTCTCTCACCTGGACTCTCCCATCACAAAACAATGTTGCTCTGTTGGAAATTGCTGGGCGTCACATATACAATTTTCTAGGAATGGCCAGCAGTGCCGCATGCAATTTTGGGTGGGTGTCGAGACAGTATATAAAGGGCCATCTCTGCCACATCCACACTTAGCGCTCTGCTCCGTGAGCTACTATATAGCCTCTAGCGCACAGTACGAAATGAAAGAAACCTATCTGGGCTGGTCGGGGGCAGCTGATTTCGGATTCGTGATGCGTCGATTTAAAATATGTATTTCTTATCTAAGCCTAAATGACAGCGATTTCGGCGATGTGAGTTACGGTAGCTCGTTGGTTTCGACTAACGACGCTCTTCATGCAACACTTTCGTCTTACGCCTGTTTTCGAACGGGAATGAAAGACAGGAGGGTAACACGCCTTCCTGAAATGAAACATTCGGAATAACTCTTTGTTTGACGGTTGGACATATGTTAAGAGCCCGCGATATGAACCACCTGTAAGTCGGTATGAGCTTGCAAAGGGGAACTCAGATGAAACGTTGTCAAGCGGATAGGCTTTTAATTTTCACAAGAATATCTTTATTGAAATTCCTCGACATGTGGTGAAAGCTGACTAATGAGCATTTCAATTTCCTGTGCGATTAAGTCCGTTTCCCAGTATTCCCTCAATGAATATAGAGAACGTCTATACTCTCACAGATTGTAGTGCTGTGAAGAGCAAAACACTTCCAAAAGAGGGAGTCACGAATACAACATATTATAAAAGGTGAGCTTGCGCTGGAAAACACTCAAAGCACAACGATGGCAGCGCGCATAGTAGTGCTCCTCTGTATCTCATCTACGGATCAAGACATCGGTTTGTCAGATTGGAATGCCCGTACATTGCAGCGCAATCTCGGGTCCTCAAATGTGATCGACAATGCGCGTCAGTATTCGCTTCACGCGCGCAATCTGATAAGATAACGCTCTTTCACTATTGAATCCGTGACAACATACTGAATATTAGAAACACATGTATGTGCGTCTTGATCTAACCCACAAATTTGCAACAGTGGTTAGACGCTAAAAATAGCTCCCCCCCCCCACTAGAAAGAAAGAATAGATTACAGTTGCTTTTAATATTAGCTGAAGCAAAGTGCTCGTGGTAAAAAGGGCCCCCAAGCGGCGCCGACATGCAGAAAATTCAAGAGCTAAACACTTTCCAATTACTGGTATTTATCAAACCAGCATATTGTGGTTCAATGTAGCCTTGTATTCCAGGGGCCAATTCCACCCCGGGTACCGGTCAGGGATAGCTCTATTTCCTGACAGCATTAATTGTCACAAAATCACAGCATTTTTTTAGATCTGAACATTAGACAGCCAAAATAGATGCAGCGAAACCGTCTTCATATTACTTCAGTACTTTTCGTTTTAACGTACATGTCCGCAATGCTCCATATGTTACTAATTACTGGAAATGTTTCCAATGCTTTCCCCTAGGCAGCCGTTTTTATTCCTGAAGACGGCACGAAAGCGAGCCTGATGCCACCAGCGCTCAGAAATCTAAACAGGAGCGTGGACAAAGTTCTCGCACACCCTGTGTGATGTACAGTAGCGCTGACAATAGTCCATTGTAAAGGCAGAAGTGCATGGTTGGGCACATGTGCTTAAGAGGAAGCTTTAGCTTGGATGCTCCTATCTAAATACATGTAAAAGTAGAATTCCTTTTTTTCGGCAACCACTGCGCCAAATTTGACAAGGTCTATTGTATTTAAAGGAAGACTTATTTTCTAGTGACTGGTGGTTTCAAATTTTAATTTGATTGATGCCAACAATTGTTTATTAAAAATTGGCAAAGTCTAGAATTTTCAGACAACGAGGCTGTCAATTTCCAACTCCGTAACTCAGCAAATGAAACATACCACAATTCTCTGAATTGCATCAAATAGTATATCTAAAGCGGAGAAAATTGATATGTTACACATGAATCTCAAAAAATTCAGTAATATGGAAATACACCTCTTGCAGAATCCTCACACATAACGTAACAAATTCACGTAAGATATAAATTGACCTAGAAAACTTGTGTGCTCTGAATTATCTAATGGATGCTGTTTACAGAACCGCGATATCTGTTCTTGATGCAGAGCTATTAATTTATAAACTTCGTGCGTCTATTATTTGCGAAATTTTGAATTTCTAAGAATTCTTTCCACAATATTCAGACCCTAAATCGAAATTCCGCTTCCAGCCGTCGCTAGAATTGAACTTACTGTCTCAAATGCAACAAATTGCATTATAATTGGTCCAAGGGTAATCTCAGAAAAACGTTTTTGTGTTTTTCATGTACATGAATAGGCCGCGCCGAAGTTGGGCCCGAGCTAAAGCTTCCTCTTGAATTCATAAAGTTGATTTGCGCCAAGATAACCTGTGCATACTTTCATACTTATAAGAAGCCTACCGCACCACCAATATGCCGGCTGCTTCTAATTGCACTAAACAAAACTATTAACCCAATACAAGCAATGGTGACATTTTATCATGCGCGTGCTCTGACTAGTAACCTTTGGATGCGAAGTAAGTTGAGAAATTGTGTGGATAATTAACAAAGCAACGTTAACTAACTTTTCACTAATTGGTCTAACTTGGCTAAAGGAAATGAGCAGCTTGGAGCCCGTCCTCCAGATTACGCAGCCACGCGAAGAAATTTTGATTAAACATACTTCTGTCAGAGGCATGCGTACAAAAATTTTCCGAGTAAACGCTCTTGGAAGGGGTAACTGACGCAGAAAATGAACATATGTGAAGTCGCAGAACAACACTTTAAGACGGGACACAAAGGAGGAACCACACACAATCTGCGCTAACAACTTTAAGCGCTGTTCTTTCTGTGATAATGAAGCAACTAGCCCGTCAGTCATTACCTGCAAACCTATAAAGTCAACCTGACGGCACCTGGCCTTTCGTGACACTGTCATCAATAGTATGGCCCGTGAGCATGTTCTTTGTGGCCGGCCTGTCCGCTTTCTATTTTTATTCACGCGGTTGCTTCGAAGACAAGCAGTTTAAATTCTTATTGTCAATATAGCAGCGAACGTCTGCCGCCGAAAGCTTGCTTAGTCGCAGAAGCGATGTATGCCGCAACGATGGTGCAGATATTGCGCGTCGCTGGCATCAAAACAATGCGCTGCCGCCGAGGATCGAAAGGAAGTTAACAAAAGTGAACAGCTTGGTAGCTGCTCACGGAGCCGTGCCGATGGTGACGGTGCCATCGTGACGAAGTCTGGGGCGGCGGTATTGACAGCTGAGGCATTTATTTTCTTCATTTCCTTTTTTTATATAGCGAAGCCGTTAAGAGGAAGTTATAACTCGGGCCCAACTCCGGCGCGGCCTATTCAAATAGATCTAAAACGCCAAAACGCTTTTCGCAGATAACCCCTGGACCGATTTTACTGAAGTTTGCTGGATTCTAGAGAGAAAGGTAAATTCTCGTGACTTTTGGAAGCGTCTTTGCATTTAGTGCCTGAATGTTGCTAGAAGAATTTTAGAGATCCGAGAGTGCGATAAAGATAAAAGCGCGAAGTTTGCAAACTAATAGCTGCGCTTCAAGAATAGATATCACGGTTCTGTATACGCATTCATTAGATCGTTCAAAGCGGACAAATTCGATATGTCGATTTATATCTTGCGGGAATTCGTTACGTTGTGTACAAGGGTTCCGCAAAAGCTGTATTTCGGTATTTATAATTTTCTTCTGAGATTCATGTGGAATATAATTTTGTCCGTTTAGATGTGCTGTAAGATGCAATGCACAGAATTGTGATATCATTTTTCATTGCCGGAAGACTGAGTTGTAAACTTGGCTTTGTTTTCCGAAAATTTGCTATTTTTGACAATTTTCAATAAACAAATGATTACCTAAATCAAAAATTCGAAACTAACAGTCACTAGAT
Organism: Dermacentor variabilis; assembly: GCF_050947875.1. NCBI lineage: Eukaryota > Metazoa > Arthropoda > Arachnida > Ixodida > Ixodidae > Dermacentor > Dermacentor variabilis. Next base: position 160,541,548 of record NC_134571.1, read on the forward strand.
TTTACGTTTTTCTTGAAACTGCTACAAACCTTGCCAAATTTGGTGCAGTGGTTGCCGAGAAAAACGAATTCTCCTTTTACATATATTTAAAGCAAATCACCCGAGCTAAAGCTTCCTCTTAAGGGCTACTTTCTCCACTATCGTGTCCGCGTATAGAACAAAATCCCGAAGATAGTGCAATGCCGACCCGACTCGCGGCGGCAGTGAAGCAGGCGTTAAGCACTCGCCATGCGTGGGCCGATCCCGAAGACAGTGCAAAATCGACCCGACCCGTGGCGGCGGTGAAGCAGGCGTTAAGCTCTCCCCATACGTGGGCCGATCCGAAAGATAGTGCAATGGCGGGCCCACCCGCGGCGGAGGTGCAGTTCGCCATTAAGGGGCCCACATACGCAGCTTTGCTGATCGTCCTTCTTCACAGAGTGGAAGGGCACTGAGATTTTTTTCTTATCCGCGTTTCTCCTGCATGCGTCTGCGATGAAAACAAGAAGCAGGCATACATGGAAAATCTAAGGTGGCGGCGTCAGGTGGTAGCGCACAAGTTATCATGCCCAGCCCCTGCACGTACTTATATCTGCATTCACATGGGTTCATGGTAGTGATAGCGACCAAAGCTCCTCTTTTTCTGCGCGCTCTAGCGATTGTGAAAATAAGGATGTGGTTAGCATGTCCAGCCACTGAATGCAAATTGCAGCAGTTACACGAGTGATGGAATCCAGCTAGGGCCGATAGTGAAGAACGTTTCCTTTCTCTGTCCGCTCTCGCGATAGTGAAGATAAAGATGAGGGAGAGGCCTGACGGACACAACGTTGATTGTCACCATAACATAATAGATGGACGAGCAGCGGAAAGGGCAAGGTTTCTAGCACTTCACTTCTCCTACAGTAAAGCTCTACAATGGCTAGTATGCCCTCATGGGTATGGTCGACCGAACTGCTTCTCACTGCTAACACTGGACTGATACTAAGAAAAAGCTCCGCTCGCAGACACCTCGCTACACTGAAATTAGCAAAACAATATCAGTTTATAAAAGTGCGCGTGCAAATTATTTGGTGTCCTTCTTGTGTGTGTGGAGGGCATAAAGGTCCTCGCAATGAAACGGTAGTATCGACGTTTTTGCTGCGGTTGCACACAAACAAAATTCGTTGAAGTGATCGGACAGCGATCTTGCAGGCGAGAAGACTAACCCGCAAATTAAAAACATATCTGGTTTCCATCTTCCAACTTACTTTGCGCTTAGCTATCAACTGTAATATTTTTCTTTCTATGGTCTTATGAAGAGGAAAATTCCACATTACTACAATATCAACAACAGTACACAAAATAGACTGGCTTTGAAGCTGTGACCACGCACCGCGCGTTTATACACTTAGCCCATGTAGTATTGGGGCAACACGTTTGAACAAAATGGTTAGGTTTTCGGTCAAAGCACTGTGACCGGCTCGAATAAACTGTTCTCATGCCCGGTCGAAACAATACCATCTAAAATCTTATTTGCTTATATTTTTTCTTGAAAGATCACTATAACCGTTTATACATTTGCTTCGTATGAGTTATATACAAGCTTGCCTCGTCAATCTAAAAAAATGTATTCTCTTTGCGGGAGAAGGCTTTCGTGAAAAACGACGCAACATAACAGTAAAACATCCAGCAAGGTTCCTATCCAGATGATTGGCCAAATTGTGCACTGAGAGCGTGTTGACTAGTGCGCGATTGAATGTTGAATTATGATCGTTGTAAGCTTGTGTTGCGTCTAGCACAAGCGAGTAGTGTTAGCGATGAGATGGTGTGAGAATGGTGAGCTCGGTCTGCGATGAGTTCTAGTGGATTCCCACACTGAACGTCGCAGTCGTCACGATGAGAGCACTCCTGTGACATTATTAGCCGAGTGGGCTGGGAAGGCTCGAGTGGTAGCTCACCTTCAGGGGTATTGACTAACAATTATTAATATACGTACTTTGCGACCATGAAAAGGATGCAGAAACACCACTGGTGTTGCCTAACTATTCGTAAACAGGCCACCAAATTTCAATTAGCCCACCTCCAAACATTATTTAGGCCCACCCCCAAATTGCAAGTCGGCCACGCCCGATTTTCATTTCGCCCAGCCTTAAACTTCAAGTTGGCCCAATCCAAAATTTCAATTGGGCCACCCCTAATCTCGCGTGCAAGAGGTCCGTGGTTCGAATCCCGGTGCCGGCAATTTTCCACCAGATTAAAAAAAATCCGCGTGTTGATAAAATTGCACAAACAGGCCTGGAGTGTGGCCTGATCCCGGTGACCAGAACCGGTAACGCACTCCCTCACCAGAGCAGGATTGGCCACCCTGGTGCAGTACTTGGCCACAACCTCCTATATGAACACAACAATCAAACCCCGGCCCTCAGTCCCCAGCAGCTGCGAAGCAACTGACCACGGCGGCGGTCAGACCTGCGACGCAGCAGAGGGTGCTAAGAATCACTGGCTCCGGACAGGCCGCCATTGGAATATGAACCTGGCAACGCTTAACGCTAGAACGTTATCTAGTGAGGCGAGTCTAGCAGTGCTATTGGAGGAATTAGAGGGCAGTAAATGGGATATAATTTGGCTCAGTGAAGTTAGGAGGCCAAAAGAAGCCTATACAGTGCTAAAAAGCGGGCACGTCCTGTGCTACCGGGGCTTAGCGGAGAGAAGAGAACTAGGAGTCGGATTCCCGATAAATAAGAATGTAGCTGGTAACATACAGGAATTCTATAGCATTAACGAGAGGGTGGCAGGTCTTGTTGTGAAACTTAATAAGAGGTACAAAATGAAGATTGTACAGGTCTACGCCCGTACATCCAGTCATGATGACCAGGAAGTCGAAAGCTTCTATGAAGACGTGGAATCGGCGATGGGTAGAGTGAAAACTAAATACACTATACTAATGGGCGACTTTAATGCCAAGGTAGGCAAGTAGCAGGCTGGAGACAAGGCAGTGGGGGAATATGGCATAGGCACTAGGAATAGCAGGGGAGAGTTATTAGTAGAGTTTGCGGAACAGAATAATATGAGGATAAGGAATACCTTCTTCCGCAAGCGGGATAGCCGACAGTGGACCTGGAGGAGCACGAACGGCGAGACTAGAAATGAAATAGACTTAATACTCTGCGCTAACAGTGGCATCATATAAGATGTGGACGTGCTCGGCAAGGTGCGCTGCAGTGACCACAGGATGGTAAGAACTCGAATTAGCCTAGACCTGAGGAGGGAACGGAAGAAACTGGTACATAGGAAGCCGATTAATGAGTTAGCAGTAAGAGGGCAAATAGAGGAATTCCAGATCATGCAACGGAACAGGTATTCGGCTTTAACTCCGGAACAGGACCGTAGTGTTGAAGCAATGGACGACAATCTTGTGGGCATCATTGAGGAGTGTGCAATGGAAGTCGGTGGTAACTCCGTTAGGCAGGATACCAGCAAACTATCGCAGGAGACGAAAGATCTGATCAAGAAACGCCACTGTATGAAAGCATCTAACCCTAAAGCTAGAATTGAACTGGCAGAACTTTCGAAGTTCATCAACAAGCGTAAGACAGCTGACATAAGGAAGTATCATGTGGATAGAATTGAACATGCTCTCAGGAACGTAGGAAGCCTAAAAACAATGAAGAAGAAACTAGGAATTGGCAAGAATCAGATGTATGCGTTAAGAGACAAAGCCGGCAATATCATTACTAATATGGATGAGATAGTTCAAGTGGCTGAGGAGTTCTATAGAGATTTATACAGTACCAGTGGCACCCACGACGATAATGAAAGAGAAATTAGTCCAGAGGAATTCGAAATCCCGAAGGTAACGCCGGAAGAAGTAAAGAAAGCCTTGGGAGATATGCAAAGGGGGAAGGCAGCTGGGGAGGATCAGGTAACAACAGATTTGTGGAAGGATGGTGGACAGATTGTTCTAGAGAAACTGGCCACCCTGTATACGCAATGCCTCATGACTTCGAGCGTACCGGAATCTTGGAAGAACGCTAACATAATCCTAATCCATAAGAAAGGGGACGCCAAAGACTTGGAAAATTATAGACCGATCAGCTTACTGTCCGTTGCCTACAACCTATTTACTTAGGTAATCGCAAATAGAATCAGGAACACCTTAGACTTCTGTCAAGCAAAGGACCAGGCAGGATTCCGTAAAGGCTACTCAACAATAGATCATACTCACACTGTCAATCAGGTGATAGAGAAATGTGCGGAATATAACCAACCCTTATATGTAGCTATCATTGATTACGAGAAAGCGTTTGATTCCATCGAAACATCAGCAGTCATAGAGGCATTACGGAATCAGGGTGTAGACGAGCCATATGTAAAAATACTGAAAGATATCTATAGCGGCTCCACAGCCACCGTAGTCCTCCACAAAGCAAGCAACAAAATCCCAATAAAGAAAGGCGTCAGGCAGGGAAATGCGATATCTCCAATGCTATTCACAGCGTGTTTACAGGAGGTATTCAGAGACCTGGATTGGGAAGAATTGGGGATAAAAGTTAATGGAGAATACCTTAGCAACTTGCGATTTGCTGATGATATTGCCTTGCTTAGTAACTCAGGAGACCAAATGCAATGCATGCTCACTGACCTGGAGAGGCAAAGCAGAAGGGTGGGTCTGAAAATTAATCTGCAGAAAACTAAAGTATTGTTTAACAGTCTCGGAAGAGAAGAGCAGTTTACGATAGGTAGCGAAGCACTGGAAGTGGTAAGGGAATACATCTACTTAGGGCAGGTAGTGACCACGGATCCGGATCATGAGACTGAAATAACGAGAAGAATAAGAATGGGCTGGGGTGCGTTTGGCAGGCATTCTCAAATCATGAACAGCAGGTTGCCACTATCCCTCAAAAGGAAACTGTATAACAGCTGTGTGTTACCAGTACTCACATATGGGGCAGAAACCTGGAGGCTTACGAAAAGGGTTCTGCTGAAATTGAGGACGACGCAACGAGCTATGGAAAGAAGAATGATGGGTGTGACGTTAAGGGATAAGAAAAGAGCAGATTGGGTGAGGCAACAAACGCGGGTAAACGACATCTTAGTTGAAATCAAGAAAAAGAAATGGGCATGGGCCGGACATGTAATGAGGAGGGAAGATAACCGATGGTCACTAAGGGTTACGGACTGGATTCCAAGGGAAGGGATGCGTAGCAGGGGGCGGCAGAAAGTTAGGTGGGCGGATGACATTAAGACGTTTGCAGGGACAACATGGCCACAATTAGTACATGACCGGGGTAGTTGGAGAAGTATGGGAGAGGCCTTTGCCCTGCAGTGGGCGTAACTAGGCTGGTGATGATGATGATGATGATGATGATGATGATGATTTATATGGGAAATGCGTCAAGTTTTTTGACGTTACAGACACGATCCTGCACGATTTCGCAACCAAATTGCCGGGGCACTCGCCAAAGAATGCTGTGCATTTAAAGCAAACGCACCGATCGAGGGGCGCCATATGTTGATCGTAAATGCTGACGGCTAGCCAAGCCAGCTTCTGTGTAGAGCTACCGTGGCAGACACAGCACCGGACATTTATTCAAATGTTTTCTTTTACAGCGACACCTACGGATTCATACCACTTAGCTGTAGAGAACACATTAACAGTAGCTAGCAATCCAGACGCTGCACATGTTCTACTAGTTGGTGCATTTCTTATTTGGATGCATCTTTAGAAATAATTAACGTTCGGGCAGTGACTCAGCCTAACAGACCCTTTGTTCCACACGAATGTTGCATAGGAATGGCACTAGCCGCCAGGTGGTATTGTGGCCAAGGTGGAACTGATTCGCTCAGAGTGTGTGCCATTAAGGACAGAAGAAAACGGACCTTACAGAAGAACGCAATAAGAATAGCCATTTTGTTATACCAGGTTCCACGCTACAAAGCACGAAATTTTTTTTTGCATAACACAAAGCCATGCGCAAGCTTCTAGTTATGATGTAAAATCAATAGAATCTTCATAAAAACGATGACTTAACCAATGAGCACGACACTGCTACGTTTTAGGAAGCAAAAATACAAAACGTAATATTTCAAGAGCACCACTGGAAAACCAGAACCGAAAGCAAATCGTGAATTTTGTGTTTCTGCCATCTGGTAGGAGACTATAAAGCTAAGCCCTATGTGGCTTTAAAATGCTGCGCTGCTGTAAACTAGAAGCGAAAGTAAATCTTGGGTTTTGTGTTTCTGCCATCAAGTGAGAGACTACAAAACTAATTCCTGTGTGGCTTAAAAAAAAGTTCGGAGCGGGAATCGAACCGTGGCCGCCCTGACGCGAGACTGTAGGTGCGCACGAGTCTACCACTCGGCCAGGACTTCCGAGAGTTCGGCGAACGGTAGGCTCATGGTTTTACAGAAACGACGTGAATTTTCACGACAATGTTACAAAAATATCTTTTGGGAACAGTGTTACGCCATGTGTGGAGAGTCGAGATAGGCATCAATCGAAAGCTGAATCTCCGGAATACATACACTGCATTGGGTATTACGATAGACGCCGTAGTTTTATCACAGGCATCGTTGGTGCCTCGAAAATCGAGTACAAGTATTCGTCGTTTCCTTAGGCTTCCATTGCTAAAACTTTAACCGCTGTGGGAACAAAATTCTTAAGTGCCATAGCGTGATCACTGCATTAGGCTCCTGCGGATTGTTTTACAGAACACGTCTGCCACCTGCCTTTTTCAATGATCGACCTGGAGCTTCTGGTATTAGCGAAAAACCCGCTTGCTCGATTGAAAACACGCGAGTTTCGTACCGGGCCCGCTTGGGGCGCTAGTTGGTACGTGTCCATAGAAGCTGGATATAGACAGGGATAGATCAAGATAGAGGCGGAAGAAAGAGGAATCTGAAATCTCTAATGTAGTATCAAAGTTTTTTTCTGGGCGTAATGCTGAAACGGGGGGTTATAGATTCCTATTTCTATGCATGTAATGATATCCTAAGACATAAAAGGTGTTCCTGGTCAGTCAGTGGGAAATCCTTAAAAGATACACTGATAAACGGTGACTGGGCTGCACATATTTAAATCATCGCAATAAAGATCCCTTGCAATAATTTGTGAGACAGCACAACAATTGTTGAAAGCTTGATGTTGGGCTTTCCCTTAATCACTGTTGTTACTGCTGGTATCATCACTATTTCTGTGCACGTAACAGTGCACTTGAAAAGGATGTATGCTCGCAGTGTGGCAGCCGGAAACTGTGTCGCTGGTTCACATAGCGCCAATAAGTTGTATTCTTCGTTAACACTTTGCAAGAACATGAGTTGTCTCGTCGAAATATCACCCCTATTAAAAGCCACTTTTGATTTATGTGACCTCCTAGCGCCATAACGTTCCATGACATGCATATTTAGAGGGATGGTTACATATTCTTTAGGTCATCGAAAATAATTTTTTCACGCGCAAGCGTCCGTGTCTCCTCTTCTTCTGTGAAATCGGCGAGATAAAGGTAGACCGCCAAAGAAGGAGAGTGAAGCGAGAAACGAAGGAGGAGGACACCTGGAGCTGGAGAGGGGGAGTGCATGCTGGGAAAGGTAAGAAGGAGCGCGCAGCAGAAGGGTGAGGACAAAGGAGGTGGGGCGTCGCAGAGGCGTATGGCACGCGGAGGAACGCTGGGTTCACCTCGTCTGCCACTTGCTACGGACTCTATGGGCTACGAATTTACCGGGTTTTTCGGGCGGTCGACAGCCTGATCGCTGAACGGGAAGGATGGAGCAGCAATGCAAGCGGCAGCAGGCCGTGCACGAGTCGACCAACCCCGATGTTCTTGGCAGGCGCCAGGCACAAACTCAAGAAGACCAGCGAAATATGCGGACTAGGCTTGCCCAATAGACTCCCGAAGAACCTGCTAAACGGCTTGCGACAATGCGGGTGTGTCAGGCAAGACAGCATAGGTTAGAATCTTCGGAACAGCATCCATGCGCCATATATTTTCATATATTTTTTTATTATTTCTTGGGAAATTATTTAATACAGTGTTAATCCGGAAACAGTACGTATTAGGAATTTCACATATGGTGCAATAACGGACGGCCTGCGTTCAAAATGATCTTACACATCTGAATTTACACAACCACATTAACTACGTACCTAATGTTAAGCTAATTCAACTGCTTTTGCCTATTTATTGAAATAAGGGTGTGAGGCAGCAGAGGAAATTGTGTCGCAAACACTAAGAACACTGTGCATCTTCCACATAATGTAATATAGCTCTCCCCTCTATCATCTAACTCGAAATTCATCAGCCAAATTTTATTTATATAATACTCCTAGAGTGACAAACTTACCATGTTGGGGCATTCCGATTCCAGGTGTTGGTGAAGTTGCTGTAGGAGTTTCTCCTGAAGGTGGGGGTATTTGTGCGGCAGATGCTGTAGACATGAAGCGTTGAAACCTAATTAGGACTGTTCGCACATGTTTTTTTTTATTCATGGACTGATCAAACTTCGATTTTGATAAAGTGATCATAGCACTACCTCTTTTGCAAGTGAACCGATGCGCTCATAAAGTTATGCAGAAACCATCGACAGGTATTATCGATGCAGACAATGCATGAATGATTGAACCAGTGGGCGAACAAACGAATAAGAGAACGAGCAACCGAACGAACGAACAAGCTGTCGAGCGACTTTGTAAGCGAAAAGAAGAACTTCAGGTTGGCCTTGTTGGTGTTTGCTGCCTATCATACTGACCACAAATTAAGACTGGGACAGTGGAAGAGAACACAAACACAACACGGGCGCTAAGCGAGCTAGTGAGCGATTGAACAAGTTATTTGCATGTCGACTCCAACCACCCACTATGGATACATCGTTCAGTTCCCGGCTTCTTTTGTTGCACATTCCTCAACAAAAATTTCTAGCCAAATTTCCACTGATATTGCCTTCGCAATATGGTTACGAAAAGGTAAGTCTATGAAACTAACCTTATTGCCAAGGAAAAAATTCATATTAGTCTACTAGAAAATAATGAAGGTAGCAGTACGTATATATCTTGATTTTACAAAATAATCAATTTTGTGCACAATGAGATTTTGTCATGATTTAACAAGATATCTCGTGCGTGCAAGGGAAAATGACATGTTATTCTCGAACCTACATTACAGGCCCCCAAATAACTATACCTCAAACTTTAACGAAAACACTTCAGGTGTCCGAAAAAGTAGCATAGTGGGCCTGATTTTATTGATCGTTTAAAGGAGATATATTTTCTCCCTTATGAATTGCAATCAATGGACAGGTTACGCTATGACACCACAATGCTATAAACAGGTAAGGTTGTATTTGTTGCCAATAATTCAAGGCAACAAAGAAATGGTCTGAAGATAACGATATGAGGATTTCTTCGAAGAAAACTCAACCTCTCCTTTTTTTCTACTAAACGTATTACGTTGTTTTCAAAACTAAATGTAGGGTAACCAAGAGGTAAGTATAGTAACTAATATTAAAGCTACGGGGGAAACTTTTTAAAAGAAGCCTGATTTGGACCCAGAATACTGAATACGCTTTGAAGAACCAAGTTGCGCCTTGAAAAAGAGAACCACAGGAACTTGGTTCTTCAAAGCAATGCACCAACTAGCCCAGAACGATGTTCTAAAGTACAGAATACGTTTGCGGCAAATTGGCTAAATATCAGAACAGTTCCCGCCGACATATTTTACCAAATTGGATATGTGCCTAATATAATATTATTGTTTTTAATCTGTGTGGTACTACTGACTTATGATATGCTGAAGTACATCTATAAAAAAAATTCGTCTTCATTCTACCTTTGGAACGTATATGTATAGCTATGCTATTGCCAACCTTAGACAAGTACCCCATCCCAACTGACGTTAGACGACGTTAGGTAAGCACAACCACCCCAAACGACGTACGTCACTGGCGCGAGCATGTGTGCGGAAGTGTAGCATACGTCCTCATTCTTCTAGGCCCTCCGCCAAGCACAAGTGGCTTATTGAATGGTTCAATATTTCAAAGCAAATTACGTCCAAAAGTTCGTAAATTGTGACTTGAGCACAAGCTTCAGGCATCATAGCTTCGGATTGTAGTTCAAACGTACAACAAAACTTAATTAGATTACGCGGAAGCTCAAAGCCGAAGCCCTGTCCCAAGTGCCGTTTGATGTATGCCTGAGTGGCTCAGGCCGCTAGTTGGCGGTACTGTTTCATTCGCAAGCGCAAGTGGCCACCTCTCGAAATAGGCGGTGCGTGTCTGAAGCCGTGAAGCAAGCGAAGGAGGGAGATGCGGGGTCTCCATGCTGGCTTTGGTTTGTTTACAGTTTTCGTCTGTACATTTAATTAGCCCTATCGGCAACGACAACGCAGAAATTTGAGGATAAAAGATCGCCTAGCGTCTTTTTTACTCTTTAAACCAATACTCTGAACACAGTATGACGCGCATACGCATTAAATTGCGCTGCTGAATTGTTTGCTATTAATGGATAACGAAACAGATATTCAAGAATTCATTGAGCATTCATTTGGAGGTGGTTATTCCCGCCACTATATTACACTCTGGTATGGGGGGTGGGGGGTGTTGCCCCTTAGCACCGTGCCTTACGCGTACACGAAAGCCAACCGGTACTTCGAAGGCCACTTCCTGAATCAACGCGTTCGGAACCCGGAGCATTGTTCGGCATTGCCTCTGACCGTAGAAGCTGCGACCGAAGATGCAGCAGCTAAATGACAGCGGCTCAAAGCGGTAGCTGTCACGACGGATGAATGCGAGGACGCTCCCATTACTATCGTGCAACCGTGCGCAAGCTGGCCGTGTACCAGAAGCGTGCCTTTCGTGCCACTGCAAATATACACTATGAGGTTATTGCATACCATTATTTCTCTGACTATAGAAATAGCTCCCGTTGAAACCATATACCCTTTCTGTGTAGCTTGTACATGACTATCAGGTAGCATTACATGCAATAGCAAAGCAGAAAATTGTTTATGCTGACGCGGGACCAGTATGTCTACAATACGTGTTATAATGATCTATGCGTGGTACGTTTATGTTATACCGACCCCGATCGACGGTCAGATTTCTTCCGCACTGCAAATATACACTATGAGGTTATTGCATACCATTATTTCTCTGACTATAAAAATAGCTCCCGTTGAAACCATATACCTTTTCTGTGTAGCTCGTACATGCCTATCAGGTAGCATTACATGCAATAGCGAAGCAGAAAATTGTTTATGCTGACGCGGGACCAGTATGTTTACAATACGTGTTATAATGATCTATGCGTGGTACGTTTATGTTATACCGACCCCGATCGACGGTCAGATTTCTTCCGCACTGCAACTATATAAAGCAGCTTCAATTACAATGGTCTAAATCTAAATGTGATATCCATGTGCCCCCTCTGTGTGCAATTTCTAGTCCAAAAGTTTTGTTTCTGGTAACCCTGTCGTTATTTCTCGTTTTGTTTCGTTCATGAATGTTCGTGCACCAACTTGTCTTTCTTACGCGTGCGCTCCCTCTGTGTTCTTCGGCGTTTTATAGCCACACGGCTATACAGTTAATCTAGCCTGTGAGATCATGTATAGTTGTCCGCGCCTAGGAAATAAAGTGTACTTCATTCGCTGTCATTTTCTTGCCCCTAGTTTTCATCGCAAGGTTTATTAGCGGCAATCCTCAAGCCGTATTGACTGCGTTCTCTTCTGTAACAGCTTGGAAAAACGGTACAAGTGCCCTCCTCTTTTTTTATGCCTATTCTAATCAGGGAAGGAGCGATTGCCGCTGTTTTCTCCTTCTTCTTTTAAACTTTAGTAACCGCATAATCACATACCCGTGCTCTGCGTTTGTTCCCATACTGCGTTTTCGGTTATTTTTTGTGCTTGTTACCAAAAGCACTTTTGATTTTATGTGCAAAGTGCACTACGTCTTCTATTCATGCCATTTTTGCCAGCGCAGCAATTGCTGTCGGCCTGCTTGACCATATTGTTTTGCACTTGCGCTGTAGTAGTTTCAATGCGGTCAAACTGTAGAAAGGGGCAATGCGCTTTGTAAAAGCGTTTCTGTGCAGCTTTTGCCCGACTATCGTTTTCTCCTTGGCAGATCAAAGGAAGACTGATTTCGTTCGATCTTACCTTTTTCGTGCAAAGTACCTATTTACTTGTGCTCACCGCACACATGTCCTTTAGAAGCTATATTTTTCCACAACTTCCAGCTTTTCCGTAAACCAGTTATTGAGCAAGTAGAATATTGTTTATAATGAATGAATGTGTGGTGTTTATTGGCGCAAGGGTCAGGTATGGCCAAAGAACGCCAAGCCACAGATTGTTCATAAGTAAATATATCGAAGTAAATATGCGTACTCTAAATATATGCTTCTACGTTTGGCTATTCGTTATTCGATGAAATAGTTGGCCCTTACCATTTCTATTCGGTTTGTTCGCAAAACTTGATGCTCGCCCGCCTTCAGTTTATCTTTAATCTGTACGTCGTTACTCATCTATGCGATAATGCTAATGTTAACACAGATGATACGATCACGGACCATGGTCTCGAAGACGAAGGCAATCTATGATGCTTGTTGAAGGAACGATGATAAAGGAATGTGTACACATATATTAATAAGCGCGCATAAATACTGTTACGAAGACAACGCCCGATGCACGAATGTATGCACTATATACATAGGGAAAGTTAGTAGTAATTGTGCGAGCAGGTGCAAATGTCAAAACTCCAAGAGACAGTCTAACGCTTCCTTTTCGTCTCTCTCTTGCACGCACGATCCTGCCCAAATGCAGCTTAACATAACCCCCTGGGGCTTCAGTGCCGTCCCTGCGCTTCTTAGAACGATAGCGAACAAGATGAACAGTATGACTTTAAAGGAGACACGTAGACGACGTCACTTCGTAGGTGGGACCAGGACCGCCTGTCATCAACAAGGCGAATTTATATTTTAAGAGACCTAATCTTCGCAATACAGGGGAGGGCCCGGTATAGGGCGACATGGAGACAGAAGAACGAGATTTGCGGGATAAAACTGGTGTTCCGGTTGCTACTGTAGTAGCGCATCTTTCATGATGCCTTAGCCGCTGTAGGTCGATCATAGGCAATCTGGCGAGTTTAAAGAGCCCGACGAACGGCGCCATGGGCGCATTCCGTGGGATAATTTGTTGTTGTCGTTGTCCTAAGCGGCTGTGGCATATACCCACACTGGGGGATTTTCCACGAACGGGTGGGAAATTACGTGTACGAAACAAAGGAGTTAACAATTTGAACGTTGGCGCTTAAAAAGTGAACGTTTTCTGCGTGGAGAAATAAAAATCAGATTAATACTGTGTATAAAGATATCTAATAGATAAGAAATAAAAGCTATGGTGGGGTGGGCGAACGATCAATCTAACATGGTAATCGATTGGTTTCGATTTGGTAATTTTGGATTGCCAAGCAAACATTTCTGTGACTGAACCCAATAATGGAGGCCTCAAGGATAGGATCGCCAGCATTGATAAATTTAGCCCAATTTCTCGTAGGGGGGTTTCGAGTAGTCGTTTTCTTATAATGGAGAAACGCCTGCGAGACGACAAGAAATGGTCTACTGTCTCCGATTGGCAACAGAATGAGCATCACTTGTACTTGCTACCATTTCCTCTTCGTCTCTCTCTTGCGTCACAGTCCTACCCAAATGCACCGTAACAATATATACAATGGGTTCCTTTAGTTCGACCAGGTGTTTTAAAGAATGCCTGCCATATGGTTGTAGTGCCTGTATAAGTAAAGATATGAAAGAGACAACTACCCCGGCACCTATTTCCAATACTCATATTACCATATACTCATATAGGCATATATTACCTAGTTAAATAAACACTAATTACATTTATAGTTCGTTACTTTTGGGCAGATGTTGGGAATGAGAAATAAAAGGCAAGCAGTAGTAACGTGATGCCTGCTTACAAGAAATCTTAAAAAGTGCACTACTTCAGAAATAATCGGCTTTCAAAGGCAGTACTAAATACATTGTCATTCTATTTACATATTTTGGAAAAAAAGTAATAGACGGGCATATTGGAGTTCACGATAATGCGATAGCTGATGCAGTTTCAAAAAAATTTGCACACGGATATACTGAAAGTGGTTCAATTCCAGCTTAGCAGGCATGATTTCATTGCTCGCATGTTCCAAATTTTTAATCAACACATGTGCCTTGACTTAATGATTTAACGATATTTCTTGAACGTATTTATAGAACTATCTCGCAAGTGCCGATTTCGCCGTGTAGATATTATCCGCGCTTGAAATAATAACGCTGTACCAACCAATATGCTACATAAGATTTTCCTAGTCAGAAGAGTTGTTGGAAGCATATATTGCCACACAAGCACACACACACACACACACACACACACACACACACACACACACACACACACACACACACACACACACACACACACACACACACACATATATATATATATATATATATATATATATATATATATATATATATATGTGTGTGTACTTGGTTCCGAGCCTTAGAACCTTGGCGTTAAAGTTCCACAAAACATTCTGTAAAAAAACACATGTATGTGCTTACCAGGCGGAGATGTTGCGCTTTGTCCAACAACTGCATTTGCTGCAAGTATTTGACGATAAATGTAGACATGCGAAAAAGGAAGCACACAACGTCTTCGAGAAACCCGCAAATGTTAGGTCGTATACACTAAGATATCGATTTTTTGGAGAACCGAAGTGAAAATAATGAAATCATACATTATTTCTCCAGACAAAATTCAGGGTGTCTCACGTGAATTCAGCCAAACATTAAATATATACAGTGTCCCGTAGCTGCACCAAAGCAAGGTAAGATTGTTCGCCGTCTCTTGGATTTACACATTTTTTCGCACTCGGCCTGATTAGATAACTAGTCTTAATTATTATTCAACTTCTCAATTATTATAATTAGAGCAAACGTGCTCATGAGAAAATTGCAGAGCAACAAAAAAAAAAGAAACTGCCGGTAAAGATTTCGGCTGCCCAATACGTACTACTTAAATGTGTTTTTCCGAGCTTCAAAGAAGCCCGCGAATACGCGCAAAATTGCCGCGCGATCGGCCGCTTGAGGTGCATTGCGTGTATTGGCTGGCGCGGACAATCTGTCTCATGCGGCACGTTGCAAAGGGAGCCACATGTGACGCGACCGCCTCACTAATCGGGAGATCGCGAGAGGTGGCGCGTAGGCCACGCGTGGGCGCGATCCCAGCAGTCGCCGCAGAGAGGCCGCCTCTCATGCAGCGCTTTGTTTCCATACAGAAGATGCACGCTACTCGGGCGCCATCTCGCAGCCATCGTCGCCGCAAAGCCCGTGTGGCCGCTGTACTACGCTTTCCTTCTCAAGCTTTCGCCCTACCCTCCTTCGCTTTTTTCCTTATCGTTACGCCACAACCTCCTCCTCCACTTTGCTGTTCCCGCTCTCTTGGCTATCACTGTCTTTCATCTCCTACTGCTCTCCGCTTTCCCTTTCATCCTTCGCTGTGCTCGTTCGCTCGGTTAAGAGACAAGGCCGACGCTCGGCGTAGGAACGCGCACATAAGTGCTGCGCTCTAAAAAAATTACCGAAGTAAACAATGGGTTTCGCGAAAAATTGTTCACATGAAGCCTCATCTGAAGACTCAGAAGCGTTTGGGTGCGAGCTAGTTGGTACGGTTCATTCATATTTAAAACAGCGCCAAAAACACGGGCAAGGGAGGACACATGACGAGCGCTGACTGCCAACAACACCTTTGTTGAAGCCTGCGCAAGTATATACAATTCGCAACGAGCATCATCATCATGAGCCTGGTTACGCCCACTGCAGGGCAAAGGCCTCTCCCATACTTCTCCAACAACCCCGGTCATGTACTAATTGCGGCCTTGTCGTCCCTGCAAACTTCTTAGCCTCATCCGCCCTCCTAACTTTCTGCCGACCACTGCTACACTTCCCTTTCCCTGGAATCCAGTCCGTTACCCTTAATGGCCATGGCGTATCTTCCCTCCTCATTACATGTCCTGCCCATGCCCCCACTTCTTTTTCTTGATTTCAACTAAGATGTTATTAACTGGCATTTGTTCCCTCACCCAATCCGCTCTTTTCTTATCCCTTATCGTTACACTCATCATTCTGCTTTCCATAGCTCGTTGCGTCGTCCTCAATTTAAGTAGAACCCTTTTCGTAATCCTCCAGGTTTCTGCCCCGTAGGTGAGTACTGGTAAGACACAGCTATTATACAATTTTCTCTTGAGGGATAATGGCGAGCTGCTGTTCATGATCTGAGAATGCCTGCCAAACGCACCTCAGCCCATTCTTATTCTTCTGATTATTTCCGTTTCATGATCCAGATCCGCCGACACTACCTGCCCTAAGTAGATGCATTCCCTTACCACTTCCAGTGTCTCACTACCTATTGTAAATTGCTGTTCTCTTCCGAGACTGTTAACCATTACTTAGGTTTTCTGCAGATTAATTTTAGACCCACTCTCCTGCTTTGCCTCTCCAGGTCAGTGAGCACGTATTGCATTTGGTCCCCTGAGTTACTAAGCCAGGCAATATCGTCAGCGAACCGCAAGTTACTGAGGTATTCTCCATTAACTTTTATCCCCAATTCTTCCCACTCCAGGATTATGAATACGTCCTGTAAACACTCTGTGAATAGCATGGGAGAGATTGTATCTCCCTGCCTAACGCCTTTCTTTATTAGGATCTTGTTGCTTTCTTTATGGAGGACTACGGTGGCTGTGGAGCCGCTATAGATATCTTTCAGTATTTTTACATGCGGCTCGTCTACACCCTGGTTTCGTAATGCCTCCGTGACTGCTGAGGTTCCGACAGAATCAAACGCTTTCTCGTAATCAATGAAAGTTATATATAAGGGTTGGTTATATTCCGCATATTTCTCTATCACCTGATTGATAGTGTGAATACGGTCTATTGTTGAGTAGCCTTTACGAAATCCTGCCTGGTCCTTCGCTTGACAGAAGTCTAAGGTCTTCCTGATTCTATTTGCCATTACCTTAGTAAATAGTTTGTAGGCAACTGACAGTATGCTGATCGGTCTATATATTTTTCAAGTTTTTGGCGTTCCCTTTCTTATGGATTAGGATTATGTTAGCGTTCCTCCAACATTCCGGTACGCTCGAGGTCACGAGGCATTGCGTATACAGGGTGGCCAGTTTCTCTAGAACAATCTGCCCACCATCCTTCAACAAATCTGCCGTTACCTGATCCTCGCCAGCTGCCTTCCCCCTTTGCATAGCTCCCAAGGCTTTTTTTACTTCTTCCGGCGTGAGCTGTGGGATTTCGAAATCCTCTAGACTATTATCTCTTCCATTATTGTCGTGAGCGCCACTCGTACTGTATTAATCTCTATAGAACTCCGCAGCCACTTGAACTATCTCATCCATATTAGTAATGATATTGCCGGCTTTGTCTCTTAACGCATACATCTGATTCTTGCCAATTCCTAGTTTCTTCTTCACTGCTTTTAGGCTTCCTCCGTTCCTGAGAGCATGTTCAATTCTATCCATATTATACCTCCTTATGTCAGCTGTCTTACGCTTGTTGATGAACTTCGAAAGTTCTGCCAGTTCTATTCTAGCTGTAGGGTTAGAGGCTTTCATACATTGGCGTTTCTTTATCAGATCTTTCGTCTCCTGCGATAGCTTACTGGAATCCTGTCTAACGGAGTTTTTCCCTCTTACCACTAACTCATTGATCGGCTTCTTATGTACCAGTTTCTTCACTTCCCTTCTCAGGTCTAGGCTAATTCGAGTTCGTCCGATCCTATGGTCACTGCAGCGCATCTTGCCGAGCACGTCCACATCTTGTATGATGCCAGGGTTAGCGCAGAGTATGAAGTCTATTTCATGTCTAGTCTCGCCGCTCGGGCTCCTCCACGTCCACTTTCGGCTATCCCGCTTGCAGAAGAAGGTATTCATTATCCGCATATAATTCTGTTCCGCAAACTCTACTAATAACTCTCCTCTGCTATTCTTAGTGCCTATGCCATATTGCCCCACTGTCTTGTCTCCAGTCTGCTTCTTGCCTACCTTGGCACTGAAGTCGCCCATCGGTATAGTATATTTTGTTTTCACTCTACCCATCGCCGATTCCACGTCTTCATAGAAGCTTTGGACTTGCTGGTTATCATGACTGGATGTAGGGGCGTAGACCTGTACAACCTTCATATTGTACCTCTTAAGTTTCACAACAAGACCGGCCACCCTCTCGTTAATGCTATAGAATTCCTGTATGTTATCAGCTATATTCTTAATTATCAGGAATCCGGCTCCTAGTTCTCGTTTCTGCGCAAAGCCCCGGTAGCACAAGACGTGCCCGCTCTTTAGCACTGTATATGCTTCTTTTGGCCTCCTAAGTTCACTGAGCCCTTTTATATACCATTTACTGCCCTCTAGTTCCTCCAATAGCACTGCTAGACTCTCCTCACTAGATAACGTTCTAGCGTTAAACGCTGCCAGGTTCATATTCCAATGGCGGCCTGTCATTGCAGGAGTTGATCGAAAATGACTCGTCTTCCCTTTCTTCATTCACTCCTTTTACGCCCGTTCCGAATTGTATATATTTGCGCAGGCTTCAATAAAGTTGTTGTTGGCAGTCGGTGCTCGTCTGTGCCCTCCGTTTTCCGTGTTTTTTGGCGCTGCTTTAAATATGAATGAGTCGTCCGAAGCGCATGCCTGTGAATCATAATAACAGTAGAGGAAGTGAGAAAAATCACGATGTCACGATGCTCTCTGTGATCCATTCAAAGTTGAATTGGCTGGTGCAAGAGAACGATATATGATTGAGTCGCTAACGAGTTTTATTAAAACAACACCGCAGGAATTTTGGCGCTATCTGTCCGCTCAAAAAGTTAGCAATCTTTATTTAACAAGAGATAATTGCCCTGTCACCGGTTGTTGCCAATGTTTCCAATTGTCTGTAAGTTTAGGAATTATATGGTAACAGTGTTTACGAATGATGATGACGCTCTACCGCATTAGAGACTTTTCTGGGCTCGTTTCAACCTACTTCTAAATCCAGATGATAATGAATCAGCCGGCTACGACGAAATCCGGAATGCTTTTTAAAAAGATATAATGAGTGGTGCTCTTAATGCGGTAAGGTTATAGCGATGTATAAAGATGGTGCTAAAGATAAAGTAAATAAGTGCAGAACTGTAATTATTCACTTTGTTTATTTTATTTATTTATAGCATTTATAGCAGCTAACTTTCGCCCAGTCAATAGGCACCTTTTACAAGTCAGTAGGCTATTAGGAGTCCCACTCGGCATCTCTTTTTAGAAAAGCATTCGCAATTTCTCCAAGCTGGCTGATTCTTTATCATCTAGATTTACAAGTAGATTGAAAGTAGGACCTGTATATTTGAAAAGTACACAATGTAAAACGATAGAGCATTTACTAACTAAACGCTTTACTGAATTTCTTGAAGAGCGCAAACTAATTGGCAGTCACCAACATGGTTTCAGACAACGTTTTTCAACCGCAAGTGTTCTTACTAGAGTAATATGGTAAAGTAAGCAATGCTAGACACTAGAAGGCAAGTGGATATTATTTTCTTGATTTTAGAAAGCCATTAGACAAAGTTACGGACCCCAAATTTTTATATAAACTGAACCTGAGTTTGCCAAACGATATGCGCATAAACTGGATGGCAGCTCATTTGTCATAGAGAAAGGAGGTTGTTTTCTACAGCGACGCCACAAGTACGAGACGAGCAGTCGGCTCAGGAGTTCCCCAGGGCTCCATCAAAGAGCTACGCTCTTCTCACTTTGTACTAATGACAAATGTAATGGTTTCTCGCCTGATGTTTTATTAGGCCTTACGCAGAAGAAACAGTTATTTACTTAATGGTAGAATCCATATGTGATCAGAAAATAAGCATAATAATCGTTTGGACAAAATAGGTGGAAGGAACGGCAAATGAAACTGAATCCTAGCGAATTAGCTTTATGAGAATTACACGAAAAAGCATGACCCTTTTATCTCAAGATGACACTGATAACAAACCTCTCAAACAAGTGTCCGAATACAAATACGCTGCTGTCAGCATGATGAACACCTTAAACTGGACTCGACGCGTTGACTTTGGTTGTGATACGCCACAAAAATTATATATGCTCCACCGAAAAACAGCGCGGTAAAGTACTTTTGCGCGCGTACGTGTTGGAGACTCCTCTACACGTTTGGCTTTTGTAATATGTCTTATAAATGAACTATTGAGCCATGCCAAGTGAACAACTCTTTTGTAAAAAAGGTGTTTAAATTGGAAGCGTTTACGCAGATATCGCCTATTCCCGCATTGAGACTTTGAAGCGAAGAGTTCTGTGTGGGCAAGATAACTTAAGCACAAGGTAATCATCGCTGAAGAATCGAGTTGTTCTCTTTTAATGTAAATGCAAGAATTCCTCTTTCACTCAAGACACAGCACACTCAACGTAGAAGAGAAAGTGATCATTAAAATGAACTGGAGTGGAGATGCGTTTAGCCTTTTTCCGTGATGACACCTGAAATTCTGCCAAGCACTTAGTATTGCAGACGCCTCAAATCTCATATTGAATATAATGCACGAATTCAATATCTGTTTGTGATATGTGAAAATTGTGTTCTAAATGCCAATAATTAGGGGTCTCCTGGCTAATCTTCCAGAGTCTAGCGCTGGTGCACAGGATGTTGGACAAAACTATTGCACGATCATACTAAATATTTTTGAATGAAGGTGAGGGTGTGGGTTTATTTCTGAGCATAAAGCTACAAAAGCCTGACAAAATATTTTCATCGAAATAAGATGTTATAAAATAGATGTATCCCACCCTGTTGGCAAATAGCTTCGCGAATTGAGCATGACGAAGGCGATTAGTATTCCGTACATCGAGAGAGCAAAAAAATCACACGCTAGAACTTCCTGTTGCTCACGCGGACACATGCCCTTTGAATATTTTCTTGACTTCGGGTTGTTTTTCACGAGAAACTCAATGTTACGAATAAATACGCCTCAGGCGGCCCATTGCGAAAATATGTCAGTTTGGCTAGGAATTCGGGCGCAACTGCAGCCGTCGCTAAGGAAACCGAATTTGTCACAAACAAGTTAAGTACATTGCGATATATCGCCGGCATGTCTGTGCGACTCATTATGTGGCCAACCGAATAACCAAATATTCTGACATATTGCCTTATACTCTAATATTTTCGAAAGATGGCAGGGTAGAAGTGAACATTATTGGCCACAAAAGGGCTCGGCAGACATTTTGGAAGCACAAACAGTTTCGAAAAGTTTCGTCGTTTCTTTAGTTGACAAGCCGTGTAATATTACTGAGATGAATGGCTGTAATGGATTGTTTTTCTTCTTTGACTGCATTGAAGCACGTCCGTACTTGCTCATCACGTAAAGTACAAAGTAAAACACAGAGCAGTTTGTTGCACCTGCAATACGGCTACTGTTGTCTAAATCAAGACTACAAATAAAGCTTTCCGTATATATCTACTACCTCTGCCTTATCAATGAGCCCAACATCCTCGCTTAATTATAGAACTTTCTTAATTTATTCCTTTGATGGCTGAAATGCCACGTCATCATGTCATGGTGCTACATATGAGCTCCGATTTATAAAACAAACCCATCCTCCCTCGCTATAACCACATTTTTCTTGCCGTTAAATTACGATGTACATATATTTTTACATTGTATTGGAAAGAAGTATAGTCCATACAGAGCGCCAGTGCGATTACTAATAAATGTTTTTGGAACTTCTGAATAACATCGTGCCTAAAGTATACTAACTCATTCGGTCCTTGTTAAGTTATTTCTTCGTTTAGTCAGTCCCTTTTCTTGCTATATCTGCGTGCATGTTCAAATAAGACCGCACAAAGGAAAATATTTGCGTCCTACGTTATAGCCCTTCGCATTTGTGCGTATTTTAATGTTGTTAAGGACATAACCATGAGGGAACAAAATTCAAATTACGTTTTGCATTGCTTTCTATTGAAAACACAGTGGCACCACCTTATGCAATTATGAAACTTGAACAAAGCGTAAATTTCGGCAAAATGTTTCACGTAAGTATGTGCATACCCGTTTCTCTTAAATATAAGGCAATATTTCAAGCATACACACACACCAACTGGTACTCTGAAGCTACCATGTTACAGTGCAATCGTCAAAAAAAAAACTGCAGAGAACAAATTACACTGACGTCAAGGGATACAGTGACGCCACCATATCTCACAGGCGTCTCTAACCTGGCATATCCAGACGAGGTTTTTCGAAGACGGACTCTTACTTACGAAAAACGTTTGATGCAAGGTATGCGAGAGACAAGAGAATTGATTTCATGATAAGTGGTATACTATGTTTGCTTAACTGAGTTTAGACAAAGGCGATGGTGTATGTCATTATCGAGCACTAATACTTTGCTGGTTATCAATAGGGTACACCTTGCCGCAAAACAGATGGGGAAGAGAGTGGCATTCGAAACTACGTAGCAGCGTACTTAAGTGGATCTGGTTTCACAGCTATGTAAACGAAGCTGCTGGAAGCTTTGCACAAACATGAAACAATACTCTAATCTGTCATGTTAGAAAACAGTTCCTGGTTGATCAGCAGCTGTTTCCGTGCACTTTCTTCGAAAATAAGCGCCTGACAATGCAACAGGAAGTCCAGCTGCAAGCTTTCCTTCGAAAATATCCTCTTTTGAATCCTCGCGTACCTTCTAGGACACCTGATTTGCTTTCGCCAAAATATGCGTCCCATTATTCAAAAGTTGAGGAAGCTTTCCAGGGACAAAGCCAACTTCGTGTGACGGCTTCGCAGAAACATCAATTTCTTCGTTGCAGCTGCGCACGCCAGTATTATGAAAACGTGATTCGCACAGTTTTTACCTAACACTTGGTTGTTACATTGAAATCGTTTATTTTATTGGAAAGCTGGCTTGTATGTAACCTATTTGCCTGTTATGATATGTAGGCTTTCCTCTCAACACTCCTTTTCAGGCCAGTTGTTTCATCGAGAAAGTTATTTTTGCTTGAGTAGTCTTTTGAGGGCAGCTGAACTCACGTATCTTCACTAGAATGCCACACTATAGTATGGTATAGCTTACAGCACTGGTCAAGCTGTTTGTCTTTTATTTTAAGCACTACCGATGACAGTGGCGTGTGGAACGTTATGGTGGCGGATGAGAAGGCATGGAAGTGTTGCTACGCTAGTTGCAGTACTAAGCACGTAGCTAGTTACTGGGGCAAGTATGAAGATTTAGAAGTTAAATGTATGTGAAACAAAGGTAATCAAAGGTGCTTGTTTGCAATACGAAAAATACACCTTCTTCAAGTGCCTAGGTTATTGTGATGACGATGACTATAATCATATTATTAGGCGCAAAAATAGGTTTTGTTCATTTTCATAGAATACGAGAAGGGGCTAGCCACAATGGCTTGCAGATCCGCGCTCGGCAGCTAATGTTGTCGCGGTTTCAGAAATGTACTTATTAGTCTTTTTTTTTCTATGTGCTACAGTGCTGAGAAATTCGTACTTTTGTTCTCCTTCGCGAACAAAGAGCATACTCTGTCGCAGTAGGCACTACCACGTAAAAAAGGTCAAAATTTCGTCTGGAAGGCTAATCATTCAATGCGATAACAAAGTGTTGGATCTAAAGACGCAAGCTTTTATTTTATCTGCCTTCAACATTGCAGCAAAAATTCGCTTACTTAACTAACAAGCGTGTTGTCTCGCCTGCACAGGCAAAGATAAACAGTTCACACTCGATGACCCCGATCATTTGCTGTCACAATGCTTGCATGAAAGAGATTGCCTGCCGCTGGTAGCGAACCCTTAGTGCTGCTTCTGACTTCACCACATCTTCGAAATTCATTTATGTGACCTCCAACGGTTGGCGCGCAGGCAGACAGTGCGCATGAGACACCAGGTAGTGCGGCGAGGTACTACGTGGTGTTTGCGTTTGCCGCCGTGTTTGCTCCCGCCGCGGATTACTTCCTACACGTAGCAAGCGGGTCGCGGATCTTCTACGCCGTGCGGACAGGCGTACGCAACCACGACAGTGTTTGAGGATACGCTCTCTAGGAAGGCGCTGCTCCTCAAGACAACATCCTTCTCGGCTTACCATCGCACACTTCTTTTTTTACTCAGCGGACACGGAAAGTGATCCTACTGCACTAGGATTTTATACGGAACATGACGGTGACAAGGACAATAATTCTGCTAAAATGCTCATATAATCGATGCGCATTAAGAAGTATATTGCTTACCGAAGTGAATTGAAATTTTTCGACACACCTCGGCGAATTGAACCTAAATTAGTTGTCATGTGCACGGCTGCCTTCTCTCATTGTGAGTACTCACTTCTTCTGCAATGACATGACTGAACCGTCTGACACAAGGCGTGAACAAAGGACCCTTTCCATGTGCAAAGACGTGACAATGTACCACCGAGAATGTACCGTCAACAGAAATTAAAACGTTGACAGACACCGCCTTACCACACCAGATTTCCCGCATGATTACATGAAAAGGCAAGGAATAAAAGGTCCTTAGCTCGTTTCAAAGCATAAAATGCTCACCCAACTACGTACAGAAAGCGTAATCATGTCGCTATTACATAAGAAGGAAACTGGATATGCTTGTTAGCTTAAGGCGCGCGTATTGCGGAGGTTGTGTTTTTGGCTCCTACTAGCGACACGTTATCGTTTCGTCCATTTTCATTTTTCTCTTTCACGTATCATTTGCTATATTAAAATTTCAAACATAGTTAATATCCTGGGTGCTTTCCTTGGCTTCATTGCCTGTTGTGAACATATATTGATGATTAACAAAATCGAGGCCCTCGGCTTCCCTTAATCTCTCGTTGACATAGATTGTTACGATGGTGTGCGTTTATTTAAAGATCAAGTGATGAAAAGGGTTGCCGCACTAACACTGAGCCGCTCCAAACATGAGCGCACTTCAACCTCTTCTTCCGTCTTTGCAGTCACCCTAGTGTAACATTCCCCCATTGCCAGACGAAGCCCGCACGGCTAGTAAGTGTTACGTGCACTAAGAATCATGGGATATCAGCCCTTCAGGTGGGCGACGTAAACAAGCTGCGTCTTCTTAGAATGGTTGCCATGAGACAAGAGACCAGCAATCGATTAGGTCATATCCCTTAGGTGATCGGTAATGACGAAGTGCCCGTTGTAACGAACGAGAAACTACTGGCAGAGACCGCGCTTGCGTAGTGTTGTCCAAAGTCATAATACGTCCCCTTTGTCGTAAGACGCATTCTTACGCCATGAATCGTAAATAAGCTTAGATCGCTCCTGGGACGCCAACGTACGGATCTGAGATAAGCGACGTCCTTCCTCAGCGCGGCAGAGAGCCTGGGTGATAGAAGAGTCCACATTAATAAAACGCAGAATGGTGTCAAGGAAGGTGCGGCGGGGTCTAACATAAAGAAAGAAGAGGCTGCAGCCGGTGGTTTCATGCATCGTGATGTTGTAGGCGTATGAAATATGTTGCTGGAATTGACGAAAATCGAAGGCATACCCGCCGTGGTTGCTTAGTGGCTCTGGTGTTGGGCTGCTAAGCACGAGGTCACGGTATCCAAATCCGACCAAGATGGCTCCATTTCGATGAGGGCAAATGCAAAAACACCAGTGTACTTAGATTTAGGTGCACGTTAAAGAACACCAGGTGGTCGAAATTTCCGGAGTCCTACACTACGGCGTGCCTCATAATGAGAATTTTGTTTTGGCACGTAAAGCGCCATAATTTTCTTTATTAGAAGGCATGTCAGTCAAGGATCTGTTGGACTGCTCGACAAGATGATTTATCTGCAGATGACGTGAGGTCACGTGGCGCGGTCGGCAAGGAAATAAGCGCAGCTCTTTAATTTTTACGTCGGTCGTGAGTTGGGGACCACGATGCGTCACAATAATTCGAGGGGCTCCATACGCAGTATAACAGAATACAGGAGGAATCCCAAAATATCGATAGCCGCGACCATGGGCATCCCTGCGGTTTCAGCATAACCTGTCAGATAGTCGATGCAGACCATAATCTAACGGCGGTCGTTTGTTCAGCGCGGGAATAAGCTGAGAAGATGCACTTCCACCATTTCGAAAGGGGGTGATAGTGGTGCCACAGGGTGAAGGAGTCTCGCCGGAGTAGTGTTAGAGCGCTTCAATTTTTTGTATTTTTCACAGCTGCCCACCTATTTTTTACATTCCGTCGCATAATAGGCGAGTATAGGGTATCAATGCGATGACATTTTCTGGTGAAATCCATGTGCTTAGCGTTCGGGTCATCGTGTTTAGCGCGGAGAATGCGAGTTCTCAAATTGACAGGGACCACGAAGAGGAGGCCCACACCGTCAGCCCCGTATTTTTTGTAGAGCAGTCCATCTTGGATAGTGTGGTATAATGTCGCCCTCTGAGAAAGCTCGTGTGAACTGTTCAAACATGTTGGGGTCTAGTTTGGCTAGATGGCACATCCCTTTTGGTCACGTGTTTGGGTTCGACCAATCAGGTCATGACGCCTGGCCGGGAAGTCTTCGTGGATTAAACGTCCGCTTGTCGGTCCTGTCTTTCAGTGGTTGGCACAAGAGCGGACGTCTCTCCGCCTCCCTCTTTCTTGTCGGCGTTGCCAGCGCTCCCTCGCGCTTTCTGGACGCCGGGTCCCCACCACCTGCCGTTACCGACACAACAGATGGCAAAGCAATTGTTACCTGCAGGCTGAGCAGGTAAGCCAAAGAGGACATCCAAGCTGGGGTAGTCGAACTGCTGTTTGCGGAAGGTGGCCAGGTAGCAAAAATGAGTGTCTTCGATGGCAGCCATAAAGTCTTCGAAATTATCTGCGTTGCATGCAGATTCCGGTAGAGGAAGCCTCGAAAAACTGTGGGCGTCCACATAATGGCGGCCCCTCTTATGAAGGGCTCCATATTTAAATTGCCGCAAACGTACCGCATATTGAGCAAAACGGCAAGACAGGTCGCGGAGACGATCCAACAAGCATAGTGAATGGTGATCAGTAATGATAGCAAAGCGGCACCCGTAGATATATGTACACAACTTATGGACGACAAATATGACAGCTACCCACTCTTGGTCCGTCACGATATAAATCTCTTCGAACTTTCTGAATGAAAGGCTGGCATGTAGGCAGCGACATGCTCGGCGTCACCAAAATTCTAGACGAAGATTGCGCCGAGGCTGGTTCCAGTCGCGTTCATGTCGAATTGTGTTGTGACAGAGGGGTCAAAATGACAAATTTTGTTTCCGGAAGGGAGCAGGAACTTCAGTTGAGGTAACGAGTAAACGCAATCTCTATCCAGGTGAAGGGCTTATCCTTGCGCAGCAATGAAATTAGAGGCTGGGCAGTATCGACAAATTTGGGCACTAAACTAGGGAAGTAGGAGCTGGCTCAATAAATTTCTCAGCTCACGTTGCCATTCCGGTTGCTTGAAGTCACTAACTGCAGCAGCCTTTTTTGGTCTGGTTGCACACCGCGCTTGCCCACGAGATGTATTAGTGCCTCTAGTTGGCTAAAGTGACATTTCTTTGAGCTGAGGGTGAGGGAACCTTGGGAAACGCGCGTCAAAGCAGCATCCAGTCGATGACTATGCTCTGCAAAGACCGTCCAAAAATAACTTCGTCGTCAAGGTAACGTGAACAAATCTCCCATTTCAGGCCGCGCAGTACTGTGTCCATGAGCCTCGGAAATGTCGCAAGCACGTTGTCGCGCCTCATTTCAATGAAGCCATCTGTTGCAGCGTTGCTGCCGCCGTGTCGGGGCAAACGGCACTGAAGAACACAACACACAATCGGCCAAGCCAAACCAAGGACCCTGCCGAAACCAAGAAGACCTCGCGTTTATTGTAATGAATCAATGTGCTGTAGTTTAGCGGTGCAAGGGGCCGGTATGGCCAAAAAGGGCTATGCCAGTGTTCGTGACTTCACAGTGATGAGTTCTATGAAGTGGATGTGACGTGTCTGTAAGGCGGCCTAAAAATAGTGGCTGTAACGTGCCTAAAATCTGCGTGTAATATTATTCTGGCGAGGAATAATGGCGTGTATTATTAAAATTCACACTGAAAAAATCATACGATATAAAAATATGTCAAGTGCAAAAATTGGCTCGAGCGCTACTGCCTCACGTGAGCCCTTGAAACACGAGGGCGATGTATGCATGTGCTATACATATCTACTTTCACAGCTGCATCCTGTGAATAAAGGATGCGCTGCAAATTTATTGGGCTAATAACATGTAAGCCATCTTCCAGGAAACCTAGGAATGTATTGGTATAAGAAAACGGTTCTGGGCCGAGAAACTATGTCCTGTCATTATGCTTGGGAGAAATGTCTGTTTCTCTCCGATTCAGCTTCCCGGCAGTCCAGGAGGACGTGGAGGACGGTGAGCCTCTCCCCACATCTACCACAGGTTGGAGGTTTATTTCCAGTAACTAGAGAAAACGGGTACCAAATGTGTGTCCTATTCGAGACAACCAAATAGGACAACTGCTCGGCGTGATTTTGTTGCAGATGGTGATAAGCCTAGCTGTCGCTTTATTAAGTGCAGCATATTACTTGTTCGCGCTTCGAACAAGCGCTGCCAGTGACTTTATAGTTTTTTTCTAAGAAATGTCTCAGATCTGTGACAGGGACAGCAGCGGTATGATTAATGGGTTGCGATGCAACTGACATGGTCATTTGGCGCGCCAGAACATTACCATCGATATCCCTAAGGCCAGGCACCCAGCATATATTGACATGCTCAGTAGATATATAAGCTTTACACAGGACGGAGAACAGTTCAATAAGTACGGCATTTCGTTCTTACAGAGTGACATCAAGTTCCCTCACGATGCTTAGGGAGTATATATAGAATTTTTGGAGCTGTGATTCCCTCATATGCGTTACAGCCCATAATAAGGCACAGGCCTGAGCCATAAAGATTCTTGTTTCCGGATACAGTACATCGCATTCCGATAGAGAGAAAGAGAGAAAACATTTATTTATCATGAGATTGGGCGACTTCCTCGCAAGGCGGAGCCCTTAGTTCAGGGCTCCATTGGCTTGCGCCACCCCGAGTGCCCGCCGGATCAGCCGTCACTGCTATTGCGGATCTGAGCTGGTCAGCGCAGTCTCCCAGGAGGAAGGTGAAGTTGAAGGAATAGGGGAGTAGCCTGGAGGGTGTGGGCACTCCCAGGTTCAATGATATACTGTGGGCTTTCCTCCACAATAGGGACAGTATGAGAGATATTGTCTGAGGTGGAAGAGGTGAAGATAAAAGAGGCAGGGAAATGAATTAGTTTGAAGCTGTCGCCACGCGACGGCATCTTCTCAATTAAGGGAATTATGTGGTGGAGGAAAGTGTCTCCTGGTATCTCTGTAATATTGTAGAGTTCCTGTGTAGTTCAGTGCCTCTGTCGGTGCGTAGTCTGGGTTGGACAGCTCGTCCAATGGCGCCCAGTTAGCGAGCTCTCGGGCTACCGCATTAGCGCGTTTATTACCATGGAGGGAGGCGCGTCCAGGTGTCCAGACGATAGGCACCCTGTCTAACGCTGTGTGGTGTAATGATGTAAGGATGCGGTGTGTGTAGGGTGTCAGCCTCCCTTGTGCCAAACTCCTGCAGGCGGTCTGTGAATCAGTGACTACTGTGATGGGTCCATCCGGTGCGGGCATAGTTGAAGTGTGTACGATGGCTAGGGCCATCGCCCTAGCCATCGCCGTGCCACTGTCCAGAGGTGAGCGCGGCCGAAGCCCTCAGAATATCTGCACTATCTAGTACGAATAGACATAAGGCAGGTTTCTATGGGCAGCGGGCCACGTCGGTGTATAGGAACGGCGTGTTCGATGTGTCATCGCCAAACAGACGAGCCAGGGCTTGTGCTCTTGCCGTTATTCGGCCTTTATGGCGGTCAGGGTGCATATTCCTGGGAATTGGGGTCACGTGAATTCTGTTGCGAATGCTAAGCGGAGAAGTGTGCGGTCTTCCTGTTGTGGTTTTCTTGGTGTTTGGTATCCTAGCCAGGATAGAATGTGGCACACTTGTATTGTTCGTTGCAGACGTTGCAATTGGCCGTGAAGGTGACTTTCAACTAGTTCGCGGATGGTGTTGTGCACCCCCAGTCGTAGTAGGAGCTGTGCAGACGCATGTTGGGGTAGTCCCAGCACTGCCTTTAGTGCCGTATGGAAAAGGGTGTCCGTCTCGTGCATCTCAGTCTGAGCCAGATTATGATAGGGGAGGGGGTAGGTTAATCGGCTAATTATGAGGGCTTGCACAATTCGGAGTACGTATTTTTCTTGGAGTCCTTGTCAGCGGTTTGTAATGTCCTTTATCATGCGCGTCATTTGGGTAAGTTCTTGGCGGAGCACGTGTAGGGCATGTCTGGCCTTCCCGTTGTCTTGTATGTGAAGGCCTAGTACACGTAGTCTGTCTACTCTTGGAATAACGTTGCCATTGAGATGCGACGTGATGGCTGGTGGAATATCGGCCTTTTTGCACTTATTGAATACAAGCAGGAGCTACGACTTCTCAGCTACGCATGTGAGTCCCCCGGCTGTTGCATACTCGTAATATATTTACGGCTTCCTGTAGTGCGTCTTGAATGGCGCCGTCTGACCTTGCGGTCACCCTGATTGCAACATCATCGGTGTACAGGGCGTGCTGCACGTTCGGAAGTTTGTCGAGGCGCGGTGGTAGCTTTGCCATCGCCACGTTGAACAGGGCGGGTGAGAGAACCGAACCCTGGAGTGTCTCTCTGCCGGAAAGGTTTATGATATCCGACCGAATATCACCTAGACCGATGGCGGCAGTGCGGTCAGATAAAAAGGCTCGGACATAGACATAGATGCGTTTTCCGCATCGGGAGAATGCAAGATGGTTTAGAATGAGGCCATGTGAGACGTTATCGAAGCCCCCTTTGAGATCCAACGCCAGAATGGGTCTTGTTTGAGCTTTACATAGACTATCCACAACATCCCCTAAGTTGCAGGAGTATGTCCTGCGCAGTCAGACGTAGTCGATAGCCGAATAATGTATTCGGGAAGAATTAGTTCGGTTCGAGGTGAGGGTAAAGGCGATTTAGAACTACGTGCTAGAAAAGTTTGCCAATACACGAAGTCAGGGAAATGGGTCTGAGATTTTGGAGGTACAGCGGTTTGCGGGTTTAGGAATTAACGTGATATCGGCGTGTCGTCATTCCTGTGGAAGCGTTCCGTTTTTCCAATTGTCGTAGTAGTACGCAGTGAGTTACTGCGTGGCCTGGTCGTCGAGGTTGCGCAGCAGTGCATAGTGAATGCCGCCTGCTCCGGGCGCCGTGTTACGTCTTATGCCGTGTACGGCTGCCCTCACTTCTGTCTCTATAACATCGCCATCCAATTGGGTTTCTTCCTCGTGTGGATAGTCTTTGTACTCCGGTCTGTGACCTGTAGCAATGTATCTCTGTTGCAGTGTCTATAGTAGCGCGTTATCTTCCATTTGTTCTTTGTGGATGATAGTGCGGACGGTGTTCGTTGTGTGCATTCTTGTGTGCGTTGAGTTGATTAGTGCTTTCAGGAGCGACAGCGCTTGGTAACTACTTAGTGTGCCATTAAGGCGGTTGCAGAGGTTGTGCCAATTGCTATTGGTGAGGCTGGTGCCGTATTCTTCAGCTTCTGCTGTGATCCGGGCGATTCTTTGTTTCAGCCTACGGTTGTGCCCATGCCTCTTCCATCGTTTGGTCCGGCCTCTTCAAGCTTCCCAGAGATGGAGCAGATGTCTGTCCGCATCCGGTGTCTCCGTTGTTGCAGTAAGTTGCTTAGTGGCTGCTTTAAAATTTGCTTGTAGTGGTTGTCTCCAATTGTGTAAAGATGGCGCATCTTGTTTTTGGTTCGGTTGCGCCGGAAAGCATCCCAGTTTGTTATCTTAATTGGACGTTCTGCGGTGCTTATGGCCTCCAGTTGGACTTCTGTGGCTAAAATGCTGTGGTCACTGCCCAAATTCTCCATTAGGTTTTTCAAGAGGATTCAGTCAACCCATTGACCATTGTTAGGTCAGGGCAGGTATCCCTGCTTATGCTGTTGCCCGTTCTGGTTGGTGTGTCAGGTTCTGTCAGCAGAATGAATTGATGAATGTTCATGGCGTGGGATAGACGGCGGCCTATTAGAGTTTCTGTTTGGCACCCCCAGGCTGGGTGGGACGCATTGAAATCTCCCAGAATATTCATTTTTTTGGCTTGTTTACTGGCGGCCGAAAAAATTCCGTAGTCGTCTCGTCGCGATTTGAGTGCACTGTAGATAATAAGTAAAAACAAGCTGGTTTCATATCGATACCTAGGTACAACTTGTAAGAGCGCATGCGGAATATGGGAGCAGTCGAGCGTGTGCTCGAACACTGTGATTTGTTTTGGGCACAAGGGTGGCAGCTAGGGTTGGTTTGGTGGTGTCATGCTTGTCGGCGCATGTATTGTAGCCAGTGCGTGTGGGACTGCAATGTACTTCTTGAAGTGCTGTGACGTCTGGTGGGGGAGGCTGTGTGGCTACGAACTATGTGAGGGAACCTCTCTTACTTCGGTACCCTCTACAATTCCATGTACACACCCGGAAGGTGGTGTTAGTGTGCCTCTTAGGTTTGCTGGCCATGATCGGTTGATACCGCCTCGCTGGTGAGGGCACGTGCTGTACGAGCCCGACGGGTATAAGGGTGTTACCTTCTAGGTTCTCGAGTGGCGTTAGTGCCATGTTGAAGTGAGTCGTTTTGATGGCTGAAAGTTGAGCTAAATGTCCCACTGATGAATTGTCAGTCATGACTTGTCGTATGACCTGTTGTAGCATGTGCTTGACATCAGCCATGATCTCTTCCTTCATTTTTTGCATCTCCGCTCTCAAAACAGCCGTCATTTCCTCTATCATTTCGCACGCCTCTTGTTTGCTGAAGGAATTGTGAGGGCGTTTCTCAGGTGCGAATGTGGGTGTCTCGGTGAGCGAAAGCGTCGTTGTGCACAATGAGATTTTTGTCAAAATTTAACAAAATATCTCGTGCGTCCAAGAGAAAATAGCTAGTTGTTTTCGCACCTACATTACAGGCCCGCATTATGCTATAACTAAAACTTTAACAAGAACAATTCAGGTGTAAAAATTTCAAACATGAAAACATTTCAGCGTGCAATCATGTCCTTCGGACACGTTGAAAGTTCCGCTCGCAGCACACCGGGCTTTATCCGGCGTTGGGCAAACATCCGCTCGATGACCCGTGGAGGGGCATACGCTGCGCAGCTGCTGTCGGGGTTTATGAATGTAGCACCGGTATTCTGCTCCGAAATAGTAGATGTACCGCGGAACCCGAATCCCAGAGAACGTGATGATGGCCGTGACGCTGAATTTTCCATCATTATGGAATGCAGGACCTGAGCCATCGGTGATCGGATATTTGTCATCAGCGTTGTTGGCGTTGTGTTCTTTTCTATGCCCTTGATGACTCCTTTGCAGGAAGCATCCGGAGCAGCCACATAGGCCTGAACCTCGTAAGGCTTGTTTTCCAGACATATAGAATTGATAAGCTGCAGTCTTGCCGCCAGTTCTACGTCCGGTATGCGGACCACTGCGCCGTTCTGCTCTCGGCGTATGGGGATACTTACTTGATGGAGCGTGCTCTCGTTTAAATGAGCCGCCATGTCTACAGCTCGGGCTATAGAGTGCTGCGGCCTCGCAACGACGGCTGTATAGGACACCTCGACATGTGACTTCGAAGCGTCTGTCTAGAACTCTGTGAAGGGGTGCTTGGACTGGAGTTTTAGAAAATTAATTCTGATTTTGAGCTCTGGAGCGTGCTTTGTAAGCACAAGAAAAGATATGTCACATTCTACCTCCTGGCCCTCACAATGCGGTAACAGCTTGGTTGGATACGTTAAGTGATGTTAGAGGACGGCGACGTACATTTCATAGCTAAGCTCCCCACAAGCAGCGAGAAAGGCTGCAGCACACGTCATATCGCTTACGGTATTTGAACATGAATGTTGGTGATTAGAGTGTGTTTTGAGAAAATATGTGAGTCTGATCGATGTTCTCTGCAGATGGAGTGACCACTAACTTGATTCTACGCATAAGCTTTGAATAGGGCTTGTTAGGAAAGCGCCAGTGGCTCATCGAATACCTAAACGGTGGACAGGATCTAGCGTCCTTAGTGAGCTCGGGGCAGCAGAGTTATATACGACGACACCAGAGTCCAAGCATGATCGAATTTAGCTCTTGTAAACATTCGTTAAACACTTCATCTCGCTACCCCATGTTGTGTGGGATAGAAGTTTCAGTAAGTTCATTATTTTACACATCGCGCTTTAAGATATTGTCGCTTAGTAGCGACGGTGCAGATGACTGCAAAAATGTAATAGACGTAACTATCATTTTATTGGGCGCACCTATCCCCTCAAAAAGACTGTGACACTCAAAGAAGAACAGCAGCTGCGGACACAGACGGCGATCGTCGAAATCTCTGATCTGGACGTCAAAAGCGTCGACTTTTATATACGATTTATCGAACATTCCATAGTAATCGGTGGTGCCCGCGTGTTTTCCTGAAGGTTCTATACCATTCGCGTCGCGCATACATGCAATCAGATTACAAAGGTTCCGTGAAAACAGACAGCAGACAGAACCATCGATAACGTTCCAGAAACTTCCGCTACATATAGGCGCGTCCCGCGTTGAGCGATAACATTTGTTAGATTGTTGAAAGTGCTCGCCCGAAGAAGGCAAAGTCCACGTAGCAATATTCTATGTTTGGAATAAAGGTAAGCTTGGAGTCAAGAATAATACCTAGAAATTTAGACTCTTTGTTGACAAGTATTTGTTATCCTCACAGTTCTACACAAGGATCTGGGAGTATGCCTCTCTTGCAAAAGAAAGGCAAGTACTTTCTTTTTACAGGATTACAGGATTTGAAGCCTATTCGAATGAAGTTCATGAAGACCAAATAAAAATGGCCGGTGGTAATGAAGCACAGAGTGTGGTAATCTTAACAATAAAGAGTGTGCAGCTGAGCATTCTTGAGTAGCATCGCCAGTCTCCCCACAGCGTGCTTCGCGCAGTAAAATCACCCACGAGCATGTAATGTTCTGGAAGATGATCTATTAGTTTATAGAAATCTTCTTTTGTGAGACGATAATTTGGTGGTATATATATGGAACAAAGAGTTACCACCTTGCTGAAAAGAACCCCTCTAACTGACACTGCCTCAAGGGGTGTCTGTAAGGCCACATGGCGATAAGACACAGATTTTTGTGCAAGGAATGCTGCACCGCCACACTAGGCGTGAGTCTCGTCACGGTCTTTTCGGAAGATAGCTCAAGATCAAGAAAGACTGTGTGTGTTTTAGATGTTTCTCTTGAACACACAGCATTTTTCGACTATGTTTATGTAAGAGTTCTTTAACATTATCCAGATTACAAAGAAGTCCCCTAATATTCCAACATAATATTTGTGTATCCACAGTGAAAGTGATTTTTGCTGTGTCTCTTAGAGTAAAAGCTGTTAGCCCACCAGCGCCTTACCAGACCCCGTAAAGTGGAGCTTGTCTTTTTTGGCGCGCTCCTGAGAGCTGTGCCGATCCTTTGCGATCCTTTGGCGTCTGGGACGCCCGTGGACTTGACGATGGATCCATCACCTCCGCTGAGTTACTGGATGCTCGCTCGCGGTGCACCCTCGCGGGTGTTTCGGGCTTGTCTGTCCGAGCAGATGCCTTAGATGTTTTAAAGCCCGCAGGCACGGAGGACTGCGGCTCACCTTGTTGGGTGGCAAACAGTGCTGGCTGCTATCTCCTAGGGGGCTGACGGGGTGACTCGTGCCAAACTTGGTGTCACTCAAACAGCGCTGAAGAATGTGACACTGCCCCGCAGCGTCACATCAACGTAATACCGATTAAATAAATTGTGAGGCATGAAAGACGTCTGCGTGTTTAATGGAAAGAGATGTTCAATTTGACCTTTAGTTGAATGACTTCCTTCTTTTTTTCATGACAGACACGATCGCGAGTAAGCGGGATGATCTCCGTCAACGTTGACACAATGGGTAGCAGAGGTGCTGATGTCAGAGGTGTGGTAATTTGAGGCGCATTTTGCACCAGTAGAATGCCCTCAGCAGGTTTCAGACTCATGTCCGAACCATTTACACTAGAAGCATCGGCGCGGGTTTAGGATGCGCGGTCGTACGCGAATCATGCAGTTTCATGGTTCGATGTACTCAGGCAGGTTGCTAGTTCCAACGATGATAATCAAACGCTTAGCTGGGATTTCCTTCTCGTCGCGCCTTAGTTTATCTTTTTGTACATTTACAACGTTCTCACCTTTCCACCCTTCGAACAGTTCAGTTTCAGTCAATTCAAGCATTTAATTTTCCGAAACAACACCACACACAGTATTCGTTGACCTATGTAGACATAGAGATGGGAATGTCCCCGAATGCAGAAAGGTTGGTCACTTTGGTGTGTTGCAGTTATTCAGGAACCTCTAGCCGGAAGTCGCAGCTTGCCATCTTCGTTACTTAATAGCCAGGGCCTATGGTGTCAGTCGAGCCTTTAGATACTTCGAAAGCGGATGTCCTTCGGACAGTCTTTCTTCCATGCTCACTATGTATCGCAGTATACACAAGAAATGCTTCTTTCTGTTGGATAAAGAACTTGAAAGTTTTATCGGTGCGCCCCCTCTTGAGGGAGAGATCCGGGAGTGCAGGAAAATTATTAGCCATAAAATATCATAGTATTCGGCAGGCATGCCAGCCGCCCAAATCGGAGCCCAACTAGGGGACGCGACAGGAATTGAAATATTCACTTGTAATAACGCACGCGGTATATGCCTGATTTACCCAATATGAATAGCCTAGCTTGGTTACGTCACATAAGGTTAACCCTCGCTGCCTGGCAAATCAAAAGTGATACAGAAGAAGCGGAAAGGAAAGGAAGTCAGAGGGAGAGACTAAGATTGAAGAAGACTACAGCAAAATGTAATTTCCGATTTCCCCGAGTGGGTAAGCCCGAAGGTGCCGTCTATCTGAACTAGAGGTCAAAGAGGTGTGTTGCCTCCGCTGCAGGCCCTTAGATGTTCGCGATCCTTGAAGGTTCATGACCGTCAGGATCCCACTTTCACCAGAGACGGCTAAGCCGCGCACGGTGCGACGCGGGAGGGTCCTACTCTCGCGTGCTCGGGTACGTTGTGCCGCAACACACCGAACGACTGCTGGCGCAGATGCCCCTGGGGGGCCCGTTTAATGTCAACGAGCCCTCTATATAACCTGGCGGGTGGTGACGTAACCGGCGAGAGCAGACGCCGCAGCCGGCTAAAAACCCGAGCGTCGCTCGGTGGCACGCCTGAGCGCAGTGATGCGTTATGGTACTTGTTAATCGGAGCTCTGATTGCGTTCGATGCAAATCTACATCTTCCTTTTTTGTGTTGGAGCCATCCTGCAATATCGCACCACTGGAACAAAACAAAACAATCATGGTGGTCACACAACATAGCACTTCAGACGCTTCGACACGCTACAAGCACACTTTAACCGCGACACCAAAATTTTGACTGATCGTATTCTTGACGTTACGGTACAATCACTCTTCTTCGCGAGCGTGTCACGTAAGCACCCCGTTGATCCGCAAGCAACGGAACAAGTTGTCTTTCTTTACCATCATCTGACCCGGAAGTCTGGGCACTTGGCAGAAGGACCAAATTTCTGGCTGCACGACAGCTACGCGAGAGCCCATCGATTTCTTTCAATTTGCACTGCAGGGTCCGTTCTAATCACGGAGGACCTTGGTCTCTTGGCGTTCCGTAGAACAACATCTGGTGCTTTTGTGCTCCCAAAACTTAAAATGTTTTTGATCAAATTCACCACTCCTGGCATGACAGTCAAGGTTTGAGAGAGCGTAAACTTTTATGTCAAATCAACAAGACTTGAGTCCGGCGTCTTTTTAGTGGGTCTGGGCACCCGCCGCGGACGCGGTTCCGAGACCTTGTCTCGAAGCGGCTTCCTCGGCTCGCTGGACGGCCCAGAGTTGTGCTGTCAGGTCAGAGCTGAGCAGTGCGGTCATCCAGCGTGACTGGAGGCTGGCGGTGGAAGAGACGGAGGAGTCGGCACTGCCCGACTTGTTTGTTAGGTCCCGACACTCCCATAACATATGATTTAGTGTGGCTACCTCGCCACACGATGTGCATCTGTTTGTAGTGTACATGTCTGGATACATGGCGTGCATGAGTCTGGGGTTTCTGTAAGAGTCTGTTTGTAATTGTCTGAAGTGTACTGCTTGCGTCCTGTCTAACCTAGCGTGAGGGATTCGGTATATGCGTCTTTGTAATTGGTAGTGTGCCATGATGTCGTGAAAAGTGGTCATACGGTCCTCCCATGCCCAGACATTTGCAGTACACCCCGGGGGCTCGTCCTCCGATGCTGCTCGGTGAGTCAGGCCTCGAGCAACGCCGTGAGCCGCTTCGTTGGAGGTGCTCATTCCAGTGTCTGCCGGGATCCATAGCAAATGCCTTCGGTTATCAACGTCGGCCTCTCCCTGGTGTATGGGATGTCGCTGGAGTATCTGATACGCCTCTTGTGAGATGCGCCCATTTGCAAAATTGCGAATTGCCGTTTGCGAGTCGCAGATCACGTAAGTAGCTGTGGTTTGTGTGAGGGCCAGTGCTATGGCCGCTTCCTCTACCGCTTCGGCATGTGCCGTGTTCACGGTGACGCTCGTGAGGTGGTTGCCTCGGTGGCTAGTAACTGCCGCCACGAAACTCTTCCTTTCTCGATAGCGGGCTGCGTCGGTGAAGACCGCCTCCTTGTCGTTAGAGTAACTTTTGTTCATTTGTTGTGCCCTGGCTTTACGCCTCTCCGTGTGGTGTTGGGGGTGCATGTTGCGAGGCAATGGGGGTACGTATAGTTGCTCGCGTATGGGTCTTGGAATGTCTACTTTGACGCCGTGTTGCGAGTGGTATGTGATGCCGAGATTTTCAAGTACGTGTCTGCCCGGGCGGGTCTTGGATAGGCGTTCAAGTTGGGACACTTGTTGCGCCTCCACGAGTTCTTCGAGCGTATTGTGTAGGCCTAGTTCCAAGAGCTTGGTGGTGCTAACTCCAGGCGCAAGTCCCAACGCACATTTGTACGCCTTGCGTATGAGCGCGTTGAGCTTGTTTTTTTCCGCAACCGTCCAGTTGTGAAACGCTGCCGTGTACCTTATCTGAGAAATGACGAAGGCTTGTATGAGTCGGATGACGCTCCCTTCGCGCATGCCCGCGTGTTTGTTGGTGATGCGTCAAATGAGCTGCATCGTGCTGGCGGCCTTTGCCGTTATCTTACGAAGTGCTTCGCCATTGCCACCCTTATGCTCTATCATCATTCCTAGTACCCGGATTTTCTCTACTATCGGGACGGGTAGGCCATTTGATGCCGTTAATTGGATCTTTTGCTTTTCCAGGGGGGTGTAGCATTTAGGTGGGCGCCCCTTTCTGAGTCAAGGTTTGAGACATTTTTTTTTTCAGAAAGTACTCAGGCACCGATGTGATACCAAAAGGCAGCCTTTGAAAGCACTACCTTTCGTGCGGCGTTATCAAAGTGGTCAATAGCTGACTCTCAATGGACAACTTAATCTGGTAGCAACCAAAGCTCGCGACTGGCTTTGAAAATTGTTTCACCACTTAAGAACAATACTGTCACATCCACAGTGGACAGAGCATAACGTTCCATAAGTACACGGTAATTAGGGTGAGTGAAATCAACAGAAATTCGTACTGCGCCTGATGATTTCTACACAGGGACCGCTCCAGCGCACGATTTTGAAAGCCCGTCTACTCTTCGTGTTAAGCCCTGTCTCATGCTTATGTTTTACCGCATCTCTCTTGATGGAACGTGGCCTGCCACATAAACCCCATAGTGCACAGAGTTTGGCTTCATGGGGATGGCATACTCTCCCGATAGCGCACCAAACCCTTGAAACAGGTGAGAGTACCGATGCTCCTCAAGTCCTGAACACGCTACGCCGGCTACAAATTTAACCACCCCGAGTCATTCTGAGGCGTCTGTACCAAGCAGAACGAACCGCAACGAAGCAACGGCGACTACTGTGTGTTTGACAGTTGCCTGCCTCCAACTAATAACCGCAGTGAACTTTCCCAAAACCTTTAGTTGATTCCCGCTTCGTCCCGTTACAACTATGCGTTTCGTATCTAATTATCACGGTATCCCAGGGAAAGTTGAAGGTACCACAGATATTTCAGCGACCTTGTCTACTCTTACGAAAACTGGCGTTCAGTTAACATACACTTCTGTGAACTTGGCACTCACAGAGTGGTTGTCAGCAGTACCGAGAAAGTCCAGTGCATTGTCTTTCTCAAGTAAAGACAATGTAAAGACAAGTAAAGTCTTTTCTTGCGGATGTGGAGCCCTTCTTGGGACAGATTGTGCTAAAGTGTCGCTGGACGTGCAGTGGTAACACTTTTCTGCCTTCGCCGGGCACGCTAGCCTTCGATACTACGCCTACCCGCAGAACGGTACCGCTGAGCTTTGCCTTGAGGTGTCATGCCCACTACGCGATGTATGAGATGCTCCTTTCGAAGAGGTTGCGAAGACGCGCCCCTCTTTTCGATAGTATCCACGACCGTTTCCATTCTCGTAACAGATGCATCGTGGTTGTTTGGCAACTGTTGTTGTTGCTCGTGTACTGTTTCTTTGAAACAGGCCTTGGCGATGGCGCTGGCCATCGTGGGGTCCGCACCCATTTGCAGTGTTTTAAAGAGCGTCGCGTCTTTCTTTAAAGGTGCCGAAGTCATACCTGTTTCCAAGTGTGTGCGGAGTGTGTGACGAAGTTGTCCCCGGACTTGCCTTGATTCTTGCTTCTGCGGTGAAAGCAAGCGCTTTCGTAAACGACGTTGAACGGAGGTACGAAGTGCTTGTCCAACTTGTCTTGGACGACCTCACATTTCTTCGCGTCGTCTTCCGGCAAGCCGAAAGTTCGCAATATAGTGTTCGCTTGTTTTCCCATTGTCTAAAGCAAGTCCGGACTTGAGCTTCCTCGATGCACTCGTTTAATCCTGACACAAACCGTTAGTCGTTTTATTGTACCGACCATGCTGCCCATTCTGAGGTTCTCTTAAGGTTGAGGTTTGGTAGCGGCTGAATGGCGAACATTCATGAGAACGGAGTTAACTCATTACGAGGCATTCTGGTGTTGTCGTGCCCCTATGTAGAGAGATTCACGGCGAACAACAAGCACAGCGTGACGCTATTTTGCTGACATTAGTCGGAAACTTCTGACACTATGTCGCGTTGCTGCCGCCATGGGAGGTCAGACACACTGAATGAAGAACACGCCAAACAACCGACCAAGCCCCAGAGCAAGCAGCACCTCCTTTTATTGTCCGCAGGCCATTTATACAAGAGCGATAGCTCTCCTACTCCAAGTGCAAATCCATAAACGCCTGGCTCCATAAACATAACCTTCAAGTTTAGCCAAAGTATAAGTGGGACTTAGCCTGCCACTATCGGCGGATGCTGTGTACGCCGCAAGGGCACCCATTTATTGAAACCGATCTGCGATGCGGACTAAGTGCGCGGTTGCACGGGCCCCATCTTCAAAGTGATTTGCGATGCGTACAAAGTGCGCCGAATATTGGTAGCTTCGTATGCACTGTGCTGTCGAGGCTTAGTTCGCGTTCAACGAACTAAGCCTCGCGTTGAAGCAGCATGTAGGCCAATTAGCTCGCTGCTGCTGCCACCCCGAGGAGCGTCTCTGTGTTGTCGTGTGTTGCAACTGTACACGCGGTATTTGCTTACGGTGTCGAGCAGCATTTCTGTCTTCGCTCAAAGCAAGCAACACTGTGCTATCGCTCGAGAAATTTGGTTGAACTGCACACAACCACGGCAATTTTCTGGCGGGTGGTGACGTCGCCGGTGAGCTCGGACGTTGCAACCCTCTTGGAAGCCTCGGTGGAATGCCGGAGCACTGTGATTCGTTACGGTGCTTGCTATTCCGTGCGCTGGTTGTATTCTATGCAATGCTACAGGTGTCACAAAAGCAGTTTTCTCTTTGTAGGCTTAATACATGGGTATTTGCCACTAGCCCTCGGAGATCCTCAGCTGGAAATTGGGATGCGCAAGGAAGAGAATCGAAACATTATGAATAAGGGAAGTGAATACACATTCGCTTTTTCCACAGAGTTAAGACGTCGGTACCTGACGCTAAGCCTACAGAACTCGTGTTACTTTTTCATGAGCATGACCGTCGCAGACCAAGGGCTAGATGAATCTTGGATGACGCCCATCGCTAGGATGTCATCAACCTGTTGAGCGATAATCTTGCGCTCTGACGGGGACACGCGGTAAGGCTTCTGCCTTGGGGGATGTGCGGATCCTGGGTCCCTTTTGGGGCGAGCCTGCATAGTGCAAACGCAAGCTCCTTTAGTGTTCTGAGCGAAACCAAACGTCGCAGCTTGTTTGCTAAGGACGTGACCAGGGCTTGATGTCTCTCTGATCACAGTGACTTGCTTATCATTTTATAACGCAGCTCTTAGTCGCCTGTTCCTGCATTGAGCGCC
The DNA here is from genome assembly GCF_050947875.1 of Dermacentor variabilis. NCBI lineage: Eukaryota > Metazoa > Arthropoda > Arachnida > Ixodida > Ixodidae > Dermacentor > Dermacentor variabilis. The sequence goes on from NC_134571.1 coordinate 160,584,097, forward strand.
GGTGTCCCTCTTCGTTCTTGGCTTAACCTAAATAATTAATTAAACTATAGCATTTGCGTGCCAGAACCACGATTAAATTAGGAGGCATGCCGTAGCGGGGAACTCTGTTAATTTGGATCGCCTGGGGGTCATTATTGTGCGCCTAAATCTACGTACACAGTTGTTTTCGTGCATCGGCTGGGATTCTATTCCGTGACCTCGTACTCAGCAGCCGAACACCAAAGCCACTAAGCAACCACGGCGGGTTGGTTAGCCTAGTCAACAAGCATAGCGACGTATGAAGTAGGGAAAGCGAAGCGCAGCAGCGGAAAGAGAGAGTGTGATTGTGAAGAAGAAGAAGTGCTCTTTTGTGCAGTGCTTTAGGAACAGGACTCAACGAGTAATGAAATACGGCGATAGCGAAGAGAGTGTGAGGAGGAAAGCGGGGAAGAAGAATATAGGAAAAGTGTGAAAAGGAACGCGTAGTGCCGCACAAGACAGGCTCCGCGGCACGGTGGCTACAAGATGGCGCCAGAGTAGCGCGCGTCGTCTGTTCACCGATGACGCGACAGATACCATATATAGAAATAAAGCGCTGCATAAGCGGAAGTCCGTGTGGGGCTGCTGCTGTGAGTCGCGCCCACGCACTGACAATAACAATTACAATTAAGTTTATTTTCGCATCAGTACAGTGTAATGGTACGATCGAATCATTACACTGTACTGATGCGAAAATCAATGTCATTACCATTGTCATTGTCACCGTGTGTCTGTTTCTTTCTACGTTCTCGTTGAATCACGCTTGCTTCTTGTTAATTTAGTTAGTTAGCCAATGTTTACAAGTGTGTACGGCCGACAAAACTACTATCCTTACTGCGTACAGCAGTCTACAAATTTACAATTTCAATCGCTGCTTCGCTTTTCAGGAGGAACTTCGAATTTTCTTTCTCCAACAACCACTCGCACAGCGTCTGTTCACTCACCTTCGTGAGTTCCGCTGTCCTCTTGACCAGAAAATACATGGTTGCTCCTTCGTCATACTCATTGCGAAGTGATTCAAAGACGTTTGCAGCTAACCTCTTCGCCTCTTTTGTAAAGCATTGCACTTCGGTAGGACGCGGTACGCGATAGGCGACTGCTTCGGGGAACGCAATGTTTGCTCATGACGGTGCACTATTTCGCAGGAAGCCTCTGCTTCGTCTTTTTAGTGTGTGCTTCCTACTTTTCTTTAATGGCATGCAAAAAACATCTCACTACATCTGAACAATGGGCTCAAACCCGTGCTCAACTGATTGATTTATTTCCGGCGTAATTGAAGCATAATATTCCAATGTGCGTGCTTCTATTCTTGCAATGGTTTTGGCAGTAAGCAAAAAAAAACGAATTGCAACACAATTCCACACATTATATTGAGCCAAAGGGCTCAATTTAATCAACATGAAGGCCTCTCTGTGGGTCTTAAAATATACCCAATACGCTCAAAAATACCGTACTAAAGTGGCTAACCAAGAAACAGAACGTGCAATGACCGCACTACATGGCGCTGCGCCGGGTCACCGCCACCCCGCTTAGTAGCTTCCATCCTAGCAACCAGCTTGTGAGATGGAGTATAGTCCTTTTCAAGATTATGTAACGTAACAAATGACTTAAAAAATCGGATGATCCCACGCACAATGAGAATGGATGTAAGCGAAAGCTTCACATGCTGCTTGCTTGAATAAAGGTAATTAGCGGTGATGTTGTTGGCAAACGTGTAATTTCTTCAGCGTTTAGTCGAGCACGCGAGTAGCGACTTGATGTTACATGTTGCCACTTGTGCGCCGCTGCTATTGGTCTGCGTAGCCCACAGAACACACAGGAAGTCCTGTTTGCTTGAGGCGTTGTGCGTCATTGTTCATAATATCCCAGAGGGCTGATCATTATCATCGCCTCACACGGCACATTGCATCGTGGCAGAAGTTTTAAACGATAATTGAAATATGAGGCTGCGCGTAATTCAATTATTATAATTGTACATATTGAATACAAACATTCATACTATGCGGCGAAGAAGGTCCTGTTCAGCGCGAGGCTTTCTTCGGGCATAGATGTCCTCGACGCTGAGTGCACGCTTTGGAGCCATTTTGCTGGCGCATGGTCACTGCTCCTTCTGTATACGTGGCCAGCATGCTGTTGAGACGCTGGCTTCAAGAAGTCTTTTCGGGCTATGGGCAATTGTGATGTTTACACTATCACAGCCGAGCACGCGACCTCCTCCGCACAGCACCTCCAGTTTTGTCGCAAAGGAAAGAAAACATAGCACCGGCCATACTCATAAACTGCGCAACGCTGCCACGGCGGTGCCGGCTGCAATGCGCGGAGGCGAGCGCCATCTTGTTGTGGTGCAAGAAACACAGCGGCAAGTGCTGCAAGACCACCATAGCAACAGTGCCTGGAAAGTTGGGAAAAGCGGCAAAGAAGGCTTCGCTGTACTAACCAGTATTAATATTGTCCTACGGTAATATTCGAACACAGGTTCTCTAGAGCAGAAGCCAGATGTTGAAGCCATTTCGGAGGAGATGCATGTGTCGACGAGCGGCATAAAAGAGTGGAGGATGCTTGAGCTTCGCCTTTAAACGGACACTAAAGGCAAATACTTAGTCGAAGTGGACTGTTTAAATACTTTCCAGAAACTTCGCTACGCTTGTTTCGTGCCGAGAAAAGACTTCTTTTACGAGGGGATTGCATCTGAAAGGTCCTAGGAATTTTTCCACATTCAAATCTTCCGACACCCAAACAGAGGGGTGGTGACATTGCATACATCATCACCGCTCTTTGGCTGCCCTCGGTGAGTAAAACGGCGCCCGACACACCGCGGCACCGAGACAAGACAGGGCGGCGGATTCACCGCTGCAGCTGCTTTTTAGTCAAATTGCGTAGACCGTTCGGGCATTCCGCGACATAACACGGAAGTTGTATTCTCTCCTACTTGCAGTTTCCGCGAGTTTAGCGAGCCAGTAAAGCCTGCACAACACTACCACCTTTCTTTTTTATCCAGCGGCCGTGGCGCTACGCGATCAAGAAAGTGCTGAAACGCGGAAAGCGTCGGTGGCGCAGAGTCGAGCGAAAAGGAAACCTTTCGACCGGCTGCGTCGTAGTCAACTACAACTCCAATGAATTTTTTTCTAAACGTGAAATAGAACTGGCGAAATAGCATTGTGTTCCCTCTTATAGTACAATACGAGGATGTTATTTGCAACGAGTGGCTGAGTACTAGTGACAGAATTTAACTGTGGATTGCTTTCGTCATCGGGCAAGTGCTTGAATGTTCCGGCGGAGTCTCAAATCATGTCCTGCATTTACCTTCATTTCGCGATTATTAAGGTTCTGTTTGCGGTAATATTGACGCCATAGAGATTTTCGAACACTAATCTATCACTTTAGCTTGACTTAATATTTCCCTTTAGTGTCCCTTTAAGATTTGAACGCGATAGCATTCAAACATCCCTAACTGTTCCTCACGCGTCCGGGCAACTGCAGCTCATACGCAACAGCAAAGGGGCGTTCATAGGCCGAAGTCATTGGTGCGCGGGCAAGTGTCACTGGACGCCGGGCGCGTCGGAAACCTTCTGCCGCGTCCGGTTACGTCGGCTGTGCCAGTAAGTCGAACGATCGGCCGAACTACAGTTGCTGTTGTTCTCGCCTACGTGACGTAAAGTGTGCGCTTGCTCTCGCTACGTAAGACTATATTTAGCCTTTTAGTTTTACCGGGCATTATTATTATTATTATTATTATTATTATTATTATTATTATTATTATTATTATTATTATTATTATTATTATTATTATTAGAAATGAAAACATACAAGTACGCAAAGCAAACAGGGAGGGAGCAAGCTGGCAACTGTCACCGAGAGGGGCACAACGCCTGCTTACTCTTTCGGGAGGAGGGAATAAACAGAGCTGAAGAGGAGAAGATAAGAAAACAAAGAACTAGGAAAGAAAATAGGAATGCAACAAATGACAGAGACACGGACAAAAGAAAGTACAAACACGGAAAAAATGTCTATAAACGGGACGCCAAATTTATTTTCTGCATGGAAGTTAGCAAGGCACTATGGACCTGGTCTCGTTGAGCAGCACTTCCTTTCAGGAACAGGCAACCGTGAAGGGTCGTACACTTGAGTCCAGTGAGCCTATATTCCTTAATTAGCAATACACGTTGCGTGACAAATGCGGAACACTCCAATATAAGGTGCTCAAGTGCCTCTCAGGAGCCTCAGGACCTGCACGACGAACTGTGCACACGCTCTTGACGATACAAACGTTCGCGCACCAACACCGAGCCAACTGTTATTTTCACTAAGAGTGCTCTGGCAGTAGGAGGCAAGCCACGGCCACGAACACTGGGAGGTAGCGAACCGTTTGCAGTACCGTGGTCTGGGTGCTGCTTTAGGAGGTATCGGCCGATTAACACACAGGTATTGTCAATAATAGAAGAAATTTATTGGCAGTTACTCCTGTTGTGGGCACAGGCTCAAGAGAGGCGATCAGACTCTTCATTTTCAGCAATACCCACGTGCGCAGGTGTCCACTGGGCATTGAGGGACACCTTACGAGGCCTGTTATAATTACGGAAGATAACTGAAACAAAAACCTAGGCTTCTTTTTTTTCAATAGAAGAGGGGCAATGGAGCAAGAGCAAGCAACGTGCCGAAATGACAAATCAATGCTAGGCTTTCTTTTTCTACAGGGCTCACGGAAGTTCAAAGAGCGCTCGCTGTCTTATAGACGATCAAATCAATATTGTGCGTCTCCGCCCAGATTATTTTCCATTCGTCTCGAAGAAGAAATGCATTAACATTTCGGGCAGCAAAACTGGCCTAGGTTCAGAGTGCGTACGCAAGCACAACCTTCGTATCAAATATTACGTTTGAAACACAGGTGTGTCCGCTAGGATAACCTATAGAGAAAGACGCCGATCGACACCAAAACTGACAAACATGCCTCTTGCTCGCTGAAGGGACGTCGAAATCAAAAGCTTTGAGAATAAGCCAGCTCATAAGACTGAGAATCAGGTTAGGAATTTCCGACATATCGAACAACTACAGTGTGCACTGGCCATATCTTTAAGTGATACTTGCGGGCTGTAATAAAAACGATAAGACAATTACACTCCCCACATCTATGTCAAGTTTGCTGTAATAGCATTTGCGCTAATTGTTTTTCACCAACTTAGCCTGAATGAAATTTCGTTCCAGTTGGTCTTTAAAAAGACACTAAAGCGATACAATAGATCAGTTTAGACTAACGAAGGATTGTTTGAGAACCCTGCAGGCAGTCATTTCAAAATGTAGTTTGATTATTAGACAACAAAATGAAGGTCCAAGTATCACTATTTGAATTTCGCACCCGAACCCCAGCGCCGCTACGTCACTATGACGTCAGCGATTCCAAAGTACGCTTTCGCATTTCGGCCGCGTTTGCTGAGTAAAGGTTCCCGAAACTTGCCATGTTTACTATTTGCTTCTTTCAGAACACGGTGTAGTCAGTCTGTACCGCTATATATAATTACTAGGCCCTAGAAGTTGCCTTCAAACTCCAAGACGTCACAGCCACCAGCTGCGGGTACTTAAGTAGGATTCACCACTCGTATATCATTCTTGCGCTTTTCCTGGCTTACCACACGCCTTATCGTTGTAAGAGTGGTGATTTAGGTGTAGTAATTTACTGACGCACAAGAAATATTGTTTCACTGTGGTGTCCCTTTAAATGCGTATAAAGTGCCATTTCGTTTTATTATTTAAATATATCTGTATGTGTATATATATATATATATATATATATATATATATATATATATATATATATATATATTGCTTCGAAGACCCCACAGGCAAGGCGGAGTGGAAGGCACAGCTCCCCGTAGCCGCGAACGCAATTGCGGAAGTTTGAGGAAGCAAGATGATGTAAGTATACCTAGGGGTGTAGGGAACGCTTAGATCTGTCTCTCGGCAACTCTCATTACTAGTGAACTTTACAATCAGCTCCGTGACAGTTAGTATAGGCATAGGAGGACCAAATTTTGTTCTTTCATGCGCCGTGTTTTCTTCGCTTTTGCACGGTCCTCAATGCACGCACAGGATAGACTGTACGCTTAGCTGCGGTTGACATCGACAGATATCAGCCACCAAGGTGCAATAATGAAGTGAGTGACATCCTCAAATGTGCCTCTAAGATAAGGAAACAAAGAAGCAAAGAGGCGTTTGCAGATAGTTGTTGTTTCACTTGGCCTACTCTGGGTATCCTTCATGCTGCATATGCAATTAGAAATAAGTGAGGCTGAGCAGCTGTATGCGCCCACTCATATAACCCGGCAAATACTAACGGAGATATGAGAGTTAAGTGGTATGGACAGAGAAAGCAGGCTACTCTTTATACATCGGAGAACCATATTCTCCCACGCTGAATGCTTGTTCCCAACCTGAATTATTTCTAAAGTGAAGGCTCTTCTAAATAAGGTGTGCATTAAGTAGCCGAACAGGAACAGCGTCTGGAGCAGTTGCTACGGTTATGGTTTTGCTTCCATTCGTGTTGTATGAACACGTCGGTTTGGTGATAAAAAACCGCGTTTCTCTAAATGTCCCCTGCTGCATTTGCCACGGTTTATTTATATGGAAGCTTCGTTTGGCTGGTTGTGGGCATTTATGATCAACATCTAGTGTCTCTTGTACGGCGCATTGGTTTCTGGGCGGCGGTAGCACATGATGGGGGACAGCTACTATGTATCGAGTCTGTTGCGTGGCACAGATGCATAACCTAAGCTCTGGGTGTGCTGACTTGGCTCGCAGCCGTGGAAAAGTCTGTGAGAGATCATCCTCTTTGTGGATGGGAGGCGGGTTTACTATAGCTGCGCGCTACGACGTTTAGCCAAATTTTGTAGATGTGCATGTTTGCGTTACTAAATCAGGGATGGGAAACGTATGAAGGAGAATACATGCTGTCGCAATAAGCAGCAACCCTGGCACTGTAGGGGGCCGGTCGCCCTCCGCAATCAGCGGTGAGGAGCCAACGGGTTGCCAAGGGCAGGCCTGCGTGCGCTGCTGCGCAGGTCGCACGCCGAAGGCATCGCGAGACCGACATCCGAGAGGCAAGCTTCTTGAAGTGTTTAGCCAGCGCTTCTCAGGAGGAGGAAACTGCTTTTAGTAAGACACTTGTTGCATTACTTCGTGAAAATTCGACCAAATGCGCCTCCCTCGGATCAAATTCTTTGGAACCAGTACAGGCAACCTGACCTAAGTGATAGCTAGGGTACTGGTTTTACCTTTAAATGTCACGAAGCCTTACGCTCTTTCTATTTGTAAAGGACAATAGCGACGTGCTGACACGTGCGAATTCTTTGCTACACTGAATGTGTAGCAATGAAGCTGCAGACCAGGAACCAAGAGTTGAGCACGACGACGCAGGCTAGCTGGTCGTCAACTCGCTATGCCACGTCATCTGAGCCATATTGTCGCATGTAAAAATACCTTATTATCAGTGCATTTAGCATAAGCTCAACAAAATAGTAACTCTTGTACTCAGTTTTTCAACTAATCTGTTAGAAATGTCTTGATAAAGACTGTCCTATGTTTTCATGTAACGTGCGCCACTTTGTCGGTTTCCGGAGAACTCATTTGCTCATCGGAATTAATTTGCCTCGAGTTGTCGATTGCTTCAACCTCATCATTTCCTCTGGTTAGCTCAGTTGGTGGAGCAAATTCTCGAAGGACCTTAGTGCAAGGTTCCATCCCGAGGTGGGGATGCTTTTCCCCTTAACTATTCTGGTTTCCTTATATAAAGAAAACACACACAAAGTACTAAGTTTCTTAGTAGCGTCGCACAACTTTGTGATGGATAGCGATTTTTTCCTTTCATGAAACTTCCTTTGCGTCGCAGATATCTAGAGAGCAGTGCATTTGCACATACTGTGCTGACATCAAATTGTTTAGTAGCGGCAGTTCACTAGCCAATACGCTGAGTGGGCTGGAAGACCAGTAGTTGAGTGTTGTAAATGCATTTGTCGGGGTTCTTTACACTATTACGAGCTGTATATTCCTAATAATATATTTTTATTGCATCCCCCTCTTCCTGTTTGTGATCCGAGATATCGTATGGATGATTCCTTCGCACACCTTTCAGAGCTTAGTGATCGCGGATGCTTTCACGCCCTTGTTGTTAATAAGTAGCCGGCAAACCTGTAATAGGTGTGTAACCTCGGAAATAGTTGTGCCGTGGACCGACATTTCCAGCGGTGAAGTTTTCCCCTTCCTGCGCAAGACGCGGAGTTCCTACTTTTCCGGGGAACACAGCTGTACGCATGCTGCTGCGTACTTTTCAACGGTGCAAAAACGAGTTGACTGGGGAGATCGTCATATTGTTCGTGGTATTCTTTGAAGTCGTTTATCTCTTAGAATACGGGAGTCTTGGTTTAAAGGATAGAGTATCGGCTTCCTAAGTAATGATTACATAGAATGATGCGCACTATGTTTTCAAGCTCCGTAGCTATCAAGTACAAAATGTCTCTCTCACCTCTACGTCGGGCTCAGAAAACAGCGGGCGCACGCCGATTCCTGTCGCCATTACAACAATGTAAATGATGCACAGTAGAAGTCCCAGAAGGCTGGCCTCATTCAGTTTCCCTCGCAAGAAACATACGATGCCTACTCTAGCCCACTGACATTCACATTGCGATTGTTCAGGAAATTGAACAAATTTCACATAAATTATATGGGAAAGTAAGCACTAAAATAAATACTACTATTTGCATAAATGGCACCACGCACACATCCCCACTTAAAAACATACATAAAAAGATGGATAGCCTCCGGAAAGTGGGCGAAGTAGCTTAAGAATCCTAACGCATTAGTACCTCGCCACATCTAGCCAGCCACATTGCGTAATTTCATTCCACCTTTCCCAATCAATCACGAAGATATTTCCAATCTTTGGGCTAATCGTGCCGCATTCCGCTGCGATGAAGACGGACCAGTCCCTAGTCTCCATGGGAGCCACCCACGAAGACACGAGCCAAGGACCTCGAAACGAGTATGAACACAAACTTCTAATGCATACCCAGTCCCTTATCTCCAGTGGCCCAAATAAAGAAAGAGATTCGTTGGAGAGTGCTACATAATTACACGTTGCCACTGTAGGGGCGAATCAACACCGACCAAGTTGAGCACATGCTTCAACGTAGTGATATCAGACCATCCTGCAGTCTTTGGTCGTCTGCCGTAGTACAAGAAAAATTGATAGCCGTTCCACCCTGTGAAGAGGGAAGTACAGCGAAGTTAGTGCTATGGTTGATTTTACTGTCTCCGGTACCTCGACGACCCACAAGGGAAAGGTTTCGATGGTGGGACCTCACATCAGCGACATGCATTTTGCTCCACGCGATATGCAGAGTCCTGATATGCGTCCCGCTTGCCTTTCGCCTCCATGGCCTGATCATCTTCGGTGGTATTCGCTCGACAGCTCGGCTCGCAACGATGCTTTTGCTGCACGTCTGTTCTCGACATGGGCGACTTGCTCGTCTTCTGGAAGAGCTTCGCCGGCACTCGATGTTGTCAGACTATGTGCAGTGGGAAGGGCGGCCTCAGGTTGTCGGCGGCCCATTCGCAGTTCTGTGTGTGCCGACGCTCATTGCATTCCCGCAGTTCTTCCGGTCGAATAACACGCGTCCTGCCCATGCCGAGTCCAAACTGCAACTAATAAAGGTAGTGGCGCGATCTCTACGTCACGATGCAATGATGCACACCGATCGGTGGATACAGATAACGACGTCTCATTACGACGGCTACGCCAATCACGGCATGCGCTCTAGTGCACCGCACAGGTGACAGCGGATCACTGCGCCGCGTAAGAACCTAAAAGCTAGCGACATACTTTTATCTTGCCATTACCGCTGGCGCGAGGAGCATGCGAGACGGCAGGAGAGAAGGTCTGCGTCTTAAGCGCCATCACGCGGTATTTTTGCGCCCTTTTCTCTATTGTTTTCCTCTTTTCGGCGTCTCGGTGCACTCCCGGCCATGACTGTTGGCCATCGAGTTTCCGCCACGAGGTTATCGCAAAGGATTTCGTATGTTTGGGCTGAGTTTCATGGCTAAGTGCGTCATTGAAGAACTCAGTTTTTGTTTTGTTTTATATTAGGCATTGATTTTAAGAACGCTGTAGGCGTAAAGGTGTACGAACAGAGATTTTGTTGACGCGGTACGGAGCTCAGGCGGGGGTTAGCTTATGTATGTGTGCTGCTTTCGGTGCTCGTTCAGGTACGGATTTTTGTATTAGTACTCGAGGCTAAAAGGAATTTGTCCACCAAACTAGCTTCAAAAGCCTCTAACTGGGAGGAGGCAGCCAACCGGAAGCAACAAAACAAGCGCTCAGTTACGCGCCGCAAAAAAAGCACAACCAACATCTAGCCAGTTGCATAGCATTCTATCATCGCTCCTAGTACCGAACTCAATAATCAAGCATTGAATGCCGTAAATATTCATGCGCAATCCACCCCACAACAATTTTCAATGTCTCGCCTCGTGTAACTCTACGGCCGGCTTCTGAAGAACGAACAGCGACGGCGAGCTACGAGGGAAAAAGCGATCTACGAGAAAGCCAGGAGATGGAGAGACCTGGAAAGGAGGAACGTCGCTGCCTATTAGTCTTATTCAAGGGCCTTAGCGCCGCGGTATTTCACAAAGTCGGGATAGAGACGGCGGTCCTGGCGAGGAGCATACACAACTTCGCAAAGACGCGTCGGGGGCGGAAAGCAGTAAATATTTTTAGTCTACGTCCACGGAGACGACATCCGCCAGAACCTAGCCACAGACAGCTGCGCCGTAAAAAGATGGCTCGATTCCTTTCTATGTGCTCTATCGTAGCCTCAGCCACATTACGCGAAGTAATGTCTACCCTCTACGGCGCATAGATGACGCCCTGGATTGTATACGTGGTGCTCAGTTGCTTTCTGTTTTGGAGTTGCGAACGGGCTATTGGCAAGTACCGATGTATGAGTCCAACCATTCGAAGAGAGGTTTCATTACGCCTTACGGCATGTATGAACTTACACTGATGCCATTCGGCCTATGCAATGCGCCCGCAAAAATTCAAAATGATGATGAACAATATTTTGCGAGGCCTCAATTGGAAGACGCGTTTTTGTTATTTAGACGACGTAAAAATTACGTACCGATTTCTCCACCCACCTCACGCGTGTTCCTGAAGTTCTTGCGCTGTCACTGGCGGTCTTCAACTTAACTTGAAAAAGTGCTGCTTCGAAGCCCTCCAGCTGACCTTACTTGGCTACGTCTTTCCAAAAGACGGCGCCCATCGCTTTCCTGGCAAGCTTCGTGCTGTGGCAGATTCTCTGCGGCCGACTACTGTGAAAGAGGTCTGAAGTTTTGTGGGTCTCTGCTGTTATTTCCGTCGCTTTGTGCGAATTTTTGCCTGCATCATCGCACCCCTGTAAAAACAAGTGGCTGGTACAGGCTACGTTCGCGATTTCACTACAATATCTAACCAAACCTTCATCATTTTGCATAGTTCGCTTACCTCACCGCCCCTTCTACTTCACTATGACCCGGATTCTCTGACCAAAGTTCACACGGACGATAGCAGCGTTGGTCTTGGAGCCGTCTGTGCGTTGCACAAGTTTAGGTTCCTGGTTTATGTGGTTACTTGCGCGAATGGCGTTCCCATAACGGCAGAGATCAATTTTTCTTCCACAGAACACGAGCGCTTGGCTATAGCTTGGGTTTGAAGGAAATTTTGGTCTTACTTGTAGGGCCATGCCATCAATGTTGTGACAGACCACCACGAGCTCTTCAGGTTTGCGTTACTGAAAGACCCTTTGGGAGTCTTGGAATTTGGCCTCTTCGGCTCTAAGAATTTGACATTATGTCATCCATCTTTCCGAGCGTAAATATGCTGACACAGATGCACTCTCCCGATTGCCCATGCGTCCGACGATGCGCCGCCCTAATCGAGGGAGTGTCCCGTTGCTATGCTCACTATTACTCATATTTTGAACAGAGAAAAGATCCATGGACTGTGTCTCTCACAATGTTCTCAGCACTTCTTTAATGGCTATATGCCATTGAGCTCTTCATCGTCAAGCCACTCATTTCGTGCTACGAGACGCCCCCTTGTATCACCGGAACTATCCGCCAAACGGTCGCAAACGGCTCGTAGTCATCCCTCTCAATTTACGTTCCGACATATGCACGTGTTTCCTTACCGCCCTGTAAAAAGCTCATGCTGGTTTCCTCAAAACCTACGAGCGGATCCGTGACCGGCACTACTTGTACGGCATGCATTCTTATGTCAGCAAATGCATTCTGTCATTTTCAGCCCATCACCGACGCAAGACACCTCCTCATACGACAGACCCACTGGAACCTTTACCATGTCCTCCACATCCTTTTGACGCAGTTGGTATCGACCATTATGGGTCCCTTGCATTCACTGCTAACATAAATCTTTAAATAATTGTCGCAGTAGACTATCTAAAATATACGCCGAAACTGAAGCACTTCATTCGGCTGCTGTGAGCGATGTCCCCGCATTCATCTTATGGCATATCAACTTACGACACGGAGCACCGAAACAGCTGGTCAGCGACTAACGCAGTGTCTTCTTGTCTGACGTTATAGATCAGTGACTTGCAACGTGCCGTACTTATTCACCGCACATCTACAGTGCGTCACCCACAGACTAACGGTCTAACGGAACGCTTCAACCGCCCGCTTCGGCATAAGCTCACGATGTACGTTGCCTCTGACCATTCGACGTGCTCCTTTGGTCACGTGCGCGTATAATACCACAACTCTGGCTGCCACAGCCTTCTCACCATTTTTTCTTTGTGAACGTGAACCATCCTTTAGCCTGGCGCCTTACTTCTGTATCACCCGGACGCCTCTGAATTCCGCCCTCTTTCAGAAGTTGCTCGGCATGCTGAAGAGTGTCGTCTGGTGGCTCGCTCATTCACGTAGGATACACAAAGAAAGCACCTAAAAGGATCTCCGCGGCCACGATCAGTCCACACAGTCCTTCACCGTGGATTATCGCATCTGGCTTTGGCTGCCATTCCACTTTCCTTGCCTTAGACAAAAGTTTGTACCAAAACTGTACATCGAATGTGAGCTATGTGGTCGTACCGGTGACGCCGTCATCGGCCAAGGGGCGGCGCCGTGGCTGCGAGAGCGTGCACGTCAGCTGCATAAAGCAGTACCAAGACCTCCTCGAGGTGCCATCCCATTAGGTAGCCAGGATGGCTCATGTTCGGCGTGGGTGCAATCGTACAGTAAAATACGCATGCACCGCTGTAGGCAATGCCATCGCTTCTGCGCGAGACTCATGCTCGTGCTGCTGATGCCAAGACCTAGGACTGATCATAGAGAGCCCTTTGCCGTCCCTTGGACGGAATTTATTAAATACGCTTTTCACCACATACTCAGTGATTAAGGTTTTTCAGGCCGTTGATTTCGAACCCTGTTCCCTCAACACAGAAGCCCCAAGTTCTAACCATTTGTCCATAGACTTCACAGTGACCAAGGTTGCCGGTAAAACGGCTACATGCAAACATATGTATAGACATAGATAGATAGAGAGATAGCCCTCGGAGGATTCTTCGAAAACCGTAAGAATGCTAATGCATTAAAATATTCCTGACATTCTTTGTGCACTGGGAGGAATCGAGCCCACGTAACATGGTTTCCTCAAGAACATCAGTCCGAGGCTTTAGCAGGCTCCGTGAATCTGCGCTTTATAGCGAACACCTTTCGCGCCAAAGCTTTGGTGAGCTGCGCCACGAATTCGCTGCGCATGTGCCCTTCTTCAGTTAACCTCTCGCCAACTCGGGTCACGGAATATGTCCAACTAGTTGTGTGCCAAGCGAGGTCACAATTCTGAGGGTCCCCACACACCGGCACGCATCGCATGCCGTCTGGGAGCCCGCGCGCGAACTTCTCGGCTGTGCCGTCTATTAGTGCAGCCTCTTCAGGAAGAAGCACGAAAAAGACTCGTTCTGGCACGGCGCATTTCTAAGCGTTCGCACGCACCGGAGCGCCATTCATTTCAGAGGGCACGCGCATGCTCCGTGGTGGCGCAATGAGGTGGATCTGGGTGTTGTGAGAGAAGCGAGAAAGAGGAGTCGCGCTGAAGTTATATAATACATAACTGGTTTCAACGACGGCAATATGTTGTGTCGCTATATTGTCTTTCTTCAATGCTCCTTTTCCGATTATTCTGTATCTATCGAACCTGGGCTGTGTGACCATGCTCTTATTGTTGTATCATTCCCCTTGAATGTTACCCGCGCGCATGGCACGCATGCGCTTACAATTGAGAAAAATTTTGCGCAGGCTTATGATGTGCGGATAACAGATTATATGGACTCTTGTCTTTCTGAATTTTGCCAGAATGACGTTCTGCAGCTGTGGGAAATGTTTAAAGTAATGTGTTTATTCTGCATTGATGAATTTATACCTAACAAACTTAAAAAGCCTGCTAAACATACACCATGGATAAATAGACGCACTATTCAAATAAAACGTAAAGCCAAACGCCTAAGAAAGAAAGGCCCAGCTACTGACAATTTAACCAGAGTTCGTGTCACCCTTTCAGAGGCCATTGCAGAAGCAAAAAAATTTTATTTCAGCAACACTTTACCAAATTTTATTAAGGACGATCCCCAGAAGTTCTGGAACCTTATTAAGCAACGCAATAAATCCATAACGAACATTATCCATGATAGCATTCCAATGACTGATCCCAAGGCTCTTGCTAACCTTTTAAATGACCATTTCCACAGTGTCTTCTCACCACCAACTGAACCCTCTTTCCAAACTTCACCATCCTGCTGTTCTGACGTTAACATTTCTCGTGAAGGTGTACTTAACATGCTCCTCCGGTTAAAAGTAAAATCATCTGTTGGTCCAGACGGCATTCCCAACACCTTCCTTCGGCGTTATGCGGAACATTTAAGTAAATTCCTTGTAGTAACCTTTCAGGCCTCTCTACATTCCGCGGTACTTCCGCTCGATTGGAAAGTAGCACGTATTGTCCCTATACTAAAAAAAGGTGACCCAAGCTCAGTCCTAAAATACCGTCCGATTTCCATATTATCCTCTTCTTGTAAATTAATCGAACACATTGTTGATGACTACATTAATGATTTCTTAAACAAGCGTAATATTTTATCTCCTCTCCAACATGGCTTCAGGAAGGGGCTCTCGACAGTCACCGAATTAATCACAGTCATTCACTGGTTTGCTTCTGTCCTTGACAAGGCTGGACAAGTGGATGTGATATTTTTGGATTTTCAAAAAGCATTTGATGTAGTTCCTCACGACAAATTAATTTGCAAATTAGAATTCCTTGGTCTTCCTGCCTTTATCCTGTCCTGGGTTTCAGCTCACTTGACGCGTCGCAAACAGTAGGCAGTGATTGATGGGCCGCAGTCGGATTCTCTTTCGGTAACCTCTGGCGTGCCTCAAGGCAGCGTCCTTGGCCCGCTAATATTTCTTATTTATTGTAACGACATAGTTGGTGTAATAGAGGCCCCTGTCAATATTCGTCTGTTCGCAGACATCTTTTTTAACGATATTAATACAGTTCATGATCAACTATCTCTTAGTTTGGCCTTAAACAACATTCTTGAGTGGAGCAACAAGTGGGGAATGAAACTTAACTAAGATAAATCTGTGCTTCTACGTATAACAAATAAAAAACTACCCCTAAAATTTTCATATTCTATTGGCCAAGATCCCTTGGCCGAAGTGAGCGAGTACAAGTATCTTGGAATTACAATTACTAATAACCTAAATTGGAATAGCCATATTGCTGCTACCGCCTCCGCTGCTTTCAGAAAGCTATGTCTACTTCGCCATAAGCTTAAACATGCATCCCATGAAGTAAAATCCTTAGCCTATACTACATTTATTCGACCCAAATTGGAATACTCGTGCGTTATTTGGGACCCGTTTACCAAAATCAACATTTATGCCCTTGAAAGGATACAGAGAAGTGCCATACGTTTTATTTTTTCCAAATACGGCCGAGAAAAGTCTGTTTCTGAATTACTGCGGACAAATGGCTTTCACACCCTTCAAACGAGGCGAAAAATAATACGCCTGCAGTTCCTCTACTCCTTGATAAACCTTAAATTTTCTTAAGATCCTAGTGCATACATAACACTTTCCGCATCCAGGAAAACCCGTCATTCCCACCCCCTCGCTCCCTCCCCCTACGTTGCCAGGACAAACCTCTTTAAATTTTCATTCTTTCCTCGAACCATAGAAGAATGGAACCTCATCCCTTTCCATCATCTGAACTCACCTGAATCAATTCAAACTCATAATATTAGTGTTTCCTAAATAACATTGCTGTTTCGTGTTATATTGTTTCATTCCTTGAATTTCATAATTTTGCAATTCTGCCTTTTATACATGTACTTTTATTTGTTACCATGTCCCTCCTGCTTGGGCCACACGGCCTGCAGTATGCTGTAAGTAATAAAATAATAATAATAAAATCCCGAACGCATAACCATCGACAATCTTCGCGAGATGGGTTCAGCCATTTCTTTTTATTTTAATGAAGGCATTAGAACTTAAATCATATCCTGCACAGATATTTCACTTGTCTCTGTCGTAGAACGGATTGCTCTTACTACCATTGTGCAAATGCTTTGAATATTTATTGGTATTTCTCGGCTCTTAGCTAATAATGGGCTTATCTGTGATATAGGTCACTAACTCCTCGGCGCCCTTCTAAAGCGAAGCACTCAGTCTCGTGGCTGCATTGCTTTAATATAAGAGCACGCTCGTAATACCAGACACGAACACTAGTCAACAACAGCGACTACGTCTTACTGTGCAACTTAACAAAGTCATTTAAAAATAATATTAAGTTATTTGAAATGGAAAATGAATCGTAAAAGTACTATGAAGGCATCGATCAAACTAAACGGCACCTTGTCTTATTCACTTATCCATTCATTGTTCCCGTGAAATGCCGGTGCATTCGTAAAAAAAACCTATGCTTACCTTGTTTATAAGGATGCGGTCTGTCGTATGATTGGTTCGGTAGGTTACTTAATAGAATGCATGATATTCGAGCGTTTAATCCCCTCGCTTAATCGTCTGTGTTGGTAATCTGCGTCGTTCTTATTTCATGACCGGTACCCTATTTCATTTCTGCACATCCTTGGAGAGCGTTTGCCTTGTCTCCTCGTAATTTCAAGCATGTGTCAGACTTATATTGCAATCTCATCCTGTAATGTACTGTCTATTCTTTTGGTGGGTAATCGTTTTTCCATATGAACTACATATTAGTACCACTGCCGGCCTCATAGGCTGGCAGTACCAAGTAGATAAATGTACTAAATCTCCTTGTATGCGACCAATATTCCTCAATTTACCTCATAATTAGACGGCCTGATAAAGCGCGTTTTAAAAATAAAATGCGTGGAATGTATACGCTGTCTGTGGGGACGTTCCTACGAATGCTTTCCGTCAATAAACTCTTGCATGCCACTGATAGGTTTCCCTTATTGGTCATACGATGTCGGGCTTACCGCATCCTTACGACCGTCGTTGCGTACTCCAGGGTAGCGTATCATACTCCTGCTGAGAAGTAGCGACGCCTGCCTATCGAAGCTCGACCGACGTTACTGTTGGGTAGCGTGGCGTTGTCGGCGGGCTGCAGGTATCCGGTAGACCATGGCGTCCAAGCAAGGGCGAGCCGATTTCTAGTGCGAAATTTGCACGGTTTACTCAAATGTAGATGAAAAAAATGAGAAGAGCATGAAATGATTAAAAGTACATTTCGCAGCCCCTAAATAGGCTCTCTACAATTGTGGGCGGGATCTTGCTTCCGTCGATGTCACGTGACGGGCACCGAAAAAGGGCCCCTCCTCCTCTGGTTATACCGAGCGTGCTGAAAGGAAGAAGTCGTCCCGCCTCCCGGAATTGTAGAAGTCTGTCCGCCTCTTCTGCGCTTTGCGGGTTCGTGGAAATTCCCTTCTAGGTTCAATTCGAGGAAAGGGCCTCTCTAAACTCGCACGCACGCACGCACGCACGCACGCACACGCACACACACACACACACACACACACACACACAAAAGAGGCTGTACACTGTGGGGCTTCCGGCAGACAGGTAGACACTCGAAACGGCCATGGCGAATTAAGAAGTCACGCTTCATTTCGACGACGCCTCGTGGAAGATGGTCGGATGAAATTCCTTTCGCCACGTGGTGTCAGACGCCAAGCCTAACAGCATCTCTGGCGGGGGAGGAAGATCCCGATGTGTAGGGCCAGCAGCCGCTGTACGAGGGATCGGCGTTTCGGTAGCAGAATTCCCCGTAGAGGTGACGAACCCTTAGTTCATAGCAGGTAGATTCCTGGGACTGGTCATCAGTCCTCGCGGCGCTCTTGTGACTTTTCTCCCTGGTGCGGTCCGGTGAAATTGGTCTTGCAAGCAGGTCTCGCCACTTTTCGTCACCTGCGTGGGCAAGCAATCACCCCAGAACAGTGCCGGACCCACCACCACAAGGCAGCGAGCACAAGGCCACCCTCCCCCAAGACACACCCGGCTTTAAACAAAAAAGACAAAACCCGCTACACCTTTACCATTTCCTACGCGCGTCCTCCCCCCCCCCCCCCCCCCCGAACCCTAAAAGGAGCCATTTTTTGAAAGCGTTAAGACGTGGTTATTAAAATCAGCTAACAATCGGCTTCTCTTCGGGAAAACGCATGAAGTCAGAAAAACGTATGAACTAACGTAAAAATGCCACGGCAACCCGGATGAGCATGAGGCTTTCGCTACTCTAGGGGCATCGACTCAAACCGTTGGCATTGCCGTTAAGCTTACCCTTCTTGTAGCGAATATCAAAGGTGTACTGTTGAAGAGCCAAGCTGCCGCGCGAAAGACGACCGTTTTTCGTAGACATGGACTGCAGCTATGTGAGTGAACAGTGGTCAGTCTCTATCGTGAACCTTGAACCGGCAAAATAGCAAGCTAGCTTCTGCACCGCCCCCATACTACGCATTCCTTTTCTGATGCATTGTATGCTGCCTCACGAACTGAAAGCTTTCTACTGGCGTACAGTACAGGGTGTTCGTTCTCGTCATCTCTCTTTGACAGAGCACCAACCCCCTACCCCTTTTGCTGGCATCACACTGAAGAATGAATGGCTTAGAGTAGTCGGGCGCGTTCAACACTGGCTGACTCGTTAGTGCGTTCTTCAGCATACTGAAAGCGTTTCTTTTGCGTCATCCCACTTTACTGTTTGTGGTTCTATTTTTCTGAGAGCATCCGTTAAAGGACTCGCAATCTCGGAATACCGCGGGATATATCTTCGGTAATACGCTCCCAAGCCAAGGAATTCTCTGATGTCCCGCTTGGTGCGTGGTTGCGGGAAGTTGTCTATTGCGGTCAGTTTAACCTCGGAAGGCCGACGATGACCTTGCCCTATTACATGACCTGGATAAGCTACCTCCGCGTGCCCTAATTGGCATTTGGGAGCCTTCACAGTTAAGTTGGCCTCTCGTAGACGACACAGCACGGTTAGCAGGTGTTGCATATGGTCGGCCCATGATGAATAAAAAATTGCGATGTCAACGAGATACGGAAGTGCAAAGTCCTCCATTCCTCGTAGCTCCTGGTCCATAGCTAGAGAAGCAATATGGCGCATTCTTCAATCCAAAGCTCAGTACTTTCGGACGAAAGGTTCCCATCGGGGAAATAAACGCCGCAAGCCTGCTTGCCATCTCGGTCAACGGAACCTGCGAATACCTTCTGTATAAATCGAGCGTAGAAATGAAATTAGCACTGCTCACTTTCTCAAGCTTTTCCTCGATATGCGGTATTGGATAAGTCTGGTCCTTCCATAATAAATTGAGCCTGCGGTAGTCGATACATGGTCGCGGCTCCTTTCCTGTGACCTCAACTAAGATAAGAGGTGAGGTATAATCACTCTCTCCTGGCTCGATTACACCTAGCTTTAACATCTTGTTTATTTCCGTGTTCATGACTTCACGCTAACGAGGCGAAACGTAATAAGCTTGCAAAAAAACTGTGTCCGATGAGGTTAACTCGATATCATGAACGATCGCAGTGGTCCTGCCCGGGGTGTCTGAAAATACGGCTTTAAATTCTAACATAATTTTCCTCAGTTCGGCCCCTTGATTGGGATTCAACTCCGCCTGTTCTACTAACTTGTCGATGGTCTCGTGAATGTCTTTTGCCTCGGTCACTGCTGTTAACTTTGGAAAGTCGACAGGCATCTCCTCAGGTTGGTTAAGGGACGTGTTCACAATGACTTCCCTCTGCCGGTAGGGTTTAAGTACATTGCTATGGCACACTTGTGGTGTCCTTCGTTTTCCCGGTATCATGTTTACGTAGTTTGTTTCATATAATTTCTGAATTATGTAAACCGGTCCTTCCCATTGAACCTCTAGTTTGTTTTTCAACGAGGGTTTCAGGATCATTACCTTTTCCCCCACTTCAAAGCGTCGCGTGCGAGCCGTCCTGTCATAGCAATGCTTTGCATTGCTTTGTGCCTTACGCATTTCCTGCGCTGCTAATTCCTGAGAAGCGTGCAGACGGTCCAACACTAGCGCGTATGCCACGACCGAAGGATCGTCTGCTCGGCCTTCCCAGGCTTCTTGAACAATGCGGAGAGGACAGCGAAGGCAGCGTCCGTAAACGAGCTCTGAAGGTGAAAGACCTCTTGATTCGTGCGGTGCACTTCGAAGCGCGAACATTGCTGCAGGCAAGCAACTCTTCTAATCGGCTTTGTGCTCATAACAATGGGCTCGCAAAAGCCGTTTCAGGACTGAGTGGACTTTTTCTACCACGTTTGACTGCGGGTGGTGCACTGAGCTATGGATAATTTTAATACCGCACCTTTCCAGAAAGGTCGAGGTCAGTGCGCTCGTAAAGACGGATCCTTGATCTGACTGGATTTCTGCGGGAAACCCTACTCGCGCGAATATAGATAAAAAAGCGTTGACGATCTCCACCGAGCTTAGTTCTTTGAGAGGCACTGCCTCGGGAAATTTTGTTGAGGGGCATAGTGCAGTAAGAACATGTCGATAGCCAGACTGCATTGCGGGAAGTGGTCCCACCGAGTCTATTATGAGCCTGCGAAATAGCTCCGTGGTAATGGGAACAAGTCTCATTGGCGCTTTAGCCTTATCTCCGGGCTTGCCTATGCGTTGACATGTGTCGCAGCTTCTTACAAATGCTTCTACTTCTCTAAAGCAGCCTGGCCAGTAAAATTCCTGCAATAAGCGGTCCATTGTTTTACGAATGCCCAGATGCCCTGTCCAAAAGTCCCCGTGACCCAGGTGCAGGTGTTGCTCACGATAGGGATGCGGCACCACGAGTTGGTCGAATTGCACTCCCTTTCGACTGGTGTACTTTCTATAGAGGACGCCTGCCCTCTTGAGGAACTTCACGTTCTGTTTGGCCACACCTTCTTTAGCGCCCGGCCTTAGGTTACGCAGGGTGGAATCTTTTTCCTGCTCAGCAATCAATGTGGCAGGGTTTACATTCAATAACCTTTGTCTGCATTCTGGCTCGCGAGACATTTCAGGCCCTGCTGCTTTCCTGACCTCTTCATTAGCTGGTGTAGTTTCCACATTGTCCCCTATAGGGCTGTCCTGTTCGGTACTGGTTGACGAATCCTCCGTCAAACCTGTTTCCTCCCCCACTGGACACTCTTACACTGCCTTGGCCGCGAGCTCCCATGCCTTGGAACGAGTTAAAGCTTGCACTATCCCGGTACTAAACCCGATTCCCCTGCGTCGCAGCAAATCCTCTGATTTGTTAGAAAACAAATATGGATACTGAGGCAGGAGATGTGCCGAGACGGCAGCTTCAGTGTCCAGTACTCCAAAAGGGCCTTCGATACGAATCTTGGCCACAGGGAGAAAAACACTGGAGGTTTGCACCGCTTGCCTTATCCAAGCACATTCTCCCGTGAACTGGCCTTCCTCTACGTACGACGTGTGCACTGCGTCCATTGTGGCTGCCGAGTCACGAAGCACCCTACACGGTTTCCCGTTTACCACCAGGTCTCGAATGTATGGTTCTAGCAATTTCAGATTTTCCTCGTTACTAGTTAGGGACATCAACACTAGTTTGGGATTTTTTCATCGCACGGAGATATGCCCCGTCTGCTGGCACTTGTAGCACACTATTGGTTTCTTGGCCTCGAAAGCTTTTTTCTTTTGCCTTTCCGCCCTCTGTCGGGTGACTCCTCCCTTCCCTTGCTGTTCTCGTCACTACTTTTCACTGAATCTGCAATTTTCTTTGATTTATACTGATTCGACTTCGGCCATCGCTCTGGCTTGTCGGGTCTGCATTTAGTCACCTCCTTCTTAGAAGCTTCGTTGCCTTCGAACGCATGGCGGGTTACGCGCTCCTCGGCGAGATTTGCCCCACTCGTGATAGTGTCTATGCCTGGTCTATCCTGAACCCAATACTTGATGTTTATTGGGAGCCGGTGGTAGAACTGTTCTAAAGCAACGCACTGCATTGTCTTTTCGGCGTCGCCGAGTTCACCCTCTTCTATGAGCCATTCCTTCAGGTTTACCTCCAAGGTTTATGCGAAATCTGAGTATGACTCACTTTTCGTCTTCTCGACTTCCCTGCCTTTTCGCCTAAATGCTTCCGCTGACAATCCGTACTTTTTAAGCAGGTTTGCTTTCACTTCATCGAAGTCCTCTGCTTCTTATTTCCCCATGCGGGCGATGATATCCGCTACTTCGCGTGACAGGAACGTAAGCAAGCGTTGCGACCACGTGTTTCTCGCGAATTTTGCCTTCTTGCACATGCGCTCAAACTGCACCAGAAAAAGACCTATGACCCCTCCCACGCCGTAGGGTGCCATCAAGTCTGTCATTCTGCACTCGCTTTCACGCGCCTCTGGGCTAGGTCTTTCAGAATTTTGAGCTTTCAAGAGCTCAATCTCTAGGCGCTTCATTTTGAGGTCGCACTCTTCTTTGGCCTCACGTGCTGCCCGCTCGCGCTCTTTTTTGGCCTCAGGTGCTGAGCGCTGGCGCTCCTCTTTTTCCTCTACGCGCTTACGTTCTTCTTTTTCCTCTTTCTCTAGGCGCTTACGCTCTTCTTCTGCAATGCTCTCTAGGCATTCCGTCAGTTCATCGTCGTCTGCCCCGGTCGCTTCGATCGTCTCAATTATCTCTGGCTTTCTCTTTGATTCGGCAACTTGGAGGCCCAACACTTTGGCCAAGCTCAACAATTCCGGCTTCTTAAGTACCTTCCAGTTCATGGCTGCCCTTAGTGCTGCTAAATCTTTACTCTATACAAGCTTGACATACTCAAACTTCCATCAACGGTTAAAGAAAAATCACTGCCCTGCACTTTCCAAAAAATACGCAAAGCCAAGTGCTATCTTAGTGGAGAAAAGCCGTGCACTCACCGAATGCATTCATGAATCCAGACAAATTCCTTCGGAACGTTGTCGCCAGGACGAAGAGGCTACGATATCATAGTTGTCGTCTAAATTGGGGTCTCCAGGGTTCTGTATCCCACCTCTGCCACCAGTTTGTTGCGTACTCCAGGGTAGCGTATCGTACTGCTGCCGAGAAGTAGCGACGCCTGCCTATCGAAGCTCGACCGACATTTCTGTTCGGTAGCGTGGCGTTGTCGGAGGGCAGAAGCCATGCGGTAGACCATGGCGACCAAGCAAGGGCCAGACGATTTCTATTTCGAAACTTGCACGGTTTACTCAAAGGCTGATGAAAAAAATGAGAAGCGAATGAAGTGATTAAAAGTACACTTCGGAGCTCCTTAAATAGGCTCTCTACAATCGTGGGCGGGATCTTGCTTCTGTCGATGTCACATGACCATCATGGAAAGAGGGGCCCTCCTCCTCTGGTTATACCGAGCCTGCTGAAAGGAAGAAGTCGTCCCGCCTCCCGGAATTGTAGACGTCTGTCCGCCTCTTGTGCGCTTTGCGGGTTCGTGGAAGTTCGCTTCTAGGTCCAATTCGAGGAAAGCGCCTCTCTAAACTCGCACACGCACACAAAAGAGGCTGTACACTGCGGGGCTTCCGGCAGACAGGTAGACATTCCAAACGGTAATGGCGAATTAGGAAGTCAGGCTCCATTTCGACGAGGCCTGGTGGTAGAATGTCGGGTGGGAGAAAGTTCTTTTTGCGCGAGGTACGGGACGCCAACCATCGCAGGAGAAGTGGACGAAGGTGGTCGGATCAAATTCCTTTCGCCACGTGGTGTCAAACGCTAGCCCTAACACCGTCTTCTCTATATAAGTACTGCTGCTGTCATAGGTGTGCTGCCATGCCGACGACACAGACATCTCGCACCGTTGGCCTGCGCATGCTCGCAGAGCAGCACATCCAACGGGTCCACATTGTAGAAGCGCGGTGTAAATCTAAAGCCTATATACGTGTAATGTGCTACCATGACGCCAGCGAGAGTTAATTGGATACTCTGTCCGGTGAGGAAACGCCGTACGCAGGAACTACGTGTAATGCATAAAGATAATGCTGTGTGTCAGTTAGTTTTCTCAGTTTCTTTATTCCTTTGACGTAGTATATCCAGTTAATAAAGCCCACTTTCGTTTCAAGAAACTGAGAAGCAGTATTGTTAGGTTTCCAGCATTGTCGAAGGACTGTGCTAGTTGACGGCCACGCAGCACTTCTTCAATAGGTTTGTGCATTTGACGTAACGATTCGGAACTTCATATTCACGGCACTTTTTTCGGCATTCTCCTCCAATTTTGATGCATGATCTAGTTTTACCTGCAATGTAGAAACAGTAATTTAGTTAAAATCATACTTCACTCTTCAGGATATAGACGCGTGGGTGTAACTCATAGTCTGTAAGTCACTCGTAGTGTGTAAATGCTATCACGCATTTGCCGAAAGCGCCGTGGAACTGGGCATTTTTCAAGACGTGTCAGCTAAGGCAGCGTGCTGTCGCGCAAGCTTGCGGCACAGGCACCTTCCATACCTGTATTTTGAATAAGTTGTTTCATTATTCGCTAAAATGAGTGACCCGTAGATGACATGAGTAAATTTAGAGTGGTTTACATAGCTATGATGACCTTCAAAAACTGTGCCACTAGATTTGACTACGGTTGCAGTGTAAAGAAACGACAATCTCTCAAACGCATATGTGCACACTACGGTTTGATCTGCTGAAGTCCTAGGAAAGAAGTAAATGATACAAGATTGTTTTAGCGCTAATCGCATATTATGCAGCATTACATCCTCAATACCACGCATAGGCTGCTAAGTAACTTTTATAGGCTTAAAAATACGCTATCTTAATATTGTAATGGCAATGTGTTTCTATGTTGGCATGATGATTCCTAAGATAAGCAAGTATAAAAAAGGAGGAAATGTGGCCTCGTTTTTCTTTTTGCATCTATGTCACTATTCGGTGATATCTCGTCAGAAAACTGCAGCGTACGCATTCTTTTTGGTCCTTATCGTCTTTATGAAACACTGAATGACCCTCTAAAGAAACACCGATTAATGAGGAAAGAAGGAGCGTCGGAAAGAAGAGAGACGTCTGGCGAGAGTAGCACAGTAATAGTGACGCAGTAATGGCGAATTGAACAGTGATCGACTGGGCGCCTAGGACAACGGGGCGCTTTTTTCTCCTATTCACTTACTGTCTTGAACAAACAAAAGCTAGCACTTATGGACGTTGCAGCACACATTACCGTCTTCGCAGCCACGGAGTCGGAGCCGATATTTTGGCTTACAAAACTCCAACTTAACACATTCATGCCCCAGGAACTGGCACTGTTTGGACACCCAGCCAGCTGTTAAAAGAGACAAGACGTCCATCATAGTATCAAACAATAGAGCGCTGACTAATTCTGATTATTTTACTATAAAATCAGCTTAATGTATTTCTTTGTGACCTTAGTTGTGCATATTCATAGTTTGGGAACTACACTATATTTAGATTTGATAAACTACAAATTTGAAAGAATAAATCTGCAACTTTCAAGCACTTCTTTAAGCTACTGTTAATGATAATGAAGTTTGAAACAACAACTTTAATGTGTTTGTACCTCAATAAGCATGAAATTTCACGCTCTACGATTCTACTAAAAGCTTGCAGTTTTCCGGCCAGGCATGGGTTGTCTTCCGTCGTAGATGCTGCGCGAATAAACTCATTCGAAATGAGCTTTCGAGATAGTCATCATTAAGCGAACACGCTCTTCAACAGCGTTTATTATCGCTGGCCCTTCTTACGGAGAATGAAGGCGCACTTTGGCAGTTCACGCGTCGCATGTGAAGACAAAGTTCTGTAAGGTTGGGCATTTTTAACAATCATTTACTGAGATGTTTTGGACGCCGAGTAAAAAAAAATTGTCTACGCGTGGTATCATAGTCAAGAGCAGCCAGTTAATATTGGCCAAAACTTGTGCGACGGCAACTGATGCACGTAAACGTCGACGTAATCTCCAGAACAAACACGTTGCATAGTGGTGCTGTTTTCACGATTCCGTCGTTGTCACCGCGTCGCCTTCATCCATTCTGGTTAATGCTTCGTTCAGATGCAGTCGTCATCACGCCCACATATTGATGCTCTCGACGGCACTCCATAGGCGTCAACAATTGTCGTCAAGCAATCGTGCTCATACTGCTGTTGTGATGCGCTCATGGTCATTCCAGATTCGTCATACCAATGTCATCACTCCATCAACGTCACACGAGCGCCATCATTAAAGCGTCCTCATCGCACTGTGGTCAAGCCGTTGCCGCGCCGCCGTCAGTATACCGTCATTGTCATCCCACTGTTGCATAACGTCCGTCATTATACAGTCGTTGTCATTCCAATACCGCCGTTGCTTGGTTATCATACAGTCAGCGATGAGTCCGTTCTTTGTGATGCTGTCTTGGCTGTTCTATCATTTCAAATCCGTCGTCGACTTTGCACATTCGTCATCCCAATCTGGTCAAGCCGTCGTCCACCTACAGATTTCGTCATTCCAGTGCTGTCATCCCATTTTAATCACGCTGCCGTCGTCGTCATATCATGATTGTCATTCTATTGTCGGCAAGTCATCATCGCCAATGTGTCAACATCATAAAATCATTGTAATTGTAACGCCTGCTGTCGAGGTAGTACCCACATGGATAGAAGTGGTTTTAGGCGCAAAATAAGACCCGGGCAGGCGCACTGTGTTGCAGCCCGCGTCTATTCTTAGTCCATGTCATGTTTTGCGCCTTAAACCGTTTTTACTCATCGTCATTGGGTAGCAGTCATTGCGTCACTGTTATTCCACCATGGTTATTTCTTCGTTGGGGTACAGTGGATCCGCATGACCTAGAGCTACAACTTTATGTTGAACAAGGAGCGTCCCAGTGAAAATGAGTGAGCGTAGTCTTTCATGTATATTTTATTTATTTATTTATTTATTTAGTACATACTGCAGACCTTTCGGTCCAAGCAGAGGGGCAATAGAACGTATACAAACAAAAGAGAACAAATTAAGAACAAACAAATACAAATTTATACAAATTTTAGTCACACTGTGTCTGTAAACTGTCGTTCCAGTCTGATACTGTTCTGGGGAAAAAAGAAAATTTAAACGTGTCAGTTCGAGCATAATAGGGTGTGAGTGAATCCGGATGATGCTGTCTTGTTTGCCGTGTTAGTGCAGCCGTCATATAGGTCGATGGTTTAATTTCAAGCATTTTGTTGAGAAGAAGGGAAAGGAATTCAAGTCTTAGCAGCTTTCGGCGCGATTCAAGAGTAGGTATGGAGTTTTCTGTCATAATTTTGGAGTGAGAGTCCAGTCTTGCGAATTTAATAAATATAAACCTGACTGCCTTTCTTTGTATTTTTTCAAGGCGCACGATATTTGATTTAGTGTAAGGATCCCATGATATACATGCATACTCTAACTTTGGTCTAATAAATGTAAAATAACAGAGTAATTTCACATAAGGAGGGGCATTTTTCAGTTTGTGTCTGAAAATCTTGCAAAAATCTTATGTCTGAAAGTATTGCAAATCAACGCTAAATGAGAAAACCATCAGCCATAAGCCGGGCCTGTATTGTCTGGGTACCTAGAAATACCCCATGTGCTTGCCTATGCGCTAGTATAGTAGCCCGAAAGCTCACTACCCCAACCCCATTATACAGAGGCCATAGGTGAACTTCCGATGTCACCGTAATGTTCGATAAAAAGTTCAAGTGCAATAAC
Source organism: Dermacentor variabilis (assembly GCF_050947875.1). Lineage (NCBI taxonomy): Eukaryota > Metazoa > Arthropoda > Arachnida > Ixodida > Ixodidae > Dermacentor > Dermacentor variabilis. The sequence goes on from NC_134571.1 coordinate 160,612,315, forward strand.
ATCGCGCCAGCGGACCGTATGCTGTCGGTGCGAGCGAAAACTTGCGAGGGTCAACCGAGGATTGCAGGTTGATGCGGCGGTGCTTTCTCCAGCTCATGATCAAGAAAAGTGGGGAGGTTGCGCGCCGTCATCCTGCGCGGGCAAGCGAGGCAGCGGGCAAATGTGCGCGCTAGGAGAGGAGTGGAAGGGGAAGGTTAGGACGCATCTCTTCATATACTCCAGCTGCAGTTGGAGGTACTATGCATCTGGTTTCAAGTACATTACCGCACAGTGCACTTTTATTAAATGGATTATCCCCGACTACTCAAACCTTACATAGGTGGCGATCTTAATTTCCGATTTATGTCTGCTGCGAATGAAATCGCATCGGTGCCGAAGCCCATGTTGTCTTCGAAATTCAGACATGCCTCTCATGTATCCAGTTCTGAAGTGCGCTGTACCTACCGTTTCTGTCAACACACGGAATAAGTAGAGCAATAATATATATATTTCTTTAATTACGGCTTAACGCATCTGTCGATGGCCGCCAACGTTAATGCAAATAACGATGTAGCAATGTAGCGAGAGACCTCATTTCTAAGTCACGTACATTTACGACATGTAACGGTAATTCTGAGACTTTCGCGGCGTTCGCTATATGCAACGTACTCAAATATCCCTCCACGTCGCTATGGCATGCGCTTACCAAGGTCGCCCAGGTATATGGATGCGTGACGATGGCTGTAAGAAGCCCACTCAGTGATGAAGGAATGGAGTGATATCCAAGGCAGGACAGTGAAAATAACGACGGTGGCATGACAGATGGCTAATAAACATGACGCTCGTATGACGATCACAACGTGACGAGGATCACATGGCGACAATGAAATGACAAATGCATGACCATGACGGCGTGACACCGTCGGTATGACCACAAGCGGATGCAGAAGTGGGAATTAAGACGAGGGTATTCCAGAAGACGCATGATTTGTGCGACGCTGACGCAATGGCTACGATGGCATAACGACAGCGATGCGATCGCAATTGTATGACGAGAGCGTGATCACACTAGAACGGCAAAGAGGACGTCGAAGCACAGACAAAGTTGGTATGACGTCTATGACATGACAAAACTGGATGAAAATACTGAGGTGATGAAGAGGGTAACATTACACCGTGACGAAGATCACTAAACGCTGACGGCGAGACGCCTGTCGTCTATCAAAGTGACAGTAACGACGCTTTAACGCATGCATAACAGTATCGCAAGGAACAGCATAACGAGACAGAGATTACGGCAAGTATATGATGACTAAGGAGTAGCGATGATTACATCGTGAAACCTGTATGATGACAATCGCGTGACGACGACGGAATGACAAGAATCGAACGTAGAAATTAGAATAACGACGACGTAACAATCGCGACTACATAACGACGAAGGTATCACAACGTCTGCATGATGATGGTGTTCCAACGGCACAAGGGCCGTGTCATGGCGACGAATCACAGTGGCGCAAAGATAGCAGTACCATGAAATATGTATAACGAAAATGGCGCAACTGCGACGGCAAGGCTAGAGTTGGATGATGAAGCTGATGTGACGAAGATGAGAAGACTACGGCGGCATGAGGTCTTTCAGCGGATGCACGGTAGAGACTGTCTTACGATGACGGCATGAAAAGGTCGGCATTATCCTCACTGAATGACCTCCATATAATTACAATATGAGGAAGAAGGCTGATGTCGGTCGAACGACGAAGGTATGACAAATATGAAAGGATGCTACTGAAGCGATGACAATTGTAAAACTACCGCCTGACGAAGACGGCACAACTACGACTCTGTGATGACGACGGCGAGATGACCACAGCATCACAGTCGGATGACAAATCTGCAATCACTACTATGCAGCGACCACGATGACATCACTTCCACGAACTCAGACCCAGATGCTCAAGCTGTTAGAAAAGTTGTGCTACTGGATCTGAGTTGAAAGTGTGACGACGACAGTATGCCGAGAGTCATATTCCGAAGCTGGAATGAAGATGATTGAACGGTCACGACGGCATCACTACGGCGGTGTGACAAGGAATGCATGGCGACAGTACAGCGACGATGGCGTGGCGACGACGGCATGACGAATGTCGGATGAAAAAGCTGTAATCCCGAAGATGTAACCACTTTGACGGCATCACGACACGAGCTCATACCTAGTGGCCCAACATATTAGACAACTAAGTTTAGATCACTGGGATGGAATAACAGACGTGACGACAACAGAATGCTGAATGTAAGATCATGAAGCTGGAATAGTGACAATGTAGCTACTATGACGGCGTCACCATGGCGATGTGACGAAGTATGCATGACAACTATATGACGGCACTAGGGGGAGAGCAGTAGCGGGAGAGATCTCGTCGGCGTCGCGCCAACGCCTCTGCAGAATATCAGGCCTGCGATGCGAAGCGCAAGCGGCACTACGCCGCTCGACCCCCGATCCGGCGGCTCGTGCGACCTAACTTGCTCGCGAAGCGCAGCTAAAGTGACAACGCTAAGCTGCAGACACCTAGGCCGAGCGAAGTCGCCGAGTCGACATCGGGACGGGGACCCGTGGTTCAAAAATGAAATGGAAGGAAGATGGTTCAAAATGAAATGTATGGCCTCGGTGTGCTACTTGGTAACTGCTGTGCATAACCGAGTCATAAACACTATGATTAACGCACTACAAACACATATGCGAAGCCTGTTTCATAAAGATCAACATTTATGAGACCGCTGTATAAACACATTTAGCGCTTCATTGCATGCCTTCGTGATGGTGATTATGCCAAGTACAATGTGCGGCGTTTGAAGTAAACGTCGTGATAAACCTAAGCCAAACCTGTGCCTAACGTCACTAAGGAGCACAAAGACGTAACCAACAATTTAGAAACAGTTGAATGAGCCACGAGAATTGACCCAGAGATAAACACCGGGGCCACTTACTTCAGCTTCGCTAGTTTACCATATGCATATACGTGACCCATGGGCGCTGTTTTCTTTTTCAACCCAGCCTTTTTCTCTCTTCACATATTCTATAGAGCATTCCAAACCACGATTTTGTCTTCGAGTTCAAGGGCAACTGCATACGACTTCGTCGTTGGATGATGTTTTTATATGCATACGAGCTCTGGATGGTTTGTTCTGATGTCTTCTTCGCAGTGAACTAACCTGGAAAGCTAGGTGCTTCTACGCTTATCGCCAGTTTAGTATTTTCTTCAACCAAGTCTTTTTCACTCCAGTAAACGTTCAGCTTTGTCATGTCTGGGCGAAATAAAAGGAAGTCATAGGTCACACTAAGTATTGCCAAAAGTTCATTATTTACGCATTGACCTAGAAATTTAATCATGACTGACGCCCGCTCATTGTGGGAGCCTACTGCCCCGTCGTAACTTTGGATACGTAGGATGCACCCTCTGTGGAGACGGCCGCTCTGTACTAATTTCTGGTTAATGATAGACAAAGACGCTCCACTGTCCAAGAGTGCCTTCATCGCACCAGCGTCAATCTTCACAGAGACATGAAGCAGGCTAGAAGATGTAAAGTACACAGTTTTGTAGCAATTTTTCATGAGATACGCTCAATTTTTCATGTCTCTAGCCCGTTCTGTGCGGCTTTCACACACAATCCAAACGCGTAGAATGCTACTAGGTCTATTCGAGCAGCACTTCGAGGGCTTCCAGTAAATGTTTTAAAGGTTCCATGTAAATTTGATTGATCATATATATTACTGAGCGTGTACGAGCTTAGTGATTTCAACGCTGTCCAGGAAAAATTATGTCCAAGGGCGAATTTATTGTGCTGGTTCTACATGCACAGTTTTACATGCACGGTAGCTTTGAGCTGGACCTGCTTTCCGAGAGTGACAGTCTCCCAGCGTTCATCCCGATCATCATCATTATTAGCCTATCTTATGTCCACTGCAGGACGAATGTCTGTCCTTGCGATCTGCAATTACCCCTATCCTTCGCCAACCAATTCCAACTAGTGCCTGCAAATTTCCTAATTTCCTCACCCCACCTATTCTGCCGTCCTAGACTGCGCTTGCCTTCTCTTGGCACTCACTCAGTAACCCTAACGGTTGACCGGTTATTTACCCTACGCATTAGATGACCTGCCCAGCTTCACTTTTTTTTCTCACGTTCTCAATTAGAATATCGGCTATCCCTCTTTTCTCTCTGATCCACACCACTCTCTTCCTGACGCTTAAGGTTATGCCAAACATTCTTCCTGCCATCGCTCTTTGAGCGGTCCTTAACTTGTTTTCGAACTTCTTTGTCAGCCTCCAAGTTTCTGCCCCATATATCAGCCCCGGTAGAATGCACAGATTGTATTTTTCTTTTTAATGATAATGGTAATCTCCCGTCAGGATCTCACATTGTCTGCCGAATGTTCTCCAACCCATTTATATTCTGTAAATTTATTTCTTCTAGCCTCGGTCCCCTGTGAGTCAATGATCTAGGTAAACTAACACCTTTACAGACTCTAGAGGCTGACTGGCGATGCTGAACCCTCGTTCCCTCGCCCGGCTACTGATCATTATCTTTGTCGTCTGCATATTGATCTTCAACCGCACTCTTATACTCTCTCTATTAAGGTCCTCAATCATTTGTTGGAACTCGTCCCTAGTGTTGCTGAACAGGAGAATATCACCTGCAAATCGAATGTTGCTGAGATATTCGACATTGAACCTTATTCCTAAGCCTTCCCAGTAAAACAGCTTTCAAGCCCGCAGTGAATACCATCGGACATTCTGTGTCCTTGTCTGACACCTTTCATTAAAGGCATCTTACTACTTTTCTTGTGGGGAGTTAAGGTAGCTGTGGAATCTCTGTAGATATTTTCCAAGCTATTTACATCAACGTCCGGTACTTCTTGATTGCCTAATGACTATATGGCTGCTGGTATCTCGAATCAATCAAATGCTTTTTTGTAATCTGTGAAAGTCATATAGTGAGGCTGATTGTACTCTGCGGATTTCTCGATTGCCTTATTGATGACATGAATGCTAGCAATTGTAGAGTATCTCTTCCTGAAACCTAACTGTTCCCTTGGTTGACCAAAGTCCAGTGTTGCCCTTATTCTATTGGAGATTATCTTAGTGAATATTTTATATAATATTGGAAGTAAGCTGATGAGCTTATAATTTTTAACTCTTTAGCGTCTCCCTTTTTGTGGATGAGTATAATGCTTGCATTCTTCCAGTTCACCGGGATTCTTTAAGTTGATAGACAGACAGTTCCTATAAAGGGCCACTAGTTTTTCGTGCATTATGTCTGCGCCATCTTTGATTAAATCGACTGGTAGTCCATCATCTCCTGCCGTTTCCCCCGTTTCATGTCTTGCAAGGTCCTTCTTCATCGTTAGCTATAGATGAAGCCTCTGTAAGCTGTTCATTACTACTTCGAATGGGAGTACCGTGGCTGCTTTGGGTACTGCAATGGTCACTGTAGAATTATTCCGCTTGTTTAACTATATCATCGAGATTGACGACGATACTACCCTGCCCATCTTTCAGTGCATACATCTGTTTTTTCCGATGCCTAGTTTTTTTCTCACTCATTTTCGGCTGCGTCTATTTTTTACTGCTTCCGTGGTCTTTTTCAAGTTATAACTTTGTATATCCCTTACTCTCCTGGTTGTTTAGTTTTGACAGTTCCGCGAATTCTATCTCATCTCTTCATTTAGAAACTTTCATTCTTTGTTGTTTCTTTATTAGCTCCTTTGGTACTTGGCAGAGCTTACACACTGGTTGCGTTTGTGCCTTACCTCCCACTTCAATTCCTGTTTCTGAAGCCATCCCAGTTACAGTTTTCTTCATTGCCTATATGTCATCTTCAAATATATGTTCTAAGGCTGCATATTTGTTTGCAAATGCCAACCTGAATTGGTCTGCTTTTACCCTTATTACGTCTAGGTTGGCCTGTTTTTCTTGATCAATCTTACTCTTTCTCTCTTCAAATTGCGGTGAATCCTAGCCCTTACAGACCTATGATCACTGCACTTTATTCTACCTAACACTTCTACACCGTGCACAATGCTGGGAAGCGCAGAAATTGTGAAATCATATCCATTTCTTGTTTCACTATTAGGGCTCTTGCAGGTCCACTTTTTGTTCCAACGCTTCCTGAACGTGTTCATTATTGGCACCTTATTCTTTTCCGCTAATTCTAGCACAATATTTCCTGGTATGTTCATAGTATCCACGCCATTGTTGCCAATTGCTTCTTCACCAGCCTGATTTTTCCCCACTTTTGTATTGAAATCGTCCATGACTAGTACAATGAGTTAGCCATTTTAGCATCGCTAATTCAACATCTTCAAAGAAGTGTCCTATTTCTTCATCATTGTGGCTGGAGGTTGGAGCGTAGGTTTGTAGAACTTTTATTCAATACCTCATATTCAGAGTTATTACGACTACTGCTACCCTTTCAGTAGTGCTGTAGAATTCGTCAATGTTGCTCGCTATGGCGGTATGGATTCTGCTCCGAGCTGCCTCTTATCTGGTAGACCTCTATAGCAGAAGATCTGGCTATTTGTCAGCACTGTAAAACCTCACCCGTTCATCTAAACTCATTAAGGCCAACGATACCTCAGTGTTTGATAGTTCCTCAAAGAGTCCTGCTAGGCTAGCTTCATTCGAGAGAGTTGGGGTGTAATTTTCCAATGTCAGTTTCCAATGGCGGCCTGTCCGGGTCTAGAGATTCTTAGCACCCGCTGCTGCGTTGAAGATCCGACCACCACTTTGGTAAGTTTCTCCACAACTGCTGGCGACTGAGGGCCGTTGGGTAATGGAGTGAGTAAATTGAGAGGGAGTGCCCGATCACTGCACCAGGGAGGCCAATTCCTGTTCTGGTGAGTGAATGTCTTGTTGAAGCTGAGTGGGTCTTTTTTATTTTGTTGTGTTTGGATTAATGTAGCCCCAACTTGCTGTCAGCGTTCTTGCCTGTGTCACGCGCCATTCCAATCCTATAGATCTAGTGTACTGTGAGAGTTCAGTTCGAGTTTCCTACCTTAAGGAAAAAAACACGCGAAGCTTCGAACGTCTGACTATGGCAACCGAGCATCCAAGCTAGCTCAGTCACATAACCTATCGTGCTGTCAGGCCGTTTTATCTGGCAGAATTCCAGCCCAGACTATCTTACGTGCCTGAAAAGAACCTTGAATTATCTGTGGTGTACGGGTTTTGCTGATTGCGGCAGATGGCACGACATAGCGTTTCTAACATCGTCGTTTCGGAGGCTCCTGTACGCATGCGGCCGTGAACGCGACTAGATACATGGTATATTTTAGGCGAATTTGAAAAGCACATAAAAGTAGTGGAAAAAAAAGAAAATACAAAAAAGAAAAGCTTTCAGCTCATTACCGGGAATTCACTAAACGCATATGGACGGAGGTACTCCAAACAGCTCACGGACTTGTCTGCCTGCCTCAGGCATCAGAGAAATCTATAACTTTCAGTGATGAGAGTGCAAGCTCGGCCATGCGAAATAGACGGCGCTTCTCAAGGCAGTACTCTAGTACGCAGCCATGCATGCGTTTGAAGAGTAGCCCCAACTCCTACCTATCCAATACATTGCCTTGAACGCTGCCAAGAAGGTGTGTTTCCACTTCTCCCAATATGTTGTCTTTTGATCCAAGATCTGCAGATCGCACCATCTTCTGGCAGTGACACCAAAGTAATGTCCCATGCTCTGTGCTTTCTCTTCATTGTACAACCACGTCTTACTGTGAGAAGCATAGTAATAATACCATAACCATTCTTGCGGGTCTTCAGAGCTTCCTTCAAGTACATCAAGTTCAACAATATCCGGCACTAGTTTTCCTTTCCTCAGAGACTCAGCTAGTGCTAGCATAGACCGACTTTTCTGCGTCATATGTTTCAGCAGTTCTTCAAAAACTTGTAAAACGTGGCTCACCGTCGCCGTTGAAATATCCTCTGCTTGAGAACCACGGTGCATGGGTGGTTCAAGCTCTTCTATCGTCAATAGCTGCAGCTTCGCCTTGACTGATCATGTCTGCAAAGTTGCTCACGGCATGTAGACGATTCCTTGAGCACTGCGTCGATAAGGCCGGAAGAACTGACGTGGCGCGAAATACTTGTTGAGATCTCTTGGTATCCAGGGAAGAGAATGCGCTGCGACGACGTCTGATCGACGAATAATTTAACACACATCCTGTCGGGCTGCGCCAAGTTATGTAGCGTTCCTTATAAGATTGACTACCAACAAATGTATTCCGCCATTTTAGTCTAACCAAACTGCCCTCATCGTTCTCCGCTTCCTTCGTCCGCTTGGTTCTTGCTGCTTTTTCGTGATCTAAATGCAGATTAGATAGATAGATAGATAGATAGATAGATAGATAGATAGATAGATAGATAGATAGATAGATAGATAGATAGACTGACAGACACACAGATAAATAGATAGATAGATAGATAGATAGATAGATAGATAGATAGATAGATAGACAGATATATAGATAGATAGATAGATAGATAGATAGAGAGATGGATAGATAGACAGACAGACAGACAGACAGATAGATAGATAGATAGATAGATAGATAGATAGGTAGATAGATAGATAGATAGATAGATAGATAGATAGGTAGATAGATAGATAGATAGATAGATAGATAGATAGATAGATAGATAGATAGATAGATAGATAGATAGATAGATAGATAGATTCAAAAGGGCTGCTGTAGAGAAAGAATGCTATTCGCATTAAAATAGAAAATTACACCCCTTAAATACTGCAGATGCAAATGGAAGCTTCCTTTATAAAGAACTTTTGACAGAAACCATCGAAGATTACTGTCGAATTCAGCCATAGTTTTCTCCCGTAACCTCCTAGGTATCTACGTGCCATCAGCGGACAGACAATGTAGCCCTTTCGCTGCCAACCATAACGTCAAGTGATACCAACACACAGTATATAGGGCTGTCCTCATTTAACTTCACTTGAAACCCCGAAGCAAACCCCACTACCTCGAGCGCGCTGGTTACAAGTTCGTTACAATAGTTGTCCATCATGCGACCGCATTCGCCAGTGAGATGGGTGTGGGAGATGGCGTGCTATTGCTTTATTATATTAGGGCTACGTAACGCTTCTCTCATGGCACATTCATTCTCCGCGTTCAGCCATCTATGAAAGCCTACCTGTATCAGACAACGTAGTGCCGAGATTATCTACCGACACACATACCCAATGCCACATACGCACTGCCCTACGCTGTAATCTAGGCCGCACACAAGCTAGCAGCACGATCTATACTCGAGCAAATCACAATCACACAATCGTCCACATTTTCTGCTCGGCAAGACAGCAATCAGCACGTAGCTTGTGGCCACAGCCAGTAAGGTAGATAGGTCGCTGAGCAGGTGGCGCTGTTTCCTGTGCAAAATCATCCAAACATCCATTTTGAACAAGCTAGCTAAGAAATGCGAGAAGCCTACTCATGTGAAACTTGCGTGTCAGAATCGGTGATTATTGTGGACGGCAAAGGTCATCTGCGTCTAACCGTGAAAGATGCTTACAGCATACAGTAGTAGTATATCATATATGAAGGTATAATTAAAATGCCGCGAGAATTCTACATTGAATTCGTCATTGTACAATGCCTTGAGTAACAATCATTGTCAATTTGAATACAGGTCAATGTCACTCACGTCGCACACGCTGCGGACCATTCAAAGCTCCGCCTTTTCCTGCAAGTATGTTGCATGAGAAAGATTTTAGCACCATGACCTTATTTGCATTTCCTTTTAAGTAAACAAGAAATAAAGAGTATCGATAGGGAAGGCATCTCTGTGCAGGCCCCCGGCAATTAGTAATCTAAGTGATATGCAGCACATACAAATCTTGCGCAATGGATAAATGCCTGCATGCTATTTGTTGCCGAAATTTTGAACTCGCCTTGTGGTGTGAGGAAATTCCTTTTATGTTGGCAGCAACCTGCGTTACTTAGTCAAATTTCAAAGGTATATAACAACGGAAAGAAAATGAGTACAAAACAAATGAATGGCTTTTGGTGTAAATAACGCTTGTTGTTAAATTAGTGGCTTCATAGTGCTTAAGGAAAGATGCACTCGTCCGTGCCTATACCCTCTCGTTCTTGTGTTTCTGTGGCACAACATCTTAACATTTTCGTGCGCTAGGCCCCTCATAAGTTAGTTGGCCTTCTTTAGACTTTCAGACATTCCAAGGAGAATAAAGCTATTTCGTAGCTCTAGACACCGAGGCTCTCACCGATTACAGCACGCCTGTGCTGCATTTACCGTTATTAACTACGAAAAACGCATTACATTTGGTACGTGTCGGCAGGATATTATAACAACGCGTGTTTCTGACAAATAAACAAATGATGCAACTACGGTCCGTTAACCATCCACCCAAGTCATTGGTGAAAATGCGTCTGTGTTTCAGCATTTCGCAATTCAGATATCAAAATCGAAATAGCATATCGCGAATTAACACAAACGTTAACTAACCGAAAGCGAGAAGCGCAACTCTGCCTCGAACACTAAGCTCCACTGACAAATCTTCAGGCCAACTTCAGTTTTCGTTCGCGAGCAGGTGCGAGTTAGTCGTCAACATTGCTTACCATAAGCAGTTTTTTGCTTTCTTGACTCTTCGTCGGGAGACTGTTTAAATCATTGCGGTTTGCGGACCACCAATAAAAAGTTGGAAATTGATAGCGCGAGCTATATATACGGCAGCCTATGAATCATCGTGGTACTGCGTATGTTTAAAATCATGTTCCAACTGGCTATTTGTGTCAAATACGTTACAGAATTAAGGTCAGAGTAGAACGTGCGTAAAGTGCACAAGCATTGGCTTTCGAAAATGCCTTATTCATCAAGAAGTACGCGTCAGAATCATAACACTTTCCTGTCTGTGGTTAACCTCACAAGTACGGAAACGATTGCAAGTCAGTTTTTTCTTAGGTGTGCGGTAAAATGTCCGATTGCTAAGCTTAGCACACCTGGGTTTAATAGCAGTTTACTAAATCTTTTGTTCGTTCTTGAGGGGCTGTTCCGCTTAAGCGTCGAAAACGTTTTTTGCTTCTTACATCTGACAAGGCTTAATGACAGTAACAACTGCATCCCCATGTCGGAGAGTCACATTCATCGCAATCCCGGGTCATGCCGTTTACGTAAGCTTGTTGCGCTATTTTTTACAGGTGGTAGAGATCACAGGTCAAAATAACGGAAGAAACGTAGAGCAAGAAAGACGCAGTAAAGGTACTTATACACACGACCACACGGTGCAATATGTGTGACCATGATGTAGGCTTTCGAGTGAAAGTAAGGGCACGCAGCTTGCTGTCATTGGCCATAGCCCGGCGTAAGTGACGAGAAGGTTTTACCACATCTAAAAAAGATGTTGCATGCAAAAAAAAAAGCACGTGCGACGGGGAATTTCACACGAGGCTGCAGCGTGATTAGCAAAGGCGGACATGCAACGCCACCGCAGGAGCTTGCAAAAATGCTTCTCCAGATGTGAATGCGCACTTCCTGGAAACTGTTTGGGGGTGTAGCCCATTACTTATGGTGACGCCTGAGTAGTGAAGGCCGATTCTCGAACAGTTTACGTACATTCTAGTAGAGCGTGTGATGTGTAACGTATTTAACACATGTAGCCACTTCAAAACTCGTCCTCTCTTAAAATACAGTAACAAGCCCTCAGCCACGCTAGCCCTGATTGCCATTGGAGCGCGTTACACCACGTGAGTTCTCCCTCAAGCTTGCGCAGGTTTCCACGTAGCACATTTGATGAAGGGAAGCTTGTGTCAGCATATTAAATACCTATGCACATATTCTGGACGCTGTATTGTGAAGGTAGAGCGAAAACTTGTGGAATTAGGTTGCGGAACAGCTTTCTCCATATAATTCCGGCGTATGTTGAAGAAGGCGAATTTGATTGCGCTCTTCCCACAAGCAACCAGTGTATTCAGAAAAGCTTGTGTTATTATATTTGCCGGGGGTATGGTTCTGTATATTTTTTTCTTACTGAAGAGGGGCACATACACGGTGACACATCCCCAGTTACCAGAGTTGGTCGTACAGTCGGTTTAAGACACTCTTTCCACAGCAAAGCAGCCCCGATACTGTTAAGCAGTTACGAATGCACAGAGATGTGCCCCTAAAAGCGCGTCAATTTCCCTAATATTTCTAATCGCAATGAAAACATGCCTTTCTGGTGTCCGCGTCCAGCATGTGAGGTATGTCGTGTTTCAGCGCTCTTGCTAGCCCTGCAACAGTAGTGATTTTTCTCGTTCTAGATTAATATGCGTTGATGGTTTGGTAGTGGTCGTCGAGCACAATTTCCTTCCCTATCTTCACTATTCAGATTATTGCTGTAGTAGTAGACAAGCTAGATTGCGCCCAACAAGCGACCAAAGTTGGGAATTCTCTTAAAGTATAACTGCTCTAAACAACTTGAAAAGGCCGAATTCTGGATGTAGAATATGGGCGAGGCATTGAAACTTGTGGGTGAAAGTAATAAATATGCTCAAATTAGAAACCTAAACATAACGGTGACGATCCGGTAAAAGCCGTGCAAATTTATAACCCTCGACTTTAGTGCAGTGTGTCTTCTGACATAATGCTAGTGCTGTCATTCCATTGGATATTTTTGTTTCTGTGCCGTATTCTGCAACGGCATGCTTATATTGCCTTTTCTTTTCTTTTCTTTTCTTTTTTGAAGCGGTGAAGGACGGAGAACACGGAACTATTTTTGCACAACGCGGACGCCCTAGGCCGATGTACACTGTACCAAAATGGGTGTCAAAAATCAGTTTTCGCGCAGTTACAAGACCAACGTAATTTAAATGTCCTTAATTTTCTGGTGCTATCTAATCAGTTACGCCGTGTATATAAAAAAATGTTTAAACGCACTGAACTCAACAAAAAATCATCACTCGTTGGTGATTAATTAGGTACATAGGTGTGTTCACAAAAGAGTGAACCCGGAAAGGTATGTTTTGGTGAAATTTCAATTTGCGGGCATTACCTCAGCGCACTGCACCTTGCTATTTTCATGGCATTTGATTAGCAGCGACTCAATTTTTCGTCATGAAGCTTTTATGTCATCGCTTTATACTCAGAGATTGCGTTTATTGGCACGATAGATGGCAGATATATTCACTTTTTCTTTTAATGTTCGTGCTTTGTGCAATTTTGGGACGGATGGTATTAAATTATTATTCTTACTTGTTCGGAGAGATATGATTAGTTTAAAGACCGTGGTTTGTTGAGTTCTTTATTTAGTTCTTCTGATACAACTTTTGTTAATGGCTTAGCAATTTGGGACATTGCAAGTAAAAACGGACGAATAAATTAGCATACCTATGCTCATTGCATCGAAAAAAGTGGTCAAAATCTATTCGAAATGAACATCGAACGTTCACGTAACCCAAATGCTTGAATACTATTGTTCAAGGTTATCAGCATTTATGGTATCATGGTCAAGTCAAATATGAGTCATCGTGAGTAAAAGTCCTGGTTAGGGGCTGAAGATTTCACGTTTTGTTGTAATAAATATTTAACCAAATACACGCCACATGGTATCGCAGAAAAATGTGCGGTTCCTGTATAAAGTAATATAAAAATTTGCTTACTTTTGCGAGCGTTAACACAGGAGGCATAAGAAATCAGAAACTTCATGCATAAAATGGCGGGAATTTTTTTAGATCCATGCGTAGTGAAACCACATTCGAATGCTCCACTCTACCATACATGTACCGAGCTGAGCAATGGCACCGGGTAGACCACTTTACAATTTCAAAATCACGTCGCCATTGCCAAAATACACGGCCCTTAAGGATCCCGAATACGAGGTTCCGACATATCAAATACATTCACTGCGGCTAATATCGAAAATCGCTTCACCAAGGAATATATATATAAGGACGTCACTTACCAACTGAGGTCGTTGGTACTTCATTTGTTAATGTAGGTTGACCAGATGCTGCGCCACCTTCTTGCTTCACTGGCATTTCTGGAGGTATTTCATTTCCTGCTGATATGATCACTCCAAAGTTTCAGTAAAGCATGCATTTGTTGAAACTTCATAAATTTAAAAGCAATCCGGCTAAAACTATATGGCTTCACATTTCACTAAAAAGCACTAACAGCTTCAAAATATTTTAGTATATATTAAATGTATATTTATTGATTGAAATCGTTGCTTCCAAAAATCTACACCTTTGCACTCACACACACACACACACACGTATATATATATATATATATATATATATATATATATATATATATATATATATATATATATGTGTGTGTGTGTGTGTGTGTGTGTGTGTGTGTGTGTGTGTGTGTGCGTGTGTGACTAATTACGGGGGAGTAAAAGCAGCACATGACCAAATTACGCTTGGAAGTACTCCTTCCTAGCTTTGCTTGATTTTGCCAAAAAAGGGTGATTTGCGTTGAAGAAAATGGAGGCAAACGTTTATGTTTCTTTGTAATTCCAGCCAAAACCTCAGGGCTGCTAGGCGATTCTGACGTAACCTGTTTGAATATATTTTTACATATGGACTTTCTTACGGCACACGGCAAATAATGTAAGCTTGCTAGTGTAAATAAGCATTTTGGCTTGGGGGGTCTTAAGGGTTACGCAGTCCTTAAATTTGAAAAACCGCACTGCAAGATCCTATTTCTCGAAGCCATGCAGTGCATAAAAGAAGCACAGATAACAAAGGAACGGACTCCACGGGAAACCACATACAGCCCGTAGTGCAGTTAACAAAGCCTTCTATCATGTTGGTAATGATACATTTGTTAAAGCGTGTGTTATTTAGGTGACGTAATCCTATTCTATAGAAGTGTCTCCTTAAGCCGTGTTTGAAGGGTAAACGGGTCACGCCACCTTTAGCATTTCGTGTATTACTACTGCATATATTATTTGCAAATGTCGTGAAATGAATAAAGATGCTCTTTACCCTAACATACGGCAGCATTTGTGACGCAGAACTATAAATATATTTTGTAATTAGCTACCGATTTATGGATTTCCATGTTTATGTTTCAAGTTTTAAAGTAAGAGCGCCCGTACTCAGGAACAACCTGAAGGGCAAAATTTCATTTGGTGATTGTTTTTCAAGTACAGCTGTCCCCGAAAAGTACGTCATAAATTTTGGTTTGTGCAGATATCTTTTCAGAAAATAATTTACTCAGACTTAACAGATGTTTGTACTAACAACATTTTTATTCGAAAATATGGCTAAAAATGTGCTAATGGTACAAATTCATACTCTCCGCAATACAATGCTCTACAGTCGGCAAAATGTTCACTCGAATCTTGCAAGCAGTATTAAATAAAGGTAATGAATAAAGGGAAAATCAGACATCCACCCGTTCGTAGAAATCCTCGAAAGAAAAGCTTCAAAGCTTCAAGTGGTCCCTGGTCCGGGACTCGAACCCGGAACCACCGCCTTTCCGGGGCAGGCGCTCTACCATCTGAGCTAACCACGCGGCTAGCAGATGGCAGGGCGAGGTCGAATTTGGCGACAACACGAAGCAAAGGCAAGTGTTTGACGTATTAGTTGTGTGGAAACCCGCAAGGTGGAGAGAAGTAATGAATAAAGGGAAAATCAGACATCCACCCATTCGTAGCAATCGCTACAAAGGAAGTCCATACGGGTTCCTCGAAAGAAAAGCCTCAAAGTTGAAGAACCCGTATGGGTTCTTCAACTTTGAGGCTTTTCTTTCGAGGAACCGTATGGGTTTCCTTTGTAGCGATTGTTATGAACGGGTG
Organism: Dermacentor variabilis; assembly: GCF_050947875.1. NCBI lineage: Eukaryota > Metazoa > Arthropoda > Arachnida > Ixodida > Ixodidae > Dermacentor > Dermacentor variabilis. The sequence continues at coordinate 160,628,115 of NC_134571.1, forward strand.
GATGTCTGATTTTCCCTTTATTCATTACTTCTCTCCACCTTGCGGGCTTCCGCACAACTATTACGTTAAATAAAGGTATATGAAAATATTCACACATGCAAAAATTTATTTTGAGCAAACAAAATTTTAATTTTTCACGTTGACCACAACCATTACCAGCGCTCAAGCCTTATGCAGAGTTTTATTTTTTCTAGATAACTTCCGAAGATTTTCATGAGGTTTGTTTTCCTTCAAAATTCAGTGCTGCTTGTGGGGCTGCAGAACTCTGCTTTGTCCCTATTGCCCTTGCCAAGACAGTTGAGAAAGTTCTCATAGAATACAGAATGTTTGGCGCCACTTGCACTCAGAATCGCACACTAGGCTGCATTTTGGTAATTTCCCATTACACATGCGATATTGGTACACAAGGAAACAGATAATAAGAAGTGAAAATACTGCAAATATCACTGAAGCAGTCACATGGAAGCAATATACTGTAGCCGCCCACTCACAATAAATATTTGCAGTGACAACTAACAAAAAGGTCATAAAGTGAATGTTTTTTTTTTGCATATGAACTCATAACATTTAGTATAACATGAAAATATGCAAACAAGAATAGCTAAGCCGATCGGAGAACACAAATAGCGTGTTATGATATACTAGGATGCGCGGCTTTGGTGCTATCTTTAAACGGCCTAAAGTGTTCGTACACACGTGTGCCGCGTTCCTGAAGCTTTGCATATTCGTATTATCCCAGAACCTAACAATCAACTTTTTGGTCGGCACACCTTAGCATTCACGCAGACAACTTTAATTGTCGCTGAATACAGTCTAATGTTTCTTTCTAGATGAAGAAAGAAAATCCTTGACTTGCCACTGCTATTCACGTAGGAGATTGTTGAAATAACTACTTCAGGCTTTGTGTTTATCGAGAAGCGCACTACTTGACGTGGTTTCTTCCTACAGCACGCAATGCTGATGTCATCACGCATTTGCCTGATTTGAGCACTTTGCTTTTTCAAACCGCTAGCATTTTTAGGTTACTTCAAGAAAGTTTCAGCGTCTAACTATCTATCCACGTTTTTAGGTAAGTTTGTCTGTATGTAACCGTTTTCCCGCCTGCCGCGTTGCTGAGGGAGCAGACTTCAAGAAACCGTCGGATTAACTTATGTGGCAGCGTTTGCATAGGAGCTGCTCTTCAGCGAGCATATTTCATTTCGACAAGGCTCTCCAGATGCGGAACTGGGTATGTGCTGCTCTCCAACAACACAATTTGATTACATGTAGCAACACTGGGTATGTGCCACTAGGTGTGGGCTGGTCATCAACGAACTTCTCCGATTCTAACTTTGGTCACAGGGCATGACCAGTGGGTGTGTGCCACTCTACAATGACGAAACATATCTCTTATGTTTCTCGGACGCTCAGAGGGATCGAGGCTCCCACACAAGTTTTCCCCAAGTACAGCAAGAAGACGCTTTAGCAGGTTGCGCTACGAATACACAGGGTATGTACGACTTATCAATGAGTGTCTTTCAGACTAACATTTTAGCAAGCTCCGCCATGAAGGCAATGGCGGAGCTTGCTTACCTCTAGTAAACTTACGCCGGTTTGCATGTGCCACACGACGTGTGGTAAGCCAGAGATCACTTCTCAGCTTGCGTAGTTTAATGTGTCTTGTGGCGCATGGGCCCGCCATGGCCATAGAGCGCCACGCATGTCTTGATGTGGTGTAAATGATGTGTGAGTGAGATGTACAGAGGTAGTGCGATAAGTATATGTTAGTTGGCTGTGAACTGTTCTAAATGCTAGTCGCTCTAAAGTGCGTAAAATAGATAGGTATTAAAATAACCAGCGTGAGTATGACTTGTGCTGTGACTGTAAGATATATGTTATAAAACGATCATTCAATAAAGTTTAGGAGTATGCAAGTAGCACTACCGCTTCACGAAGGCCCTCAAACGCAAGTTTACTGAGGCTTTTGCTCCACAAAAACTACTATCGCAGGAGCGCCCTCTGCTGAGAAGGTGTGTCACCAGATTCCTCGGCTAATAACATGCAGCACCACATTTAAACAATTGAGAGCTGCTTTCACATTTGCGGAAACGGTTCTGAGCCCATAAGCAATGCTCGATGCAGAGGGATGCGGTAAAAAAGCTGTTGCGCAAAGTGCATTTTGCTTTAAGTTTCTGCTTTCCTACATTCCACAAGGACGTGGTGGATGGTCAGTCTTTCACCACATCTTCCACATAATGGAGGTTAGCCGGCAGTGAGTAAATAATTGTGTGCGCCGAATGTGTGCCCTACACGCAGTCGACAAATCAAAGGCATCAGTTTGTCTTGATTTTATTGTGGGTGGTGCAATGCCTAGCTATAGAGTTATCGATGGAGTTTGCTGGAAGCTTCAGCATCTCACAAGCGTTGCAAATAGCATCTTAGTTTTCTACGAATGAAGGGCTTTATGTCTATAGCGGGTATTAGAAGCTCTTGTAGCTGTAGATGTGGCGGCTTCGTCTGCGAGTACATTGCTCTCAATTCCTCTTTGCCCCAGCACCCAGCATAGTGGTACATGCTGATTAGATGTGTATGAGTAGATGTGTATGGGTAGGTAAATCTCTCTCTATGAGAGAGATTTCACCATCATCATCATCAGCCTGACTACGCCCACTGCAGGGTAAAGGCCACTCCCATACGCCTCAATCTACCCCGGTCATGTGCTAATTGCGGCCATGTTGTCCCTGCAAACTTCCTACCACCTACCTAGCTTTACCTACCACCAATATCTAAGAATGCCGTAGTGCCACGTTGTGTCAGATGCTCTCTCCAAATCAAGAAACACGGAAAGGAAGGCATCCGTGTCGTATGTTTCAATGCGGGCAAGGCAGTTCATCATCGACCTTCCTTCTCTGAAGCCACATTGAACAGAGTCGAGTACCTTGTTGTTTTCGAAAACAGAGATTTGCTGCCGGTGGACCATCTTTTCATAGAGTTTCCATAAACAACTTTTTCCTCAAGCAGGATCCTTGCCTTATGTAAGTATTGGAATACCAAATGCTTCTTTCCAAGCGTACAGAATGTAGCCAGCTGCTCACATGACAACAAAAAGAGAGAGGAACATTTCCACGGTTTCCGATAGAAGTTACTTCATCATTTCGCACATTATGCGGCCGTGAACTGGTGCGGGTTCACCGAAGGTGAGCTCAGGGATGACTTCCAGACACTTGTGCGGATGCTTCACGCGAACTTCATCGAGCACGGCAACAAGGTCTACGAACGCCATGGGTTCGTAATGCGAGTCCACGATGAGTAAGGGCAATTCAAGCGATTTGCAGTTCACCTAAGAACTGAAGCCTAACTGCAATTATGGGACACTTGAAGAGGCAGTGATTAGGGATCGCCTTGTATTCGGGACTAATAACAAAAATGCCAGGGAGAAAGTGTTGGGAGACTAAACTTGACTTTCCAGATAGCCGAAAGCATGTGAAAGCAGCTGAAGTGGCATCAAAACAAGATGCCACATGCGCAAGCAATCGCCTGCAAGTTGACTTCTCCGCCGGAATCATCATCATCATCATTATCAGCCTGGTTAAGCCCACTGCAGGGCAAAGGCCTCTCCCATACTTCTCCAACAACCCCGGTCATGTACTAATTGTGGCCATGCCGTCCCTGCAAACTTCTTAATCTCATCCGCCCACCTAACTTTCTGCCGCCCCCTGCTACGCTTCCCTTCCCTTGGGATCCAGTCCATAACCCTTAATGACCATCGGTTATCTTCCCTCCTCATTACATGTCCTGCCCATGCCCATTTCTTTTTCTTGATTTCAACTAAGATGTCATTAACTCGCGTTTGTTCCCTCACCCAATCTGCTCTTTTCTTATCCCTTAACGTTACACCTATCATTCTTCTTTCCATAGCTCGTTGTGTCGTCCTCAATTTGAGTAGAACCCTTTTCGTAAGCCTCCAGGTTTCTGCCCCGTAGGTGAGTACTGGTAAGACACAGCTATTATATACTTTTCTCTTGAGGGATAACAGCAACCTGCAGTTCATGATTTGGGAATGCCTGCCAAACGCACTCCAGCACATTCTTATTCTTCTGATTATTACCGTCTCATGATCCGGATCCGCCGTCACTACCTGCCCTAAGTAGATGTATTCCCTTACGACTTCCAGTGCCTCGCTGCCTATTGTAAATTGCTGTTCTCTCCCGAGACTGTTAAGCATTACTTTAGTTTTCTGCATATTAATTTTTAGACCCACTCTTCTGCTTTGCCTCTCCAGGTCAGTGAGCATGCTTTGCAATTGGTTCCCTGAGTTACTAAGCAAGGCAATATCATCAGCGAATCGCAAGTTACTAAGGTATTCTCCATTAACTTTTATCCCCAATTCTTCCCAATCCAGGTCTCTGAATACCTCCTGTAAACACGCTGTGAATAGCATTGGAGATATCGTATCTCCCTGCCTGACGCCTTTCTTTATTGGGATTTTGTTGCTTGCTTTATGGAGGACTACGGTGGCTGTGGAGCCGCTATAGATATCTTCCAGTATTTTTACATATGGCTCATCTACACCCTGATTCCGTAATGCCTCCATGACTGCTGAGGTTTCGACTGAATCAAACGCTTTCTCGTAATCAATGAAAGCTATATATAAGGGTTGGTTATATTCTGCACATTTCTCTATCACTTGATTGATAGTGTGAATATGGTTTATTGTTGAGTAGCCTTTACGGAATCCTGCCTGGTCCTTTGGTTGACAGAAGTCTAAGGTGTTCCTGATTCTATTTGCAATTATCTTAGTAAATACTTTGTAGGCAACGGACAGTAAACTGATCGGTCTATAATTCTTCAAGTCTCTGGCGTCCCCTTTCTTATGGATTAGGATTAAATTAGCGTTCTTCCAAGATTCCGGTACGCTCGAGGTCATGAGGCATTGCGTATACAGGGTGGCCAGTTTCTCTAGAACAATCTGTCCACCATCCTTCAACAAATCTGCTGTTATCTGATCCTCCCCAGCTGCCTTCCCCCTTTGCATATCTCCTAAGGCTTTCTTTACTTCTTCCGGCGTTACCTTCGGGATTTCGAATTCCTCTAGACTATTTTCTCTTCCATTATCGTCGTGGGTGCCACTCGTACTGTATAAATCTCTGTAGAACTCCTCAGCCACTTGAACTATCTCATCCATATTAGTAATGATATTGCCGGCTTTGTCTCTTAACGCATACATCTGATTCTTGCCAATTCCTAGTTTCTTCTTCACTGTTTTTAGGCTTCCTCCGCCCCTGAGAGCATGTTTAATTCTATCCATATTATACTTCCTTATGTCAGCTGTCTTACGCTTGTTGATTAACTTCGAAAGTTCTGCCAGTTCTATTCTAGCTGTAGGGTTAGATGCTTTCATACATTGGCGTTTCTTGATCAGATCTTTAGTCTCCTGCGATAGTTTGCTGGTATCCTGCCTAACGGAGTTACCACCGACTTCCATTGCACACTCCTTAATGATGCCCACAAGATTGTCGTTCATTGCTTCAACACTAAGGTCCTCTTCCTGAGTTAAAGCTGAATACCTGTTCTGTAGCTTGATCTGGAATTCCTCTATTTTCCCTCTTACCGCTAACTCATTGATCGGCTTCTTATGTACCAGTTTCTTCCGTTCCCTCCTCAGGTCTAGGCTAATTCGAGTTCTTATCATCCTGTGGTCACTGCAGCGCACCTTGCCGAGCACGTCCACATCTTTTATGATGCCTGGGTTAGCGCAGAGTATGAAGTCTATTTCATTTCTAGTCTCGCCGTTCGGGCTCCTCCACGTCCACTTTCGGCTATCCCGCTTGCGGAAGAAGGTATTCATTATCCTCATATTATTCTTTTCCGCAAACTCTACTAATAACTCTCCCCTGCTATTCCTAGTGCCTATGCCATATTCCCCCACTGCCTTGTCTCCAGCCTACTTCTTGCCTACCTTGGCATTAAAGTCGCCCATTAGTATAGTGTATTTAGTTTTCACTCTCCCCACCGCCGATTCCACGTCTTCATAGAAGTTTTCGACTTCCTGGTCATCATGACTGGATGTAGGGGCGTAGACTTGTACAATCTTCATTTTGTACCTCTTATTAAGTTTCACAACAAGACCTGCCACCCTCTCGTTAATGCTGTAGAATTCCTGTATGTTACCAGCTATATTCTTATTAATCAGGAATCCGACTCCTAGTTCTCTTCTATCCGCTAAGCCCCGGTAGCACAGGACGTGTCCGCTATTTAGCACTGTATATGCTTCTTTCGGCCTCCTAACTTCACTGAGCCCTATTATATCCCATTTACTTCCCTCTAATTCCTCCAATAGCACTGCTAGACTCGCCTCACTAGATAACGTTCTAGCGTTAAACGTTGCCAGGTTCATATTCCAATGGCGGCCTGTCCGGAGCCAGTGATTCTTAGCACCCTCTGCTGCGTCGCAGGTCTGACCGCCGCCGTGGTCAGTTGCTTCGCAGCTGCTGGGGACTGAGGGCCGGGGTTTGATTGTTGTGTTCATATGAGGTTGTGGCCAAGTACTGCACCAGGGTGGCCAATCCTGCTCTGGTGAGGGAGTGCGTTACCGGTTCTGGTCACCGGGATAAGGCCACACTCCAGGCCTGTTTGTGCAATTTTATCAACACGCGGATTTTTTTTTAATCCGGTGGAAAATTGCCGGCACCGGGATTCGAACCACGGACCTCTTGCACGCGAGGCGGGTGTTCTACCTCTACGTTACCGCTGCCCCGCCACCGCCGGAATAAATGCAGCAAAAAACAGAAAGGCCAGTGGTCTGGTCCATGCGCCAGGCAATGCATACCCTACATAAAAAATTCATGCAGAAATTCTTGTGGAAGTTCTCTATACGTAAGTATTTTGCCGCTTGTTCATCTTCATGCAGCCTGGTGTCATTATCAATGTTATTAAACTTGATCCGACCAGTATAAGCAACTATCAAGCCTTATCGCTCATTATCAACGTTATGGGACTAGATACGATTTTATCTAAACATATCAAATGCGATCCGAGACTTATTAGCCCTTATTCGTTGGTATCGACCTTATCGGACCCTTATTAAGTTTTATCTGAGTTTATCCGACCCTTATCAACCCTTATCCGTGATTATTAACTTTATCAGAATTGCTCCGAACAACATAAGCCACCACCGCACTTTGGCACCCTATCCGTCAGCGTCGCTCCATTTTCAACCGTCATAAGAGCCACAAACGCCCAAATCACTCCTTATGAACTCATTGACTGCTTATCTTTCTGTATAGCGCGACTAGAAGAGCATGAACCCTCAGAGACTAGTGACATTTCAGGAAGTGTAGGAACGTCCCAATGGAGGGCGCATCCCGCGACCACTAAAACGAATGGTTGAACTGTGTGTATTCCAGAAATATGCATCAGCTCAAGGCAGAACAATTCATGATTTAACCACAAATGAAACAATTGCACAAACAAAAAGAAGGGCGTTCAGGAAAGCTGCCCTAACAAATTCTCCAAATGACTGGCAAAAATACATAACCATAGCTGGCCCTAAAGAAACTGGAATTATCTAAGCTAAAGACAAGTTTTATAATTGCACTCTTCCCAATATGATCAAAACTTATCGCCAAACGATTTGAAAAATAGTTACCTCAAAATCAAATCACACTCCTCCTTTACTAATTTCCGAAAACGGAGCGGTGCTTAACTCAAGAGACAGCGCAGCGCAATTTACTAAATAATTCTCTGCACTTTTCAGTAATGAACTGCCGCTTCATAACACACATATTTCAACAACCATTTGTTCAATTCGATTTTTCATCCATTATGATATCGGAACAGGGTGCCACTAAGGCAACTGACATGCTTCCTCTAAAAATCAGCCCAGGTCCTCACGGTATAAGTGATAAACTTCTAAAATTAACATCGCGCTACCCTTCTGTTTTGCTATAGTTCATATTTCAGCAATCACTAGATACGGGATGCCCGTCGGAAAGATTGGAAGAGCATTAGTGATATCATTACTGATGCCGGTATTTAAATCCGGTGACATAGCAGACCCTAATAATTACCGACCTATATCACTGACATCACTTTGGTGCCAATTACTGCAACACACCCGTAGTCTCGCATTATAGCCTATCTTAACAAAAATAGCGTGTTCCTTAATGACCAACCTGGCTTGCATCAAAATCGCTCATGTCAGATGCAATTATACGCACTTGTAACAGATATTCACATTTCTGTGAACAAATTGGTTTGTACAGATGTGATTTTCATTGACTTTTCTAATGCTTTCAACTGGGTACCTCATAATCGACTAAAACTGAAAAAGCTGCCGCTTGAGTATAACACAAGACCGTAGATTAAGGAGCTCCTGACGAACAGATTTTAAGCACCGCTTTAAATAATTGCTTTTCTAACCGCACTCACGTCAATTCGGGAGTTCCTCAATGGTCCGCCCTTGGTCGTCTGCTATATTTAATTTATATCAATGGCATTGTAACTAATATTACTTCAGAATTACGTATCTTCACACATGGCTGCGTCTTATAAAATGAAATAAGCTGCCTTGCTGACGTCACTGTGCTGCAGTATGATTTAGCAACACTAACTGATTGGTGTGACACATGGCTTATGGAATTTTGACAAAGCCAAAACGAAACACGTAAGTGTGCTTATATTACTTGACTTCCATTTGACCAGTATAAAATACGCGGCATTTGTCACGATCCGCTCGGGTTCGCGAACGAGGCAAGGCTCGAGGCACCCTCCGTTAGACAGACGCTTCGCAGCGGGGTGGTGATGAACGATGACTGACCCCGAGCAGCTACGCTCGTCGGTGCTGATTGGTGCGGTGACCAATGTTTTTACACCGAGCCTGGCAGGCCACTGAGCCTGGTGGGCCAACAAAAATTACCCCCGAGGGGGCGTTACATGCATGTTACACCACCTCACCTTTAGTTTGTTTGTTGACAACAAAAAACATCCAAGTTAAAGTGCAAGGTTCTGTCGCGATCCCAGGCAAGTCGACGGTTCCTGCTATCCAGGCAAGTAACGGTCCGGTGGTATCCGAGGTCGAGTACTCCTCCTGGGCACCGGTCTTGACGTGCCGAGTGGGGCAACGCCGGGCGCTGTCTTAGCCACCCTTGCTCCTTCCGCAGCGTGCGCAGTAGTCGGTCTTGTAAATGCTGCCGGACTTGACAGCCGCCCAATGCGTGCAGCAACACTGGCAACGCTTGCCGCCTCCAAGGTCGGCGATGCTGCGCTGGACGCGTCTGGTTTTGCCGCTAGTCCTCTTGCGAGCTTGAAATAGAAGTGGCAGTGGAGGGCGCTAGCTAGGTCCCGAGGCGAGGCCTGACATGTTCGGAGTATCGGTGCAACGGGGCCCCGTCTGGCGTGCGGACGAGCAGCGATGAGGCGCTGGCATGCGACACCATCTGTCCGGCGGACCAGGGTGCGCCTTGACGGAAGTTCCTAGCGAAGACTCGAGATCCCGACTCCGGAAAAGGCCGGGAACGGCACCTTGGTCAGCAACCAGCTTCTGCTGCGGCTGCTTCAGGAGCGCTGTGGATCGGAGGTCCGGATGCACGACGTCCATGGTCGCCTTGACCATCCGACCCATCAAGAGCTCAAAGAGGGCACGGCTAGTGACCTCGTGGGGCGTGGTATGGTACTGGAACAGTATCCGGGCAATATGCGTCTGGAAATTCTCAAACTAGCTCTTCTTGACCTTGTGCTTGATGGTCTGCACCACCCGCTCGCCTGCACCATTTGAAGCAGGGTGGTATGGCGGTACCATCTTCCGACGGATTCTCTTCTCCGTCAGCCAGGCCAGGTACTGTGTGCTGGCGAAAGCAAGAGGATTGACGGACACAATGGCAGCAACCCCTGGGCAGAGAAAACCTGTCGCAATGCCGCAATGGTCGCGCCTGCCGATAGAGTGGTAACAAGTAGAACCTCCAACCACTCCGAAAAGGCATGCACCATCACGAGGAAGTAATGGCCCTTCAAGGGCCCCCGAGAACCCACATGCAGGCGGGAACAGGGTTTCTGTGGGAACGACAAGGGGTGATTTCCACATGACCGGAGGCCCGCTGATGCTTCTTGCGAACCGGCAGCTCTGCATCGTGTGAGCAATGTCCTTGTCCAGGCCAGGTCCCGAAACGTAGGACCGGGCCACAATATTGGTCTCTTTCACGCCAGTATGACCCACGTGCAGCAACTGCAGGACCCTGGACCGGAGACTTTGTCGGATCACCACCCTTGAACCCCAGAGTATACAGCCCTGCTGCAAGCTGAGCTCCGTGGCCTTGTGGCTATAGGCCTGCTGAACCAATTCCTCCACACGGGACACCGCTTTGACCACCTGAGACAGGACTGGGTCATGGCTCGTCGCTTGCGATACTGCAGATTTGGAGAGTACCACCGGGTACGCGTGCTCCAGCATGAACAATTCAGCAGGTTCTAGAAAAGCATCAGGAAACTGTGGCAGGGGCAGGCGGCTCAGGCCACCAGCAGGTCCCAGGTCCTTTCCCGGACGGTAAACCAGCTGGTAACTGTAAGCTCGTTAAAACAGACGTTTGGGCGAGTTGGTAAGGCATATTTGAAACATAATAGCGCGGTGTTCACGGGGACAAGGAGGGAGAAACGACACAGACGAGCGCTGACTTGCAACTGAAGTTTATTGCTTGGAACGAAGCATATATAACTGCTCTAACCAGCAGAAGAAACCAAAAAAACCATACATATATTCACAATCATTCCTACACGCTGCACTGAACAGGGGAGATACCTGTAATCATCATATCCGCCCGCTAAATATGCTAGTCATTTGGACGTAATGGATAAGGAGGGCCTACTGAGGCATGCGTCTTTTGACCAGGCGATGTGCGCTGCTTCAATGATATGCTGCTTCAATGATGAAAACTACTTTGACTTATGCTCTGTTTGCTATCTTTTTTTGTTCTATGGGATATATGATGAATATAAGGCACTACAGTGGTTTTTACTTTTTCCTTTCCTGTCGTCGAATCCACCCTTTGTTATTTTCTGTTTTGGCTCAAACTACTCAGGACGGTTTCTGACACTGACACTAGCAACTGCTTGGGATAACCAGCCTTTACTAGACGATCAGTTTGATGATTGAAGCTATCTTGCATGGAGTGCGTGCATGATTTGTTAAGCGCGTTGTCATAGCATGATTTAGCCACTGCTCCTTTAGCCAGTATAGAATGAGATGACGTAAAAGGTAGCAATGGCTTATTGCTTCGTGGTTCGCAAGACCAAAACGTGTGATGTTGCATTAATGTGAGTTTGATATCCAAAAATCTGATCACATTGTTTTCTGGCACTTCAGTAGTTAATATGAGCGGATGAAGGCACTGAACAAAGGTATCTTTGATCTGCGTAAAGACTGCGTCAAAGTTTTCCACACTTGTCTCTATAAGGACAAGAAGTCGTCTATATAGCGAAAACACTGTAAAACGTTTGACCCTTTCAATTTATCGTGGAGTCTTCTACCCTTTTCTGCTAATAACAAGTCACTAAGCAAGGGGGCTATGCATCAACCTATGCAGGCTCCCCGTTTTTGCAGGTAAAACTCGCCATCCCAGGAAATAAATGTGGAACTTAGGTACGCTTGAAGTGGTTCTAGAAGGCCGGCGATGGATACGCCGGCCTTGTTTCGGAATTCAATTGATCGTTGTCGGTCAGTACATTCCTCTATGGTCGAGAAAAGCTCATTATGCGGTAGCTAATAATACAAATCCTTGACCTCAAAAGAACAGGCCCTCAGTCCTTTGTTCTTGTTAGTTTCTAAAAACTGGATTACATCCATCGAATTCTTCACCTGGTACGGATCGTCTAATGTGAGCGAATTTAAAATTTAAAAATAAACGGCTACAGATTTTTGCCAAGTCTGCCAAGTCCCTCTCTCAGATACGATTACACGAAACGGGCACTCTGGCTTGTGGGTCTTGGCACTAAAAACACTTGTAAACTGATCCCTTTACTATTATCTGCTGTTTTCGTTAACAGTTCAAGGTAAAGTTTTTTACACAATTTCTTGGCCTAAGATTTAATTTTTTGCAAGGAAATGTTCTTGGCAACAGAAAACGTAGACAAGATAGCTTCCCTGCCCTTCTTGACGTACAATTGAGAGGGTAGCACAAGGAATCCGCCCTCCTTGTCCGCCCTCTTTGTCCCTGTGAGCACCGCACTGTTCTGTTTCAAACTGTAAGCTGCCAGCCTCAAGGCCCACCGTACCGTTCAAGGTGAGGCCTGCGCGGGAACTGCCTTGTCAGGTTCTGCAGCCCTAACAGCGCCTTATGTTCCGTGACCGCCTCGAACATCCAGCCCCACAGATACTGGTGAAAGCGTTTGACCCCGAACATGCGGGCCACGCCTTCCTTGTCCAGCTGGCAGTAGCATTGGTCTACAGCAGGAAGCCGACGAGAAGCACACGACACAAGGCGTTCGTGGCCATCCTTGTCCCTGTGCGCCAGGACGGCTCCCACGCCGCACGGCGACGCATATACGGCCAGGACGCCGGCTTGGCAGGATCTAACTGTTCCGGCACTCTGGCGATTAGCTCCTTGCTGCGCTGGAAAGCCCGGCCCTGCTCCTTCTTCCAGACCCATTACTGACCATGTCGAAGCAGAAGATGGAGTGGCTGTAGATGCTATGACAGGGTCGGCAGGAAACTCCTGTCGAAGTTCATGAGGCTGAGGTAGCTCAGAAGTTCCTTGTTCTGGGGCTTAGGCGCCTTGACTACAGCATCAACTTGACGGTGAGCCGGCGCTCCCCTGCAACGTGCGAAATGACATACCCCAAGTGCTCAGCATGGGGGGGGGGGGACAGGAAAATGCACTTTTCCAGCTTGAGCTTCAGACCGCCATCCTGCAGTCATGTCAGGGCGTTCTGCAGGTTCTGCAGGTGGTCCCCTTCGTCGCGGCCAGTAACCAGGATGTCCTCCAAGTACCCAGCCACGTGTCTCATACCCTTGAAGAGGTTGTCCATCTCCCTCTGAAATATTGCTGAGGTTGTGGCCACGCCAAACGGTAAGCGCGCGTACTGGAAGAGCCCCAAAATTTTCGATATTGTGACATATTTCTGGGAGGCATCCTGGAGCCCCACCTACTGGTAAGCATCTCTGAGCTCGAATTTTGTGACCTGCTGTTCACCGGACAGCGCTGACAAGAGATCTGTAGTGACGGGATTGACGGTGACCTTGGAATCCCCGTTGATCCTTACACTGCCGTCTCGCTTTAGGACTGGTACGATGGGAGTGGCCCATTCAAACGTCTTCACGGGCACCAGGATGCCCTCTAGCTGTAGCCATTGGAGCTCCTGAGTGACCCCATCCTTCAGAGAGAACGGCCGTAGGCGTGGCTTGAAAAAACGGGGCCGGGCTCCCTCGGGTACATAGATGCCAGCTGTCGGGCCGGTGAATATGCCCACCCCTGGCTGGAATAGCGAGGACGTCTCTCACCACATGCAGGCTGGCTTCCTGGTACTCTGGCAGACGAACGCCCAGTGCTTGAATCCAGTTTCGGCCAAGCAGCGTCGGCGACGACCGATTGGTTAAATAAAAGGGAAGCGTTGCCTCCCTGTCGCCAATGCAAACATTGACCTGGGTCTGACCCTAGACCTGGGAGAGCTGCCTGGAGTAGATGCGCAGTATCACGACCGTAGACTCGACGGGCACGCCGGGGAAGGTACGCTTGAACTGTTTCCCGGACATGACTGACACGCTGGCCCCTGTGTCCAGCTCCATGGAAATGCGGTGCCCGCAGAATTTGACGGTCAGCATGTATGGCGGCACATACGACGGAATAAAGCCTGTGCGCCACATGTCGAAAATCGGCGGGTCCTCGGCCAGGACGTGGAGCCTGCTGCCGCAGCCCCCGCCGCGTACCATTGTAACGGCTTCCCTGGCCGCGGGCTTGTGGGATACCAGGGCTTGAACCAGACCGCTGTCCGCTGTTCGTCCTCCCACCACCGACATAAGCGTGGCAGGTGCCCAGTTTCCCCGCCCGTGAAGCATTGTTCTTGAAAGAACCCGCACTGTGAGGGGGAGAGTGAGCACCACCACAGCGGCCACTTGTACTGCCCTTTGTCGCCAGCTTGTTGACCGCCGCCGACGGTGAGCCTGTCGCAATCTTGCCGACTTCGTGGACGGCAGGTTCCATTGCCAGCGCTACCTTCACGACGTCGTTCAGCGAGGGATCGGGAAGCTCCAAGAGTCGCGTATGCATGGCATGGTTGTTGATGCCGCAGGCGAAATGGTCCCGGAGCAGCGAGTACAGCTGGTCCCCGAAGGCGCAGACACTCGCTAACCCTGGCAGCGCAGCAACAAACTGCCGGAGGGCCTCTCCTACCCGGTAGTTCCGGTTGTTGAAGCGGAAACGCTCCATTAGTGTGGACAGTGGTGGGTTTAGATGTGAGGGCAGTATGGCGAGCAGCTCACTCAGCATCTCACCCAGCTCACCCGTGGCTGGCTTGAGAAGGTCAAGCAGGAGATTGAAGACATGGGTCTCGCAGCTGGCCAGGAAAATGTCCCGCTATTTTGCCTCGGGTGTGCTGTTTGCCTGGATAAACACGTGGACTTGCTACTCGTAAACTGGCCAGGCGGACCCATCTCCCTCGAACGGCTCGAGCCTTCCGTACAGCGGCATGGCGGCAGCAACGGAGGCAGTGATTCGCCGCTTGCGGTGGCGTGGGACGATCCGTGAGTACTATTCGTCAGTGTCACGATGCGGCCAGGTTCTTGAACGAGGGAGGGCTCGAGGCACCCTCTTTTAGACAGACGCTCCGCAGCGTTGTCGTGGTGGACGATAACGAACCCCGAGCAGCTGTGTTCGTCGATGTTTATTGGTGCGGTGACCGATGTTTTCGCACCGAGTCTCGCATGCCACCGAGCCTAGCGGGACAAGGAAGATTATGCCCGAAGGGGCGTCACATACTTGTTACAGTATTACTATTTATTCAGTATCTTCAACCAAAACTTGGGTATTCTGTTTAACTCCAATTTAAGCTGGAATGCTCACATTGATGACATTACTGCAAAACCATGTATCAAACTTGGTTACCTCAAACGGTGCTTACAGCTTGCAAACACAGCTACCAGACTTCAGGCATACAGTTCTCTTATCAGGCTTTCTTTAGAACATACGTCCATAACTTGGCACCCACATCACTCTAATCTGATGAATCTACTCGAATCAGCCTAAAATAAAGCTGCGTGGTTCATCCTATCTCCATACTCTCGCTATCAAGATGTGTGCGCCTTAATAAATGTCGCTGTATCTCTCTCTTCTCTTCATATACGCAGGCGGTTAACTTGGTTTTCGTTTTTCCGTAGTCTTTACCATCGCGACATTGCATTTGCTCGAGCCCAAACTCTGCCTACTCCTCACATCGTCAACCGTGCAGACCATGTTCATAAAGTAAAATCTATATTTTGCAGGACTAAAGGTCCTGAAAATTAGCCTCTGGTTTCATCTATTGCCGAGTGGAACTCATTACTTTCAAGCATTGTCTCGCTTATACAATCATCATCATATAACGCGACACTGCTATGCTTCCTAATGCTACCTAGAGTGTATCAATCTGCCTGAACTCGCATATGTTTCAATATTTACTTTAACAGGGTTTTCACGTGATAAGTATTCTATAACATTCTTTCTGTTTCATTTTACATGTATTTCTCTGGGTTGTTTACCTAATTCACCCTTCGAATGCATATTTAAGCCCATATATTTGTGGGGACTGGTCGTCTCGATCGCACATTCGGTTCGTTTGCGTTTTTCACGCTAACAGATATTGTATAAACGCCGTTTCTTTTTCTTTTTTTGTTTGAGGTTTAGAAAACTTTTTATTCTACCTGACGTATTCTTCCATAATTCACATTGTACACATTACACTTATGCTACACCTTTTCCATCTTGCCTATCTAATGCCCGAACAGGGCCTTAGGGTACTCAGACAAATAAGTAATCAAATATGTAAGATCGGAAATGTGGCGTGTCCGGCATCAAACCTTGGCGAAATCGCAGTTTCACCGATGTCTACAATGCTCCATGAGGGCTCTAAACATGTTCCTAGAGATGGCTTTATTGCACCGTCACCTAATATTTCAACACATCCTTCATAGAGACCATTCTTGGATATTTGTTTGATACTGCAGGTACAGTAGATTCATATGGTTCATATATATTCACTCTCTACAAGCGTGTGCGTTTAGCTGAGCGGGTGATACAATTGGTATCTGAGGAAGTGGCGGCCAGCCAGGACGCGTCGCGTCGAAGCCTCGCAATTTGCTCAAATTAAGTGTGATTTTTTCGAAACCAGTGCCATCGCACCGTGGCATCACGCTTATGAAGATATATGCTTCACTTCAAGACCATTTTCGACTCTGTGAGTTTATTTTGTGCACTACCGCGAGGACTTTTATGCGCGAAGCAGGCGCTACGTCGGCTAAGCCTAACGCCGTACCCGCCGACCATTTCGTCGCTTGGACCGACGCCGGGGCTCCCACCGGCACACAGGCCTCTACCCAAGTCTTGGTAACGGCACTACAATGAATTACGAAGTGATCGGCCAAGAAATCGACCCCTCGGAGGTTTCCGTCAGGAACGGGTGGTGCGACATCACCCCACGAACAGCGACCAAACCTAAGTCTAACCTCAACGTGGCTGCCAACGTGGCAGCTTCCGGCGCCAGAGCGAAAGCGCCCAAGCGCATGTCGGCCCGTAAAGAAATCATCAAGGCAATTAGAATGCCCTTACTCCCGCAAAACGAGACCAAAGTAGTCATTCGCATCCGCGGCGGACTGAACATCGCGAAAACCGGACACGTGGCAATTGTGCAGGCCATTCAAGAAGCAGCCGGACTCGAACCGATGCAGTGCGACGGGGACACGATTTGCCCCAACCTCAAACAGAACGTCATGGTCGTGAGTTCCCCGCTACCCGAGAACGTCAACGGATATTTGAAAATTCAGAGCGTCACCATCGCCGGGCAGACGTAGGAGGCCTTCTCCTACCAGACTGCACCGGACAACACGTGCAAGGGAGTCATTCGCAACATTCCGCTCCACCACACGCAAGAAACAATAACCAGGTCCGTCGTCAAACCGAGAAACCCACTCGCACTGGCGGCGGAGCGCATTAAGGAAACCGGGACGGTGATCGTAGTCTTCGTAGGACACAAAGTTCCCAACCACGTGATGTACGGATGTGCATGGGTAGAGTGCTCGCTCTACAGGAAGCAGATCGCCATATGTCAGGCTTGCGGCAAACTAGAGCAGAGAGCAGACGTATTCCCCACACCGGAGAAGCAGACTTGCAGGTATTGCGGCATTCCAGACCCCGGAGAAGATCACGCATGTGAAGAGGTCTCTTGCGCGCTGTGCGGCGAGAAACACCCCACGGACAGCAAGGAATGCAAGAGCAGATACCAGGTCCCCTACCTGGTACGCAAGCGAAGAATTGAGAACAAGCAGGCAGCCATTTCGACCAAGAAACTTCCAGAAAAAGCGACGAGTCTCTTAAGGCAGAACGGTGCAGGTGCGGTGCAGCATCCAGACGGACAGCGTGAGCCCAGAGGACGCTGCAGATCCAGAGGGAGCTCGGGATCCCGATCCGCCAGCAGAGGTCGCTGGAGCCGCTCCCGCACACCCGGGAGCCGGGGCCGCTCCATCTCGGGCGTGCGATTCGCACCCGCGGTCGGAGCTAACAGCTGGGCCCAGCGAGTCAAGGAGACAACGGGATGCCAGGCCTGCGCAACGGCAGGGACGCTGCCCACTAACTGCGGGCCACTGAGGGACCAATATCAGGTGAGCTTGCAAGCGCGGCCAGAGAATAATGTACACAAAGACATCTTAGAGAGAATCAAAGCACTCGATCACGAAAACGCTCAACTCAGACGCACAATGACAGAACTGGCTAACTAGAATAGATTGCTTAAAACGCAAATTAGCTCACCAAATGCACAGACGAGGGGGGGGGGGGCTCCGCATTTTCGAACGCTTCATTTTTAGGACCGGTGCAATCCTTTGGAGCGCTTCGGCAACCTAATTATTCCGCTGCGGCATCGAGACAGATGGGGCGTCCTGTCAAGAAGACTTCGAGCTAGTGTAGTGACGGTCGTATTACTCCTGGCACAAGCCAGTTGTTGACCTGCATACAGGTATCCTTCGTGCCAGTGCTCCAAAACTACTATTGGAGCGTGTTTTTATATTCACGTGTTTCTCATGGCTGATCGCACAAGGCCGCATCAGTTCAAGCACGCCGCGATACATAACTGCGGCGGACTTCAAACCTATGAAAAGGAAACAACGACAATGATTCCTGCGAATAGTGCGTGTATTGCCTATGTGCGAGTATTGCTTTTGCAAGGGCCGGCAGTCGCCGGCGTTCGCCCGGTTTGCACTAGAGTAGATCGTCACTGACCAATCCAAGGATGGCGCAGCAAGGCGATCATCTGTATAAACGAGCAGGTGCGTTAACTGTAATATTTTTCACTTTGCTTTAATTCCTTGCAGCTAGTTGCACTAGGGAAAACAAAAGGATGTACTGTAACTTGTAGCCTTCCTACTTAAAGGACACAATAGACGGAAAGTATTGCTATGGAACTGGCGTCCATGTAGTCTACCATTTTATTCTCACTTCCTTCTTTTCTTCTCCTGAACCCAGACTCCTGCGCTTCTTCATCTTCTATTCTAAGGCTCATACCGCTTCACCCTTCCAGGTTTCTTTTGCTAACCCCTCCTGGGGTAATTCTTGAAAACGTTTCCAATCGAAGCACATTCAACTGAGCCACGTTCGCCAATGTATCACACAGTCTTCAATATTCCTTTCTGAGTGGCTGTCTTTGTCACAGAGTAAGGACCATAAAATTTGGCACTGGATTCTCTTACTCCTTTCCTAACTAGTATGAGGTCGGTGACTTGAATGTCTGGGATATCTGAGCAATGACTCCTGTCAAAATTTCTTTTCACTCGTTTACGGTACCTCTCCTCCTGCGAATTCTGTTTCCGCTCCTCGACGATCTTGAGATTTTCTAACAGCCCCAGTTCACGGTGCCCCAGAAGAATAGAGGTTTCTCCTGAAGAATAGAACTGCGGGCTGCATCCCAAGCCACTGGTGTAGGAGCGATTGTGATCTCTTACAGCTGCTTCTAAAGAGCATTTCCAACCACCAGGGAAACTATCGTACATCCTGATGTATTGTTTCACATCTCGTATAGCACGCTCTGCAAGCCCATTCGCAGCGGCATGGTATGGCGCACAGAATTGGATTGATATATTGTGGTCTCGAGCCCATCTTGCTAGCTTTTCACTCTTGAATGCTGGGCCGTCGTCACATACAATCGTCCTGGTTGTCCTAAACATATCCCGTTCGAGAAGGGCGATCACACTATTCGCATCTTCTTTTCCTGCCCGTGCCGCGACTATCCTGGTGCACTCATCTATGGCTAGAAGAAAAGCTTGCGTTTTTCGGACTCCTTCTTGTTTCTTACTTAGCTCGGCGAAATCCAGGTGTATAACTTCAAAAGGCACGTTCGAGTGGAAAGGTATTATCATGGCGTCCGCAGGCTGCTTATATTTCACTTTGTTGACTTGACAAATGTGGCATGAACGAACGCATCGATTGGCGTCTTCTTTCATGTGAGGCCACGTAAATCTCTTGACTAGCTTGTTGTAGGTGCGCCAAAATCCGTCGTGTCCTCCAGATTCTGGGCTATCGTGGTACAAATAAAGCACCCTGGAAACCAGCGTTGGCGGGACTTGATAGCGACCTTCCATAAAAATCAATTGTTCAGTGCCTTCCCACAATTTAATTTCATTGATTTCTTCCGATTGTTCGTTGTTGGCCTGTATCATCAGCCTAGACAATGTATCTGCATCAGTCAAAAGGGGTCCAGGTCTGTGGGAGATGGTGAAATCGAACTGCTCTAAATAGTTGACCCATCTGGCGATACGTCCCTTAGGTTGGGTCATATTCAAGAGATGAGTGAGGGCCTGGTGATCGGTGAACAAAGTAAACTTCGCACCTTCTTGGTACGTACGGAAGTACTGCATTGCTTTAAGGACTGCGAGAGCTTCCTTTTCAGTAGTGGTGTAGTTGACTTCAGGTGGCTTGAGGGTGTAGTTGTAGTAACCTACTACGTGTCGCTTTTCTCGCCCGGATGCTTCTGGACATTTCTGGTACAAGACTGCACCTGTCCCATAGTGTGACGCGTCGGTATTCAGTTCAAAGGGTAAGGTGAAATCTGGTATGCATGGAATATGGTCAGCAGAGATTCTGTGAACCAGATCACGGTAGACTTTCTCACATTCCTCATCCCACTCAAATGGAACTTCTTTCTGCGTTAGGCGCGTGAGGCATCTTGTTTTGATGGCAAAGTCTTTTATGAAGGGTCTGAAATGTCCTGCTAATCCCAAAAACACACGCGATGAGTATGGACGGGATCCTGGAGTGCCTTCACAACATACCATTTACTTCAGAACATAATATAAGCCCTAGCTCAAGCAGTCACTTCACACGGTCCGGCGCGGATTGGTCAAGCCGTAATCAGCGAGTAATCCGAGTAAATCAAAGAGTAATCCCTGGTGGCTGGAAATGCTCTTTAGAAGCAGCTGTAAGACATCACAATCGTTCCTACACCAGTGGCTTGGGATACAGCCCGCAGTTCGCTTCTTCAGGAGAAACCCCTATTCTTCAGGCGGACCGCGCACTGGGGCTGTTAGAAAATCTCAAGATCGTCGAGGAGCGGAAACAGAAATTGCAGGAGGAGAGGTACCGTAAACGAATGAAAAGAAATTTTGAAAGGAGACATTGCTCAGATATCCCAGAAATTCAAGTCACCGACTTCATTCTAGTTGGGAAAGGAGTAAGAAAATCCAGTGTCAAATTTTATGGTCCTTACTCTGTGACAAAGACAGCCACTCAGAAAGGAATATTGAAGACTGTGTGGTACATTGGCGAACGTGGCGCAGTTGACTGTGCTTCGATTGGAAACGTTTTCGAGTATGTGTGTTCAAGTTTTCAACATGTCGGCTGCGCCAAAATAATGTAGCGTTCCTAGTTAAAGGACACAATAGACGGAAAGTATTGCTATGGAACTGGCGTCCATCTTGTCTAACATTTTATTCTCACTTCCTTCTTCTCTTCTCCTGAACCCACACTCCTGCGCTTCTTCATCTTCTATTCCAAGGCTCATACCGCTTCATAACTTAGCGTGGATCGTGTGCAGTTGGTGGAATTGAAAGTCGTAATCAATTATTACGTGAGCCTTGCTTTAAAATATTTAGTTTAATTAGCTTATCATGCATATGAACATCCGAGCCCAACGTGGAAGTGGCCAGTTATGAAACCCCATTCAGAATTATACATGCATGTATACAAAAGTGAGTGAAATATTTGATTTGAGAAAAAACACAATAACAATACAACAGAGTATACTTTTTGCACATCGCATTATTTTCTATTGTAATAAAAGAGCTGTAGCAGTGCAGTGACAGATCCTAATACAGACTTTGCTAGCAAGTGGTAGAAGATATATCCCGCATATCTTTGTTGCGAACATTCCAGCTCTCTAGAGGGTTCATTATGTAAGTGTTCGATCACTGTATGTAGGTCTGACTGCGCAAGCGCCAAAGCAGCTGAACCTGTTTCTTTGCAATTATAAGTAAAAGAATATGATCTTATATAGCAAAAAAATCACGCTCTAGTACACAAAAGTCTTAAATGAGTTTAATTAGTAAGTTAAGCAAACTAAAGAAAAGGAATGCAGTACCTAAGCTTCTTTTCTTACGCCTTAATATCATTGTGTATTTGTCACCGACCCCTTCGCTTATGCAGGAACCAGGCTGCCAACAATAGCATGCGGAGCAACTGCCTTTCAAAGTGTGGTACCTGTGATGCGCTTGCAGTGGTGTACACGTGAAGAGCTGCAGTTAATATGTCCTGCTGCACCACAACGGTTGTCGCAATATTCTGGCTGATGTCTATCCTACCGCATCTGACATCATATTGGCTCAAGCGTCACCACTAAAAGCAATTTGACTGTGTATGACGCGTCTATGACATGTCTATGTATAAACTGAACTGATGTATAAGCTGAAATGATTGCACGTTTATCCAAGTTTCGTTTCTTCCGCCATATTTATTAAAATAGTGTAACCCTTAATAATTTCTGGTCTATCGAAGTGCCATTTAATTTTCTAAGACAACTTAACATTATGATCGTATTTTTGTACTTTGATAGTATGCGAATACAGCGTCAACTTCGATTTTTCAAACAGAAGCAGTAGTATTGCTTACAAATATATTCTAGAATAAAACTCCATCTGTATTCAAGACAGTAGCATGTCGGGTGTAGGCACGCGATGGCGTGTAATGGTAAATCCTTGCAGAATATATGCTGTTTCTGGTCTGGTTCTAGCTTCAGGTTAAGATGAATTTTGAAGGTCGGAACAATGCAATTCTTCCATTAGATAGGGATGACAGCTGGCTTCTATGGGCCTTGCAGAACTTCAGCAATTTACCGAGGAACAAAACGCAGGGTAGGAGCGCGTCTTCTAGGATCCCAACTAAGGCCAAATAGGGATTCAGACTCTCACAATGACGATCCGGAAAAATACATTATAGAGGGCATCAGTGCCGTTACTTCAGACAAGCTGCAATTAACCATAAAATGGTGGAATTTTTCTCAATGTACACTAGCTCATGCTAAAGTAGCTTCAGCATACTAAAGTGCTGGTTACAAATGCTACGAAACTGCTTCATCACAAATTGTGGGCAGTAAAAAGCTCACATCGCAATCGCAACACATCATGGGCAACTGATGACTTCGCACATCATAATCATGAATATATGCTCTCCAAAACAAGTTGATATGTCAGTTGAACAGTAATAAAATATGCATTTCATTTCATTATGGTATAGCTGTTTCATGTTTGTCGTTTGGAATAACACGGTGTCCGTTTCGCTACTTTGTCAATGTAGGGAGACTAAATATCAATATTAATACAAAGTTGATGAAAATAAGCACAGACTAATTACCGGGTCGGTTAGTCCAGTACTTGAGCTCCTAGGTTCTTTCAGGGAAGCTGGCTGGTGCAATTCCAACAGGCAGGCACCGTATCTATCGATGCTTTCAGGTCTGCCACAAGCCTTGCTGTGCAGCACAGACGTTGATTTCTTCATCAACTGGTCCTTCCAAAGCTCACATCCTGCACCAGAATTCCAAAAATTTTATGTACACTAGACGCTCACGCGCTAGGTAAAATCAGTGTACCTAGACAATGGAAATGATGAGACATAGCACAACTAAAAAAATGTGGCCACAGTGTCAACTTAAAGCACATTTTATCGAACATGCATCAGATGCTCCCACAT
Source organism: Dermacentor variabilis (assembly GCF_050947875.1). NCBI lineage: Eukaryota > Metazoa > Arthropoda > Arachnida > Ixodida > Ixodidae > Dermacentor > Dermacentor variabilis. Next base: position 160,651,499 of record NC_134571.1, read on the forward strand.
ATCACATTGAAAAAGCTAAGGAGAAAAACAATAATGCTGGTGATGTACTACTGATAAATGAATTTTCAGAAGATTGAAACGTTGCGTAGCGTGTATGTGAAGTGAGCAAGCACTGCAAATGCAGGCACCAGTGCTAGTTCATTGACTATGGGCGCTATAACGTAAAACTATTCCAAACTTTTCTATTCCAATTCTGCTATCAGCCCTCCACGATTGGTCAAAAGCTTTTTTCGACCACCCCCACTTCACCTGTCTGTCACGCGACGTCACGAAAACCTCGATAGCTCCCCATCTGATATGATGTGTACACACTGATTATGCATCATTTGACAGAAAAAAGAAAAACAGTTATTTCTGATTCGACCCCTTTTCGCCATTAGCCCTCGGCTATTGGTAAAAAGCTTTCGGGCTGCACCCACTTCACCTGCCTGTCACGCGACGTCACAAAACCTCAAGAACTCACCGCGTCAAAGTGACGTGTACGCGATAAAGATGCATTAATATGCCGAACAAAACTGAATTTTCTTCGGAATAGCCGCAGGCTGCCCCGTTCCGAAAGGAACAGAAGATGGCTGCCGCCGATCACTCAGACGCGGGCTATTCGCACCTGCCGGAGAGCATGGGCGTATTTGCGTATAATAAAACTTCTTGCGTGGCCGTATAACGTTATCGTGCACTTTCGGCACGTTTACTCCCTCATTCTGCCAACTCTTCTTTCCTGAGGGTCCGTTTTAGCGGCATCTTGAGCTTCCGTTGCATGCCGTCGCGATTTTCGACCAGCCACCGCAAGCCAAGTAAGGGAAAGCTGACCAATCGTAGACGCCGGCACCACCCTCTTAATCCGGTTATCGACTTTCAGTGCAGTGGCTCGGCCCCATCGAATCCCTCTACACTTGAGCGTTCTCCTCGCCTCTTGTCAGCCAATTAGATACGACAAGACGCTCAGTGTAGGAAATGTTATTCGTTTTTCAAGCAAACAAAAGTGACCTCCTATGAACGAGGAGAGCGTTTGATTGGTCTGTTCAGACAACCCTGCGGGTGACCGCCCGGTGCTTGCGTTGGTGGTTACGCAAATTTGACGTCAGGAAATTGGAATAGAAACATATTGGAATAGTTTTACGTTATAGGGCCCTATGTGTGCTACAATTTGAACAAACCGACGCACCACCACGGTTTCTAAAACAAACTACAGGACGCAAAAACACTTTTCTTCTACCTGCCGGTGCTACGCACAAAATCATATGCATTCTGCAACATGTAAACTATAATGGCTTCTCCTCTATACTGAAATATTCCATACGTGATACAGGAATGATCGTTGCACAATCGGAACATTCTCCCTTTTTGTTTTAAAAAGCGGAACCAATAACAGACTGTCCTGCCGAATCTCCCACAAGCTCCGATAAGTAAAAAAAATGTTTTGAGCAAGCCTATGCTGCTTCGAACATGCTTCAGGTGCTAATGCCCACAATATGAACAACAGTCATGCTTGAAAACATTAGAAATGTTTTATTGACAGCGCTGCAGCAACCTCGCGAAAACCGCATCAACATAATGTGATTCTATTCAAAAATAGTTCCCTCACCCGTACTTTGTGTTCTCTTGTTGCTTTCAGCAAACTTTCAGCACCAATCGGTCTTGAAGGTACACAAAGCTGCCCATCAGCCGCTCCATCTGTGGCCTCCTTCGAAATCAATGCGGCTCGGTCATTATGCACACACGGACAAAATCTCCCTTAATAACCGCAATAAACAACTGCAACGCGAACCACCAATGAAGCACTAGGAAACAAAGAGCAAGGGAAAGATGCCGGCGAGAATTTTCTTGGTTTTCAGTCATGCGCCATGCTCTCAGCTGTTGGGGTGCGATTGTTGCCAGACCTCAAACACTGCTCCCGCTTGACCTACCAGTCGACTACTCACAGTGGCCGCGTTGCCGAGCTTAAATTGTGCATTGCGCCATGTAGTAATTTGATTAGAAAGACGAATAACCGCAAACACATATTTGTATAAAATAATTGTAGTTTTGACAAGCACAAGTAGGAATAGTCTCGATATCAGATGCTGTTCTCGGTCGGTGCACTTCACTCGAGTTAGGGGCGCATTCCCAAGGCGTTCCTCGGCGGAGGAAAGGTGGAGTAATGTTCATAAAACGCAACGCCACCTTGACTGTACGAAGCTCCGTCGCCTCGACTTGGCTGAGTCGAGGAGAAGCCTTGAGTGAAGGCGTATTAATGACACGGAGGTTAGCATCCGATCCTCGCACACGGTCTACGAGAGAGGCCGCCGTGGACTGTTTTGATGTTGACCTATTGGTTTGCTTAGCCCCCCCCCCCCCCCAATTATTTCCCTAGAGGCTTTGTTATCTGCACTCATTGGCTGCCGCAGCATCTGCAAATCGAGATGTGCTTACCTAAGTTGGCCTAACTATGTTGGTTAAGTTGGTTTCGCACCTTCAAACAAAAGGTGCGACACAAGAATTGTGCAAACTATCTCTGTGTTGTCGTGTTGTCGTCTGTGTGCTGTGACCGAAGCTGCTCACAATATTACGTCCTATTTACTGGCCACCGGGCTAGGTATAACTTAGGGCATGGCATATACGGTACTTGCAGTTAGTTGTCACCGTACTGTCCTGCCACGGTTGTCTACGTGCGTGAAAGAAAAGCACTATTTAACATTATTGTGGAGTAATAGACGCGATATTTGACTCTTCTCCATTTTGTCTACCATGTTGCCGTTCCGCCTTTATAATATACCCGCAATGTAAACTAGAGGATACCGAACGCCAAAATGGCTGCCCACATATGCAAAGGCGTCCTCACATTTACTTGCGTTCAAGGGTTGTGCGACTGTCAAATATATCAAGGTCAGTTGGGACGAGCTATTTTGTTCACATCACCATTCGCGCGAGAATGGATACCAGCCGTCGAAGAACGACACTGTAGAGTGTATTCTATTCAATGTGATTGAGTCCGCGTTCAGCATTTAAGGCCCGACTCACCGTGTAACCCCTGACGACCAGTCATCTCGCTTATATGCGCAGTCGCACGACAGTTCGCGCGCACTGGCGTAGGCCACAGGACCTACTGGATCTCTCGTCAAGACTTGCCGGCAATTCTCGCGTTATTTCTCACAACCAGGTATCAGCTGAACTAGTCCTACTGCCAAATATAAGCCAATAAAGAGAGCGTGGTGACGTGGTGACGTGCGAGAGTTAAGCGCGAAATCGCGCGACGCGATCGCGAGTGCCGTATTGCAAGCTGACGGGATGCTGACGGCACGCACTGGAATTATCAGTAGTTGGATGATAACTGGCACAGCCATCAGACTATTGATAAATTGCAGGTGGTCTGCCCGAGCAACAATCGAAGAATTGGTAACTGGGATGTGAGTTCATAATACGGTTACGCGCTCTTGGACGAGGCGCGAAGCTGTAGACGTCTACGGAGATGGCGTTGATGGATGTAACGCTTATGTCGGAGGAGCAAAAGGCTCTCGAACCCAAGGAGTCGAGAGGAAAGAGCGCATACCGTCGGTCACGCTCTTCGCGCACAACTTGCCGAATCATCGACGCGATGTCTGATAAAGCTGGAGCGACGTTAACACTGGCGACTTTAGATGCGTTGGCCCCGCAGCAACCTTCGGTGTGTTACACCGAGATTTCAGGGTTTCAGATGTACGGCAGTGTTGAACGACGTCACTTATGGAGTCCAGGCTGTCTTTTCGCCTGAGGAACAGGTACACGCCCTCGACGATCCCTTAGATTTGCAACTTTGGCCATTTCTGTAATGTGAGGATCAAGGGTGTTTCACTGCTTTAGCCCTTCGTCGATGATCGTCGTGTAGGTTGCGCCGAGAACTTAAAAGCGTTTGCTCCGATCGCTTCTGTTTAGATGCTGAGTCTACGAAGGCCTACTTGACGTTGTGTTAGCGCTACAGAAAGGACGGATGAAGATGAAGTGCGCTCGGCTCTGGAATGGCTCGCTGTTGGTGCAGGCAACCCTGTTAGCCTATTCATCAATTCTTCTGTTAATAAATGTACCCCATCGCAGCAGTTTTGCTGGAGCAACGAGTAAGACAATGGCGCCTCGCAGGACGGCGATGAACCAACCACAGAGGCGCAATCAGCGGAACTTCGCCGGCGTCGCCGAATTGCCAGTCTGCAAACAGAGATGGCTTCTAATGGCGAAAACCAACCGCTTCCTCGTAGCATCCCATGTTAGCAGTACTTCCAGCGCACTTCGTCCTCCTCTTATTCTGTCCTTGCTTGCTAGTGCTCTAGCATAACACTATAAATATATATTTATATAAATAGATATATATTTCGAGATATATAATACAATTTCAATATATAATTCAAATTTGGCATCTGTGTATATATATACCACAGTTCCACAATATGAATTGAAATTTGAAACAGGAAAGTGAACTAAATAAAATGCAATAAAACCAAAGCAATAACGGGGTTTCGGCGGAGCGAAAGTGATCAACCGAAAAATTTGGAAACTGTAATGCAGCCCGAACGGTCAGGTATAGAATCTTGTTGATGAGAAATTGGGAAGATGGCAGCCGCTTGGGGACGTCGCCAGGGGAAGGGATGGGATGAGTTGTCTCAGCCCCTCTTCTCCGAAGGTTCGGAGCAAGGTGGGGCTCCCGAGCTCTAACGTAAGTGCCTTCTATGTCCCAGTCACCTATTTCGACTTAGTGCGTACACTCAAGGCACAGTGTAGGCACGTTTATGTGGACTTCGCCGCCGTAACACCAAGGCAAGCATAGTGAAATAAGTTATTTCGAAACACCCGTGTTGACGCAAACACAGACGTGAGACATGATTGTCAGTGTTAAGTTACCTGAGATCAGTTCTGACGAGAAAGCCCAGCATTCATTCTTTAAGTGTTAATGCTGAAATAAAGCAATGGATTGTAGTGAAAACCAGACACGAAGTTATGTTCTCCTCAAGCTTGCGTTTTACAGCCATTCATCCAAACTAGTCGTTTAAGGCAAAAAGGAAGCCAGCTGGGATTATGAAAGTATGTTATACTTTTTGGCCATTGGAAGACGTGTTCTTTTAATTCGGCTAAACCGCAGTTGTTGAAATCTGTAAAACCCCTCCAATTTTACAATAAATACCGTAGCTCGTTATCAATTTGTTCGAATTTGTGCAGAAATCGCAACAAATTCAATGTTTGTCGTGGATACATTCTCTAAGCTTCGGATAGATAGATGAGGGAGGCGATGTTCTTATGAAAGATAGGGGATTCATTGATAGAAACAGTCGAATCACATATCACCCGCGCTTATATATATCAGCGATTGTTCCATGTTGTGTTTAAAATAGAGGTCAAGGCGTGTGGAAAAACAAGGACGTGCAATAGGGTGTTGTGGTGTCACACCAATGCTGCTTGACAAAACAATGGCACGGAGAAGCTAAAACAGAGAATAGAAGTGGCTTCAAAAGCAACAAAAAACGAGATGAACTACCAATGAATGTAATAGATTCTCTGCCAGCACACCCTGCTTCTTTGAAAAGTCAACAATGATTTATTCGGCGCGGAATAAAAAACAAGACACTGTAAGAGTGCTCGATCACCCGTGTTTTCGCAGAAAAGCGCATTTTGGCTGCAGCAGGAGATCCAAAGCAGGTGGTGTGAACTGTGCAAAACGAAGCTTTCGCGATGCGGTGAAATAAATACATACAACTAAATATAATTCCTAGAAACGTGTTGTTGTTTTCTGCAAGGTGTAACGTTCTCTAATGTTTATGTTTTTCAACTGTAGTACTCAGAACCCGCCGTGGTTGCTCAGTGGCTATGGTGTTGGGCTGCTGAGCACAAGGTCACGGGATCGCATCCCGGCCACGGCGGCCGCATTTCGATGGGGGCGAGATGCAAAAACACCCGTGTACATAGATTTAGGTGGAAGTTAAAGAATCCCAGGTGGCCCAATTTTATGGAGTCAGTCTCTACGGCGTGCCTCATAATCAGAAAGCGGCTTTGGCACGTGAAACCGCATAATTTTTTTTAGTTCTCAAAAGATATGATGGAGTGAAAGCTTAAGTACATGCAGATGCACACTGAGACACGTCGACGAAGTTGCGTGGTTAACGTTACGGCTACGTTTTCATTCCTCGAATGAGAAATGTTAAGAAGTGTTACGTAAAACTGCAAGTATCACATATACCAAAATACGGGCATATAGCGCTTATATTTCCATCACATTATTGGCACACCTTCATATTGCGTGAGCAGCAAAAAATCATCCAGTGGCAGTGAGATATCTCACGCGTCCCATGTACGTTGTATGCCAGCTAAATAGAAATTATAATGACACGTGTACTTACATTTATCGGGCGACCAGGTTTCGCCGCCTAACAAATCTTATCGCACAGCGCGGGACGGGCCTGCATGTATCCGAAGTTTCTGGAAAGTTATCGATGGTTCTATCCGCACTCTGTTGTCGCCGAACCTTGTGTTATCTGATTTATTCGCCTGACGCGAATGGTGTAGAACTTTGTAGAAGGCACGCGGGTCCGAACGATTAGTCTGGAACATTCGACGACTGTCCTTTAAAAGCCGACGCGCTTGACCCGCTGATCAGATTTTCGACGATCGCCGACCGTGTTCGCCGCTATCATTGTGCTATAAGTGTAGCCTGTTTTTGTGGTCACAGGTTCGCCCAATAAAAGTTAGTTTTGTCTTTCACAGTATTTGCTACTGTGTTCTTCAACGTCACCACCACGTGACATCTGGTGAAGGTGCTTGAGCGTTCATGTACCGAACGCCCCCGCAAAGCCGCGATCCAAGCCCGAAGCCCGAGGACAAAACGAACTTCGCCCAAGACCAGCGTGCTAGCCGCCATCTGCAAGGACTGCTCCCAGAGCACGGACTTCTACCTGAGACGAGCAGGAAGATTGCCACCAAATCCACCCCAATGGCAGCCCCAGCATCCCCTGTCGTGCTGCAGCAGCCCAGGGAGCCCCCCACGTTCCGCGGTTCAATATTCGAGGATCCGGAAACCTGGCTCGAGACGTACGAGAGGGTCGCTGCATTTGACAGCTGGAACTGCGACGACAAACTGCGACATGTCTTCTTCGCATTGGAAGACGCTGCCAGGACGTGGTTCGAGAACAGAGAAGCCACCTTAACGACCTGGGACCTCTTCCGAAGCGGCTTCCTGCAAACATTTCAAAGCGTCGTGCGATAAGAGCGAGCGCAAGCTCTACTGGAGACAAGAGCGCAGCTGCCGAATGAGACTATCGCGATTTCCATTGAGGAAATGAGCCGTCTGTTCCGCCACGCCGACCCAGAAATGTGCGAGGAGAGGAAAGTACGTCTACTGCTGCGTGGCGTAAAGGAGAAACTTTTCGCCGGTATGGGAAGAAGCCCACCGAAGACCGTCGACGAGTTCCTTCGTGAGGCGACGAGCATCGAGAAGACACTGGAATTGCGGAACCGGCAATTCGACCGACGCACCAAGCCAACAAGCTACTCCGGAATTCAATCAATGGCCACGGACGATCTGTGCGAGACCATCAGGGCCATTGTGCGCGAAGAACTGCGCAAGGTCTTGCCATCGTCGCAGCCTCAAGTGGCCTCGATCGCCGACATCGTGAAAGAAGAGGTGCACCGATCACTAGGAGTTCCTGAGGTGCAACCACAATTACCGCAACCCCAGCCAGAAGCGATGACTTACGCCGCCGTCGCACGCCGTCAAGCTCCCCCTCCGCGACAACGCCACGGCCCTGTAACGCCGCAATTCCGTCGTCCACCGCCGCCGCCGCCAGCACGCCCACCCGCCGCCCAGCGCACCTACACGAGGAAGACGGACATTTGGCGCGCCCCCGACCGCCGCCCGCTCTGCTTTCACTGCGGCGAAGCCGGCCATGTGTACCGCCGATGCCCATACCGCGACCTGGGATTGCGAGGCTTCGCCGTCAACGCACAGCGCCCGAGGGAAGGTGAACGCCCTCGTGACATCGCCTACTACCTCGCCGCTACTCAGTGGAGCCCTCGACGACCGTCCCGTTCGACGTCACCAGGCCGCTACCTGTCACCGCAGCGCCGACCATACACCGGCCCAGCCCGGGGCCGCTCTGCGAGCCCATATCCGGAAAACTAAAAGCAGCAACCGATGGAGGTGCGGTTGCTGTTCGTCGAACTGACGAAGATCCTCCGCCACCGACGAAGACGACGAAGAAACGATCTCGACGACATAACAACGACACGCCGCCGTCCCGACGAAGTCAGGAAGGCAAGACTACACCGACGAACGACGACGTGACGACGCGACGTTCCAACTTCAGTTCAACACGACGCAGCCATGATCCGACGCCACGACCTAACTGCAACGCCAGACAAAGAACCACCGACCTCGACGTGCTTCTGGGCGGACGCGCAGTCAATGCCTTAGTCGACACAGGGGCCGATTACTCCGTAATGAGTGGACACATCGCCGCCCAGTTGAAGAAGGTTAAGACTGCATGGGAGGGCCCCCAAATTCGGACCGCTGGAGGGCACCTCATTACGCCGACTGGAATCTGCACGGCAAGAATTACCATTCATGACCGGACTTACCCTGCCACCTTCGTCATCCTGCAACAGTGTTCACGAGACGTCATTCTCGGCATGGACTTCCTGAACCAACACGGCGCAATCATCGACCTGAAGTCGCAGTCAATAACGCTGTCGGAAGATCAAGCGATACCGTCGGAGAGCCCTCGTAGTCACTACGCCTTGATTGTGCTCGAAGATCAAGTGAGCATCCCGCCTCGCTCCAGCATCGTTATTTCGGTCGGCACCGAAACACCCGCTGACGTAGAAGGCGTCATCGAAGGCTACCAACGTCTACTACTCGACCGTGAAATTTGCGTCGCAAGAGGGATCGCTCGACTACACGGAGGAAACACGAAAGTGCTGCTGACAAACTTAAGCCAGGAGTTCAAGCACATCAACAAGGGCACGACGATCGCATTCATCGAGGAAATACAGGAAACCAGCGATGCGTTTGTCCTCTCGGATTCTGTCGTAACTACGCCGACGACCGTAGTTCCAGAGCCAGACTTCGACATAAATCCAAGTCTCCCCGTGGTCTCCCCGTGAATAAGCAGCAACAGCTCAGAAGTCTGCTTCGACGATACAAAGACTACTTTTCGATGTCATCGAGGATTCGACAAACACCAGTCGCAAAGCATCGCATAATAACCGAAGAGTGCGCTCGACCACTCCGCCAGAGCCCTTACCGAGTTTCGACGCGAGAACGCGAAGCTATAAGACAACAAGTCGACGAAATGCTGCGCGACATCATCCAGCCATCGAAAAGCCCGTGGGCGTCTCCAGTTGTTTTAGTGAAGAAAAAGGACGGAACCCTACGTTTCTGCGTCGATAATCGTCGACTGAAAAAAATCACGAAGAAAGACGTATACCCCCTCCCACGGATAGACGACGCATTGGATCGGCTCTGCAATGCTAAATACTTCTCATCGATGGACCTCAAGTCTGGCTACTGGCAAATAGAAGTCGACGAAAGGGATCGCGAAAAGACCGCCTTAATCACGCCAGACGGCCTCTATGAGTTCAAGGTTATGCCATTTGGACTGTGCTCGGCGCCTGCAACGTTCCAGCGCGTGATCGACACGGTTTTAGCCGGTTGAAACGGCAGACTTGTCTTTTTTACTTGAAAGACGTCGTTGTCTTCGCCGGAAATTTCGACGATCACCTTAGGCGACTTGCGACAGTATTAGAAGCCATCAATTCATCAGGGCTCACTCTGAAGCCGGAAAAGTGCCGCTTCGCTTACGATGAGCTTTTGTTCCTGGGACACATCATCAGCAAATCCGGAGTACGCCCCGACCCACAGAAGACAGCTGCCATCGCAAAGTTCCCGCAGCCAACCGACAAGAAGGCAGTGCGCAGATTCCTTGGCATGTGTGCCTACTATAAGCGCTTTGTCAAGGACTTTTCACGCATTGCGGAGCCGCTAACACATCTAACCAAATGTGATGTCGAGTTCAAGTTGGAAACGCAGCAGGCCAAGGCATTTCAAGAACTCAAACGACGCATGCAGTCGCCGCCGGTACTTGCACACTTCGACGAGGACGCCGATAGCGAAATCCACACTGACGCCAGTAGCCTAGGCCTCGGTGCCGTCCTAGTCCAGAGGAAAGAAGGACTTGAACGGGTGATATCGTATGCTAGCCGGTCGCTGTCAAAAGCGGAAAGCAATTATTCTACGACTGAAAAGGAATGCCTCGCCATCATTTGGGCTACAGCTGAATTCCGCCCTTACCTCTATGGCAGGCCATTCAAAGTCGTCAGCGACCACCACTCGTTGTGTTGGCTAGCTAACTTAAAGGACCCTTCAGGACGGCTGGCGCGGTGGAGCCTCAGACTACAAGAATATGACGTCACGGTAATATACAAGTCCGGAAGAAAACACTCCGACGCCGACTGCTTATCACTCGCCCCAATCGATCCCCCGCTGCAAGACGACGAGGACGACGACGCCTTCCTTGGGATAATAAGCGCGGGAGATTTCACGAAACAGCAACGAGCAGACCCGGAGCTAAAAGGCCTCGTCGAGTATTTGGAAGGGAACACCGACGTTGTCCCTAGGGCATTTAAGCGCGGCTTGTCTTCGTTCACGTTACAAAACAACCTGCTCATGAAGAAGAATTTCTGACAAGTCCGCGCCAGCTACCTTCTTGTTGTGCCGTCAGCGCTGCGTCAAGAAATACTGCACGCCCTACACGGCGATCCAACCGCTGGGCACCTCGGATTCTCCCCGACGCTGTCGAGGATACAGGAAAGGTATTACTGGCCGCGTCTGACCGCCAACGTCGCCCGTTACGTCAAGACATGCCGAGACTGCCAACGACGCAAGACACCACCGACAAGGCCAGCAGGATTACTACAACCGATCGAACCTCCTCGTCGACCATTACAGCAGATTGGGATGGATTTGTTGGGGCCGTTTCCGATGTCAACATCCAGGAATAAGTGGATCGTCGTGGCGACGGACTATCTCACCCGCTTTGCTGAAACCAAAGCTCTACCAAAAGGCAGCGCAGCCGAAGTGGCGAAATTTTCGTCGAGAACATCCTGCTGCGACATGGTGCCCCAGAAGTCCTCATCACCGACAGAGGAACGGCTTTTACAGCAGATCTCACCCAAGCCATTCTGCAGTACAGCCAGACAAGCCACAGGAGGACAACTGCCTACCATCCGCAGACGAATGGTCTCACGGAGCGCCTGAACAAGGCCCTCGCCGACATGCTAGCAATGTACGTCGACGTCGAGCACAAGACGTGGGACGCGGTCCTGCCGTATGTAACCTTTGCCTACAACACGGCGGTGCAAGAAACAACACAGATCACGCCGTTCAAGTTGGTTTACGGCAGGAGCCCGATGACGACGCTCGACGCCATGCTGCCGCACGTCACTGACGAGGAGAATCTTGACGTCGCTACCTGTCTCCGGCGCGCCGAAGAAGCCCGACAACTCGCCCGCCTACGGATAAAGAACCAGCAGCGTACCGGTGGGCCACACTACAACCTCCGACGTCGCTTCGTCGAGTACCAGCCCGGTGACCGTGTTTGGGTTTGGACCCCTATACGCCGACGAGGACTAAGCGAGAAGCTTTTGCGTCGCTATTTCGGACCGTACAAGATCATCCGAGGTATTGGCGCACTGGACTATGAGGTCGTGCCAGACGGCATCTCGCATTCACAGCGGCGCCGCGCAAGATCTGAAGTGGTCCACGTGGTGCGCCTTAAACCCTTTTACGGACGCTGACAAACTTCCTTATTTTGTTGTTTTCTTTGCTACGAGTGCTTTTCTTTATTATTTTCGTTTGTTTGCAGCATCGGGTCGATGCATTTTAAGAGGGGGGTATTGACACGTGTACTTACATTTATCGGGCGACCAGGTTTCGCCCCCTAACAATTCTTATCGCACAGCGCGGGACGGGCCTGCATGTATCCGAAGTTTCTGGAAAGTTGTCGATGGTTCTATCCGCACTCTGTTGTCGCCGAACCTTGTGTTATCTGATTTATTCGCCTGACGCGAATGGTGTAGAACTTTGTGGAAGGCAGGCGGGTCCGAACGATTAGTCTGGAACATTCGACGACTGTCCTTTAAAAGCCGACGCGCTTGACCCGCTGATCATATTTTCGACGATCGCCGACCGTGTTCGCCGCTATCGTTGTGCTATAAGTGTAGCCTGTTTTTGTGGGTACAGGCTCGCCCAATAAAAGTTAGTTTTGTCTTTCACAGTATTTGTTACTGTGTTCTTCAACGTCACCACCACGTGACAATAAGAAAACTCGTGAAACGGAAGCTTATATGCCACTGTGCTTATAATGTAAATAAGGCCCAATAAGTGAGCGCCTTCATTAGTGCAGCGTATAAGGCTGTCCTGGGACGGCCAAAAAACGCGATCATGGAGAGATTGGAGGCTCTTGGCATTTATATCACATATGAAGAACACTCCACGGAGGTGGTCATGACACAGGGATAATGCCTGAATTCGACAGAAGAATGAAGGGCCCTGCTTTAAAAAGGGGAGTACCCCTGAGAGCACAGTACGGCGGGGGAAGAAACATTTCTGCTGTCGAGATAGAAAACCGAAAATTCCAATTTCATCAATGCTAAGGAACAGTAGCAGGGATACCACCCTAGTTCAAGAAAAGCGCGATGAAAGGCACAGCAAAACTTATATCGAAAAAATCAAGACAAATACTGCACGGACGCAAGTAGAGCTGCAGCGGACAAACTCACAATAGTGGCGCTCAATTTGTCCATAGTGCGGATGGCCTTTCATTTGGACCCCTGCGTGTTCAACGGCAGTTGCAGTAGCTATAGCGTTGGCGGTGCGAGATGCAGAGGTGAAAGAACAATCTTCATTGGTCATGACGGACTCCCAGGCAGCACGTTGTTCGTACATGACGGCTACCATACAAAACAAAATTCACAGAATACCAGGAACTATCCTAGAATAGCATACTGAGTTAATGTAGTGCCCGGCGCACTCTGGACAAGAAGGAAATGAGAAGGAGGAACGAACCACTCGAGGAATAAGCATCAGAGTGCCGGGGGGCCATTTAGGGGAACCCACGATCTAGCCGCATGATATCTTTGAAAACCATTGATAACAGAAACAAAAATACCGCCACCGACACCACGACCTTACGGGAGAACAGGCTAGAGACTAGCGCCGCATACATACAAATACACATCCACACCTGCAAATTCTTCGTAAGATACACTCTGCAATCTATGGCCATGTGTGTCCTTGATGCGATGAGCCGCCAGCTATCGGCCACGTAACGTGACCTCTAAACTAAGGTCTTAAAATTCCAGTTCGCCCCTCATGGCGCAAATGCGCAGTAACACTCAGGGAGAAGTTTGCGCGCTAGCGAGGTCTAGAGAGGCTGAGAGCTCTTCTCGATTATGCCCAGCGTGCAGCAGAGACCAGTGGAGCCCTGGTACGCGGAACCAAACCACTGTCAAAACCGCAAAGAGATACGAAATTTATACCACTACTCGTGGTCTTACCCAAGTCATGCTCAATTTAAACGGTAATGCAATAAGCATTGGAGTAATCAGCGACAGAGCTTATTACTGCCTGTGAGACTCGGTATATATGACGCTTGCATGCAGCCACGTTCCCCTCTCGCTCACCCCAATGAACGCGCTGTGCCATGTACTGCCGCCACCGCGACGTCCGTGCGCCTAGCCTGCGTAGGTGTGTATTCGGATAAAATTATCTCAATATATATGACGCCTATTTGATTGTGCTGAGCACCGGTGAAATTTTCAATGATGTTCCCGAAACTTAAGAAAAGCACACACCAGTGGCTTATTCCCTTGACCAAAGTCAACGAGAAAGAGGCTACTTGAAGAACGGCTTGTATGCGCCATCATAAAGGGAAATGGAAACGAGACGACTATGCCCATTACCACATTCCCAGTGAATCAAGAAGGCATAAAAAGGCTCGGTAAAGAGCGGCACATAACCAGTGTTTCATAGCCAGCGAGTCAGTTTGCTCAGACGACTGGCTCCAAACCCTGTTTTCTCAGCATGCAATCTGATGCGACCCATCTTGGCTCGAAAACGGTTAGACTGAAAGGGCCAGAGCCCTTTAAAAGTGACTGAAGTTGACAAGAAATGCTTTTCGCATTACCTTTTGTAGTATTCACAGAAGGTGATCGTCAAAGCAGTTTAGCTTTCTTGTTTAACACACATATACGCAGACATATACATATACCAGTGGCAATCACGATGAAAACCACAATGCTGAATCATAATGAATGCAAGACGGTATAAAAAAGTATAGGCCAAGTTTAAATTAAGGGATACGCTAACTAAAGATTGCGGGGGGGCACCAACTTGAAATTTTGGGTTGGGCTAACCTAATATTGGGGCTGGGCCAGCTTGAAATTTGGGCGCGAGCCTACTTGAAATTTAGGGGTGGACGAACTGGAAATTTCAAATTTGAGAGTGGGCCAACTTAGAAATTTGGTGGTATGTAGTAAGGTGGACCAAAAAAGTTTTTGACCAATCGCGCAGGGCTGATTGCAGAATTGGAATAGAAAAGTTTGGAATAGTATTACGTTATAGCGCCCCAGTCGCAGCGAGAGAAAGCCAGAATTGAGGCAAATAAAAGAGAAAAAGTTGTTGTTGGGTAGGCCATCTGGGCTAGTGCTCGTGTCTGCCGATGCAGTTCTTTTCATAAAGATCTTCTCTAGCACGCCACAATCTGGTGGAGGTGTCGAGTAATGCCAGCTCATTTCCCACACACCTCCTGGTAGCTTTCTACCAGTAGTGACAACTATTCACCGTGCCAGCCGAAGAATCCGAGGAATTCCCCCTGAGCATGGACCTGATCCCGAGACCACGTCAGCGACACAAATAAGCCATATGGGAGGCACTACTACAGCTGTTCGTTAAATGCTACAAAAAGTGCCCATAGGCTTCCTTGGTTCCTTCCTCGAGGACGTCGAGGACTGGTTGGTTCAGCTAGAACCCATCGCTAACTCAATGGGTGGACCAGTGCGACCAAGCTGAATAATGCGTTCTTTAGTCTGCAGGATGGTGCTCGTACCTTGTACGAGAACCACGAACCCTTTTCGTCGTGGAGCGAGTTTTGTCGTCACCTGCGGTTTTGTCGTCACCCGTCAACTTACGCCAATGCGGATCCTCGTGAATGAGCCCAGGAGGTCATTCAGTCGCGCATCCAAATGCCGATTGAAAGCGTAATGATGTAAGCTGAGGACATTTGGAGGACGCGCCTCTCTTGTCAAGCTGATGCACCTTGCAGAAGGTAGGAAGCTCCACCACCTAATGCAAGGCGTTGAAGAGGAGCTTTTCGCCGGCCTCCTTCGAAGTGCCCCGAAGACTGCGGCTGCGTTTTGTACTGAAGCCACAACAATGGAAAATGTGCTTCAGCCGCAGTCACTTGTGTACGACCTACAAATAAATGTCGCGCCATCGATGGGTCAGATCCGCGCAAACAGGGGTAGCATCAACCTCGACTCTCTCTGCGACCACATCCAATCAGTGGTGCTCGAGGTTCTACGAAGTATTCACTGCCCGCCTCTACCTACTGCGGAATCCATGTCGTCTAATCAGGAACGAGGACATTGTCCCACAGCACGCTGTGTGGGTCCCATTTGCCAGTGGCGTCACACGAACTGTGCCGATGGAGTTCTGAAGTGCATCATACGCAGAAGCTGGCAGTCCTGATATTTCCACTCCACCGTGCTTTGCGCGCCCCACACCTCACGATATGCTTCCATCAGTGCAATCGAGGAGGCAGTTGGAAAATAGGCAGCCGCTTCTAAATGAAATCGGTGGTTTGGGGCGCACCGGACAGGAGACCGTAAAACCGGACATTTATACTGTGAGTGCCCTTATGCCCACCTTGGACTTCAGCGTTTTGCCATCGACTCACCAAGGCCAATATTTGGCGAAATACCAAGAGCGATTGAAGATAACCCATCTCGGCAGTCCACACCAATGCCATAGCGATGGTAGTCGCGTTCAACGTCTCTGAGACGAATTTTTTCTAATTCCAGGAGCTCCCCAGAGGAAGCGTAGGGGCGTTCGCCAAGCCCTAGACGAGAAAGCTAAAGGCAGTGACGTCCGGAGGCGAGGCCGCCGTCAATGGGCGCAAGCAAGACCTCCCATCGACGCTCACGCAAACCAGCAGCGATTCGACGACGACAGCAACTGAACTTGGACGCCGCTCCTCTTTAGATATACCTATGGCACTCGACGGTCACCATGAAGTCAGTGCGTTATTGGACACAAAAGCTGATTACTCGTTCATGAGCTGAAAACTAGCTACACGCCACAAGAAATTAGCTACACCTTGGTACGGAACGAAACTTCCTACTGCTGCGAAACAACGAATCGTTACGTATACTGATGTCCCCCTCAAAATACAGCGGCCTTACGGAGTTACAGCCACAGAGCGTGACGCGGCACATACGCAAGTGGGCGAGCTGCTTCAGGGCAATATTATACAGCCTTCCAAAAGCCCCTGGTCATCGCCGGTCATCCTCGTAAGGAAGAACGGCGGAACGCTACGTTTGTGCGTTGGCTAGAAGAGACTAAATAGCGTGACCAAAAAATACATATCTCCTGCCCCGCATCGATACATATCAGGAACGTTCTCTGTCTGTCATTCGAGAGACGAGAGAGGACAAAACTGCCTTTGTAACACCGCATGGCCTGTATCAACTCAGAGTGTGCACCTTCGGCCCGTGCTCCGTGCCTGCGACATTCCAGAGAATGATGGACACTTTTCTAACCGGTCTGAAATGGCTTGCAGAAGTGCATGTTGCTGGGCTAGTCGGTTCATATTGCTGGTTCATCGCTTCATAACGGCACATTTGCCTGGTTTATCTTGATGACGTCGTCGTATTTTTGGCGACGCTTTACAAACACATGCTTTTTCTGAAGACAGTGCTAAAAGCGCTCCGCAAAGCATGTGTTTGTAAAGCGTCGCCAAAAATACGACGACGTCATCAAGATAAACCAGGCAAATGTGCCGTTATGAAGCGATGAACCAGCAATATGAACCGACTAGCCCAGCAACATGCACTTCTGCAAGCCATTTCAGACCGGTTAGAAAAGTGTCCATCATTCTCTGGAATGTCGCAGGCACGGAGCACGGGCCGAAGGTGCACACTCTGAGTTGATACAGGCCATGCGGTGTTACAAAGGCAGTTTTGTCCCCTCTCGTCTCTCGAATGACAGACTGAGAACGTTCCTGATATGTATCGATGCGGGGCAGGAGATACGTATTTTTTGGTCACGCTATTTAGTCTCTTCTAGCCAACGCACAAACGTAGCGTTCCGCCGTTCTTCCTTACGAGGATGACCGGCGATGACCAGGGGCTTTTGGAAGGCTGTATAATATTGCCCTGAAGCAGCTCGCCCACTTGCGTATGTGCCGCGTCACGCTCTGTGGCTGTAACTCCATAAGGCCGCTGTATTTTGAGGGGGACATCAGTATACGTAACGATTCGTTGTTTCGCAGCAGTAGGAAGTTTCGTTCCGTACCAAGGTGTAGCTAATTTCTTGTGGCGTGTAGCTAGTTTTCAGCTCATGAACGAGTAATCAGCTTTTGTGTCCAATAATGCACTGACTTCATGGTGACCGTCGAGTGCCGTAGGTACATCTAAAGAGGAGCGGCGTCCAAGTTCAGTTGCTGTCGTCGTCGAATCGCTGCTGGTTTGCGTGAGCGTCGATGGGAGGTCTTGCTTGCGCCCATTGACGGCGGCCTCGCCTCCGGACGTCACTGCCTTTAGTTTTCTCGTCTAGGGCTTGGCGAACGCCCCTACGCTTCCTCTGGGGAGTTCCTGGAATTAGAAAAAAATCGTCTCAGAGACGTTGAACGCGACTACCATCGCTATGGCATTGGTGTGGACTGCCGAGATGGGTTATCTTCAATCGCTCTTGGTATTTCGCCAAATATTGGCCTTGGTGAGTCGACGGCAAAACGCTGAAGTCCAAGGTGGGCATAAGGGCACTCACAGTATAAATGTCCGGTTTTACGGTCTCCTGTCCGGTGCGCCCCAAGCCACCGATTTCATTTAGAAGCGGCTGCCTATTTTCCAACTGCCTCCTCGATTGCACTGATGGAAGCATATCGTGAGGTGTGGGGCGCGCAAAGCACGGTGGAGTGGAAATATCAGGACTGCCAGCTTCTGCGTATGATGCACTTCAGAACTCCATCGGCACAGTTCGTGTGACGCCACTGGCAAATGGGACCCACACAGCGTGCTGTGGGACAATGTCCTCGTTCCTGATTAGACGACATGGATTCCGCAGTAGGTAGAGGCGGGCAGTGAATACTTCGTAGAACCTCGTGCACCACTGATTGGATGTGGTCGCAGAGAGAGTCGAGGTTGATGCTACCCCTGTTAGCGCGGATCTGACCCATCGATGGCGCGACATTTATTTGTAGGTCGTACACAAGTGACTGCGGCTGAAGCACATTTTCCATTGTTGTGGCTTCAGTACAAAACGCAGCCGCAGTCTTCGGGGCACTTCGAAGGAGGCCGGCGAAAAGCTCCTCTTCAACGCCTTGCATTAGGTGGTGGAGCTTCCTACCTTCTGCAAGGTGCATCAGCTTGACAAGAGAGGGGCGTCCTCCAAATGTCCTCAGCTTACATAATTACGCTTTCAATCGGCATTTGGATGCTCGACTGAATGACCTCCTGGGCTCATTCACGAGGATCCGCATTGGCGTAAGTTGACGGGTGACGACAAAACCGCAGGTGACGACAAAACTCGCTCCACGACGAAAAGGGTTCGTGGTTCTCGTACAAGGTACGAGCACCATCCTGCAGACTAAAGAACGCATTATTCAGCTTGGTCGCACTGGTCCACCCATTGAGTTAGCGATGGGTTCTAGCTGAACCAACCAGTCCTCGACGTCCTCGAGGAAGGAACCAAGGAAGCCTATGGGCACTTTTTGTAGCATTTAACGAACAGCTGTAGTAGTGCCTTCCATATGGCTTATTTGTGTCGCTGACGTGGTCTCGGGATCAGGTCCATGCTCAGGGGGAATTCCTCGGATTCTTCGGCTGGCACGGTGAATAGTTGTCACTACTGGTAGAAAGCTACCAGGAGGCGTGTGGGACATGAGCTGGCATAACTCGACACCTCCACCAGATTGTGGCGTGCTAGAGAAAATCTTTATGAAAAGAACTGCATCGGCAGACACGAGCACTAGCCCATATGGCCTACCCAACAACAACTTTTTCTCTTTTATTTGCCTCAATTCTGGCTTTCTCTCGCTGCGACTGGGGCGCTATAACGTAATACTATTCCAAACTTTTCTATTCCAATTCTGCAATCAGCCCTGCGCGATTGGTCAAAAACTTTTTTGGTCCACCTTACTACATACCACCAAATTTCTAAGTTGGCCCACTCTCAAATTTGAAATTTCCAGTTCGTCCACCCCTAAATTTCAAGTAGGCTCGCGCCCAAATTTCAAGCTGGCCCAGCCCCAATATTAGGTTAGCCCAACCCAAAATTTCAAGTTGGTGCCCCCCCGCAATCTTTAGTTAGCGTATCCCTTAATTTAAACTTGGCCTATACTTTTTTATACCGTCTTGCATTCATTATGATTCAGCATTGTGGTTTTCATCGTGATTGCCACTGGTATATGTATATGTCTGCGTATATGTATGTTAAACAAGAAAGCTAAACTGCTTTGACGATCACCTTCTGTGAATACTACAAAAGGTAATGCGAAAAGCATTTCTTGTCAACTTCAGTCACTTTTAAAGGGCTCTGGCCCTTTCAGTCTAACCGTTTTCGAGCCAAGATGGGTCGCATCAGATTGCATGCTGAGAAAACAGGGTTTGGAGCCAGTCGTCTGAGCAAACTGACTCGCTGGCTATGAAACACTGGTTATGTGCCGCTCTTTACCGAGCCTTTTTATGCCTTCTTGATTCACTGGGAATGTGGTAATGGGCATAGTCGTCTCGTTTCCATTTCCCTTTATGATGGCGCATACAAGCCGTTCTTCAAGTAGCCTCTTTCTCGTTGACTTTGGTCAAGGGAATAAGCCACTGGTGTGTGCTTTTCTTAAGTTTCGGGAACATCATTGAAAATTTCACCGGTGCTCATCACAATCAAATAGGCGTCATATATATTAAGATAATTTTATCCGAATACACACCTACGCAGGCTAGGCGCACGGACGTCGCGGTGGCGGCAGTACATGGCACAGCGCGTTCATTGGGGTGAGCGAGAGGGGAACGTGGCTGCATGCAAGCGTCATATATACCGAGTCTCACAGGCTGTAAGAAGCTCTGTCGCTGATTACTCCAATGCTTATTGCATTACCGTTTAAATTGAGCATGACTTGGGTAAGACCACGAGTAGTGGTATAAATTTCGTATCTCTTTGCGGTTTTGACAGTGGTTTGGTTCCGCGTACCAGGGCTCCACTGGTCTCTGCTGCACGCTGGGCATAATCGAGAAGATCTCTCAGCCTCTCTAGACCTCGCTAGCGCGCAAACTTCTCCCTGAGTGTTACTGCGCATTTGCGCCATGAGGGGCGAACTGGAATTTTAAGACCGTAGTTTAGAGGTCACGTTACGTGGCCGATAGCTGGCGGCTCATCGCATCAAGGACACACATGGCCATAGATTGCAGAGTGTATCTTACGAAGAATTTGCAGGTGTGGATGTGTATTTGTATGTATGCGGCGCTAGTCTCTAGCCTGTTCTCCCGTAAGGTCGTGGTGTCGGTGGCGGTATTTTTGTTTCTGTTATCAATGGTTTTCAAAGATATCATGCGGCTAGATCGTGGGTTCCCCTAAATGGCCCCCCGGCACTCTGATGCTTATTCCTCGAGTGGTTCGTTCCTCCTTCTCATTTCCTTCTTGTCCAGAGTGCGCCGGGCACTACATTAACTCAGTATGCTATTCTAGGATAGTTCCTGGTATTCTGTGAATTTTGTTTTGTATGGTAGCCGTCATGTACGAACAACGTGCTGCCTGGGAGTCCGTCATGACCAATGAAGATTGTTCTTTCACCTCTGCATCTCGCACCGCCAACGCTATAGCTACTGCAACTGCCGTTGAACACGCAGGGGTCCAAATGAAAGGCCATCCGCACTATGGACAAATTGAGCGCCACTATTGTGAGTTTGTCCGCTGCAGCTCTACTTGCGTCCGTGCAGTATTTGTCTTGATTTTTTCGATATAAGTTTTGCTGTGCCTTTCATCGCGCTTTTCTTGAACTAGGGTGGTATCCCTGCTACTGTTCCTTAGCATTGATGAAATTGGAATTTTCGGTTTTCTATCTCGACAGCAGAAATGTTTCTTCCCCCGCCGTACTGTGCTCTCAGGGGTACTCCCCTTTTTAAAGCAGGGCCCTTCATTCTTCTGTCGAATTCAGGCATTATCCCTGTGTCATGACCACCTCCGTGGAGTGTTCTTCATATGTGATATAAATGCCAAGAGCCTCCAATCTCTCCATGATCGCGTTTTTTGGCCGTCCCAGGACAGCCTTATACGCTGCACTAATGAAGGCGCTCACTTATTGGGCCTTATTTACATTATAAGCACAGTGGCATATAAGCTTCCGTTTCACGAGTTTTCTTAATGTCACGTGGTGGTGACGTTGAAGAACACAGTAACAAATACTGTGAAAGACAAAACTAACTTTTATTGGGCGAACCTGTACCCACAAAAACAGGCTACACTTATAGCACAACGATAGCGGCGAACACGGTCGGCGATCGTCGAAAATCTGATCAGCGGGTCAAGCGCGTCGGCTTTTAAAGGACAGTCGTCGAATGTTCCAGACTAATCGTTCGGACCCGCCTGCCTTCCACAAAGTTCTACACCATTCGCGTCAGGCGAATAAATCAGATAACACAAGGTTCGGCGACAACAGAGTGCGGATAGAACCATCGACAACTTTCCAGAAACTTCGGATACATGCAGGCGCGTCCCGCGCTGTGCGATAAGATTTGTTAGGGGGCGAAACCTGGTCGCCCGATAAATGTAAGTACACGTGTCAATACCCCCCTCTTAAAATGCATCGACCCGATGCTGCAAACAAACGAAAATAATAAAGAAAAGCACTCGTAGCAAAGAAAACAACAAAATAAGGAAGTTTGTCAGCGTCCGTAAAAGGGTTTAAGGCGCACCACGTGGACCACTTCAGATCTTGCGCGGCGCCGCTGTGAATGCGAGATGCCGTCTGGCACGACCTCATAGTCCAGTGCGCCAATACCTCGGATGATCTTGTACGGTCCGAAATAGCGACGCAAAAGCTTCTCGCTTAGTCCTCGTCGGCGTATAGGGGTCCAAACCCAAACACGGTCACCGGGCTGGTACTCGACGAAGCGACGTCGGAGGTTGTAGTGTGGCCCACCGGTACGCTGCTGGTTCTTTATCCGTAGGCGGGCGAGTTGTCGGGCTTCTTCGGCGCGCCGGAGACAGGTAGCGACGTCAAGATTCTCCTCGTCAGTGACGTGCGGCAGCATGGCGTCGAGCGTCGTCATCGGGCTCCTGCCGTAAACCAACTTGAACGGCGTGATCTGTGTTGTTTCTTGCACCGCCGTGTTGTAGGCAAAGGTTACATACGGCAGGACCGCGTCCCACGTCTTGTGCTCGACGTCGACGTACATTGCTAGCATGTCGGCGAGGGCCTTGTTCAGGCGCTCCGTGAGACCATTCGTCTGCGGATGGTAGGCAGTTGTCCTCCTGTGGCTTGTCTGGCTGTACTGCAGAATGGCTTGGGTGAGATCTGCTGTAAAAGCCGTTCCTCTGTCGGTGATGAGGACTTCTGGGGCACCATGTCGCAGCAGGATGTTCTCGACGAAAATTTCGCCACTTCGGCTGCGCTGCCTTTTGGTAGAGCTTTGGTTTCAGCAAAGCGGGTGAGATAGTCCGTCGCCACGACGATCCACTTATTCCTGGATGTTGACATCGGAAACGGCCCCAACAAATCCATCCCAATCTGCTGTAATGGTCGACGAGGAGGTTCGATCGGTTGTAGTAATCCTGCTGGCCTTGTCGGTGGTGTCTTGCGTCGTTGGCAGTCTCGGCATGTCTTGACGTAACGGGCGACGTTGGCGGTCAGACGCGGCCAGTAATACCTTTCCTGTATCCTCGACAGCGTCGGGGAGAATCCGAGGTGCCCAGCGGTTGGATCGCCGTGTAGGGCGTGCAGTATTTCTTTACGCAGCGCTGACGGCACAACAAGAAGGTAGCTGGCGCGGACTTGTCAGAAATTCTTCTTCATGAGCAGGTTGTTTTGTAACGTGAACGAAGACAAGCCGCGCTTAAATGCCCTAGGGACAACGTCGGTGTTCCCTTCCAAATACTCGACGAGGCCTTTTAGCTCCGGGTCTGCTCGTTGCTGTTTCGTGAAATCTCCCGCGCTTATTATCCCAAGGAAGGCGTCGTCGTCCTCGTCGTCTTGCAGCGGGGGATCGATTGGGGCGAGTGATAAGCAGTCGGCGTCGGAGTGTTTTCTTCCGGACTTGTATATTACCGTGACGTCATATTCTTGTAGTCTGAGGCTCCACCGCGCCAGCCGTCCTGAAGGGTCCTTTAAGTTAGCTAGCCAACACAACGCGTGGTGGTCGCTGACGACTTTGAATGGCCTGCCATAGAGGTAAGGGCGGAATTCAGCTGTAGCCCAAATGATGGCGAGGCATTCCTTTTCAGTCGTAGAATAATTGCTTTCCGCTTTTGACAGCGACCGGCTAGCATACGATATCACCCGTTCAAGTCCTTCTTTCCTCTGGACTAGGACGGCACCGAGGCCTAGGCTACTGGCGTCAGTGTGGATTTCGGTATCGGCGTCCTCGTCGAAGTGTGCAAGTACCGGCGGCGACTGCATGCGTCGTTTGAGTTCTTGAAATGCCTTGGCCTGCTGCGTTTCCAACTTAAACTCGACATCACATTTGGTTAGATGTGTTAGCGGCTCCGCGATGCGTGAAAAGTCCTTGACAAAGCGCTTATAGTAGGCACACATGCCAAGGAATCTGCGCACTGCCTTCTTGTCGGTTGGCTGCGGGAACTTTGCGATGGCAGCTGTCTTCTGTGGGTCGGGGCGTACTCCGGATTTGCTGATGATGTGTCCCAGGAACAAAAGCTCATCGTAAGCGAAGCGGCACTTTTCCGGCTTCAGAGTGAGCCCTGATGAATTGATGGCTTCTAATACTGTCGCAAGTCGCCTAAGGTGATCGTCGAAATTTCCGGCGAAGACAACGACGTCTTCCAAGTAAACAAGACAAGTCTGCCGTTTCAATCCTGCTAAAACCGTGTTCATCACGCGCTGCAACGTTGCAGGCGCCGAGCACAGTCCAAATGGCATAACCTTGAACTCATAGAGGCCGTCTGGCGTGATGAAGGCGGTCTTTTCGCGATCCCTTTCGTCGACTTCTATTTGCCAGTAGCCAGACTTGAGGTCCATCGATGAGAAGTATTTAGCATTGCAGAGCCGATCCAATGCGTCGTCTATCCGTGGGAGGGGGTATACGTCTTTCTTCGTGATTTTTTTCAGTCGACGATTATCGACGCAGAAACGTAGGGTTCCGTCCTTTTTCTTCACTAAAACAACTGGAGACGCCCACGGGCTTTTCGATGGCTGGATGATGTCGCGCAGCATTTCGTCGACTTGTTGTCTTATAGCTTCGCGTTCTCGCGTCGAAACTCGGTAAGGGCTCTGGCGGAGTGGTCGAGCGCACTCTTCGGTTATTATGCGATGCCTTGCGACTGGTGTTTGTCGAATCCTCGATGACGTCGAAAAGCAGTATTTGTATCGTCGAAGCAGACTTCTGAGCTGTTGCTGCTTATTCACGGGGAGACCACGGGGAGACTTGGATTTATGTCGAAGTCTGGCTCTGGAACTACGGTCGTCGGCGTAGTTACGACAGAATCCGAGAGGACAAACGCATCGCTGGTTTCCTGTATTTCCTCGATGAATGCGATCGTCGTGCCCTTGTTGATGTGCTTGAACTCCTGGCTTAAGTTTGTCAGCAGCACTTTCGTGTTTCCTCCGTGTAGTCGAGCGATCCCTCTTGCGACGCAAATTTCACGGTCGAGTAGTAGACGTTGGTAGCCTTCGATGACGCCTTCTACGTCAGCGGGTGTTTCGGTGCCGACCGAAATAACGATGCTGGAGCGAGGCGGGATGCTCACTTGATCTTCGAGCACAATCAAGGCGTAGTGACTACGAGGGCTCTCCGACGGTATCGCTTGATCTTCCGACAGCGTTATTGACTGCGACTTCAGGTCGATGATTGCGCCGTGTTGGTTCAGGAAGTCCATGCCGAGAATGACGTCTCGTGAACACTGTTGCAGGATGACGAAGGTGGCAGGGTAAGTCCGGTCATGAATGGTAATTCTTGCCGTGCAGATTCCAGTCGGCGTAATGAGGTGCCCTCCAGCGGTCCGAATTTGGGGGCCCTCCCATGCAGTCTTAACCTTCTTCAACTGGGCGGCGAAGTGTCCACTCATTACGGAGTAATCGGCCCCTGTGTCGACTAAGGCAGTGACTGCGCGTCCATCCAGAAGCACGTCGAGGTCGGTGGTTCTTTGTCTGGCGTTGCAGTTAGGTCGTGGCGTCGGATCATGGCTGCGTCGTGTTGAACTGAAGTTGGAACGTCGCGTCGTCACGTCGTCGTTCGTCGGTGTAGTCTTGCCTTCCTGACTTCGTCGGGACGGCGGCGTGTCGTTGTTATGTCGTCGAGATCGTTTCTTCGTCGTCTTCGTCGGTGGCGGAGGATCTTCGTCAGTTCGACGAACAGCAACCGCACCTCCATCGGTTGCTGCTTTTAGTTTTCCGGATATGGGCTCGCAGAGCGGCCCCGGGCTGGGCCGGTGTATGGTCGGCGCTGCGGTGACAGGTAGCGGCCTGGTGACGTCGAACGGGACGGTCGTCGAGGGCTCCACTGAGTAGCGGCGAGGTAGTAGGCGATGTCACGAGGGCGTTCACCTTCCCTCGGGCGCTGTGCGTTGACGGCGAAGCCTCGCAATCCCAGGTGGCGGTATGGGCATCGGCGGTACACATGGCCGGCTTCGCCGCAGTGAAAGCAGAGCGGGCGGCGGTCGGGGGCGCGCCAAATGTCCGTCTTCCTCGTGTAGGTGCGCTGGGCGGCGGGTGGGCGTGCTGGCGGCGGCGGCGGTGGACGACGGAATTGCGGCGTTACAGGGCCGTGGCGTTGTCGCGGAGGGGGAGCTTGACGGCGTGCGACGGCGGCGTAAGTCATCGCTTCTGGCTGGGGTTGCGGTAATTGTGGTTGCACCTCAGGAACTCCTAGTGATCGGTGTACCTCTTCTTTCACGATGTCGGCGATCGAGGCCACTTGAGGCTGCGACGATGGCAAGACCTTGCGCAGTTCTTCGCGCACAATGGCCCTGATGGTCTCGCACAGATCGTCCGTGGCCATTGATTGAATTCCGGAGTAGCTTGTTGGCTTGGTGCGTCGGTCGAATTGCCGGTTCCGCAATTCCAGTGTCTTCTCGATGCTCGTCGCCTCACGAAGGAACTCGTCGACGGTCTTCGGTGGGCTTCTTCCCATACCGGCGAAAAGTTTCTCCTTTACGCCACGCAGCAGTAGACGTACTTTCCTCTCCTCGCACATTTCTGGGTCGGCGTGGCGGAACAGACGGCTCATTTCCTCAATGAAAATCGCGATAGTCTCATTCGGCAGCTGCGCTCTTGTCTCCAGTAGAGCTTGGGCTCGCTCTTATCGCACGACGCTTTGAAATGTTTGCAGGAAGCCGCTTCGGAAGAGGTCCCAGGTCGTTAAGGTGGCTTCTCTGTTCTCGAACCACGTCCTGGCAGCGTCTTCCAATGCGAAGAAGACATGTCGCAGTTTGTCGTCGCAGTTCCAGCTGTCAAATGCAGCGACCCTCTCGTACGTCTCGAGCCAGGTTTCCGGATCCTCGAATATTGAACCGCGGAACGTGGGGGGCTCCCTGGGCTGCTGCAGCACGACAGGGGATGCTGGGGCTGCCATTGGGGTGGATTTGGTGGCAATCTTCCTGCTCGTCTCAGGTAGAAGTCCGTGCTCTGGGAGCAGTCCTTGCAGATGGCGGCTAGCACGCTGGTCTTGGGCGAAGTTCGTTTTGTCCTCGGGCTTCGGGCTTGGATCGCGGCTTTGCGGGGGCGTTCGGTACATGAACGCTCAAGGACCTTCACCAGATGTCACGTGGTGGTGACGTTGAAGAACACAGTAGCAAATACTGTGAAAGACAAAACTAACTTTTATTGGGCGAACCTGTGACCACAAAAACAGGCTACACTTATAGCACAATGATAGCGGCGAACACGGTCGGCGATCGTCGAAAATCTGATCAGCGGGTCAAGCGCGTCGGCTTTTAAAGGACAGTCGTCGAATGTTCCAGACTAATCGTTCGGACCCGCGTGCCTTCTACAAAGTTCTACACCATTCGCGTCAGGCGAATAAATCAGATAACACAAGGTTCGGCGACAACAGAGTGCGGATAGAACCATCGATAACTTTCCAGAAACTTCGGATACATGCAGGCCCGTCCCGCGCTGTGCGATAAGATTTGTTAGGCGGCGAAACCTGGTCGCCCGATAAATGTAAGTACACGTGTCATTAGAATTTCTATTTAGCTGACATACAACGTACATGGGACGCGTGAGATATCTCACTGCCACTGGATGATTTTTTGCTGCTCACGCAATATGAAGGTGTGCCAACAATGTGATGGAAATATAAGCGCTATATGCCCGTATTTTGGTATATGTGATACTTGCAGTTTTACGTAACACTTCTTAACATTTCTCATTCGAGGAATGAAAACGTAGCCGTAACGTTAACCACGCAACTTCGTCGACGTGTCTCAGTGTGCATCTGCATGTACTTAAGCTTTCACTCCATCATATCTTTTGAGAACTAAAAAAAATTATGCGGTTTCACGTGCCAAAACCGCTTTCTGATTATGAGGCACGCCGTAGAGACTGACTCCATAAAATTGGGCCACCTGGGATTCTTTAACTTCCACCTAAATCTATGTACACGGGTGTTTTTGCATCTCGCCCCCATCGAAATGCGGCCGCCGTGGCCGGGATGCGATCCCGTGACCTTGTGCTCAGCAGCCCAACACCATAGCCACTGAGCAACCACGGCGGGTTCTGAGTACTACAGTTGAAAAACATAAACATTAGATAACGTTACACCTTGCAGAAAACAACAACACGTTTCTAGGAATTATATTTAGTTGTATGTATTTATTTCACCGCATCGCGAAAGCTTCGTTTTGCACAGTTCACACCACCTGCATTGGATCTCCTGCTGCAGCCAAAATGCGCTTTTCTGCGAAAACACGGGTGATCGAGCACTCTTACAGTGTCTTGTTTTTTATTCCGCGCCGAATAAATCATTGTTGACTTTTCAAAGAAGCAGGGTGTGCTGGCAGAGAATCTATTACATTCATTGGTAGTTCATCTCGTTTTTTTGTTGCTTTTGAAGCCACTTCTATTCTCTGTTTTAGCTTCTCCGTGCCATTGTTTTGTCAAGCAGCATTGGTGTGACACCACAACACCCTATTGCACGTCCTTGTTTTTCCACACGCCTTGACCTCTATTTTAAACACAACATGGAACAATCGCTGATATATATAAGCGCGGGTGATATGTGATTCGACTGTTTCTATCAATGAATCCCCTATCTTTCGTAAGAACATCGCCTCCCTCATCTATCTATCCGAAGCTTAGAGAATATATCCACGACAAACATTGAATTTGTTGCGATTTCTGCACAAATTCGAACAAATTGATAACGAGCTACGGTATTTATTGTAAAATTGGAGGGGTTTTACAGATTTCAACAACTGCGGTTTAGCCGAATTAAAAGAACACGTCTTTCAATGGCCAAAAAGTATAACATACTTTCATAATCCCAGCTGGCTTCCTTTTTGCCTTAAACGACTAGTTTGGATGAATGGCTGTAAAACGCAAGCTTGAGGAGAACATAACTTCGTGTCTGGTTTTCACTACAATCTATTGCTTTATTTCAGCATTAACACTTAAAGAATGAATGCTGGGCTTTCTCGTCAGAACTGATCTCAGGTAACTTAACACTGACAATCATGTCTCACGTCTGTGTTTGCGTCAACACGGGTGTTTCGAAATAACTTATTTCACTATGCTTGCCTTGGTGTTACGGCGGCGAAGTCCACATAAACGTGCCTACACTGTGCCTTGAGTGTACGCACTAAGTCGAAATAGGTGACTGGGACATAGAAGGCACTTACGTTAGAGCTCGGGAGCCCCACCTTGCTCCGAACCTTCGGAGAAGAGGGGCTGAGACAACTCATCCCATCCCTTCCCCTGGCGACGTCCCCAAGCGGCTGCCATCTTCCCAATTTCTAATCAACAAGATTCTATACCTGACCATTCGGGCTGCATTACAGTTTCCAAATTTTTCGGTTGATCACTTTCGCTCCGCCGAAACCCCGTTATTGCTTTGGTTTTATTGCATTTTATTTAGTTCACTTTCCTGTTTCAAATTTCAATTCATATTGTGGAACTGTGGTATATATATACACAGATGCCAAATTTGAATTATATATTGAAATTGTATTATATATCTCGAAATATATATCTATTCATATAAATATATATTTATAGTGTTATGCTAGAGCACTAGCAAGCAAGGACAGAATAAGAGGAGGACGAAGTGCGCTGGAAGTACTGCTAACATGGGATGCTACGAGGAAGCGGTTGGTTTTCGCCATTAGAAGCCACCTCTGTTTGCAGACTGGCAATTCGGCGACCCCGGCGAAGTTCCACTGATTGCGCCTCTGTGGTTGGTTCATCGCCGTCCTGCGAGGCGCCATTGTCTTACTCGTTGCTCCAGCAAAACTGCTGCGATGGGGTACATTTATTAACAGAAGAATTGATGAATAGGCTAACAGGGTTGCCTGCACCAACAGCGAGCCATTCCAGAGCCGAGCGCACTTCATCTTCATCCGTCCTTTCTGTAGCGCTAACACAACGTCAACTAGGCCTTCGTAGACTCAGCATCTAAACAGAAGCGATCGGAGCAAACGCTTTTTAAGTTCTCGGCGCAACCTACACGACGATCATCGACGAAGGGCTAAAGCAGTGAAACACCCTTGATCCTCACATTACAGAAATGGCCAAAGTTGCAAATCTAAGGGATCGTCGAGGGCGTGTACCTGTTCCTCAGGCGAAAAGACAGCCTGGACTCCATAAGTGACGTCGTTCAACACTGCCGTACATCTGAAACCCTGAAATCTCGGTGTAACACACCGAAGGTTGCTGCGGGGCCAACGCATCTAAAGTCGCCAGTGTTAACGTCGCTCCAGCTTTATCAGACATCGCGTCGATGATTCGGCAAGTTGTGCGCGAAGAGCGTGACCGACGGGATGCGCTCTTTCCTCTCGACTCCTTGGGTTCGAGAGCCTTTTGCTCCTCCGACATAAGCGTTACATCCATCAACGCCATCTCCGTAGACGTCTACAGCTTCGCGCCTCGTCCAAGAGCGCGTAACCGTATTATGAACTCACATCCCAGTTACCAATTCTTCGATTGTTGCTCGGGCAGACCACCTGCAATTTATCAATAGTCTGATGGCTGTGCCAGTTATCATCCAACTACTGATAATTCCAGTGCGTGCCGTCAGCATCCCGTCAGCTTGCAATACGGCACTCGCGATCGCGTCGCGCGATTTCGCCCTTAACTCTCGCACGTCACCACGTCACCACGCTCTCTTTATTGGCCTATATTTGGCCGTAGGACTAGTTCAGCTGATACCTGGTTGTGAGAAATAACGCGAGAATTGCCGGCAAGTCTTGACGAGAGATCCAGTAGGTCCTGTGGCCTACGCCAGTGCGCGCGAACTGTCGTGCGACTGCGCATATAAGCGAGATGACTGGTCGTCAGGGGTTACACGGTGAGTCGGGCCTTAAATGCTGAACGCGGACTCAATCACATTGAATAGAATACAGTCTACAGTGTCGTTCTTCGACGGCTGGTATCCATTCTCGCGCGAATGGTGATGTGAACAAAATAGCTCGTCCCAACTGACCTTGATATATATGACAGTCGCACAACCCTTGAACGCAAGTAAATGTGAGGACGCCTTTGCATATGTGGGCAGCCATTTTGGCGTTCGGTATCCTTTAGTTTACATTGCGGGTATATTATAAAGGCGGAACGGCAACATGGTAGACAAAATGGAGAAGAGTCAAATATCGCGTCTATTACTCCACAATAATGTTAAATAGTGCTTTTCTTTCACGCACGTAGACAACCGTGGCAGGACAGTACGGTGACAACTAACTGCAAGTACCGTATATGCCATGCCCTAAGTTATACCTAGCCCGGTGGCCAGTAAATAGGACGTAATATTGTGAGCAGCTTCGGTCACAGTACACAGACGACAACGCGACAACACAGAGATAGTTTGGACAATTCTTGTGTCGCACCTTTTGTTTGAAGGTGCGAAACCAACTTAACCAACATAGTTAGGCCAACTTAGGTAAGCACATCTCGATTTGCGGATGCTGCGGCAGCCAATGAGTGCAGATAACAAAGCCTCTAGGGAAATAATTGGGGTGGGGCTAAGAAAACCAATAGGTCAACATCAAAACAGTCCACGGCGGCCTCTCTCGTAGACCGTGTGCGAGGATCGGATGCTAACCTCCGTGTCATTAATACGCCTTCACTCAAGGCTTCTCCTCGACTCAGCCAAGTCGACGCGACGGAGCTTCGTACAGTCAAGGTGGCGTTGCGTTTTATGAACATTACTCCACCTTTCCTCCGCCGAGGAACGCCTTGGGAATGCGCCCCTAACTCGAGTGAAGTGCACCGACCGAGAAAAGCATCTGATATCGAGACTATTCCTACTTGTGCTTGTCAAAACTACAATTATTTTATACAAATATGTGTTTGCGGTTATTCGTCTTTCTAATCAAATTACTACATGGCGCAATGCACAATTTAAGCTCGGCAACGCGGCCACTGTGAGTAGTCGACTGGTAGGTCAAGCGGGAGCAGTGTTTGAGGTCTGGCAACAATCGCACCCCAACAGCTGAGAGCATGGCGCATGACTGAAAACCAAGAAAATTCTCGCCGGCATCTTTCCGTTGCTCTTTGTTTCCTAGTGCTTCATTGGTGGTTCGCGTTGCAGTTGTTTATTGCGGTTTTTATGGGAGATTTTGTCCGTGTGTGCATAATGACCGAGCCGCATTGATTTCGAAGGAGGCCACAGATGGAACGCCGATGGGCAGCTTTGTGTACCTTCAAGACCGATTGGTGCTGAAAGTTTGCTGAAAGCAACAAGAGAACACAAAGTACGGGTGAGGGAACTATTTTTGAATAGAATCACATTATGTTGATGCGATTTTCGCGAGGTTGCTGCAGCGCTGTCAATAAAACATTTCTAATGTTTTCAAGCATGACTGTTGTTCATATTGTGGGCATTAGCACCTGAAGCATGTTCGAAGCTGCATAGGCTTGCTCAAAACATTTTTTTTTACTTATCGGAGCTTGTGGGAGATTCGGCAGGACAGTCTGTTATTGGTTCCGCTTTTTAAAACAAAAAGGGAGAATGTACCGATTGTGCAACGACCATTCCTGTATCACGTATGGAATATTTCAGTATAGAGGAGAAGCCATTATAGTTTACATGTTGCAGAATGCATATGGTTTTGTGCGAAGCACGGGCAGGTAGAAGAAAAGTGTTTTTGCGTCCTGTAGTTTGTTTTAGAAACCGTGGTGGTGCGTCGGTTTGTTCAAATTGTAGCACACATAGTCAATGAACTAGCACTGGTGCCTGCATTTGCAGTGCTTGCTCAATTCACATACACGCTACGCAACGTTTCAATCTTCTGAAAATTCATTTATCAGTAGTACATCACCAGCATTATTGTTTTTCTCCTTACCTTTTTCAATGTGATATGTGGGAGCATCTGATGCATGTTCGATAAACTGTGCTTTAAGTTGACACTGTGGCCACATTTTTTTAGTTGTGCTATGTCTCATCATTTCCATTGTCTAGGTACACTGATTTTACCTAGCGCGTGAGCGTCCAGTGTACATAAAATTTTTGGAATTCTGGTGCAGGATGTGAGCTTTGGAAGGACCAGTTGATGAAGAAATCAACGTCTGTGCTGCACAGCAAGGCTTGTGGCAGACCTGAAAGCATCGATAGATACGGTGCCTGACTGTTGGAATTGCACCAGCCAGCTTCCCTGAAAGAACCTAGGAGCTCAAGTACTGGACTAACCGACCCGGTAATTAGTCTGTGCTTATTTTCATCAACTTTGTATTAATATTGATATTTAGTCTCCCTACATTGACAAAGTAGCGAAACGGACACCGTGTTATTCCAAACGACAAACATGAAACAGCTATACCATAATGAAATGAAATGCATATTTTATTACTGTTCAACTGCCATATCAACTTGTTTTGGAGAGCATATATTCATGATTATGATGTGCGAAGTCATCAGTTGCCCATGATGTGTTGCGATTGCGATGTGAGCTTTTTACTGCCCACAATTTGTGATGAAGCAGTTTCGTAGCATTTGTAACCAGCACTTTAGTATGCTGAAGCTACTTTAGCATGAGCTAGTGTACATTGAGAAATATTCCACCATTTTATGGTTAATTGCAGCTTGTCTGAAGTAACGGCACTGATGCCCTCTATAATGTATTTTTCCGGATCGTCATTGTGAGAGTCTGAATCCCTATTTGGCCTTAGTTGGGATCCTAGAAGACGCGCTCCTACCCTGCGTTTTGTTCCTCGGTAAATTGCTGAAGTTCTGCAAGGCCCATAGAAGCCAGCTGTCATCCCTATCTAATGGAAGAATTGCATTGTTCCGACCTTCAAAATTCATCTTAACCTGAAGCTAGAACCAGACCAGAAACAGCATATATTCTGCAAGGATTTACCATTACACGCCATCGCGTGCCTACACCCGACATGCTACTGTCTTGAATACAGATGGAGTTTTATTCTAGAATATATTTGTAAGCAATACTACTGCTTCTGTTTGAAAAATCGAAGTTGACGCTGTATTCGCATACTATCAAAGTACAAAAATACGATCATAATGTTAAGTTGTCTTAGAAAATTAAATGGCACTTCGATAGACCAGAAATTATTAAGGGTTACACTATTTTAATAAATATGGCGGAAGAAACGAAACTTGGATAAACGTGCAATCATTTCAGCTTATACATCAGTTCAGTTTATACATAGACATGTCATAGACGCGTCATACACAGTCAAATTGCTTTTAGTGGTGACGCTTGAGCCAATATGATGTCAGATGCGGTAGGATAGACATCAGCCAGAATATTGCGACAACCGTTGTGGTGCAGCAGGACATATTAACTGCAGCTCTTCACGTGTACACCACTGCAAGCGCATCACAGGTACCACACTTTGAAAGGCAGTTGCTCCGCATGCTATTGTTGGCAGCCTGGTTCCTGCATAAGCGAAGGGGTCGGTGACAAATACACAATGATATTAAGGCGTAAGAAAAGAAGCTTAGGTACTGCATTCCTTTTCTTTAGTTTGCTTAACTTACTAATTAAACTCATTTAAGACTTTTGTGTACTAGAGCGTGATTTTTTTGCTATATAAGATCATATTCTTTTACTTATAATTGCAAAGAAACAGGTTCAGCTGCTTTGGCGCTTGCGCAGTCAGACCTACATACAGTGATCGAACACTTACATAATGAACCCTCTAGAGAGCTGGAATGTTCGCAACAAAGATATGCGGGATATATCTTCTACCACTTGCTAGCAAAGTCCGTATTAGGATCTGTCACTGCACTGCTACAGCTCTTTTATTACAATAGAAAATAATGCGATGTGCAAAAAGTATACTCTGTTGTATTGTTATTGTGTTTTTTCTCAAATCAAATATTTCACTCACTTTTGTATACATGCATGTATAATTCTGAATGGGGTTTCATAACTGGCCACTTCCACGTTGGGCTCGGATGTTCATATGCATGATAAGCTAATTAAACTAAATATTTTAAAGCAAGGCTCACGTAATTATTGATTACGACTTTCAATTCCACCAACTGCACACGATCCACGCTAAGTTATGAAGCGGTATGAGCCTTGGAATAGAAGATGAAGAAGCGCAGGAGTGTGGGTTCAGGAGAAGAGAAGAAGGAAGTGAGAATAAAATGTTAGACAAGATGGACGCCAGTTCCATAGCAATACTTTCCGTCTATTGTGTCCTTTAACTAGGAACGCTACATTATTTTGGCGCAGCCGACATGTTGAAAACTTGAACACACATACTCGAAAACGTTTCCAATCGAAGCACATTCAACTGCGCCACGTTCGCCAATGTACCACACAGTCTTCAATATTCCTTTCTGAGTGGCTGTCTTTGTCACAGAGTAAGGACCATAAAATTTTACACTCGATTTTCTTACTCCTTTCCCAACTAGAATGAAGTCGGTTACTTGAATGTCTGGGATATCTGAGCAATGTCTCCTTTCAAAATTTCTTTTCATTCGTTTACGGTACCTCTCCTCCTGCAATTTCTGTTTCCGCTCCTCGACGATCTTGAGATTTTCTAACAGCCCCAGTGCGCGGTCCGCCTGAAGAATAGGGGTTTCTCCTGAAGAAGCGAACTGCGGGCTGCATCCCAAGCCACTGGTGTAGGAACGATTGTGATGTCTTACAGCTGCTTCTAAAGAGCATTTCCAGCCACCAGGCATTACTCGTTGATTTACTCGGATTACTCGCTGATTACGGCTTGACCAATCCGCGCCGGACCGTGTGAAGTGACTGCTTGAGCTAGGGCTTATATTATGTTCTGAAGTAAATGGTATGTTGTGAAGGCACTCCAGGATCCCGTCCATACTCATCGCGTGTGTTTTTGGGATTAGCAGGACATTTCAGACCCTTCATAAAAGACTTTGCCATCAAAACAAGATGCCTCACGCGCCTAACGCAGAAAGAAGTTCCATTTGAGTGGGATGAGGAATGTGAGAAAGTCTACCGTGATCTGGTGCACAGAATCTCTGCTGACCATATTCTACGCATACCAGATTTCACTTTACCCTTTGAACTGAATACCGACGCGTCACACTATGGGACAGGTGCAGTCTTGTACCAGAAATGTCCAGAAGCATCCGGGCGAGAAAAGCGACACGTAGTAGGTTACTACAACTACACCCTCAAGCCACCTGAAGTCAACTACACCACTACTGAAAAGGAAGCTCTCGCAGTCCTTAAAGGGATACAGAATAAAAATCGGAGAATATAGAGAAAACCCCACAATTGCATTCCTAAGACACGATTGCTATAGTATATAGTCATTATTCGGGTTACTTTTGAGCGGATGGCTTTATTTTTGACTCTCTATGAGCGGCCACTGCGTAACTCGCAAAGCGCTCCCGACAACAAGCCGGCGGATCTGACGTCACACCTACCCTTAGCAGCCGCGGAGCGAGCTGGCCGGCTGCGCAGTTTTGTTTTTCTCGCGCTGCGCAGTGCAAAATGCAAAGTTCTAGTGAGAGCGATAGCATGAGCGGAACTTATGACTCCGACTTGGATGAGCGGCCTACTGAACGACCACGAACGATAAAGGCGTATGCCTACGATCCGTCCGCGTCGTCAAGCGAAATTGACGACGACCCGCCGCAGCAGTCCCCCTCCGTGGTGCCGAGTGAGTCTGGACCAGCAAAGTGGTGTTTACACTGTGCATTCCATGTATACGCGTTCGCCTCGAGAGATCAGGGGCGGCATCATAGGTGGAAACCAGATTTAAACGCGGTTCCTGCGGCTCGGATCGCAAGCTCGCACCTGTCACGAATGAGTTAGCGAGACGAGAGGTGCACGCCTCATTGACAGTGTTGCATCCGAGGCGGTGCGCCCAGCGTGATTCACTCACGCAAACGCTTTGCCATGTTTGGTTTCGACAGAGCGAGGACGCTTATGCCTCAGGCTATGCAATATCAGGCGACGTAAGGAATTTACTCGGCGTTCTGCGCAAAGCGGCTTGCTCCGCCCGCTTGGATGGGTAGCTGCTAGCGCGTAAAACATGAAAGCCATCAATGCACAATACAGGTGCCGTGAGTACACACTGTTGAGAAAAAAAACGTAGAAATCGTTGAAGATATTGACGCGTGTAGACGTCCCTGTACCTATGCCATCGGAGCAGGTGTGGCCGGCGGCGTGAGCATAACAGTCGGCTGCCGACTCTCGCGCGGCAGGTGCTTGATGCGCGCAAGTAGCTGTTTTGAGAATAGATGCGATGAAGCAACGGGTGAGGATTGGAGCCAGGCATGTGCAGTGACTGAAATGCGCCTCTGTAAGCAGGGAACGTCTTGTTATTCACGAAGTGAACGAGTACATGCGCAGCGGTTTCAGCGTCCCGTTGTTTCATCGCAGCCGAGCACTCCTTCCCTTGGTGCACACGAGATGGCGCCACCAGTCTCATGTCGGCGAATTTTTTTTCGTCAGCCGTCGCTTCAGACGATGCGGATTTCGATTCATTCTGGCAGAATTGGCCAAACATCTGGCTCAGAACGTCGTACAAACGACAAATTACGGTCAAACGGCACCTGTGCGCAAAACTACAGCGTGAACAAGTACGCGAGAAAGACTACCGCTGCCTGCCGTTTTCACATGCGCACAGCAGACCCTCGGCATTTTGCGGCGTTGACATGGTTGCTCCACACATCAAACCACAAATCCACGAGATCAAAGACGAGGTTTTCGAACAGCTCACACGAGGAAGCGGTACGAATAGGACGGTCGAAGAAAGAAAGCGCGTTGCTGCAAACGTCAACTCGCCCCTTCGCGCGCTCAGTGTGGACGATCGCTCGCAATGGGCCTCGAGGTGGGTAAGCGTGACGTGTTATCCGGTTTTGCCAGAGCTTTCGGAGGAGGCCGGTAGGTGCTGTGATTTGAGAAATATTCACTAAAATAATTACTTTTCGCTCACTTCTCCTCAGAAAGAGTGTTGTTTTGGTCGCTCTCGGTGCGACAGCTATCAATGGAGACAGAAATCTCGGCGACAAATTTTTTACTCACTATCCCTTTAAAGCAATGCAGTACTTCCGTACGTACCAAGAAGGTGCGAAGTTTACTTTGTTCACCGATCACCAGTCCCTCACTCATCTCTTGAATATGACCCAACCTAAGGGACGTATCGCCAGATTGGTCAACTATTTAGAGCAGTTCGATTTCACCATCTCCCACAGACCTGGACCCCTTTTGACTGATGCAGATACATTGTCTAGGCTGATGATACAGGCCAACAACGAACAATCGGAAGAAATCAATGAAATTAAATTGTGGGAAGGCACTGAACAATTGATTTTTATGGAAGGTCGCTATCAAGTCCCGCCAACGCTGGTTTCCAGGGTGCTTTATTTGTACCACGATAGCCCAGAATCTGGAGGACACGACGGATTTTGGCGCACCTACAACAAGCTAGTCAAGAGATTTACGTGGCCTCACATGAAAGAAGACGCCAATCGATGCGTTCGTTCATGCCACATTTGTCAAGTCAACAAAGTGAAATATAAGCAGCCTGCGGACGCCATGATAATACCTTTCCACTCGAACGTGCCTTTTGAAGTTATGCACCTGGATTTCGCCGAGCTAAGTAAGAAACAAGAAGGAGTCCGAAAAACGCAAGCTTTTCTTCTAGCCATAGATGAGTGCACCAGGATAGTCGCGGCACGGGCAGGAAAAGAAGATGCGAATAGTGTGATCGCCCTTCTCGAACGGGATATGTTTAAGACAACCAGGACGATTGTATGTGACGACGGCCCAGCGTTCAAGAGTGAAAAGCTAGCAAGATGGGCTCGAGACCACAATATATCAATCCAATTCTGTGCGCCATACCATGCCGCAGCGAATGGGCTTGCAGAGCGTGCTATACGAGATGTGAAACAATACATCAGGATGTACGATAGTTTCCCTGGTGGTTGGAAATGCTCTTTAGAAGCAGCTGTAAGAGATCACAATCGCTCCTACACCAGTGGCTTGGGATGCAGCCCGCAGTTCGCTTCTTCAGGAGAAACCCCTGTTCTTCTGGCGCACCGTGAACTGGGGCTGTTAGAAAATCTCAAGATCGTCGAGGAGCGGAAACAGAATTCGCAGGAGGAGAGGTACCGTAAACGAGTGAAAAGAAATTTTGACAGGAGTCATTGCTCAGATATCCCAGACATTCAAGTCACCGACCTCATACTAGTTAGGAAAGGAGTAAGAGAATCCAGTGCCAAATTTTATGGTCCTTACTCTGTGACAAAGACAGCCGCTCAGAAAGGAATATTGAAGACTGTGTGATACATTGGCGAACGTGGCTCAGTTGAATGTGCTTCGATTGGAAACGTTTTCAAGAATTACCCCAGGAGGGGTTAGCAAAAGAAACCGGGAAGGGTGAAGCGGTATGAGCCTTAGAATAGAAGATGAAGAAGCGCAGGAGTCTGGGTTCAGGAGAAGAAAAGAAGGAAGTGAGAATAAAATGGTAGACTAGATGGACGCCAGTTCCATAGCAATACTTTCCGTCTATTGTGTCCTTTAAGTAGGAAGGCTAGAAGTTACAGTACATCCTTTTGTTTTCCCTAGCGCAACTAGCTGCAAGGAATTAAAGCAAAGTGAAAAATATTACAGTTAACGCACCTGCTCGTTTATACAGATGATCGCCTTGCTGCGCCATCCTTGGATTGGTCAGTGACGATCTACTCTAGTGCAAACCGGGCGAATGCGGGCGACTGCCGGCCCTTGCAAAAGCAATACTTGCACGTAGGCAATACACGCACTATTCGCAGGAATCATTGTCGTTGTTTCCTTTTCATAGGTTTGAAGTCCGCCGCAGTTATGTATCGCGGCGTGCTTGAACTGATGCGGCCTTGTGCGATCAGCCATGAGAAACACGTGAATATAAAAACACGCTCCAATAGTAGTTTTGGAGCACTGGCACGAAGGATACCTGTATGCAGGTCAACAACTGGCTTGTGCCAGGAGTGATACGACCGTCACTACACTAGCTCGAAGTCTTCTTGACAGGACGGCCGATCTGTCTCGATGCCGCAGCGGAATAATTAGGTTGCCGAAGCGCTCCAAAGGATTGCACCGGTCCTAAAAATGAAGCGTTTGAAAATGCGGAGCCCCCCCCCCTCGTTAACTGAAGAAAAGCTACGGAGGCAACTGGCGTCCATCGGGAAAAGCTG
Organism: Dermacentor variabilis; assembly: GCF_050947875.1. Lineage (NCBI taxonomy): Eukaryota > Metazoa > Arthropoda > Arachnida > Ixodida > Ixodidae > Dermacentor > Dermacentor variabilis. The sequence goes on from NC_134571.1 coordinate 160,691,714, forward strand.
ACGAGGCGAGCGACAGATAACAAGGCAGCCATGTTCACTATCTAACTTCACTCGAGGAGCGATTCAAGGTAGCTGCGAGGCTAGCTACTTTGACATTCTTGAGTAAAACGCGCGAGCTTTCCTTCACTTAAGGCCCGTTATGAATAGAGGGCAATTTGTGAAACGAAAAACCGCACGCAAGAAGCATTTTGAATAGAGGCTCGAGTCGAGGTGTGTTTGTGAATCGGGGGTAAGAATGTTCAATGTTTGCCGACTTAATCAAATGCGTCGCGAATTGCTTCCGACGATTACCCAAACCCGTTTACTCCGTAGCATCAAAGAACTAAATCGTGGCTGCCTTTCGAGAAGCCTCTGAAAAGCCCAGAATTAATTATCACTCGTCGCGGCTAAAGGCTCTTAGGAGGATAACTAATTTCCAGCCGACGAGCGGCTACGCTTCATCAAGAATACTGATAACGCCGGTGGGACAAGCTTTGTGTTGAAGGTCCGTGCGCAGGGATAGCACTCAATTCTTTTATATTGTTTTGCTGACGTCATCACTATGTCATTGCGAGTAGATTGGAAAGTTAGAGTAGGCCTCGGAAACTCTGCCGCTTCTGTTGGAAAAGAAATTGCCGCCATCCATCAGGAAGACGCTAAAGTAAATCCCCTTGCACGACTTCCTAGATCGGCGGGCGCGCGCCGATCTAGGAGGCCGTGTTCTTCTGTCCCTCCTCTCAACTCCTCTGTTTGGCCTCCCTCACAACTCCCTCACCTTCGACTGTCTCCGCATGCTCCCATCGGCCCGGCGCCACCTTAGCCCGCTGCATGAAGTTTCATGTATCGTTATCTACTGTTATCGAGAAGCTTGCGCGGCTGTACCTGGTCCGGTGTTTCGTTAGTTTCGCGGTCCTCGGTGGTTATGTGCTTGTGCTCCGCTAGTTTTCACCCGATTCACGACTCGCACCGCTCGTGCATTGTGCAGTGGTGAAAGAATACCTCCAAAACAAGCCCTGAAAGGTTCTTGCAGGTGCTTAAAGACAACCGATGTGCGCGCAAAGGTAATAAAGACACCAGCAGGCTCATGTGCATGAACACGGCCCTGTGCATCCGTGTGCTCCATAGGCCTCCGGACCTCGTTGCGCCTTGATTGTTCTACACTTCTCTCTTACCGGTAGAGAAAACCGACAAATAGATGTGCCTCCTCGTTGTAACCTGGCATATGATTTGTGTTTTTCTGTGCCAAGTCGCATTCTGCAACTTCAGTAACTCACCCAGCTTTTAATTCCGCTCTTAGTGCTTTTTCTGTGTGTCACCTTTTTACAAGCGTACTATCAGCTGAACAATTACTGTTCGTGCATATGTGTTACCTCAGTAATTGAAGATGGGAAAACCGCGCGAGCAATCTTAATGTGTAGGCATGATACGCTTTTTTGTTCATGAAGGCCTGAACATTGCAAGTGTCCTTTGTGCGGAGTTTTACAGTTCGTGTTTATTACACAAAAGCGTGCCCAGTAGGTATCACGTACTCCCTTGAGTGACATAATAGACGAGTTTTGTGCCGAAACCACGCACGCAAGAAAGGAGACAACACGGGCGCTTTTTTGTGTGTTTGGTTTTGGCACAATATTGTTTATTATGTCGGATAACCAACTAGCCCAGCTGTTCACTCTCCTTAAGTGACTTAATTTTACTCGTATGCATTGAATTCGTGGCGAAAGAAAAGTAGCGTCGTTGGCTTATTTTATCTAGTCTTTGAATGAGGAATACGCCTTTCTGCGAATATTTTCTATCTGCAGCTGCAAAAGCTGACTGCCTTCTGCTCCACCTTGCCACCGGTACTCGAGTTGTGGCCAAGTGCAAAATAATGTTATAACATTTATTTCTTTTTTTTGAACAATGTTACTTTTGTTCAGCCATGTCTTTCTTTTATTTAGCTCAGCAGTAATAAACATGTCACGCATTTCACACATTTTTGTGCAGGTATATAAGTAAGTTCTTGTTATTTTTTTGGTAAGGCTGTCAACAAAACAATTTTATCATTTTATTCTATTCTTTATGTAGGTGGCGTGTCATTGTTTTTGCCATTGCCAGTGAATTTTCATTTTCTTTAGTTGTCAGGACTATGCCATACACGTCGTCCAGTTTTGTGCAATATCTCAGTCAGTATATTAGAAGCTCTCAGTGCGCATATCAGAAGCTCTTTTGCACTTTGGTTTGAGGGAATTATATAAAATGCTTTTTTATGTGTTTACATGAAACGGCCTTCGCGTTTTCTTGAGTTTCTTTAGTGTTGTTTGAGTAGTAATGGGGGGGGGGGGTACATGTCATGCATTTTTCACTTTTGTTCCTTTTCTGTGCGTGTATCAGACCAAGTTATGCGAAAATCTTTGTTTTCGGAAGCGGAAATCAATAAAACGAGACCAAAGATCTGTTGTGTTCGAAGTGGAATTCATATATGTTCTGGCATGTGATGACATACTCAAAGTATGGACAAGTCTGCGTGCGTGCAAACACGTAAAGAACCCACGTCACGCCACGTGCTAGTTCAGAACACATGTCTGGCGCAGCGCACACGCGATAAAAAAAAATGCGGGTTGTGTCAGGCAAAAACAAAGCAAAAGTAAAGGCGCGTGGTGCATGAAAAAGGATGGAAAGCGAGGGTCCTGGGTGGGTCATAATAAAAACAAACAAAAAAAGAAACAAAGAGCGCTGGGGTGAGGAGGCGCCGTGCAGCTGCTGTTCCTGTTGCCATGACAACGTAAACAGTTGTGTTCGCTGCAATTTACCAAAGTATCGCCCTCCTCCTAGGGCCTTAACTGAACGGGAGTTTGGCGTTTGAGTCGAAAGAGCGTCTGCTTAAAAACAGCCAATGGCAGTCATGCGGAGATCCACCCCTGGGGTTTGCGGTCATTACGCCGTGTGGTGCCACTGACGCAAAACTGAACTCTGATGTCCAAAAAAGCTGGAAACGTTTAACTTCCTACTTTTCACTTTCTGATATATGAAATGCTCATACACTCTACACTGTAAAAGATATTTCCTAAAAGAAAGCTAATTTGCTTGTCACTGCCGTCATCAAATTTCTGTAAACTGTATTTTCTATTTTTCTTTTTCTTTCTTGTGTTTCCCAAGGTCTTTCCGTTGTACATCAACAGAAATTTTACGTTTCAGGACAACAACAGAAAAAAGTTCTCTTTTCTCTTAATATTTTCTTATTTTAACAATATTGTCTTCTTTCTTTTACGTAAAATGTATGTGCAAAACAATTATCCATTTTGAGGGACAGAAAAAGTTCTGTTTTTTGCTTATATTTTTCGGCGGCTTGACTTTTTTCTGTTCCACTGCACAGAAATTAGACGTGTAAAGACAATTGTGTATCCTGATTATTAATGGGCTAACCAAGACTGTCGCTGAAGCCAACGATTTGACTGGGCAGGTAAGTTCTACCGTATGCATCTAGTTGGACATAGCTGCATCCACGACTCTTGGCTGGCAAGCCTGGCTGGGTGCGAGCCCAGTTGTGGAATGCGATAAAGATGCCTCTCCGTCTTGCGTGCGTCGCAGCAGAAAAGATAATGACGGCATCACGACGGCGATGCGACAACAAATGCAGGACGACTATGATAACGATATCGTGATGACGACAGCATGACGAGAGTCGGATGATAAAGTTGGAATGACAATGATGCTATGACCAAGACGGTATCCTCACCCAAACCATTAGGCGACTTCTGCATACCTTGCCACAGAGTCGACTTACAAGCCTTACAATGACGGCAGGACGAGAGTCAGATCACGAAGCATTAATGACAACGGAACCACCACGATGACATGTCGAACAAGAGCACATACGAAATGGCCCAAGGTGGTAGACAACATGGGCCACAAATTCGGCGTAAGATAGATAGATAGATAGATAGATAGATAGATAGATAGATAGATAGATAGATAGATAGATAGATAGATAGATAGATAGATAGATAGATAGATAGATAGATAGATAGATAGATAGATGATTGATTGATTGATTGATTGTCGGGGTACAGGGGAGCTGCCCAAGGCACTATGTCTCGGTACACACAGCCCCGCAGTTCGCACACGCCTCCCTATCAATCTTGGTTCAGTACAAGCCCGTGGAAGCAATACACGACAAACACGTGTATACTCAGAAATCATTTAAATATTGTCATGTCATTTGTCATTTGTCATGTTCCGTATGAAGTCCACGTGAAATAATTAACTCTCCGTGTCCTCTGGGTTAAAAACAAAGTCTGCGATGGTAAACCGAGTAGAATGTTGGCTTGAGGAGCAGCGCCTTCCTATAGCGCGTCTCCTCAAACCCTGTCGTAGCTGCGTACGGCTGTTCGCATGGCGGAGAACGTACGCGGCTGGCATTCTATATCTTAGAGCCGATCTACCGCGAGCGCAAAGGCCAAGGCCCAGCAGTGCTACGTGGGATCCCATGTGCACTGTCTGCCTGAGCGCCAAGTGTTGGAGGTCGCATAAACAAGTTTCGGAGATTTGGTGAAGCAAGAGGGAGCACTAAGAATTCGCTACCCGCGGCCGGTAATCTCCATCATACCGGTATTCTGACAGCAAATGCTCGAGGCCATCGAGTGTGAACTGTTCGTATTTCCCTGTGCAGGCTTAACAACGTGCTTGTTAGTTAAGTCAGCGAATGTTTACTGCTATTCATACGGCAGATAAAATGTGTACGTCTTGTAATTATGTAAGACTCTGTTATGACTGCTTAGCCTTCCACGCGAAATGTATACTTTTTTACGTGGTAGTACCTACTGCCACCGAGGATGCACTTTGTTCGCGAAAAACTAAAAGTACACCTTTCTCTGCCCTGTACGGCATGAAAAAACGAGTAATAAATATGTTGCTGAAATCGTCAGGTCATCCGGTGCCGCACACTGCTGGAAGTCGTTGTGGCTTTGACAATCCCCTTCTTGTATTCTACAAAAATCAACGAAAATATTTTTGACGATTACTAGCATGGTTATAGGCACCGTCATCATAATCACATAGGCACTTGAAAAAATGTATTTTTATATTGCAAGCAAGAACCATTGATCACCTTTTTTTTCTGCTCCACCTTCTTCTAAAACTTGACATTTGTCCCAGTAACTAGCTGCATGCTTATTAATGCAAGTACTGGAGCAACGTTTTCGTCTTTACCCAACCGCCACCATAACGTGCCACATGCCGCTGCCATCGGTAGTGCTTCAAAAAAAGACAAATAGCTTGACCAGAGCTGCAACCCATACGATACTATAGTTTAACTTTCTAGTGACGATATGTCAGTGCAGATGTCCTCAAAAAACTATTCCAGCAACAATAGGTTCCGCGATAAGACAACTGGCCTGAGAATGCGTGGTGTGAAAAAAGCGTGCATGCCATAGCAGGCAAATAAGTCATAAACAGACCAGCTTTACAGTAAAATAGACGGTTACAATATAACGACCAATTGTTAGGTGAAAACTGGAAATCACGTTTTCAAAATGCGGCCGTGCGCAGCTGCAACGAACAAACAAATTGACGTCCCTGCCAAGTTGCCACACAAAGGCGGCTTTGTCACTAGAAAGCTTCCTCAGCTTTCAAATAACTCGGACACATATTTTGGCGAAAACAAATCGTGTGGCCTAGAAGCTACGTGAGAATTCAAGAGTGGATATTTTCGGAGGAAAGCTTGTAGCTGGACTATTTGTTGCTTTGTCATGCCCTTATTTTCGGAGGTGTACAGAAACAACTGCTAATCAACCATGAACTGTTTCGAGCTTGACAGATTGGAATTTTTTTATGGTGTTTTTTTGTTTTGTGTTTTGTGTGTAGTTGGAAGCTTTGTATGTGCCATAACAAGCGTTATGGCACATACAAAGCTTCCGGGAGCTTATATTAGCCCTGAAACGAGAGTCAGATCAGTACGCTGCTGCGTAGTTTTGAACGCAGTTCCTTTACTCCTCTCTACTGCCGCAAGGCGTACCCCTATTTATAATCATCAAAGAAATAGAGCTCGATAATCCCATACACTATTTCCTTTGTCTAAACTGAGTTAAGAAAGTACAGTTTACAACTTATCATGAAATTAATTCTCCTATCTCTTGTGTGCCTTGCATCAAGCGTTTTTCGTAAGTTAAAACTCATTTTCCAAAAAACCTTGTAGGGATTTGCCAGATTCGAGAATCCGGTGAAGTACGGTCGCATCGCTCTATGCAGCCACGTCACTGTAATTTGTTGTGAGTAGTTTTTTTTTGGTTATTGCACTGTGGCATGGTAGCTCGAGAACACCACTTGGTGTGTATGTGTATAGTTTATATATTGGCGGAAAGTTAATGAAAAAGTTATGCACATATTTACCTAAAACATCTTGCCGAGATATTGCGCTTTGTTTCGGTTTCTAAATTGTTGCAGGTGGTGTTACTGTGTTTTCATTAGAAAGCAAAGCAAATCATAATCTAAGTTTTCGCGAATGGTTATGTCGTTTGAACATCAAAATACGAGCACATGTGAAGGGCCAGGACCTACGATGCAAAATATTTTGTCTTGTGTGGTCCCTTTTGAACATACGCGCAGATATAGTGAGAACAAGGAGTGACTAAACGAAGCAAAAATTTGAGAAAGGAAGAATAAGGTAGTAACTGTTAGGTATGATTCATTTTCAGGGATGAGGGAAAGATTCATTAGTAATTGCACTGGCGTTCTGTATGAGCTGCAATTATTTCCAACACAATGTAAAAATATTTGTAAATCCTGCTTTAGCGGCGAGGAAAATGTAGTTATAGCGAAGGAAGATGAGATTCTATCACGAATAGCAGCTAGCTCATATGTAGCGCCATGACATCCTGATGCGGCATTTCACCCATGAAAGAAAAAATAATAAACCTCTACAATCAGGCCAGGCTGCTGGGCTCAATAATGAAGCTGAGGTTGTGGGTATATACCGAGTTTCTTTTCGTAGTCGTGATTTATATGACAATAGCCATGTCGCACCTGCAACAGGCTTTCCGCTGTGGTATACTTTGTACTTTACGTGACGAGCTGGTAGCGACATTCCTGTGCCCTGCTCAGCAAAAGATGTTCGCAGCTTCGTGGGCTTATGCCCGTATTTTCGTCGGTGTTTTAAAAATTGTGTGTATATCGCCCGGTTACTGATCACCTTCTCAAGAAGGACACGGCGTTCTTTTGGGGCCGTTAACAAGCCAACGCCTTTGACACGCTCATCCGCTTGTTAGCAACGCCTACAATACTAGGCCACTTTGATCCATCTGCACCGTAGTAACACTGGTCTAATTGATCCACGAGGTCCTTGAGTTTTCTGGCTTAATAAACGCGAGCGATCGGGACTAAAGCTATGGTGAATGAGAAAGCCCATCTTATCTTTTGAGTGGTGTCCATAATACAGCTTGTTTACGATATCAAAGCAACTCAAGTTTTAACGGTTGTTACTGAACTACTTCAACAGTGGTGCTCTAGCAGCGTCAGAACGCGCCGTCAATTGAGACAAATAGGTATTCAGCTGGAACTCGAGGTGGTTTGAGAAAAGTCTGCTGTAGCTGGCTGACAAAACTTTTTAGTTGGCATTTCAAGTAGCACTAGCAATATTCCGCTACATTGTGCCATGCGTGAGGTTTTCGCTAGAGCCAGGTGGCACGAACGTGTGCCTCATGATTGCCGTGGCGAAGCGTGCGTCCCGTCGTCTGTACCTGTGCTCGACGGGGGCCGATCGCAGCCTCACCAAGGTCCACGTGAAACATTCCTCTATCAACGTGTCCTACAAAGTGTTCTTTGAGGGTGTCATACGCGACATCTTGAGCCAGTTTGTGAAGATGGCGATGAATAGAAACATGGCTGAACATATGCGCGAGTCTTCGCCGGTGTTTGAGTTTTCCTAAACAATAGCGTCGTTCGACGGATTGCACATTCATGTTCTGCCAACCAAAGTCAACGCTGCTGACAACAGGAACTATATGTGGTGGTGAGACGAAAGCACACTCACCGAACTCCTGTCACAATGACTGCCTCCGGTGATGCCAATCGAGAAATGTCGCGATTAACCATATAATAAAAATCATTGTTCTTTTATGCATGCAGTGGTAATTCTGATACTTTCATTCCTTCGGCTATATGCCACCTATTACTACATCATCTCACTTTGTTATCGCATTTCCTTGCCAAAGCGTGATTTCATTACAGCGGCTGTATGATGCCGACGCAGTGAAGGTGGATTGATGAAGAAATTATTTAGGTGTAATGACAAAGGCGTATAAAGAAAGTCGAATGACGACAATACCATGAAAATTTTTATGACGATGGTGTAAATATAAGAACAAGAGGACGATTACATGAGGACCAGGAAATGATGGCGAGTGCATTAGGACGACGGCGTGACGACGACGGTACGGAGATAATCGGATTAGGTGGGAACGACTACAATGGCATGAAAAATGGAGCATGACGACGACGGTTGTAGAATAGATGCATGGAATCATATGAGTGACGGCGACGCAATAATCAGGATGGCATGACAATGGTGACGCAATAACAATTGAAAGACGACAGCATGATTACAATACAATGACGGAAAAGTATTGACGTCGATGGTTGCACGAACGTGGTATGACAACGTCGTCATGGCGACAATAGGAGGACAATACCGAGTCATGAGAGTGGTGAAACCACAGCATGACCACAATGCCATGACGACGAATGCATTACTGGAGTTGGGAGTCGAAGTTACATAGGCAACGATGCAGTGACGAAGATGCCATGACAAAGACATGATAACAAAGGGATGACGACGAGTGCATGATTAAAATGACGTGGCGATGACAATAGCGCGTTGACGATAACATGACAGTCGCATGACGAAGATGGGCTGACGATGATACCATGGCCATCACGACATGACGACGGTGGTCTTACAATCTCGGCGTTATAGTGACTCTTTGAAGACGACGGAATGACACGGGTGGCCTTATCATGACTGAATGAGGACCATGTAATAACAATACAATGACGGAGAAAGGCGGATGTCAATGGAACGAACCAGGCCGTATGACGACGACAGCATGACGACAATGGGATCATGTTACATAAGTAATGACAATTATAACATGGCAGTGTGACGATGACGGCTAACCACGGCTGTGGGGCGACGATGGCTTGATGACTACGATATGACAGGATTCGGATGATAAAGCTCAAATGACGACGATACAACGCGCACGACAGCATAACGACCCCGAGTACACACCTAGGGACCGAACCTATTAGACAACCTGAACCACACAGTCGTAGTTGAAGGCCTTAGGACGACCGCCTGACCAGAGTAAGATCAAGAAGACGGAACGACGGCAATGGAATGACCAGAACTGCATCAGGGCCAGGAGCACATACCTAGTGGCCCATGCAGGTGGACAACTTGGGCAACTGGGTTGGCGTGAGGGGATAGATGGATTGATTGATAGATGCATAATCGATAAGATCTGCTATTTTATATCGTAAGCAGAGATAAGGGTAATGGTAATGAAAGTGCATAATAAATGTAGCAGAGAATAAATGCACAAATACAAGGCACAGCGGGCCTAGTAAATTGTGGGACAGGCCTCGAAAGTACGCTGCTGCCGAGGACACCTGCCAAGGGATAAACAAGGTGCGACGTGCGAGGCGGTGGGAGCAAGTCGACAGATCGCCAGTGCTATATGCACCTGCACAGGGGATGCAGCGTAAATTCAAAGAGAAACAGGCGGCGATGGCGGTTGTGGCGGCAGCGAATTGCGAAGTGACAGAGACGGTGATGGAGGACGCTTGCACGCGGGCTACCGGATTGCGCGGAAATACTATCGACTCCGAAGCTGCCGACAGAAGGCTTTCGCGTTCACTTGTTACAGGAGTGTAATATGCTGCTGAACCTTTGTTTGTATTCACCAGTTGGCTCTATGCGAAAATATGTTTCGATGCCTGAATAATATTTGTCGAAGCAAGGCACTGACAATCATCTATTTTTCTTCAGCACACGTCCAGACCAGTGTATGCAGTGAACACAATAACTTTCACCATGTTTTTGCGTACTCTTTGTAGACAGTATGACAGAGTAAAGATGGCTGGTGGCGTGAGCGTTGAAATCACACACATTAGCATTGCAAGCGTGATATTAAGCTGGTTTGTGTTTATGGTAATCACTTGCTACCAATACTATATCGAGTTTAGTGCCATATTTTGTCAACCTTTACTGTGTTACCTGTCTTGCTTTTTCTTCCGTTCTAAAATGCAGCTCGACCAACTAGCACAAGCATAATTCTGATTACACTTTATGAAACATCTCTTCTAGGCATCATGAAATTTGGCTCGGGGGGGGGGGAGCAGAAGTGGGGAAATAAAACAAGTACTATATTGCTGCTTAAAGCTCTGCTTTCTAAACAAAAATGTCTCACATAGAAATGGACCAAAATTTACAGCTACCTAGTCGGTGGTCAATATTAAAAGGGAAGCCTACGTATGACATAATTAACTTTCTAAGTTGAGGTATAACTGCAGCTTTTGTCAATTTGCAGTTGCGCTACTACGTCCAGTAGGAGGAGCATGGACCGGTTGCTACAGTTCATGCACGAAGCCAAGGGATCCATCGTGCAAAAGACTTCCGAATGGAAATACAGATTCAAATGCGCGATATTTCCCCGGGACAGATGGCAAGTGCTTTGCGGCTTCGCCAAGGCCGTGCAAGGGAACTTTCTACCGAAGCCAACAACAGTGCGAAAAGTGTTGTCAATCCTTTTTAAAAGCCGGACGCAGAAGGCGTTAAACGTTGTGATCTCAGGAAGAGCGGCAAATATCTATGCATTTTGAAGTAATTACGTTTGTTTTAATAATTGTTTGCTGCCTGTTTTGCCTATTCAAAGGTATATACCATGTTCAAAACGAAGTGTTTCCTTCAACATACTTTTTCTCATGATTGGGATGTTTCAAAGAATAGAGTCCTCCAGAAAAACATTCGTTCCTACCTTAACGAGTGGCAATAAAAGCTCATTATATTTAAATATCTCTATTAGCCTCTCCTATAAGTGTCAAAGGAAATAACTTTATATTTTGCTTCCCCGCTAAGTCGTCTTCTAGCTTCCTGCTTTTTACTCTCTGATGATATAAAATGCTCATACACTCTACACTAAAACTATTTCCTGAAAAGAAAACAAATTTTGTAGCCACTCACCCGCCATAAAATTTCTGTAATGCCGTGTTTCCTATTTTGTTTTCTTTTGTTGTCTAAGGAGTGTAAATCATCTAAAGAGTCCATGATTTGACATTGTGATTAGTGTGGCCCACATTACTTTAGTTTTGAATTCGAATTGACTGCAAATGTATGGGCTGGCTCTGTCTTGTTTTGCTCTTTTTTAGGTATGTGCAAGTCAGCAAGCCAAAAGGAACAAAAAGAAAACACAACACCTTGCAAGCATTCAGCAGCCCCAAGTGTTGAGAAAGCATGGTTAGCCGGGTTGAGGTTGTAATACCAGGAATCATGTCACGTCTGTTGATAGTTAACTACTCCAATTAAATCGGGAAAGTTGCGGCGATCCACATCACCAGCCGGGTAATAAGGAAGAAGAGCAGACGATGGGGTTAGCCGGAGAAATGTAGCAATGAATGGGTTCTACCGGCAGTGCCCTAGTTAAATCTTTAAATTGTCGTAGTGGAAAACAGGAACCTGGGGAGAAGAAGACGAACGTCGCGTTCAACGAAGGACGAGCCACCATGGAAGGCTACAAAGCAAGTGACGAACAACTTGCCGGCTGACTGGAGGGTGTCACCGCGCCTGATGTTCAATGGAGCGTTCCAAGTGCCTCCGTGTTTACGGCTGACGACACCATCACTTGAAGGTACCATTCCTGCCTCCAATGAACATGGCGTGTCTGGAACTTGTTTTTAAGGACCCATCTTAACTAATGAAATTCAGCTAGCTGTAACGCCGCCAGACAGTGATATAACTGTTCTGAAGACACTCCTTGACCTTCATAAAGGCCAGATGAGGCAATAGCAGCAGCTGGTAGATCTTGTTACGCTGTCAAGATCTGGTAAAAAGAGAGTACAGCTTTTATTAAAACCCGGCATATTTGATGGCAATTCGTCCGGTGTACATACCTGGCTTCATTTTTATCAGTATGCTTGCTCCACGAACCAATGGTTGACTTACGCGGATCGCATACCGGACATACGGCCATTTCTGTTTGGCAACGCACGGAAATGATACGATCTTCGGTTAAGTTCCCAGTTGAATTAACCATGGAATGAGTGGAAGGAGAGTTTATCTCGAGCTTTCTAAAACAATCCCGTGGAATTCTGGAATAACGCCATATTCTACAGACAGAAAGCAATAAACATCATAGAGTATGTGTTGGAAAAGTGGCATTTAATTTGTACAGCCGAGCCAAAACTTCCAGAATCATCGGTTATCGTCCTCATTATACACGGTATGACAACAAAGTGCCAGAAACAAGTTCTAACTAGGTCGCCAAGCACGATGAACCAACTGCTTCCGTCACTGCCGTACGTTATGACGACATATTTTAATATGACATCAAAAGAGACAAGAGTCACAACCCTAGACCAAGCGACAAAGACATGCGAAGCTCGCTACTTCATAACCAACCATACCTCCAAAAGTCCAGGCACCACAGAATCTCACCAATATGCTGAAGAAACGGTGTTTCGTGTTAAATCAGGCGTTCTGACAGTACCGAAGTTTGTAAACAACCGAAACATGTCAGCATTGATTAACACTGGTGCTTCCGTGAGCCTAATAATGAAACTATAGTGGAGTCAACCCGCATCATATCCGGAAAGCCTATTCGTGTGTTTACCTAGGATGGTTCTTCTCAGGATTACTATTAATGGACAACAGCAGCTCTTGAGTTTGAAGGTAAGATATTAATATGGAAGAGCTCGTCGTGTCAGCGGTGAAGTTCGCCTTTTTTTCATCCCGACCTGACATGAAGAATATGAAGATGAACATACTATGGAATGACGAGGTGACTATTGAAAAAGCTGAGCCAGATATCGGTTGGACGGAAAAACCCGACGAACTCAAGTCATCATACGCAGAAGATGTGCCGCTGAAGTTCCCCAAATTAATCTGGATTGGGCCATATCCGGAAGCCAACACTACGATTGAAGTGCTCTTCTTGTTGCGCGATAGCAGAGTAGTCAGAAAAATCTGTGTAGTCTCAGCCATATAAATAAAATATGGCGAAGACAAGAACTTCAAAGCATGTATCATTAAGCATGCTTCAAAGCATGTATCGTGAACTTCAAGGAGGGATCATTAGGTCATCGACATCCTGTTTTGCTTCCCGTATTACAATTGTACAAAAGGAAGATGGACCATTTTGACTGTGCACTGATTACCCAATGATTACCCAATCTTGCACCTTACGTGCAGTGGGTCGTTGACCGACGTGCCCTATTAAATATAGTGTATTGTAGCTGAAACTTAAAATGCCCGAACGCAAAGAGCCCCAAATAACTAGACGGTGGCGTTCGTCTTCCTTATTACATTTTTGACAGTAAAATGTACTTTTGCGTAAAACAAGCTGCAACTTCTCCCTGTATCTGGGAGTTCATTATGGACTGCAAATCTGCATCGGTGCGTTGGACATTTAAGACTCATTGAAGGATAAACCCAGCCATCTCGCTTTGGCGGCTATCCTTCATGATGTCTCCGACATTTCTATTGATAACGGCATCCATATTTAAAGTTACTCACTGCGATAGCGAATAAAATTTTCCTTACTTTTGTTCATGCAATCGTCATGACTGACATCTGGGTAAGCTTGTGTCATTCCAAAGAGTGCAGAAAAGCGCAAGTACACGTACAAGACGTACAAAGCGAGTAACACGAATGCTAACTACAAACTAAAGCTGTATATTGAAAAACAACCACAAGCACAAGAAGGCTGCCACAACTGCAACGAAAACAAAAATTATTGAGAGGTGCCATCTAACTTCTACAAGAAAGTAAGGTTGTTTTCTATCCAAAACGAGCTTTCTTTTTCAAAGAAATGAATGAACGTATACAAAACAAGGACGTGTAGAGTGGGCATGGCAGCAGCCTCAACGGCAGCATGCTAAGGAATCCCTTCTATTTCGCGCTGCAAGTTGTGGCAATTCTGCTGCTAGCCCAGCCATCATCGTGAGGTTGCTTCCCAGCTGCACCACGGAACAGTGAATACCTAGGAGATATCCGATATCATCGAGACGTGGCGGTGACATTTGCCGCGTGAAATTTCCATCGCTGCCATCTATCATCGCCTCGTCAATGTAAGTTTCGTTTACATCGGTCCAAATGATTCGCTTCCCCGCTATAAAAAGCCAGATCACGCTGAGCCTCGCCAGTGGGCATGGTGGCAGTCTCAGTGGAGACATGCAAAGGCAAGCCTTCTGTTTCGGCTGCAGGTTGTGGGAATTTTGCTGAAAACCGAGCCGGCATCATGTGGTTGTTTCTTCGTCACACCACACAACAATGACAAGCTCGGGACGTGTCCAATATCATCGACACGTGCTTGTGTCATTTGCTTCGTAGAAGATCCGACGCCGCCGTCTATGATCACTGCGTCTGCGCGAGCTGCGCTTACGTCGGGCCAGATGTGTCTCTTCGTCGCTATAACAGACCAGATCCCACCGAGCTTCACCAGTGGGCATAGCAGCCGCCTCAATGACAACATGATAAGGAATCCCTGAATCCCTTTTGCTTTGTACTACAGGTTAGTCAGTATTTTCCTACTAAATCCTATTGAAGCGATAATCTCTTCTTGTTGCTGCTGGCCTGCCCACTATCTTCCATAAATGCTGTCAGGTGTGTCATTCCTATGCCAAAGGACCTGCTGGTGTGTGGGGATGTGGAGGCAAATATGGGCCCTACAAAAAAATAAATGCTTTCCGAATTACTTTGCAGCCAGGAAAAGTTGACCGCGCTTGTAGAAGCTTTGCAGAGTTCCCAAAATGATATGAGAAGAGCATATTAGCACTGACGAAGCGCATGCATGATTTGGAAAAAGAGCTACCTGCTTTGAACGCACTGAACAGCGGCGTGAAAACAATGGAGGACACTGTTGTGAAGGTCGATAAACAGTTGTCTGCACACATTTCTAAAGCCGATGACATTGAAAATAGGAGTCGCACAAACAACTTAGTTATATGTGGGCTAGCTAGGGATGAAGAAGAAACAGCAGCTGAAGCTGAAAGCAAGATAATGACTGAGGTCTTTCAGGAAAAATTAGGTTTACCTGTCTCCGGTGTCGAAAGGTGTCCTATAATTGGAAACAAATTTAAAGACAAGAAACATCCTGTGCCACTGAAATTTTTAGACAAGAAAAGGCGTCAGCATTGAAACGATGCGACAAGGTAAAGGTTAAGTGATATAAATCTCTTAAGACTTTTCCACGAGAACACGCGAAATGCGAAACCGCCTGTGCAAGAATGCTGCGCAAGAAAATGCTAATGAAGCCAAGGTAAAACTCATATACAATACATTTTACGTTGATAGTGTAATGTATGGTAAGGATGAAGCGAAAGCTGCGCGTTAGAAGCCGGGCAATACAAATAATTGACAGCACAAGCACGTTCCCAAATCTTTCTAGAAGCATATAAACAAAATTACCGAGTTAGAAGGAATTTTTTCTTTGCGAAAATCCAGGCATCGCACTTTCAACAGAGACATCACTAAATGATACAATTTACGATAGTTAAATTGCGCCGGGTTCCTATAGCGCACTTCGGAAAGACTGTGGTAATAAAGGTGGAAGAGTTGCCATAACCTTTAAAAATATTTAAATATATTGAACATGCTAGAAGTGCCTAATATTGAAAGAAGTTTCTGGAATAACAATGTCTGGTATATTGCAGGAGCCCATCTACCGTTCATTCGCTAAAGGAAACCCTTTCTTACACTCATACTCTCAATATTTACATCTTCTTTTTCTCCCACAGCGAGACTGGAAAGGGCCTAGCTTATTATATCACAGCCATTGCCATATCATCTGCCTTCACAAAAGAAGTTACGTCGCAACACGCGTTGTCGGAAAAGGCACGTAATTTATAATTTAATTATTTTAAAACCACCCTTCAGGTAGTGCTCCATAGTTGGTGTCTTCGGAGCAACAGAGTGCGCGTGAAAGAGAAATTTAGGTATTCGCGTTTACCTTCCTGGAAATTTCTCGCCGTTGTTGCCTCTATCACCGCTTGGGAGACCAAATAATCTCACAGCGCGCTGCCATATCTAGCCATTTAAAAATCGGTACAGCTGAAACGACTGTCTCAGCTGGCCCTTTGGTCTCGACCATCAGTAGCTTTCAGAATGATCCCCAAGTGTTCACTCGCCTACGTGATGACCAAATGAGCGGATTCAATATGTGCGGCAATTCTCAGGACTACCTGGAAGTCTCATTCCACCGCTTCCACTTCAACAAATATTGGCACCAGAATAAATAGCTTGACCATCCTAAATGTACCACTTGCCCTGAACGAGCATCAGGATTTGTTTGGCATCGCTGCGCTCCGCCCACTAAAATCCCCCATAGAAATACACGAGCCACACAGTTTCCCTTACAGAGCCGCAAATCCTGCACCGAAAACTTCCTCCTCCTGTGCATGCACCACGGCACCTCTGACGTTCGCCTCACAGTGGCACGCTGAGTCGCACCATTATACTGAACATCCGAACGCGAAATGTTCTTACTGCGCTTCCAACGGCCTCACCCCTGATGTGAGCAGTTTTCGTGCCATCTTAAAGAGAAGCGCCTTTGGTGCGTAAAAACCGAGAATTGAATAAAGAGAAGCGCTTTTGAGCGTCTTGGCCTGTGTGTTCCAACGTTTACGGTTGTCGTGTCCGGCTAATATGTGCCGGTGGCGACGAAATGCTTCTAAACACAAGCACACCTGTACCCGCAACACCTCTTTGCCAGACCGAAATGCATTAAATAGGCACATAACTGTACACAACTGTCCCTCTTGGTTCCCTAACAGCATGTTTTTCTTGTTATTACTATGGCTAATGAGGAAACTTCTGCCGATGGCACAAACAGGATTGGCGCACACTAGCTAAACTCAAGAACTACCGATATCCGTTTAGGTATAATACCGTGAAACAGCGTGGCCATGTTGATATTGTTCGCCTTCCTGACAGTACGGAGACGGTATCTCATGTACATCCGTCAGGGCCCTCATAAACCAATTCTAGACTGTATTTGAATGCCCCCGCATTTTTATGCTGCAGCCAGGGCCTCCTGTGCTTGACTATCATCAGCAAACAACATAAAGGAATCGTATTCCATATGTGGCGCATATGTACACTTTCGTGGGATAAAATTCTTAGGTTACTTTACGGAATTTCCCATACTTTTCGATATGTGTTTCTTTCTTTGTTTCTCTCTAACCGTTTTACAGCCAAATTGGGTAATTCGGCTGCTTACTCTATTGAGTAGTGCATCGCGCTGCTGTGCCGCAGGAACCGTGTTCGAAGCCAATCGTTGGCCAAGCTGAAGTCACTGAGTGTGTAACACAGCGTACGTGCCCCTATTCAAGCAACCCTCTTCACGCCGGCTTGCATCATGGGTCTGTGAAAATGGGTATGAATAACTGTTCAATGAACATCTGTGTTGCTAACTTGGGTCACCAGGTATGGGCCAAGGAATACGTCCTTCATTTTACATCGAAGCTGTTAGCTTCTCGGTGGTCGGCATTCTTCGCGTCCATCAGTGAACAAAAATTATCATAATCAGCGATGGCGCGTACTCCTCGTAATGCAGAGGCTACAGTCACTAAGCAAAGTGAAGCGAACAATGCATACATTGATTGGAATCACGCATAAATGTTTGAATATAAAACAAGCTCCAATCAAGCATCTGCCATCATCAGCAATGGCACACACTCCCGTAAGAGAGCGAAAATGCAACGGCTCATATCCACCACATTATACAACTTGACATCGCCCATAACCGGAAACCGCCCAAGACTGGAGTTGCTCGACTAACAGACTGGGAGTCCTTTAGAGACAACCTCAGCGGAAACACAATCCACGACATCGACCATTGGCTCAAGCGCCTTCTCATCCCCGCAGGAAACAACACGAAGAGCTCCAACTAAGCATCAACAACGCCGCAGTCAACCTGCCTCTCCTTCATCTCTGGGAGGCCAAAAGAAGCCTCCTGAAGAGGTTAAAGAGACAAAAGCTCAATAGAAAACTTAAGCAACGAATCGACCTTCTCACCATACAGGCCGAAGATTACGCGGAGCAAGTTAGCAGGCAAAATTTGCACACCATTTGTGACAGCATACAAGAGACTCTCAGCACCAAGAAAACCTGGCATCTCCGACACGGTCTCTTAGGTGCCGATCGCACCAAAACGCAACAGAGGCGAGATCTGCGCAGACTGATCCACAATCGCGCTGCATCGGAGCATGATCTCCTTTGTGAGCTTCAGCAAAAACTTAACAGCGACAAGCCCACTTCATCAGCGAGCGGAAAGGCGTACGACGGTGAAACAAACCCAGATTTCGATCGACCATTCACCCCGACAGAGATCCTCGCAGCCTTAGCCACACTCAGGAGACACACCAGTCCCGGCAAGAACAGAATAGCTAATAAGCTCCTTCGCAACCTCCCGCAATGTGCCACTACAGCACTGCTACAGTATTACAACGACTGCTGGGAAAAGGGGGACCTACGTGTAGCCTAGAAGCATTCTGAGGTCACCATGATTCCCAAACCCAACAAACCCCTTCGCATGGAAAAGCTCCGTCCCATTTGCCTTATATTTTACGTGGGCAATCTCCTCGAGCACATGGTGCAGGACCGCTTAACAGCATACCTCGAAGACAGCGGACACTTGCCGCACACCATGTTCGGATTCCGACAGCATCTGTCCACACAAGACTCCGGCTCCTCAAAGAATACTTGCTTGACTACCTCGATCACAGAGGCAAATCATCAATCCTGGAAATCGACGTAAATGGCGCATTCGACAACGTGAGCCACGAAGCCATTCTATGCAACCTCGAAGATACAGGCTGCGGAGCCGGGATGTATAACTAGATTAGCAGCTTTTTGAAACACCGAACAGCAACAATTGGTGCGTGCAACCTACGCAGCAACAAATTTCGGCTACCCAATAAAGGAACCCCATAAAGATCAATTATTTCGCTCCTCCTTTCCAATATCGCAATGATCAAGCTACTGATACAACTGAACGCCATCCCAAACCTATGCCATGCCCTTTACGCCGACAACATCACGCTCTGGACCAAAGCACCTACTACTGCACAACTAGAACGCAATCTACAAGAAGCCATCGATACTATCGAAAGATACCTCCGAGACTGCGGTCTCCACTGTGCACCTGAAAAGTCGGAGCCTCTCGGCCTGAGAGCCCGGACACGAGGAAGACCACCCAGCTACAACGAATCCGAACCTAACTCAGCGCTCAATGGAACCAGGATCCCTACAGTCGACTCTCTTAGCGTACTCGGACTGTATATCCAGAAGGACGGATCAGGGGTGACCACTCTCCAGCGACTCCAACGCACACTGTCACAAGTTACGCACCTCGACCGGACGATCACAAACCAAAGAAGCGGACTCAAGGAGCACGACAAACTAAGCATAATTCAAGCTCTCCTAACTACCCGTATCACCTACGGAACTCGCTACTTGACGCTCAAGCCTGCTTAAATCAAGGAGCTCAATGTTGCCATTCGAAAGGCAATCAAAGTAGCCTTGACCCTCCCACCCATGGCATCAACGGAGAAAGTCCTCAAGCTCGTCGTCCACAACACTTGGGAAGAGCTCATCAATTCAGCCAGCCAGAGCGGCTCAAGGGCACACCCACCGGACGTGCAGTTTTGCGCTATCTCAACTACAGTGAAAGCTACATTGCGGACACAGACCAGAAAGCAAGAATCCCACCTCCAGTGCGGGACTGTATCAGTGTTGCAAGTACACCGCGCAATCTGCATACAACTTACCATAAAGAGCGTCGGCAAAGCATAATCCGCGCACTCAGCAAGAAATACAGGGGAGACCCTGATACGAGGCACACCCATGCTGCCTAGTATATGAAATGAAACGCCTTCGCGCTAAGCGCCGCGGATCGCCAAGGTAAAGAACTTGCAGCGGTCACCATCCGAGCAAGAGCTCCCGAGACTGCAGACAAAACGGCAATCGCTCTGGCAAGAACAACTTGCACTGAAGTAGCAGTAATCCTTACAGACTCCCAAGCAGCAGCTCGCAACTATCAAAAAGGTCGCATATTAGAAACCACATTCAAATTCCTTAGAAATCACATCGCACGCACCCGATCCCCGACACCCGCATCAAATGGGCTCCAGGCCATCAGGGCATGACAGGAAATGAGGCGGCACACGCCGCTGCCTGCGAGCATACCTTCTGAGCTTTCCTGCCATCCCATACTAGGCTGGCCACCAAGGTTGATGACTTCGCCCTTAAGTACTCGGAGTTTCTCCAACACCACCGACTCAGCAGAAGAACGTGCGCTGCCCCACAAGAATCTGAGCAAAGAGAAAAAGTCATCCTGCAGGGCCTGCAAACAAAGACTGACGTACGCGGAATTATCATGCACAGAATATATCCTACGCAGTACTCGTACACATGTCCCCATAGCGACGTCCCAGACACCCTGCAACACATAGTCCAGGATTGCCCACTGCGTGACACATCCGCAGATCCTAATTCACAAGCTCCACAAGACGACTCCAAAGAACGCCGCCACATAGAAGCACAAGAAGAGTGCCCCAACTCACCTCAAATCCATGTGGAAACTGAAACGTGGGAGGCCAAGCTTTCTTCTGATGACCAGAACGACCAACGCTGTCTCGTCGCCCGGGCCGAAGAGGCAGCCTAAGCCAGAGGGTTCTTGGAATAAGGAATCCTCCCTAGGCTGATTTGGGCTCTGACTAGGATTACCGTTTCAAAAAATAAAAGATAGTTCTCTCCCTCTCTCACATCCCCTAAAGGCAGAGGCTACAAGCGCTCAGAAATGTGAAGCAAACGGTGCGTATATTCTTTGAAACCACTCATACAACACGGATAACAGCATACGTTACAATAAAGAAGAAGCTAAAAAACATATGAACTACTAATGAAGCAGTGCATACCCCCCTGAGCAGTTGTAGTGATTGTTTTGCAACAACTTCCCTGGACATCCACTTTCGCAGGGTCACGATGGCAAGTTCCTTTTTATTTGAATGAACCTCGCTTACGTCGTGTGTCCCTCCAGAGAAGTGCGACAGGGAAGTGGGTAAGCTTGACTATTCTTCGTTCTTCATTTGCTTTCAGCACATGTCTTCATAAATCAGTCAACCTCTTTACGCTTACTTCAGTAACTGGGTAGGTATTGCTCTTCAATTAAGCTCTTTGACGTCAACTTTGGTCGCATGTTGTGTGCCACTGGCTGTTAGCCGCTCTTCAATAACAAAAACCAATATATGAAAATTTATTCGGTGGTACGCAGAATCGAATCCCCGTAAGGTACCGGTTTTCCTACGCAATATGAGCAAAACACTATGTGTATGCAGATGCCACATAGCTGGCTAGAAACAAGGTAATCTTGTTTGCCACTTATTGAAGATACTCAGATTACTTTTTGCATTCAGCCTAAAGACATAATTAGTCCTAACTATTTATTCAACTTTTCAAACATTATAAGTCGAATCAAAAGTATCTATGAGAAAATTTTACAGTGCAAAAAAAAGAAAATTCTCTACCGCAGACTCAGCTAGCTAACTGCGCACTTGGTTAGAAAACTAGCTCTGGTCGAGAACGCCTCGAGAATTTGCCACTGTGGACCAGAAACACGCGATTAAGGCAGGCACACGTATGAAAGGTACACACATACACTTGCACCAAGCGGCTTCCATGCAAAAAGGGCGCCTCGCGAACTTGGGGGAGCAAACGGACACACAACCTTTCTCTTTGAAACGCAACTTTACTCTCTCTACGACACAGGTTACTGTACACCACCGGAGTCGCAAGACGTGGAGCTCGAGCCGGAGGGAGATGCCGGCAGTCAGTGAAGTGGGGTCGAACGGGAGTTGGCGGCAAGGCTGCAGGCATGCAGTCCGCCGCTTCCGGGACTGTCTCCTCAATGTCTTCGAGGCACTTCGGTTTCTGAGAAAAACGGGGCCTAGGGGTCAAGGTGCCGTGTTCGTTGCTTACACTCGACCATCCTGTGCGATCTCGTCCCGAGAGAGGCTCATCAGTCTGACTCAATTCCGCACTCGCTGTCCGACTCCAATTTAAATTGTTTCATGTGGTTTGCATAGGCGCTCGTGACGTAGTCTGGCGGTGTCGATCCCTTCGATATTCGCAGGTTCGACATGCAGTATGTGACTGCAGGCAGCGCCACTGCAACAATGTACGTTCCTCTGCATTTCGGTTACGTCTTCGTGGGCTGTGCTTTGTCCTTAACTGTTTGTGGCCACGGAGGCGGCGGTAGTCGATCAACCTCTTTTATGCGCCATCCTTAGTTCCGCGCGAAAAGAACAGGGCTGCTGTACGGAAAAGTACTGTCACGAATTAATCTACATGATTTCAGCTCTTTAGTAATGTCCTTCAGTACCCGCCTTTCATGGTAAGAGCTGCGGTATGGGGGTTGGAAAATCGGCTTGCTTCCAGGGAGCTCTACGATTTTCATTTCAGTGATGTCAGTGCACACTAATTCTTCTATTTTGAGAGCGAAGCGATTCCCATGCTTGTTGAGTAACGCGCAGATCTGTGTTTTCTCTTCGTCAGAGACGAACGAGCCAACAGTAATATCGCCTCGGCTAATTGGTTGCGGCGCAGAGGCCTCCTCGTTGGGGGCCGGTAGGACTTGATCCGATATCTTGCAAGGAGCAGCTGGATGCATGAGCACCTGTCCTTGCATCAGCTGCAACGTGACGTTGCTGTAGTTTGTAACGGGGACGCTGACCACATCGGTTGCACCAAGGGAAGGCGTTCCTGACAAAAGCAAAATGGTTCGCAGGGGAACCTCAACGCTCTCGCTACACGTGGCGACTTCTCTCGATCCCTCCAATTCTACAACAAGACCTGTGAGCTCTTGTGCTTCCCTTTGGTTTAGCAAATGGGCACACCCACCACTACGGATCAGAAGGAGATCGGGCAAGTCGATCACGTCCGTGCCAATGATGACGTCCGGTCCAACAAAGGCGTCGTTGCTGACTATGTAAATGCAAACGGCGGGAAGTTCAACATCATCAACGTGCAGCTTTAAGTCTAGTTCACCGAAGGATGACTGCTGTCCGCCGACACAGCGAATGGCCACTCCGGCAGCCGCCGTAAGTTCCCTGTTCCCCGTAAATTGACGACACGCGTCAATTTGATAAAGCACACATCGGCACCCGTATCGAGAAGAGCGACCATCCATTCGCCGTCAATGCAAAAGCTTATGTACACCCTTTTTGAAGGCGTGGTGCGTACAATATCGGTTCGATTCCCTGAGCTGCCCTGATTCGGACAAAATTTCGCTCTGTGCCCATCGTGGTTGCATTTCGTGCAGTGATGTGGGCGCCGTGGCTCAGAGCACTCACTCAATATGTGGCCCATTTGTTGGCAGTTGCAGCAACGTACTCCATCCACGCGGTGCACTCCTTCCCGCACGGTACTGCTGGGTACAGCATCGTCTACTTGCGTTGACGAAGGAAAGGATTGGTGGCCACTGCTCAGTCGGTTTCGGCTGCCGAATCTTTGTGCCGATGGGAATTGTTTTTCTTGGCTTCCTGTAAAATTTTCATAGACTTTGATTGCTTGAAGTAACTCGTCCACACGTGTGTAGCTTTTGTCCCACATTGCTAAACTCACTTCAGTCGACCAGAGGCATCTGACAATCTCAGTAATTGTGTCCGGCCGACTTAGCTTGACTCTGGTGTAAATTCTTTGCTTTTCTCGAACGTACTTCGTCACCTCCTCGTGACGACTCTGAACTCATTCGGCCATTCTCCTCCATAAGTCCGGGAAGCTTTCTTCAGTCACGACAGCTGATTTAAATGCTGTTCCGAACTCTTGCCATGGCTGATTCCTTGTTCCTGACGAGATTATCCAATCCTTAGCGGTGCCCTGCAGCTTGAGGTGAATTGCAGTTAGGCGTTGTTGTTCAGACCAGTTGGCTAAGCCCGCAACTCGCGAAAATGTTTTCAGCCGATCTTCGGCACTGATCTGGGCGCTGTTCCGTTAAAGCTTCGGATTGCGGTAGAGGCGCCCGGACTCACATCAACAGTTATCACTGTCTAGAGCACATTCATCCTCTCCATCATGCGGACCAATGCAGAGAAGTCCTCGGTGAGCTGTCACAAGATGGCGTTGCTCGGGCCTGGATCCAGCTGGAACGACGGTGTTGAGGAACCAGAAATAGAGCCGCCGAGCTCCTGCATCTCCTCCTGCAGTCGCGAAAGCTGGGCGACTTTTTCTTGGAGCTTGTCTGGTGCACAGCGATCATTGCGTTGCCTGCTGTCTCGTTGGATCTCGGTGGCGCTTGTCACCTCCTCAGCAGCACGTGATTGGGCAGCAAGACGTGTGTTGTACGGATGTTCGCCGTCCTGGCTCATCTTGACGGGCTTGTTGGGATTATCCCACTTCTGAGTGTAAAATAGAGAAAGTGCTCTACCGCAGTCAGCTAGGTAACCGCGCACTTGATTAGAAAACTAGCTCTCGTCGACAGCGGTCCGCGAATGTGCCACTGTGGACCAGAAACACGTGAGTGATTGGATTGGATTGTAAAAATTTATTTGGCCAACAGATGTAGGGAAGGCTTTAAGTCTTCCCACCTAGACGACGGCCAGGAGTCCTTGAACCCTAGCGGCGATTTCGGCCAGTTGGACGGTCTTCAGTTGAATCTCCGGATCGGAGCTGAGTAATAAGGTCTCCCATTGTTCTAAAGACTTTATTCTTCCCTCAGAGGGAGCCTCTGGGCATTCCCACAGGATATGATTAAGATTAGCCCTGGCTTTACATAGCTTGCACTGGCTGGAGTGCTCACCCGGGTAGTAGAGGCTGCACGACACCGGGCTTGGAAACGAGTTGGTTTGCAGGCGACGCCAAGTGGAGGCCTGGCTCTTGTTTAAGGATGCATCAGCCGGAGGATATTTAACCCGCCCTAGTCTGTAGTGTTGTGTGATTTCTCTGTAGCACACTAAGCGGTCTCGCCCCGTGAAGCCTTCGGCTAGCCCACCAGCTCGGAATGTAAGTCCTCGAGCTAATTCGTGGGCCGCCTCGTTCCCAGCGAGGGAGGCGTGCGCAGGTGCCCAGATTATTTCAGTTTTCCTGCTATCTCTGCAGGTCTGCAGGATTCTGTTCGCCTCGGCAGAAATTCTGCCTCTGGCAAAGTTCATCACCGCAACCTTAGAGTCGCTGACTATAATTTTGGCTGAAGTACTTGCAATTGCAAGTGCTATGGCAGATTCTTCAATCTGAGAGCAATCCGTTGGAACTGTGCCACTGGCTATCAATCTAGTTTCAGCGCTCGCTACAGCTAGGGCCATGCGGCAGTTGCCATAGTCTGCAGCATCAACGTAGAGCACGTCCTTCGAGTTTTTGAAACGCTTCTAAAGAGCATCGGCCCGTTTCTCTCTGCGTTCCTTGTGATGGATTGGGTGCATGTTTTGAGGTAGTGGTGGGATTATTAGTCGGTTCCACACGCTTCGCGGCAGGTCGACTTTGATGCCTTCCTGCCCCTCATAGTGTATGCCTAGCCTAGCTAGGATTTTCCTGCCCGTAGGGCTCTCATACTGCGAGATCCTCACTGCTTCAATAATCTCCTCAAGAGTGTTGTGGAGCCCTAGAGCTAAAAGCTTTTCATTTGCAGTGCGGATGGGAAGCCCCAGCGCCTGTTTTATACTTTTACGTATGATGCCCTCAATCTTCTTCTTCTCGAATGACCGAAAACTGAGGAAGGGAGCAACATAAGTTATTCTACCTATCACAAAGGCCTGGACTAGCCTAACTTACTTCGCTTCTCTCATCCCGGGCCGCCTGTAGGCGATACTGCGGATCAGCCTCATGGTCTGCAGTGCGCAGCCGTCTAGTTTCCTTATTGTTTTGCCATTAAAGCTGTTGGCCTGAATCAAAAGTCCAAGAACTCTGATTTTGTCCACTTTTGAAATGGGGATCTCCCCCAGCTGTGAGAGAGATTTGCGGCTCCTCCTTACTGGCCCTGCCTTTCGGCTCGTATAGAAGCAGTTCGGATTTTTGCGGTGAACATTCAAGTCCCCTAGATCCGACGTAACCTTCAGCTGCCTGGATAGCCCTTTGGAGGGTTTCCTCTATTTGGGCATCGCTGCCCCTAGCTATCCACAACGTAATGTCATCAGCGTATATGCTGTGATTTAGTCCTTCAATAGCCTCCAGTCTTTCAGGGAGTTTGATCAAGGCCACATTGAAAAGAAAGGGCGAGAGCACAGAGCCCTGTGGGGTCCCTTTGCTGCCTAATTTAATGTCATCCGGTTGGCATTCTCCAATCTGGATTTTTGCTTCTCGGTCTGACAAGAAGTCCCTAATGTAATAGCAGGTTCGTACGCCTACTCCCAAGTCCTGAAGGTTCTCAAGAATGGCTTTATGTGTGACGTTATCAAAAGCCTTCGCTAGGTCAAGCCCTAGGATTGCCTTTGCGTCCCCCGTTTCCGCATCGATGATTTGGTGTTTTAGTTGCAGCATCACGTCCTGGGTGGAGAGTGAGACAGGCACACGCAAGGCACACGCGTACACTTGCCAGAAGCGGCTCCCACGCTAAAGGGCGCCTGGAGAACTTGGGGGAGCAAACAGACACACAACCTTTCTCTTTGAAACGCAAGTTTACTCTCTCTACGACACAGGTTACTGTGCACCGCCGGGGTCGTAAGACGCGGGGCTCAAGGCGGAGGGAGATGCGGTCAGCTAAGGAGGGGCGAACCGGGGGTGGCGGCGAGACTGCAGGCATGCAGCCCGTCGCTTGCGGGACTGTCTCCTCAATGTCTTCGAGGCACCTCGGTGTATGATAAAAACGGGGCCTGGTGGTCATGGTGCCGTGTTCGTTGCTTAAAACAGCAACATTATAAACTCCTTATCAAGCTTTCGAATGCTCAATATGTGCTACATAAAAGTGTTCTCCAAAGCATGAAAGAAGCCCGCGAATTCAGGGCTTCTCTAATGCTTGAACTAACATTTTATGTAGAATGTATTCACCACTACAAATCTGCATAGGAAGGATTTTATGTTGTTCTACAATTTTCTCACTTGCACTTTTGATTTATACGAATTACTTGAGAAGTTCAGTTATTAACTAAGACTAAATATGTAATTAGGCGGAATGCACAAAAAATTGTCTCAGTATTTCTAAGCGATGTCTCAGTATTTCTGTCTCAGTATTTCTGAGCGGCCAGCAACATTACCTTGGTTTTGTCCAGATAAATGGCACTCGCATATATTTACAGCTTGGCGCAAGTTGCGTGGCACAACCGGTATGTTCACACAATCTAGTCAGAGTATATTACATGACACGCACACAGGTGCGGACTTTCTGGTGGCGCCACTAGATGGTGCAGCGTGTCCAGAGCGATGTGGTAGAGTAGCCCATCTGAGTACACTGTTTACATGGCACGTTTTGGCGGCGGTCATACGGTGTGCCGCTGCGCTGCTTCAATGCTCGCTGCATACCGTCAACATTCATCATTGGGTTAGTCCTGCCAGATTTTTTACAGCGAAGCTGGTAGCCTCTAGTTGGTGGTGATTTTACGTGGCGTGCTCACCCACAAACGGCAGCTGGGTAAGGGGTTTGTGTTTCAGCGTAACAAAATTATGTTTTCTCCTGTATTCGGACAACACTCCAATGCTATGATGTCCGTAGATTGTGTGTAAGTTGTACTATACAAATTTGTATACATATTATTTCTATGAATTGGATTGTTTCACTCACGCACATGCTCCAGGGGGAGAGTACAAAAATGCACTTCCGCACACGTGCGTGCGCGCGCGATCAACGCGGGCGCACATTGTATCTGTTCTTGATGCGCTAGCGCTCTGCCCGTTCCATCTGTCGTGCACTGTGTGCTGCGAATGTAATTGACATTAGATAGTTAAAGCTCAGCGGATTTAAGGGTCAGCAGGCGCAGCAGGAGAGCGGAGACTGCAGCGCAGTACCGCACGAAAGGAAGAGTTTTAGCTCAGCGATTGATGAATATGCGTAGGAAGCGCGCCAGGGATGTCATGACAGTGCCAAAGCCGATTGTGTCCTGACTCCGCATTTGCGAAAAAATCCCTGCAGCCTGAGCACAAGATTATACTGCACGAAATACGGCCGCATGTGGCCCTGAAGACGTGGATTCCACACGCCTCATCAAATGCCAACGTGCCAAGCTAGCACAATTAGCAAGACAACCGGCCTAAAGGCGCACCGAACGCCTTTCATATGTATCCCTTCCTACTCTATGGACCAGGTATTCAACTAGATCCTGTAGAAAGCTAACTTGTTGCCTCTCTCACGTTTCCGTACCTATTGGGACAATAAAGAGAAAGACAAGCATATTTTACCCCATTGTCGCCGGATTCGTAGTGATGCCCACGCAAAGAATTACGATAGCGCTCAGAAAATGTGGCAAGCCATACTGTTTGTAGAGCCACTATTGCTATGCTGCATATTGCACCAGTGCTAGCAAAAACTGTCAAGTCAGGCAGCTCCCTGCACTATCGTAGTGCTTGAAACACAGCTGACAAAGAGGGGGCGATTATATTACTGTGGCACATTCGCTGGAGTCTTATTCTTAGGCTACACTATTCCGCTACGATGCAGGGATGGCACACAATTCTTAAACTAACAGCCTGATTCTGTCATCTAGCATTGTCAATATTTTTATCTCGCTATTATCCTTATGTTCCCACAGAGATCAAGAACTATTGCGCGGAAATTGTTCTTGAAGAACTAGAAGTGATAGTACTTACTAGTTTCGGTCTTTTTATCAGAGCATTGTCAGTGCTGTTAGCGTTGAGGTGGCCTCCTAAGATGACCGGTTATTTGCGAAGAAATGGCCCCCGTGCTGTTTCTTAAGATCACTGGTAAGCGAAAATGTATTCTTAACCGAAGCACTACCAGAAAATGCTGTTATTCTAGGCTTGGTGACTTACAAAATAAAAAAAAGAAATACACCTGGCCGGCACTAACCTGCTGCACTGCTTAGTTGTGCTATACTAGAGATAAAAATTGGCAGTGGACAAAGAAAATGAGAGGCGTGTATCGCATTTAAAAAAGAAAACGTTGAGAAATATTTAAGGCAGGAGTACATTGAAGCTCAATGCGCGGCGATGGACTCTGTATGCTCGTGCTTCGTATACTAATGATCATATGCAACGCTGTATTAAGGCTCTCCTGCCTATAGGCAACGTACGGTGCATATTTGTCCATCATGGTTTAGAGTGACTGGAAGAGGTAACTGCGTTTATGTAGTCTGGCGCTTTTTTATTCCGTATCTGCTACGGTCTCGTCATGGCGTGCACCGTCTGTGTTCTCGATGCATGAACCACTGAGCCGTAAAGCGTGTGCTTAATCGTGCACTCATTTCTTCTTTCAGAAATCACTTTTTGCTTATGTATAGGCAATAACATATCGTCACCAGGGCATGCGGCTTACTACTCTTTATTTACATCAAATACGCTTACATAAAAGCAAAGAACATATAGCACATACAATATGGAAAAGTCAGGAAATGGTAGTGTGCACAGAATAATTTCTAAACACCGGAGAAACAAGAAAACAAGACAGATGCATTGGAACTGCAGCCGGTATGCCAGCTGCTTGCAGTGATGAGGAAAACATGGGCTAACGGCTCCAAACGAAGCAAAAAATGAATAAGAGCTCTTGAAGTCAGATAAACTGGCATCGGGTTATAAGGCGTTGCCGGCAGAAGTGATCTCCCCTTCGAGGAGTTAGTGCTGACCAGGAGGTGCTACTGATGCTTGAGTCTGCAAACAAATATGCGGGCGTCACCCGGTAGGAAGTGCACAAAAATGGTATGACATTTTGTATGATGACAAAGGTATGCCTGTATCAACATCTATTTTAGCCCGACACGCCTAGCCACACTCTGTCCTCTGCGTTGCTAGGGGCGAATGCGCTCTGACACTCTCGCGCACCAGTGTTCAGTCAGCTCACAAGCTTTTCTGATCGCCAACTTAAATTCTGCGGTGGTCGATCGCAGTGACCGTTTTTGTAACCTTATCGTGGGTGCAGTGCGAAATTACGGGTGCATATGCGCCCGATTCTATGTGGTATTGCGTCACACGTGCACGCATGAATGGCATGTGGCGAGTTTCTCCAGAGCAATGCTGTTCTTAATATATTACAAACTGAAAATAACGCAAAAGTCAAGGAACTTCCTCAAGTCAGTGGTTTCAAAAAAAAATAACAAGGAAAGAAAGAACCCGTCTGAGGAGCACAACATCTCGAAGGCGGCCTCCTGTTGGCATTTAAATCCCCACTTCATTATTATGCCAGAGTAGTTGGTTTAGAGTTTTGAAAATGCAACCGAAGTTCAAGACAAGAGAGAGAGAGAGAATGAAGAGGTAAAGTAGGGAGGTTAACCAGATATGAGTTTCCGGTTTGCTACCCTACACTGGGGATGGTGTTTGGAAAGATGACAGAGAGGAAAACGCTAAAAAAAGGAGAAAAAAAAGAGAAACAAGCACGCATAGAGACACATATACAAAAAGCGTTCCAGTTAAAGTCCTTCACACAGGCCGCAAAAAGCGGAATAGCGCTTGCACGGCCTTCTTTTGTGACGGTAGGTCCTTTCGATGTTGTAGAAGTCTTTTTTCGGATAGCGGTTGGTCGTCCAGGTGGTCAAGTTTGTGGCGAAGGCATTCCCTGTACTGCGGGCACGCGCACAAAATATGGCCAATTGATTCTTCATGGCCGCAGTGGTCGCACGTTGAGGTGTCAGTCATCCCTATGCAGAATGCATAGGCTTTGGTAAAGGCAACGCCCCACCAAAGTCGATATATAAGCGTGGCGTCTCTACGGCGAAGCTGTGATGGCGCTCGTAGACTTAATGTGGGATCAAGTGAGTACAGTCACGTATTTCTTAATTGTGGCTCATTCAATTGCGACGCGGTGCACTGACGAGCATGTAGGCGGAGCTTCCGTGCTGTGTCAGTTCTAGGAAGAGGAATTGGGACGTGGTTCTCCTCAGTATGGGCTGAACGGGCAGCTTGATCCGCCCATTCATTACCAATAATCCCGCAGTGACTTCGAAGCCACTGGAAGGTTATTTAACGGCCTGCATCGCTTATATGGTGTAACGTCTTTGTAATACGCAATATTAGTTGTTGTTGCGGTCCGCGTCGTAAATGTGACAATAGAGACTGCAGTGCCGCCTTCGAGTCACAGAATATCGTCCATTTGTGTGGCGGTTCATCACCAACGTGATGAAGGGCAGTAAGGAACGCTGTGAGCTCTGCTACCGTCGATGTTGTCGAGTGGGTCGTCTTAAATTTGATTGTTGTAGCTTTCGCTGGTATGAAGATTGCCGCCGCACAGCTGCTTGGAAGGACAGATCCATCAGTTTAAATATGCGTAGAGTCACGGTAGTTCTCATACAAATATATTAGCGTGAGCTGTCTAAGGGATGGTGATAATAGATGAGCTTTTTTCGAGACACCAGGTATTGTGAGGTTTATTTTTGGCTGAGCGAGGCACAATGAACAAATCGAAGGTCTCACAGCCGGAGTGGAACAAGCTCGCAATGATTCATCATATGCGTTTATCGTTTGGCTGAAAGATGTGTGCGGTCTGTCGGCTGGTAGAGAGGCTAAGTGGTGACGACGACTCATGGTTAGATGCCTTACATGGGTCTTTAGTACTCAATTTCAATGTGGGGCTTGACAAGGTGGTCTCTAGCGATTGCTATTGTAGCCACTGTTGAAGCACTCTCAGGCAGGCGTAGACAGATCAGGAGCACTTGACCCGGAAGAATTTGTATTGTGCCTAGATTCGTTTTACCTGTGTTGTTTATTGCTGGCAAGCTGTATCGCAGAAATCCTGAAGAAAGCACCCTGTGCAGTTGTAACATGGCACTTGTCGACATTCTCCAGGTCTTGCCAGCGAAAAACTTGAACAGGTGGCAGATGCCTGTAAACCGTTTTTTCACGTATGATACGTGAGGGCTCCATGGCAAGTCCCTGTCGATTATGACACCTAGAAACTTGTACGGTCGGACCCGTCGTATTATTTGGCCATTTATCATTACGCTGCAATTTGCCATGGGTTTGCGCGTAAATGACACTAGTGCGCATTTCTCGGAGGAAATTTCCAGACCTCGATTACGGAGGTAGATAGCGGTTTGTCTGGCGGCTCCCTGAATTATCGCTCGCAACTGTAGGCGTGTTACTGCAGACGTCCATATGCAGATGTCATCCGCGTACATCGATAGCCTGACTGTGGTTGGCACGTGCTCAAGGAGAGAAATTAGTGTTAGATTAAATAACACAGGGCTAAGTACACCGCCCTGGGGGACGCCGCGGTAGCTATAATGTAGACAAGTATGGACTTCCTGGGTGCGTACAAGAAAGGATCGCACGGAGAGATTGCTGCGTATCCATTGAAACATCCGACCGTCCACTCTACCTCTGTAATAGCAGAGAAGATGGCTTCACGCGTAACGTTGTCATACGCCCCTTTCGCGTAGAATAATAAAGCGGAGTGACGCTTACGGCATTTCTAATGCTGTATGTAGGTGACCAGTTCGGTGACGTTATCGATCGATTATCGACCACGTCGGAAGCCCGCCATGGCATCTGGGTAGATGTTGTGCTACTCCAAGCACCACTCCAGGCGTCCTAGAACCATCCTCTCCATTACTTTGCGCGCACAGCTCGCCAAAGCGATCGGGCGATATGATGAGAGTTCCAACGGCGATTTGCCAGGCTTCAGCAGTGGAACAAGGCGACTTGCCTTCCCGGAACTTTGGCTGCTGAATGATGGAAGTCGTACGTTCTTACATGGCTCCACGTACAACAGCTGTCTTGACTTGGCTTTCGTCTCACGAAGCCTTGTCAGACGTGCAGGGTGGTTTAAGGACATAGAGACGCACGGAAGCGACCATATCGCCACGTACTTCAATATCAGAGGATTGTCCCCTTCCAAAATACGGGATACGATGCAAAGAGTGGACTGGCCTAAATTTCAGTCTATTATGGAAGAACACTGCGACGCCAATCCACCTTTCGATTTGGAAGAGGCAATCAAGAGCGCGGTGCAAGACGCTATGCGTACTCTGACATGCTCTTCCAAACTTAATGAATTTGGTCTGGAACTAGAACGACTTCGATCAGTCCGACGATGCACTGAACGAAGATACTGAGAAGATACAGCGCCGGTTAGACGAGCTCGAATCGCAACGTTGGACTACCTTCTGTGAGTCGCTAGATCCACGCAAGCCTTTCTCGCAACTATGGAGAACGGTGCGCGGTCTCCGGACACTCCCCGTACAGTGATTCCCATTCAAGGCACTTGTCCTCTCTCAAAAGAGATCGGAGATTGACGTGGCAGAGAGTTTCTGCGCCAGATTATCCGGCCAACTCACAGCTACCAACATTCTATCGCCTTCGAGTAGCTGTCCGACACCACGGGATCACCGGATGGATCTACCATTCTCAATCCCCGAACTTAAGGCAGCATTAGCTTTGTGTAGCCGCACATCAGCGCCAGGACCTGACGGAATTTCCTACCGAGCTCTGTGTAACCAGGGGGCGCGAGCAAGAGTAGTTCTTCTTGAGGTGTACAATGAATCTTGGAAAGTACAAGACAAAGTAGCCATATTGGATAAGAACGCAAAGAGGGCGAGATGCGTTTCAAGTGAATGGGTGGGGCATAAGGGGGCGAACCTAATTTGAGCTAAGAAGTGTGGCGCTATCTACGACAAAGTCATGCACGTTGATCCTTTATCACGTAGGTGAACCGTTTCACAGTAGGTCTATCTTGGCTGAATAGACCCTAGGGCTCTTCATCATGACGAAAGAATAAAAATGGTTCGAAGCGCATACTGTACAATATACCAAATCTTCACCTACAGCGTAGCGCTATTTGGAAAAGTATGCAGTTATTGCATTCTACCATTACTCACGTACGAAGCGGAACCCCGAATGTTAGCAAAGAAACTAGAAAAAATTTCGGTACGGTGCAATGGACACTTCGACGAAAAGTGATAGGCGTAAGGGGCAGAAGTACTGCGTTGCGGATTAGAGAGCAATCGGGGTACCCGATATTAGAGCTGACAATAAGAAGAAGAAAAACAGCGGGGCAGAACATGAGTAGGGCAGATAATCGGTGCCTTTTCAGGGTTACAAAATGAGTGCGAGAAAAGACAGGGCAGTCGGGGACGGCACCTAAATAGGTAGTGCGGCGAAGTGATGAAATTTGCAGGGATAATACGCCGTGAGCTGATGCATGCCCGGTTTTTCCACATCACCGTGAGAGGCTTTCTTCACCATTGCTCATAAATCGGTTGCAGTTGCTGGTAACCATTAGGAGGAGGAGCCTTCACAGGATGCAGGATAATTACAGCAAAGCGCATGCGCTGCAGTACGATAGGCAAGTCCCCAAGGTACCCATGAATGTTGCCTAAAATACTGTGAGATCATCAGGGTACTAGAGAGCTGATCGGTAGTTCACAACGTCCTGAACTAAATGCGTCATCGTTTGATACGAGGTGGGAGCATCACCTAACCCAAATTGCATGTGTGTAAAGGGAAAGAGACTTCTGCGAAAAAGAGAATGGGATTTTTCGCATTTCGTGCGGGTTAACGCCTATGTGCGGATAGTCAGTAAAACAGTCCAGCGTCGTGAAATACGACAGATCAGAGAAAGCGTTTGCGATTTCCTGAATACATACGTACCCGTGTGAATCAAAGGTAGACAGAGGGTGCATATTAGGAACAGTTGTTGGAGGAGAAGCCGAAGTAAGCGTTGGTTGCGGTTGCCGTATTCGCAGGCAGATATTTTTTTTTATCCAAGTCCACGATGCACTGGTGGGGAAGTGCATCGAGAAATCTCTCGCGACAGCTTGTTTTACGAGTTCGCGATTGGCGGCACCAATTGCTGTAAAACTTTCGGCGGCTATCCCTGGCGGCATGGCAGACAGAACTAGGCTAAACTTCTGCCTGCGCAGCGAAATTCTGGTGATAGCGAACTCGAACTTCTTTTAGCAAGCTAGAAGGGAGGGCCCATGGGCCTGAACATGGAACATTGAAGGTTTAGAAAGGCACTTAGGGCTATATTCAATCGCAGAATGCCTCCGTCTGGCTGCTTTGGGTAATCCCTGGGCTCTGTCGTTCCGTTATACGCTTTACCGCCCATATTCCAGCTGTTTAGTGCCGAAAATACTATATTTGCAACTGAGTAGCTATTACCGCCAATCTTCATTTTATGCTATTGTTTCTGGATATGGGAATCCATGGCGATTCCTTGCCATTGCCGTTTGCGCTGTGTGACCTTCAAGCTTATTGACAAAATGTACGGTTTACATTATATCGCCTACCTACACGGGTAAAGAAAACCAGACAGCTCAAACACGCAGGGCATATTTTGTTGTGGTAAAAATCAGGAAGGCAATGTTTACGGGCAGACTGGCGTATACTGCTCTGACTGAGGCAGAGCCAGTGTCCTTTTTTGTGAAAAAAAGAATATCTAGCAGTTACGTTCCCTGCTGCCAATATCATCATCATCATCATCATCAGCCTGGTTACGCCCACTGCAGGGCAAAGGCCTCTCCCATACTTCTCCAACAACCCCGGTCATGTACTAATTGTGGCCATGTCGTCCCTGCAAACTTCTTAATCTCATCCGCCCACCTAACTTTCTGCCGCCCCCTGCTACGCTTCCCTTCCCTTGGGATCCAGTCCGTAACCCTTAATGACCATCGGTTATCTTCCCTCCTCATTACATGTCCTGTCCATGCCCATTTCTTTTTCTTGATTTCAACTAAGATGTCATTAACTCGCGTTTGTTCCCTCACCCAATCTGCTCTTTTCTTATCCCTTAACGTTACACCTATCATTCTTCTTTCCATAGCTCGTTGTGTCGTCCTCAATTTGAGCAGAACCTTTTTAGTAAGCCTCCAGGTTTCTGCCCCGTAGGTGAGTACTTGTAAGCCACAGCTATTATATACTTTTCTCTTGAGGGATAATGGCAACCTGCTGTTCATGATTTGGGAATGCCTGCCAAACGCACCCCAGCCCATTCTTATTCTTCTGATTATTTCCGCCTCATGATCCGGATCCGCCGTCACTACCTGCCCTAAGTAGATGTATTCCCTTACGACTTCCAGTGCCTCGCCGCCTATTGTAAATTGCTGTTCTCTCCCGAGACTGTTAAGCATTACTTTAGTTTTCTGCAGATTAATTTTTAGACCCACTCTTCTGCTTTGCCTCTCCAGGTCAGTGAGCATGCATTGCAATTGGTCCCCTGAGTTACTAAGCAAGGCAATATCATCAGCGAATCGCGAGTTACTAAGGTATTCTCCATTAACTTTTATCCCCAATTCTTCCCAATCCAGGTCTCTGAATACCTCCTGTAAACACGCTGTGAATAGCATTGGAGATATCGTATCTCCCTGCCTGACCAGAATAACAATAAATACAGGTAAATAAGTGTAATGAACATTTACGGATGCATTCAATACAACTTTCTAGGCTTGGGGAACAGACGCAGGTTGCCATGCTTCCACTTTTTCCCCCGATGCCCAGTTTTTCAAAGCTCGGATCTTGTGAAGTCGACTTGGAGGATTGTTCGGGGGGATCAGGTTTATTCCGCGCACCCGGCGTTTTCTTCTGGCCCTTTTCATCGCACCTGGAAGAAAAGAATGCGTAATGATTTGAATGTATTCATATTTTATAATGAAAGTGACGGAAATACAATTTGATAGGAATTGCTTTTTTTCATTACCAATTTTTAGCATTAGCGCACGAGGACAGAAAGAGAAGTTCACAACATAATTCACTACCTTCTTAACGTCGCAACCTCCACGTGTCCGTTCTGTTCTCGTCGGCTGGCGCTAAACTTGACCTCCAAGTGAGAGTACCAACATGCCCTACATACAGCAGAGCTTTTGTGCGGCCACTGCCCCCATTTTTGCCGTTTGTACATTTCTGGTCTTTATGGGAGGACAATCAATTTGCACCGCTAGGTATGTGCTGGCTGGCTGTTGTTCGGCCGAGCGGAAAACTTGTGGCAATGGGTATGTCCCCAATAGGCAGGTTGCTGCTGACTGGCGTAGTTGAAAACTTGGGTCACTTGGTACGTGCTCGAAGCAACAACTTTGACAGTGAGCATGTGATATTCGCATGTATCCATTTTTGGGCCAATCCCCCTGAATGGATATTGCAGGGCGAGACGAAGTGACACAAATTTATTGTTGTGGGCCATCCGAAGAAGCTTCCCGCCGCAGATGCGAAAGCGATGGACGGTGCCTAGCGGAAGCCAAGCGCAGTCACTATGCTCCTAAGGAGGATGCAGATCTACAACAGCAGGTGAAGTTACGACCGGCAGAAAAAGGAGAGCAAGCTCTCGCTTAAAAAAAAAAACATGAAGATTTGTTCAGGCACCATTTTTTTAGAGTGGAGCAGTTAAAACGACGCTGCTTTTCTCTTGACGTCAGCAGATTCACCGAGCTGGAGGAGAGAGCTGGGAGAGAGTGGAAGTAGAGTACAAAAATAGTATCGGGCCGCATAGCGACGCGGCGAGAGTGGGTGGAGCTTAGCGGAGGAGGAGTCGCACGGCAGGAACATAGGTGGTGTGACGTCATTGCTTTGATAAAAACCCGCGCGCTCGCTCCAACTGTCCTCTTTCTCGGAGTGGAAAAAATTAAGCGTGGCTATCCCACCACAAACACCAGAGACCACCAGAGCTGAGGGAAGTTCAGCAAAAGTTAGACTTAGTGCGCGGTTTGGCACTACTTTACTGGCCTTCCCCCTGCTCCGCAGGTCTCTGGTGTATGCGATAGCAGAGCCACGCATAACTTTTGTTTGTGTCTAACCTCAAACTGTACGGAACTGAAAATAATACATCGGTATTTT
This sequence comes from Dermacentor variabilis, assembly GCF_050947875.1. Classification (NCBI taxonomy): domain Eukaryota; kingdom Metazoa; phylum Arthropoda; class Arachnida; order Ixodida; family Ixodidae; genus Dermacentor; species Dermacentor variabilis. The sequence continues at coordinate 160,729,791 of NC_134571.1, forward strand.
ACAAACTTCTGCATACCAAAACCTCCGAGGTTTTCAGCATATTGCCACCTCAAATGCTCTAAGAACTTTGCAGCCGCAAGAAAAATGCTTCAGAAATGATATCTCGTACACATAGTCAACTTGTGAGAACAAAAATAAATAAACCCAGAGATCGCGATATTTGCAACGACAGCTGTTAGGAGAAATTCGACGCGCCTGTAGTGTTTTGTACCTTCCACTGCATCGCTGCCGTCTAGTCTGTATAAGTGAAGTTTCAAGAGAATATTGCAGTTAAGTGCTAACTAGAGGGGAAAACGTGCAAAAGGAGCTCATGCATGGCAGACACAATGTAAATCCTCGTCTCTGATTTCACGTGGCTCTTTCGGCCGTTGTAGTGGTAGGTCATTCGTATGACGGTGGTCGAACTTGGCAAAAAGTAGTCCGGGACACGCGCTGACAAAAAGGGGGCACGTTTTCGAGCAACCATGGTCAGCGGTGGGAGGAGGGGGTGGTGGTGTCGCAGCGCATGAGTTCTCGCGAATCTGAGTGGCGAGGTGGGGCGGGAAAAAGCCGAAGCGGTAGGGGTGGGGTAGGGGCACACAGTCGCTGCAACATCTCGCTAACCCGTTCGTTGCGGGAAGATGTGGAGTCGGCGCGTGCTCCCTGGTAAGCCATGTAATGTAGAAGAAGGAGAAATGGTGAGAGAGAAGGGAAAGAAGTTACTCTGTCATAACGACTTATCTCAGTTTTAATAAACATTCGACGCTGTAGTGGACAGGGTAGGAACCTGTGTTGCGCACCTCACCCGCGTGATTTTAGCGAGGACCATGTGCTTGGATGTCATGGAAATATGCGCGTACGGCGACAGGCACGTCAGCGTAGCCAGCTTTTTCCACGGAAGACGGTTCGCTTTTCCGGGTGAGCACTGATCCCTTGTTCAGAACGCACACGTACACGACCTTTTGCTATTTGTGGTATAACGTAACCGTGTACGACCAGCTTGAGTGAGCAAGCCCGAAAATGTGAGAGTCCGACATACATTTTTCATCAAACAATACAACTGGAACAGAAAAACAGTGGACACCAGCAACAAGTATTACAGCACGTGGGAAAAATGTGCGCCGGCATTCTTGGAGGCGAGGTTGGAAACGGTAAACCGGCATGTTTATGATGGTTCGTCATATGCAAGCGCTCAAGCCTGGAGAGCAATACTTGGTCACAAGGGATTGACGAGGCTATGAATATGCGCTTGTACCTATAAGGCACAGCGAAAACCTGGCATTAGTTTTTAGGCTAGCGCGAAAAACACGGGTAGAGAAATGAATTAGGAAATACGGAGCGCTACTTCCTACAGGATTTATTGCGGACGAATACCTGCATATAAAAGTTCATCAGTCATAACCACTGTTCATGGGTCAGAAAACATTTAATACCCAGATGTCCAACACCATTGTCCTTCGAGATGATGCCCAAACCACGCACACACTGATAAAAACACACGCCCACGCGGAGAACAACGCTGAGAAAAAATATATAAAAGATATTGTAGCAAAATCAAGGCAGTTCCTCAAAAGGTTAGAATATCGACAAAATTATATAAAAGACAAATAACAGACTGAAAAACTAAATATGATTCCCCGGGGAACAAAAAAGTTAGAACAGCAAGTAAAAATAAGGTTAAAGTAGGAACATCAGAGAGTGAGGGCATGTGTAAAAACTCTAGGAAGAGGAAATCGTCAGGGGCAAAACAATCAAGATAGTAATGGTATAAATGCGTGTACTGCATCACTTAGTGTTGCAGGTAAACTCTCACCAAGGGAAGTTCCTCTCGATGGCCACATAGCCTTCCTTGATCTTGGCCAACACTTTACCCCATAGCACGTTTGCTGAATGTGTGCCCGTCGGTCAAAGAAATGCCTTCTTCCCTTCAACTTTAACCGCTGGAAGTGAGTGAAACGTGGCGTTGCACTTACTGCCATGAAGAACGCACTCTTGGGGTCGTGGCCTCGTCGAGTAGAGCGAAGCCTTGCATGACAAATCAAGAGAGTGGGAGTAGTTGAGTTTCTTGAATAATTTTTATGCAACCTTGAGGAAACCTTGTTGCGAGAACTACGAAGGAAAAATCCTGTGCCAAGGTAGAATACCGATAGGGCATAAACCGCCATAATCCCATTTGTGCGAAATGTCACACAGGATTAAGAAAGCTGTGGGACGGGCCGTAGTTGCGGCCGTGTTTTCAGCCCCTCCCCCTTCCTCCACCCAATCAAAGTTGTCTCTATAAGTATGTAACGCGATTGGCGAATGGCCTAAAGAGGGCAGGAAAAAACCCGCCAAGCATTTTGTGTCCTGGAAATGCGGCGCTGTCTACAATGTGCCGCTTTATTGTGCACGTGTTTACAGTCGTCAAACAGGCCAATGTATCAATGACTGCTTACAAGATCACGCTAACAACTTTAAGTCGGGCAGCAATATGGCTTTTCACTGTGCCACATGCGGATTGTCTCCGTTTTTAGAACAGTCTGTTATAATCAGAAGTTATCAAAGTCTGACTGCACGAGAAATTGGCGAATCATGGATTTAATGGCTTGGTACAAGTTGCGTCAGCGTACCTTCTATGTAGCTCTCGAGGAAAAACCTTCATTACCTGCAACAGCTTTTCCGATTATTCTTTTCATTTTCTCCCAGGTCACTTTTCTCTCCCTAGAGAATTTACACATGCGATGACTCTCTGGTGCCTGTTTCTTGCCTTAGCTTTACTACCTTTTTAAACTTTTTTATCCTTGGGGGAAGTATTTTTAGTGTTTAATGACGTTATGTTTGCGTTATAGAATATTTTCATTGTTTTATGCTGTTAACGATCTATTTTTTCGATCTATTTTTTTGCGTTTGTTTTCTTTCGTATTGTTGTCGCAGCATTGTTCTCCATGTGGGCGCGTGTTTTTATCACATTGTGCAGCGTGGGCATGGCCTCGATGAGCAATGATAAAGACTTAGATACATACCGTAGTACTCGCGTGACTTGATAATGACATATTCAGCACTCCGGCCATTGGCTGTGTCGTTGGAGAGGCAGTTTTCTGACGTATTTATCCGAGAATAAGCTCCACAGCTGGGACAGCACTATATCCTTCAAATACAGTTTCGACACTCTAGTAGAACGCTTTTTTTAGAAGAGAATGCTGCTACATGTTCCTGACTCCACACTATGGGACTCGTCACTCGTGTCACGCGATGGTGACGTTGAAGAACACAGTAGCAATACTGTGAAAGACAAAACTAACTTTTATTGGGCGAACCTGTGCCCACAAAAAGAAGGCTACACTTATAGCTCAATGGTAGCGGCGAACACGGTCGGCGATCATCGAAAATCTGACCAGCGGGTCAAGCACGTCGGCTTTTATACTTCAGTCGTCGAATGTTCCTGAGCAGTCGCTGGGACCCGCGTGCCTTCCACAAAATTCTGCATTATTCGCGTCGCGCACACATGCGATCAGATTACACAAGGTTCGGTCAGAGACAGCGAATAGAAGCATCGATAACATTGCAGAAACTTCCGATACATGCAGGCGCGTCCTTCGCTGTGCGATAAGATTTGTTAGGGGGTAAAACGTGTCGCCCGATAAAGACAAACAAGTACACGTGCCACTCGTAACTCTGATTATATTAGGACTGCCTAAGAGCATGCAGCTCGACGTCCAAACTACGAACGCGGCATAAAATTGACGACTAGCTTAAAAATTTAAAGATTTACGCACTTTGCAGCATCAAGACAGTGCTCCTAACGGCCTACCATATCAGCTACATATATCACACACCATTCTTTCGCATCATTACATACACGATTCATTGGCATGTATGCCATCCCATACTTTTGAGAACAGGCCAGCCCTTGCAAACGTTTGAGGTCTTTTTTTTCTTATGTAAGTTGAATAAAAGGGTCGCCTTCTTTGAGGTTTGCATGCGTCAGGTGTTTTGAGATGAGTTATGCACTGAAGTAAAAAATTCGTAAGTAAAGATGTGCCTAGAAATCACATTCCGACAAAGTTCTTGCTATTCAGCACAATGTACCATCAGATCCTCTAGAACAAGCAGTAGCCAGAATGAGAAGGTATATCGTTCTTGCAATCAAATCATGTGGCCTCTCATCCGGTAGTTGCGTCTCTGTGAACACGGCTTCGCTTTTTTTTTGTTATTCCCACACTGATCGGGCGACCGGTTTTTCTAAATCTACAAACGTACGGCACTTATAACACCTGTGAAGGCTTCCTAACCTCTCGCTTCTCTCATCACCTAGCGTCCCTATGTCCTTCTATTTTTCTATTTTTTTATTTTCCTTCGGCCGCCTTATTATTCTCCCACTCTTGTACCCTCGTCTTGGAAAGCACTCCCAGAGCCTTCAAACACCCCCTCTCATTTTATTTTCACTCTCTCTCTTTACAGCCAGTCGCCACCGCTAAAAACCACACGTGACGTCACTCCACCAATGCGTTAAAACTAACCTGCTGAGGATGACGTGGCTGCGTTTGACGAAGGTTGGCACTTAGTTAGCCAGCCTTATCGAGGCACCTTATCTTATTTATAGTCGTTATACGAGGTATGAAAAAATGGGGCAGGGGGAAAAAGCGCTCCAGCAAAATAATGGCTACATCGGTCGAGGCGTGGTGCTCTTTTGGTTGCTCGGTGTAATACTTCGTAGTCGAATGGATCACTAACTCCGGCTGCAAGTGCGACACGAAAGCTATTTCGCGATACATTGTGATCCATCCTAACCTGGTGTTTGAGGAGGTTTTAATATAGAATCACTTAAAAAAGTTGTGCCACTTTGTACCGGCGATATGAAGCTCGCCAATGAAGACAGCGATGGCGAATCCGATACAGATTAGGAACATGGTGAAGACAGATTGTATCTCGAAGAGAGAAAGCGGGCTGTAGGTGTCCTCGTGGTCCGCCAGCAAACAAGACCGCCAGTCACCGAGTTGCGTTTCTAGCCATGCTTTCAGTACCCCGCTTTCAGTAAGCCAGCTGACCCTGTAAGAAGAAAGGGAATGAATGGGTGAAGAAATAACTCATAAAACTATAGTCGTGTTCTCTACAAGCGAAACCCAGAAGTCAACAACATTTCTGGGCACTCTTTGGTGTGTTGTACCTGCATGTTTCATTCGTCTTCGGTTTTGGTGCCATCGCGGTTATGATGAACGCCGCAAAGGTGCAACAAGAAAGATCATAGCATTCAAATGGCAAACGATTGTACGTGTCACTCACATCATTGTTACATTCGCAGACGCCATTAAACATGTACAATATTTCATCAAAATGTACAGAAATGCAGTGCTTTCGATGAAAAAAAAAAGTCATATGCGCGTCCTCGAATGATTTGGCTTGTCACGGGTTGATTATGTTCTGCCATGGACAGCTCGCGGAGTTTTTTTTTGTACGAACACAGTCACTGACGCTAAATAAATCGCACTGAAGTTATTGCCGAGTTTGTTTCTGCTTGCTGCTCAATATTGGTTGCCCGTTAATGACATTTGTTCATGTGCATACATTACAAAAGCCTTGAGTATAGGTAAATATATGACAGTGATGAAGTAATTGAACATAGCTCAAAGAGTTGGCTACCGTATGCGCTTTTAGTCAACGCTGTGTGATCATGCCAGATATACTGTCCTTTCCCACAGACAGTTGAGGTATTTCGACATCACGCGTGGTAGAATAATACACACATGTTCTTTCGATTGTACGCCCTATGGCGGTGTCATTTCTGATAATGTCAGGGCTCATTGAAGACAAAAGCAGAAGGACCTATTTAATGCAGACATTTAGAACAAGGACTCAGCTCAGGCTTCTTCTCTAGCCCTTCACTCGCACTCTCGAGGTCATCGTCTTCGTCGGCAGCGCGGTTGGGGCAAATAAAGACGCGGCAATTGCCCCCCCCCCCCCTCCAGAAGGAGCATCGTTGCGATGCCCCGCGTGTGGCACCCGGTGTCCATTTAAGTAGAAAGCGTCAATGTCATTCTGTGAAATACAAGGGTCGTTTGGCAAGCATGGTAAAAATGCAAGAAATGGCGCTGCAATACCTTTTTCTTCTAGGTGACGCACGCGAATTACGCTTTATATGACGGCAGAACTTGTTTACGCTGGTACCAACACACTGGTACTGGTTCGCTACGCTGGTACAGGTTCTAACATTCATTGGCATTGGGCTGTTTGGTGATTCCGGCAAAATAGAAAAAGGTTAATTTCGAGCAGTGATCAGACATAGTTCTTTAAAACACTGGACGGGTACCCAAATTGATGCCGATTTGAGCGAAGTTATCTAGCGAGGCGAGTCTAGCAGTGCTATTGGAAGAATTAGAGGGCAGTAAATGGGATATAATAGGGCTCAGTGAAGTTAGGAGGCCAAAAGAAGCATATACAGTGCTAAATAGCGGGCACGTCCTGTGCTACCGGGGCTTAGCGGAGAAAAGAGAACTAGGAGTCGGATTCCTGGTTAATAAGAATATAGCTGGTAACATACAGGAATTCTATAGCATTAACGAGAGGGTGGCAGGTCTTGTTGTGAAACTTAATAAGAGGTACAAAATGAAGATTGTACAGGTCTACGCCCCTACATCGAGTCATGATGACCAGGAAGTCGAAAGCTTCTATGAAGACGTGGAATCGGCGATGGGCAGAGTGAAAACTAAATACACTATACTAATGGGCGACTTTAATGCCAAGGTAGGCAAGAAGCAGGCTGGAGACAAGGTAGTGGGTGAAGATGGCATAGGCACTAGGAATAGCAGGGGAGAGTTATTAGTAGAGTTTGCGGAACAGAATAATATGAGGATAATGAATACCTTCTTCCGCAAGCGGGATAGCCGAAAGTGGACGTGGAGGAGCCCGAACGGCGAGACTAGAAATGAAATAAACTTCATACTCTGCGCTAACCCTGGCATCATACAAGATGTGGACGTGCTCGGCAAGGTGCGCTGCAGTGACCGCAGGATGGTAAGAACTCGAATTAGCCTTGACCTGAGGAGGGAACCTAAGAAACTGGTACATAAGAAGCCGATCAATGAGTTAGTGGTAAGAAGGAAAATAGAGGAATTCCAAATCAAGCTACAGAACAGGTATTCGGCTTTAACTCAGGAAGAGGACCTTAGTGATGAAGCAATAAACGACAATCTTGTGGGCATCATTAAGGAGTGTGCAATGGAAGTCGGTGGTAACTCCGTTAGGCAGGATACCAGCAAACTATCGCAGGAGACGAAAGATCTGATCAAGAAACGCCAATGTATGAAAGCATCTAACCCTACAGCTAGAATAGAACTTACAGAACTTTCGAAGTTAATCAACAAGCGTAAGACAGCTGACATAAGGATGTATAATATGGATGGAATTGAACATGCTCTCAGGAACAGAGGAAGCCTAAAAACAGTGAAGAAGAAACTAGGAATTGGCAAGAATGAAATGTATGCGCTAAGAGACAAAGCCGGCAATATCATTACTAATATGGATGAGATAGTTCAAGTGGCTGAGGAGTTTTATAGAGATTTATACAGTACCAGTGGCATCAACGACAATAATGGAAGAGAAAATAGTCTAGAGGAATTCCAAATCCCTAAGGTAACGCCGGAAGAATTAAAGAAAGCCTTAGGAGATATGGGTCCCGCAGGAGTTGTACGCCTCATTTAACCTACAGTGGCGCCCTATTTGATCAGTCAAGGTGGACCAATCTGAGCTCGGTTATACCGCATGGATGGCACTCGGCTAGAGAACCTGGTATTTATGACCTGCACATGTGTGGCCACACATAATTGAGGATATATAATTTTTTTTAGGAGGGCTTTTTTTTAGGAGGGACCACTGAGTAACCCGCCGTGGTTGCTCAGTGGTCATGGTGTTAGACTGCTGAGCACGAGGTCGCGGGATCGGACCCCGGCCACGGCGGCCGCATTTCGATGGGGGCGAAATGCGAAAACACCCGTGTACTTAGAATTAGGTGCACGTTAAAGAACCCCAGGTGGTCGAAATTTTCGGAGTCCTCCACTACGGCGTGCATAATCAGAAAGTGGTTTTTGTCACGCAAAACACCATAATTCAATTTTTAATTTAACTCCTGCGGGGACGGTAGAGTATCCGTCTCCAATGCAAGAGGACCGTGATTCAAATCCCGGTGCCGCGCAATTCTCCTCCGGGAAATACAAAAAAAAGAAAAAAAACCGTGTGTTGAGAAATTGCACAAACAGGCCTGGAGTGCGGCCTGATCCCGGTGACCAGAACCGGTAACGCACTCTCTCACCAGAGCAGGATTGGCCACCCTGGTGCAGTACTTGGCCACAACCTCCTATATGAATACAACAATCAAACCCCGGCCCTCAGTCCCCAGCAGCCGCGAAGCAACTGACCACGGCGGCGGTCAGATCTGTAACGCTGCAGAGGGTGCTAAGAATACCTGGCTCCGGACAGGCCGCCATTGGAATCTGAACCTGGCAACGTTTAACGTTAGAACGCTATCTAGTGAGGCGAGTCTAGCAGTATTATTGGAGGAATTAGAGGGTAGTAAATGGGATATAATAGGGCTCAGTGAGGTTAGGAGGACAAAAGAAGCATATACAGTGCTAAAAAGCGGGCATGTACTGTGTTACCGGGGCTTAGCGGAGAGGCGAGAACTAGGAGTCGGATTCCTGATTAATAAGGAAATAGCTGGTAACATACAGGAATTCTATAGCATTATCGAGAGGGTGGCAGGTCTTGTTGTGAAACTTAATAAGAGGTACAAATTGAAGGTGGTACAAGTCTATGCCCCTACATGCAGTCATGATGACCAGGAAGTCGAAAGCTTTTATGAAGACGTAGAATCGGCGATGGGAAAAGTCAAAACAAAATACACTATACTGATGGGCGACTTCAATGCCAGGGTAGGCAAGAAGCAGGCTGGAGACAAGTCAGTGGGGGAATATGGCATAGGCTCTAGGAATAGCAGAGGAGAATTATTAGTAGAGTTTGCAGAACAGAATAATATGCGGATAATGAACACCTTTTTCCGCAAGCGGGTTAGTCGAAAGTGGACGTGGAGGAGCCCGAATGGTGAGACTAGAAATGAAATCGACTTCATACTCTGCGCGAACCCTGGCATCATACAAGATGTAGACGTACTCGGCAAGGTACGCTGCAGTGACCATAGGATGGTAAGAACTCGAATTAGCCTAGACTTGAGGAGGGAACGGAAGAAACTGGTACACAAGAAGCCAATCAATGAATTAGCGGTAAGAGGGAAACTAGAGGAATTCCGGATCAAGCTACAGAACAGGTATTCGGCTTTAACTCAGGAAGAGGACCTTAGTGTTGAAGCAATGAACGACTATCTCATGGGAACCATTAAGGAGTGCGCAATAGAAGTCGGTGGACACTCCGTTAGACAGGAAACCAGTAAGCTATCGCAGGAGACGAAAGATCTGATCAAGAAACGCCAATGTATGAAAGCCTCTAACCCTACAGCTAGAATAGAACTGGCAGAACTTTCTAAGTTAATCAACAAGCGTAAGACAGCGGACATCAGGAACTATAATATGGATAGAATTGAACAGGCTCTCAGGAACGGAGGAAGCCTAAAAACAGTGAAGAAGAAACTAGGAATAGGCAAGAATCAGATGTGTGCGTTAAGAGACAAAGCCGGCAATATCATTACTAATATGGATGAGATAGTTCAAGTGGCTGAGGAGTTCTATAGAGATTTATACAGTACCAGTGGCACCCACGACGATAGTGGAAGAGAGAATAGCCTAGAGGAATTCGAAATCCCACAGGTAACGCCAGAAGAAGTAAAGAAAGCCTTAGGAGCAATGCAAAGGGGGAAGGCAGCCGGGGAGGATCAGGTAACAGCAGATTTGTTGAAGGATGGTGGTCAGATTGTTCTAGAGAAACTGGCCACCCTGTATACGCAATGCCTCATAACCTCGAGCGTACCGGAATCTTGGAAGAACGCTAACATAATCCTAATCCAAAAAAAAGGGGACGCCAAAGACTTGAAAAATTATAGACCGATCACCTTACTGTCCGTTGCCTACAAAGTATTTACTAAGGTAATCGCAAATAGAATCAGGAACACCTTAGACTTCTGTCAACCAAAGGCCCAGGCAGGATTCCGTAAAGGCTACTCAACAATAGACCATATTCACACTATCAATCAAGTGATAGAGAAATGTGCAGAATATAACCAACCGTTATATATAGCTTTCATTGATTACGAGAAAGCGTTTGATTCAGTCGAAACCTCAGCAGTCATGGAGGCATTACGGAATCAGGGTGTAGATGAGCCATATGTAAAGATACTGGAAGATATCTATAGCGGCTCCACAGCCACCGTAGTCCTCCACAGAGAAAGCAACAAAATCCCTATAAAGAAAGGCGTCAGACAGGGAGATACGATATCTCCAATGCTATTCACAGCATGTTTACAGGAGGTATTCAGAGGCCTGGAGTGGGAAGAATTGGGGATAAAAGTTGATGGAGAATACCTTAGCAACTTGCGATTCGCTGATGATATTGCCTTGCTTAGTAACTCAGGAGACCAATTGCAATGCATGCTCACTGACCTGGAGAGGCAAAGCAGAAGGTTGGGTCTGAAAATTAATCTGCAGAAAACTAAAGTAATGTTTAACAGGCTCGGAAGAGAACAGCAGTTTACGATAGGTAGCGAAGCACTGGAAGGGGTAAGGGACTACATCTACTTAGGGCAGGTAGTGACCATGGATCCGGATCATGAGACTGAAATAACCAGAAGAATAAGAATGGGCTGGGGTGCGTTTGGCAGGCATTCTCAAATCATGAACAGCAGGTTGCCACTATCCCTCAAAAGGAAAGTGTATAACAGCTGTGTGTTACCAGTACTCACATATGGGGCAGAAACCTGGAGACTTACGAAAAGGGTTCTGCTGAAATTGAGGACGACGCAACGAGCTATGGAAAGAAGAATGATGGGTGTGACGCTAAGGGATAAGAAAAGAGCAGATTGGGTGAGGCAACAAACCCGGGTCAACGACATCTTAGTTGAAATCAAGAAAAAGAAATGGGCATGGGCCGGACATGTAATGAGGAGGGAAGATAACCGATGGTCACTAAGGGTTACGGACTGGATTCCAAAGGAAGGGATGCGTAGCAGGGGGCGGCAGAAAGTTAGGTGGGCAGATGACATTAAGACGTTTGCAGGGACAACATGGCCACAATTAGTACATGACCGGGGTAGTTGGAGAAGTATGGGAGAGGCCTTTGCCCTGCAGTGGGCGTAACTAGGCTGATGATGATGATGATGATGATGATGATGATAGGAGATATGCAAAGGGGGAAGGCAGCTGGGGAGGATCAGGTAACAGCAGATTTGTTGAAGGATAGTGGACAGATTGTTCTAGAGAAACTGGCCACCCTGTGTACGCAATGCCTCATGACCTCGAGCGTACCGGAATCTTGGAAGAACTTTAACATAATCCTAATCCATAAGAAAGGGGACGCCAAAGACTTGAAAAATTATAGACCGATCAGCTTACTGTCCGTTGCCTACAAAGTATTTACTAAGGTAATCGCAAATAGAATCAGGAACACCTTAGACTTCTGTCAACCAAAGGACCAGGCAGGATTCCGTAAAGGCTACTCAACAATAGACCATATTCACACTAGCAATCAAGTGATAGAGAAATGTGCAGAATATAACCAGCCCTTATATATAGCTTTCATTGATTACGAGAAAGCGTTTGATTCAGTCGAAACCTCAGCAGTCATGGAGGCATAACGGAATCAGGGTGTAGATGAGCCATATGTAAAAATACTGGAAGATATCTATAGCGGCTCCACAGCCACCGTAGTCCTCCATAAAGCAAGCAACAAAATCCCAATAAAGAAAGGCGTCAGGCAGGGAGATACGATATCTCCAATGCTATTCACAACGTGTTCACAGGAGGTATTCAGAGACCTGGATTGGGAAGAATTGGGGATAAAAGTTAATGGAGAATACCTCAGTAACTTGCTATTCGCTGATGATATTGCCTTGCTTAGTAACTCAGGGGACCAATTGCAATGCATGCTCACTGACCTGGAGAGGAAAAGCAGAAGAGTGGGTCTAAAAATTAATCTGCAGAAAACTAAAGTAATGCTTAACAGTCTCGGGAGAGAACAGCAATTTACAATAGGCAGCGAGGCACTGGAAGTCGTAAGGGAATACATCTACTTAGGGCAGGTAGTGACGGCGGATCCGGATCATGAGACGGAAATAATCAGAAGAATAAGAATGGGCTGGGGTGCGTTTGGCAGGCATTCCCAAATCATGAACAGCAGGTTGCGATTATCCCTCAAGAGAAAAGTATATAATAGCTCTGTCTTACCAGTACTCACCTACGGGGCAGAAACCTGGAGGCTTACTAAAAGGGTTCTACTCAAATTGAGGACGACACAACGAGCTATGGAAAGAAGAATGATAGGTGTAACGTTAAGGGATAAGAAAAGAGCAGATTGGGTGAGGGAACAAACGCGAGTTAATGACATCTTAGTTGAAATCAAGAAAAAGAAATGGGCATGGGCAGGACATGTAATGAGGAGGGAAGATAACCGATGGTCATTAAGGATTACGGACTGGATCCCAAGGGAAGGGAAGCGTAGCAGGGGGCGGCAGAAAGTTTGGTGTGCGGATGAGATTAAGAAGTTTGCAGGGACGGCATGGCCACAATTGGTACATGACCGGGGTTGTTGGAGAAGTATGGGAGAGGCCTTTGCCCTGCAGTGGGCGTAACCAGGCTGATGATGATGATGATGAGCGAAGTTCCTGGAGGCTCTGCACCATCAATGAAGACCATTTATACTAGATAAATGATTTCAAAAGTGGCCGAATTCGGACGCAAGATGAAGCACGTCCTGGATGTCCAGTGGGCGTCACCATGCGAGAAATGGTATCAAAAATTAATAGAATTACAATGGAACACCGCCGAGTGATGGTACGTGAGATTTAACAAGAGAGAGAGTTCACAATTTATAGCTCTAGAAATTGCTGATGAAGGAGGTCTGCGCACGTTGGGTGCCGCGACATCTGCTGATTGACTAAAGGCGCATAAAGGCAGACATCTTGAAGCAGTGTTTATCGATGCTTGATTGCAATCCGCAGGGCTTTTGGCTTTGATTTGGGACAGTTGACGAGATGTGCATACATCATTACACTTCAGAGTGTAAGTAGCGGTCAAAGCAATTGTCTGGCCCTGACGAAGGCGCTCCAAACGAGGCAAAGACTGTTTGTTCAGCCTTAAAGGTGATGTTCACATTTTTGGGGGATTCAAGGGCAATAATCTTTGTAAGCTACTCACAAAATAGCAAAACTATAACTGGACCATATTAGGCAACACTCCTAGATCAACTGATGACAGCATTCCGCAATAAACGACGTGGGTTAGTGCCAAAACTTTTTCACGAAGACAATCCTCCGCCCTACAGATCGCTTGTTGCAATGGCCAGATTAGGCTTCGAGGTTGTGCCTCATCCACCCTATTCTCCGGATTTGGCGCCATGGGACTTCTTACGCTTTCCAAACCTGAAGAATTGGCTGGGAGTATATTGTCTTCAGATGAAGAGCTTATGTCAGTGGTAAATCACTAATTCAAGGGCCACAACCCAACCTTTTCTTTCTGAGGGCATTGGAGCACCGCGGAAAGAAGCGTGTGGAGCAGGAAGAGAACTATGATGAACAATAAAGTATGTTTTTCTGTAAACATGGTACCTTTCATTGCTTTTTGCCACACTTAACAAACGACCTTGGTAGGGTTTAATGCACACCACATGAACAGCCACAGGCAGGGCCTGATGGCGCCATGAGCAGCGTGAACTGTCAGCAACTACTTCGTAGCAGACGTCGCAATGGTGTTGTGGAACCTTGTACGGTCCGAAGTATCAGCGTAGAACTTCCTGCGAGACGCCTCGGCGGCGTACTGAAGTCGAAACTTAAACTGTATGGCTGGGCTGGTAGAAGAGGCGCCGATGGTGTTGATTGTAACATGGGGCATCCCTGTCATGCTGGCTGGCTGTTGAAAGGCTCGCGAGTTGCCTGGTTTTTGCGGCGCACTCTGCCAAATCTGCGGCGTTCCTCTCGAAATAGCTGTTATCATAACGCAACACAGCATTCAGAATTGGTATTTCTCGACGCTACAATAGACTGGATCACGTCATTCTGGTAGTTTTTTTTCCAGAGCCGTATTATAAGCAAACATAATGTCACGTGGTGGTGACGTTGAAGAACACAGTAGCAATACTATGAAGGACAAAACTAACTTTTATTGGGCGAACCTGTGCCCACAGGAACAGGCTACAATTATAGCACAACGATAGTGGCGAACACGGTCGACGGTCGTCGAAAATCTCATCAGCGGGTCCAGCGCGTCGGCTTTTATACAGCAGCCATCGAATGTCCCAGACTAATCGTTGGGACCCGCGTGCCTTCCACGAAGTTCTACACCATTCGCGTCACGCGATGAAATCAGATAACACAAGGTTCAGCGACAACAGACCGCGCATAGAAGCATCGGTAACTTTCTAGAAACTTCGGATACATGCAGGCGCGTCCCGCGCTGTGCGATAAGATTTGTTAAGCGGCGAAATGTGGTCGCCCGATAAATATAAGCACACGTGTCAATACCCCCCTCTTAAAGAGCATCGAACCGATGCTGCAAACGAAAGTAATAAAGAAACGCACTAGTAGCACTAGGTTCTTTGTTTCCTTCCCCCCCCCCCGCTGTAATGCCTACGGGAGCTGTGCGTATTGTGATAAATAAATAAATAAATAAAACAACAAAATAAGGAACTTCGTCAGCGTCCGTAAAAGGGTTTAAGGCGCACCACGTGGACCACTTCAGATCGCGCGCGGCGCCGCTGTGAATGCGAAATGCCGTCTGGCACGACCTCTTAGTCCAGTGCGCCAATACGTAGGATGACCTTGTAGGGCCCGAAATACCGTCGCAATCGTTTCTCACTCAGTCCTCGTCGGCGTATCGGGGTCCATACCCAAACACGGTCGCCGGGCTGGTACTCGACGAAGCGTTGTCGGAGGTTGTAGTGTCGGCTGTCGGTACGCTGCTGGGTCTTGATCCGTAGCCGGCGAGCTGTCGGGCTTCTTCGGCGCGCTGGAGATAGGTAGCGACATCAAGAGTCTCCACGTCAGTGACGTGCGGCAGCATGGCGTCAAGCGTCGTCGTCGCGTTCATGCCGTAAACCAGCTTAAACGGCGTGATCTGTGTTTTTTGCACCGCCGTGTTGTAAGCGATTGTTGCGTACGGCAGGATGGCATCCCAGGTCTTCTGTTCGACGTCGACGTACATTGCTAGCATGTCGGAGGGGCCTTGTTCAGGCGCTCCGTGAGACCATTCGTCTACGGGTGGTAGGCAGTTGTCCTCCTGTGGCTTCTCTCGCTATATTACAGAATGGCTTGGATGAGCTCTGCTGTAAAAGCCGTTCCTCTGACGGTGATGAGAACTTCCGGGACACCATGTCGCAGCAGGATGTGCTCGACGAAAAATTTCGCCACTTCGGCTGCGCTGCATTTTTAATAGAGCTTTAGTTTCAGTGAAGCGGGTGAGGTAGCCCGTCGCCACGACGATCCACTTATTCCCGCATGTTGACGTCGGAAACGGCCCCAACAAATCCATCCCAATCTGCTGGAATGGTCGACGAGAAGGTTCGATCGGCTGTAGTAATCCTGCTGGCCTTGTCGGTGGTGTCTTGCGTCGCTGACAGTCTCGGCATGTCTTGACGTAACGGGCGACGTCGGCGGTCAGACGCGGCCAGTAATACCTTTCCTGTATCCTCGACAGCGTCCGCGAGAATCAGAGGTGCCCAGCGGTTGGATCGTCGTGTAGGGCGTCCACTACTTCTGGAGGCAGCGCTGACGGTACAACAAGAAGGTAGCTGGCGCGGACTGGTGAGGAGTTCTTTTTCACAAGCAAGTTGTTTTGTAGCGTGAACGAAGACAACCCGCGCTAAAATGCCCTAGGGACAACGTCGGTGTTCCGTTCCAAGTACTCGACGAGGCCTTTTAGCTCCGGGTCTGCTCGCTGCTGTTTAGTGAAGTCTTCCGCACTTATTATTCCAAGGAGGGCGTTGTCGTCCTCGTCGTCTTGCGGCGGGAGATCGATGGGGGCGCGTGATAAGCAATTGGCGTCAGAGTGTTTTTTTCCGGACTTGTATATTACGGTGAAATCATATTCTTGCAGTCTGAGGCTCCACCGGGCCAACCGTCCTGAAGGGTCCTTTAAGTTAGCTAGCCAACGCAACGAGTGATGGTCGCTGACGACTTCGAATGGCCTGCCATAGAGGTAAGCGGGGAATTTTGCTGTAGCCCAAATGGTGGCGAGGCATTCCTTTTCAGTAGTGGAATAATTGCCTTCAGCTTTTGACAGAGACCGGCTAGCATAAGATATCACCCGTTCAAGTCCGTCTTTCCTCTGGACTAGGACGGCACCGAGGCCTAGGCTACGGCGTCAGTGGGGATTTCGGTATCCGCGTCCTCGTCGAAGTGTGCAAGTACCGGCGGCGCCTGCATGCGTCGTTTCAGTTCTTGAAATGCGTCAGCCTGCGGCGTTTCCGACTTGAACTCGACATCACATTTCGTTAGATGTGTTAGCGGCTCCACGATGCGTGAAAAATCCATTGACAAAGCGTCTATAGTAGGCACACATGCCAAAGAATCTGCGCACTGCCTTCTTGGCGATTGGCTCCGGGAACTTCGCGATGGCAGCTGTCTTCTGCGGGTCGGGGCGTACTCCAGATTTGCTGCTGACGTGGCCTAGGAATAGTAGCTCATCGTAAGCGAAGCGACACTTTTCCGGCTTCAGAGTGAGCCCTGATGACATCTAATGCTGTCTCAAGCCGCTTAAGGTGATCGTCGAAATTTCCGGCGAAGACGACGGCGTCATCCAAGTAAACAAGACAGGTCTGCCACTTCAATCCTGCTAAAACCGTGTACATCACGCGCTGGAACGTTGTAAGCGCCGAGCACATTGCACATGGCATAATCTTGAGCTCATACAGACCGTCTGGCGTGATGAAAACGGTCTTTTCGCGATCCCTTTCGCCGACTTCTATTTGCCAGTAGCCAGACTTGAGGTCCATCGATGAGAAGTATTTAGCATTGCAGAGCCCATCCAACGCGTCATCTATCCTTGGGAGGGGGTATGCGTCTTTCTTCGCGATTTTGTTCAGTCGACGATAATCGACGCAGAAACGTAGGGTTCTGTCCTTTTTCTTCACTAAAACAACTGGAGACGCCCACGGGTTTTCGACGGATGGATGATGTCGCACGGCATTTCGTCGACTTGTCTTATAGCTTCGCGTTCTCGCGTGGAATCTCGGTAAGAGCTCTGGCGGAGTGGTCGAGCGCACTCTTCAGGTATTATGCGATGCGTTGCGACTGGTGTTTGTCGAAACCTCGACTACGTCCAAAAGCAGTCTTTGTGTTGTCGAAGCAGACTTCTGAGCTGTTGCTGCTTAATCACGGGAAGACTTGGATTTATGTGGAAGTCTGGCTCGGGAACAATGGTCGTCGGGGTAGATGCGACAGAATCCGAGAGGACATAATGCATCGCTGGTTTCCTGAATTTCCTCGATGTATGCGATCGTCGTGCCCTTGTTGATGTGCTTGAACTCCTGGCTGAAGTTTGTCAGCAACAGCTTATGAGCAACACTTTGTCAGCAACACTTTGTCAGCAACACTTTGTCAGCAACACTTTGTCAGCAACACTTTCGTGTTTCCTCCGTGCAGTCGAGCGATCCCTCTTGCAACGCAAATATCACGGTCCAGCACTACACGTTGGTCGCCTTCGATGACGCCTTCTACATCAGCGGATGTTTCAGTGTCGACCGAAATAACAATGCTGGAGTGAGGCGGGACGCTCACTTGATCTTCGAGCACACTCAAGGTGTGGTGACTACGAGGGCTCTCCGGCGGTATCGCTTGATCTCCCGACATCGTTATTGACTTCGACTTCAGGTCGATGATTGCGCCGTGTTGGTTCAGGAAGTCCATGCCGAGAATGACGTCTCGTGAACACTGTTGCAGGATAATGAAGGTGGCAGGGTAAGTCAGGTCATGAATGGTAATTCTTGCCGTGCAGATTCCAGTCGGCGTGATGACGTGTCCTCCAGTGGTCCGAATTACCGGGCCTTTCCATGTAGTCCTAGGTACCTTCAGTTGGGCTGCGATGGGTCCACCCGTGACGGAGTAATCGGCTTCTGTGTCTACTAAGGCGGTGACTGCGTAGCCGTGGAGAAGCATGTAGAGGTCGGTGGTTCTTTGCCTTGCGTTACAGTTAGGCCTTGGCGTCGGATCACGGCTACGTCGCGTTGACCTGCAGTTGGTACGTGGCCTCGTTAGGTGGTCTTTCGTCATCGTGTTCTTTCCTGCCAGACTTCGTCGGGACGGCGGTTCGTTTTCGTTGTTATGTCGTCCAGATAGTCTTTTCGGCGTCTTCGTCGGTGGTGGAGGATCTTCGTCATTTCGATGAACAGCAACCGCACCTCCATCGGTTGCTGCTTTTAGTTTTCCGGATATGGGCTCGCTGACCGGCCCCGGGCTGGGCCAGTGTGCGGTCGGCGCTGCGGCGTCAGGTAGCGGCCTGGTGACGACGAACGGGACGGTCGTCGAGGGCTCCACTTAGTAGCGGCCAGGTATTCGGCGATGTCACGAGGGCGTTCACCTTCCCTAGGGCGCTGTGCGTGGACGGAGAAGCCTCAGAATCCCAAGTCACGGTATGGGCATCGGCGGTACACATGGCCGGCTTCGCCGCAGTGGTAGCTGAGCGAGAGGTGGCTGGGGCGCGCCAAATGTGCGTCTTCCTCGCGTAGGTTCGCTGGGCGACGGGTGGTCGTGCTGGCGGCAGCGGATGACGGAATCGCGGCGTTGCAGGGCAATGGCACGGAGGGGAACCTTGACGGCGTGCGATGGCGGCGTAAGTCATCGTTTCTGGCTGGGGCTGCGGTAATTTTGGTTGCACCTCAGGAATTCCAAGCAATCGGTGCACCTCTTCTTTCACGAGGTCGGCGATCGAGGCCACTTGAGGCTGCTGCGATGGCAAGACGGCGTAGCTTGTTGGCTTGGTGCGTCGCTCGAATTGCCGGTTCCGCAATTACAGTGTCTTCTCGATGCTCGTCGCCTCATGAAGGAACTCGTGGGCGGTCTTCGGTGGGCTTCTTACCATTCCGGCGAAATGTTCCTCCTTTGCACCATGCATGAGTAGGCGGACTTTCTTCTTCTCGGACATTTCTGGGTCGGCGTGGCGGAAAAGACGGCTCATTTCCTCAGTGAAGATAGCGATCGTCTCTTTCGGCAGCTGTGCTCTGGTCTCCAGTAGATCTTGGGCTCCCTCTTTTCGCACGACGCTTGTAAATGTTTGCAGGAAGCCGCTTCGGAAGAGGTCCCACGTCGTCAAGGTGGCTTCTCGAACCACGTCCTGGCGGCGTCCTCCAATGGGAAATAGACATGTCGTAGCTTGTCGTCGCTTGCCCAGCTGTTAAACGTGGCGGCCCTCTCATACGTTTTCAGCCAGCTTTCCGGGTCCTCAAATGTGGAGCCGCGGAACGTCGGTGGTTCCCTGGGCTGCTGCAGCACGATGGGGGACGCTGGGGCTGCCATTGGGGTTGCCTTGGTCACAATCTTCTTCGTCTTCTCCGGCAGAAGTCTGTGCTCCGGGCGCAGCTGTTGAAGACGGCGGCTTGCTCACTAGTCCGGGACTATGTCGGTGTTCTCTTTGCGGTCCGGCCTTGGATCACGGCTTGTGGGGGGCGTCCGGTACATGAACAAAAAGCACCTCCACCAGATGTCACATGGTGTTGACGTTGAAGAACACAGTAGCAATACTGTGAAGGATAAAACTAACTTTTATTGGGCGAACCTGTGCCCACAAAAACAGGCTACACTTATAGCACAACGATAGCGGCGAACACGGTCGGCGATCGTCGAAAATCTGATCAGCGGGTCCAGCGCGTCGGCTTTTATACAGCAGTCATAGAATGGTCCAGACTAATCGTTGGGACCCGCGTGCCTTCCACAAAGTTCTACACCATTCGCGTCACGCGATGAAATCAGATAACACAATGTTCGGCGACAACAGACAACGGATAGACGCATCGATAACTTTCCAGAAACTTCGGATACATGCAGGCGCGTGCCGCGCTGTGCGATAAGATTTTTAGGTGGCGAAACGTGGTCGCCCGATAAATATAAGTACACGTTTCAATATTATAGGGAAATATTTCGTCCGTGTTTTGGTACTCCACATCGACATACATGCGGAGCATATGTGCGAGAATCTTGTTGCGGCGTTCCTTAAGCCTTTTGCGTTGCGGGTGATAGGCTGTTGTCTTTCTGTCTGCCGTGCCAATGAGTGTGAATGCACTTCTGAGAGGCTCAGTCATGAACGCGGTTCCTCTGTCGGTTACGATGACCGCTGGAGCACCGTGCCTCAGGACGACGCTTTCGATGAAGAACTATGTGGCCTCGGCTGCTGTGCTACTCGGAAATGCCTTGGTTTCTTCATATCACGCGAGGTAATCTGTCGCTACTATGATCCACTTATCTCTGGCGAGAGATGTTGGTAATGGGTCTAAAAGGTCGATCCCAATTTGTGCAAACGACGGTTCCGTCCCTGGAACGGGATGTAATAGTCCGGATGGTTTGGCAAGAAGCACTTCTTGTCGCTTGCATTAAATGCACGTTCGAACGTAGTGCTTCGCCTGTACTTCGAGCCATGGCCAGCAGCACTTTTCTGTGATCCGTGCTAACGTTCTTGTGTAACCTATGTGGCCTGAGGTGACTTTATCGTGACAGGCTTGGGAGTTTTCATTGTGAAATGGTTTAGCGACAACTAGTAGATGTCTCTTCCCTGTTGAAGAAAACTTCTTCCTAGAAAGGACGCCATCGCGTATGCATAAAGACGACTGGCCCCTTGAGAACAACCCAGGTATATTTCGTGGTGTGGCCTACTAACAAATCAATTAGTGAAACGTGCTCTTTGTCTTCTGGTTTTTTTTCAGGAATGACGACCGAATAACCAAGTAAAGAAAGCTTTTGGATTCGTCGTAATCTTCCGGTGACTCGATCGGTGATCTGGAAAGGCAGTCAGCACATATGCGCCGCCTTCCCGATTTGTAGGCCACTGTCATGTCGTACTCTTGAAGCTGTAGGTTTGAGCGTGCTAAATGTGCAGATCGATATTTCATGTTCTTCAACAAACAGAGAGAATTGTGGTCACCTATTGCTTGAAAAAGGCGGTCGTATATGTGCGGGCGGAACTTAGTAACTGCCCTTACTGCAGCCAAGCATTCCATTTCTGTGGTGGAGTAGTTCGACTATGGATGTGATAGTGTTCTACTCGCGTAAGCAATGCCTCTCTGAGTGCCGTCTTGCCGCTGAACAAAGACGGCGCCAACAGCCACGTTGCTGGCATCGGTGAGGATCATTGTCGGAGCATCCACAGCAAAGTGGATAAGTACAGGCGGAGTTTCTTGACAGTGCTGCAACACGTTAAATGCCACTTCTTGCTTCTCCCCGCACACGAACATGAGAGAGAGAGAGAATTAAACAACTTCCTTTAGTCGCCTGCAAAACGACGCCCTGACTAAATGGCGCCGCGACATGGGCCCTGACGTCTTCTCAGCGGGTGGTCTCTACTCAACTCCAGCGCGTGTCACTCCCGCGGTCTGTCGCCCTGAGGGGCAACGTTCCGTCGGTTTCGCTCGGCCTTTGTCTTTCAAGAGCCGCCAAGATCTGCTGGACAGCCCAGGTTTGGCTTTCGTGGTCGTAGCTTCCCGCCGCAGCCGCGAGTCGCGGCAGAGTAGTTTGTACTTGTTGAAGCTTCGTCGGGGAACTTGGTGCAATACCATAGGATGTGCGTCAGGGTGGCCCTCTCCCGCTGGCACACGCGGCACATATGACTCACATATAATTTCGGGTATATATGAGTCATTAACACTGGGGTGGGTAAGGAACCGATTTGCAATTGTCTGAACAGCACCGCCTCCGCTCGGCTCAGCCCCGGGTGCGGGGCTGGGAAAGTCCTTCGAACCAGGTGGTGGAACTGTGTAAGTTCGTTGAACGTCGTCATGCGGTCATTGGCACTACACCACGTTGGACGGTCGGTTGCAGCGACGCGGTTGGTTAGCACTCGCGCCACCGCGTGTGCCGTCTCGTTGTGGTTATCCTGCTGCTCCGACGCATCACTGCCCGCGTGCGCCGGGAACCACTTGATTCTAACATACCGATTCTCTCGTTGCAGGTCAGCCGAGCACAGAACGCGCACAGCCTCACCACACACTTTGCCCTTTGCATAATTCCACACTGCACTTCGCGAATCGCACAACACCGCCTGGCACGTGGGGTCGGCAATGGCCAGGGCAATGGCCACCTCCTCCGCCTGACACGCCTCGCGGGCCCGTAAGCTCGCCGCTGCCCTCGTCCGGCGCGACGAGGGCAGGAGGCGTCTCGCTCCCTTCTTCTCCATAGGCCGTGAAATCATTGCGTTTTCACGGCCTGACACCTATGTCACTTACAACATGGCACAAATATTTTAGTTCTTCCCAGCCTCAGTGGCTCTTTTCTGGTTTTATAGTAAGCCCGCGGACTGTATAACTTGAAGAACTGACGTCAGCCCTCTGAGTTGTTAATGAAACGCGCGAAAAAAGAACAATTACCTCTTCTTCGGGCACTAAGATAGTCTTCAGGTAAAGGTCTTAGAGATCTGTATCCATCAGCCTTTGGAACGTGACTGATGTGGAGCACACCAAAAGGGATAACTATGAATTAAAAGAGCCCATCAGACATCACAAAAGCATTCTTTTCGCGATCCCACTCATCGACCTCTATTTGCCAGTATCCACTCTTTAAGTCCACCAATGCGAAATAACGAGCATGCCGTAGACTGTGAAGGGGATTGTCGATGTCAAATTGAGCTCAGTTTAATCGATAAAAAAGCGCAGGTTAGCATGCTTCTTTAGGAGTACCACGGGCGATGATGAAGGTGTTTGTGACGGCTGGATGCTGCACCAAATGCTGCAAACACCGCAATATACTCTTCCTTTACTTCTAAATAAATACAAACAAAAGCAATACATGTCGAAATCTCAGCTGCGAGTATTTTTGTAACAGCGTTGTAATAAATTTTTGTTGCAATAATTACCTATATATATATATATATATATATATATATATATATATATATATATATATATATATATATATATATATATATATAATCGTCGTTTTTGTGGTTCTCGTGTATTCATCATGCACTCTTTTTGTTTTCATTTAATATTGTTTTTATTAGTTGGCTTTGTTTATCGGCATATGTGCTTAAATTTTAACTTCATGTGTTGTTAAGTATCCCGTTCTTGCCGTTTCGCTGCATCTGCCTTATAACGCCTCCTAAGGCTTCTGTAGGACAACCAATTAGGCTGACGAAAGCCGACCGATGGCAACGCTTTGATAGAACAGAAGCGCCGGTAATTGTTCGGATATGCTCCGCAACTGACAGACACGGGAATGTATGATAGTCACACTATGCAGACGTCTTTGTCGGCGACGCGTAACTGTGTACGTTGGCACTCTTCGTCGTGGCTCGCGTGTATATACTAGTTGATAAGGTTACCTCGCTCTCCGCTATGTTAACCACGGCAACGCACTCCCGCAAGAAGACCATACAGAGGATAAGTCATCTGCAGCACTCTTGTAAAATCATAAATATGGCGACAAAAGCTTTATTTCGACGATGAGGACCCGTCCAATGCGTTTCGATTTTCTTAAGCCTGTCGCTAAGTGCTTATTCTATATCAAAAAGTCTGGGCCAGAATTAAGTGAAGCTGACACTTCGTTCCCATCAATCGTTATTAGTAAGTCGGCTATCATTAATTCTTCGTCGTTCCGTTCCTCGGGGTTGTTGTGCTCGTTTTTTCAATAACAATGAAAAATTTTCCGCTGTTCGACGACTTGAAACCTTCTCCCGGAAGGCTCCTGCTTTCAGTTTCCTCGCCTTGGCCTTGAAGAACGCCATCTTACCACGTCGGCGAAACTGCGACTTTTCGCCGAAGAATAAAGTAGCGGAGACGGCGAGCGTGACCGGAGATTAGCTGAGCTTCCTTATTCCCTAAATAAACTATCATCGAAGCGTATATGTCTTTCTTAAAACTGTCGCGGAGTGGCAGGTGACATTTTCTGCATGCCACCCTGGCGATGAGGACAAATAGGATAAATGTGCCTTGGTTCTTCACCATGAAAACCCAACGGTCGGCGACCAGCAGTGCGATATACGTCGTTCATGGTCCAAATGTACGCAGGCAGAAATAGGTAGCCGCTGGTGGTACTGAAGTACTCTCTTGCTAGAAAGTGGGCGGCGGACAGCGTCCGCGTAGCAGTATGCGAGTGGCTCGAAGCGCGGCTCGGCACTCGGTTCAGGGAGTGGCTCAGGAGATGTACAGTACATGCTTGCCTCCTTTTTTTGCGAACCACTTCAGTGACCAACGCAACTGTAACCTCCTTGGTTATCGCTCTTTGCTTCGCAATCCACCCGCGGGCAACGTCTCTTATCAGTTGGCGCGGCGACTTCTCCTGGGTAACTGTGAATACTGCGGCTTCTAAGGCGCACTGTTACTGAGGTGTTAGTCGTATGCATCTTTTCTGGACATCCAGTTTCCTTTAGAAGGGTGATGGTTTGTGCTAGTTCGTTTTCCATTTTATATTGTGTGGGACAGCGCTAAGCAAGGACAAGAAAAAAAAGACGCCAACTGCCAACTCATCGAACGCGCATCTTCATTGAATCGGCTAGCATGGCACGTGAAGAATGCCCGTGTATAAGCAAGCCATCTCTGGTATTATCACGAAGGGAGCTAGCATTTTTAGACAAGGGCAGCGCGAACAGTGAGTGTAATGACATCTTCAAAATGTTTTTTTCTACTTTCTTTTTTACATATATATATATTTCTATGCCGTTTTGCCTCTGTTCTTTATATATAACACCTTGCACCACGCAATAAATATTTAGTTGGCAGTAAGTGCTTTTTCTCGTTTTTTTTGTCTTGCGTCCCTTGTTCTTGCTTCACCCTGTGCCACACAATCTAAAATCAAGGTTAAGTTCGCGTGAGTGCCACCACCGTGGCGCAGTGACCTTAAACTTTCCAAACTTCCCGTGGACATGTAAGGATGACGTCAGCAAAACAAAAATAAAAGTATTAAAACCTTTGCCTCCGCACAGAACTTCCCTACAAAGCTTGTCCCAACGGCGTTATCAATGTTCTTATCAAAGCCTAGCCACTCATCGGCTGGAAATTACATATCATCCTACTATCCTTTAGCGGCGACGAGCGATGATTTTTTTTCTGGGCTTTTGACAGGCTTCCCGAATCTGATCTGTTTCTTTTACGCTACGTAGTAAACGGGCTAGGGTATTCGTCGGAAGCACTCCGCGGTTCATTTTCTTCAGTCGACAAGCAGTTTCGGCTTTCGATCCTCGCCCACCTTTAACGAGAGAGGTCGTCATCGACGGCCTTTGATTTTGACCTATCGGTCTCGTTAAGGTGCCTCCAGTTATTTCTCTGGGGACTCTGCTATCCGCACTCATGGGCTGCCCCAGCAGCTGCAAATCGAGATGTACGTAACTATTGAAATGCATATATGGATAGGTTGGTTTTGCACCTTCAGGCAAAAGGCACAACACAAGAATTGTGCAAACTGTCTCTGTGACGTCATCCATTAGCATGATATGGCCGAAGCTGCTCATAATATTACGTCCAAATTACTGGCCACCGGGCCAGGTACACCTTTGCGCATGACATATACAGTAGTTGCAGTTGTCAACATACTTTTCTGTCACGGTTATCCACGTGCGTGAAATAAACAAGCATTTAAGATTATGGTGCCGTAATACAAGCGGCATTTGTCTCTTCTCCGTTTTGTCTACCAAGGTTTTCGTCTTTATAATATAGCCCGTCAGTTAATGCTTACAAGCCGGTAAAGTCAACCTGATCGCATCTTCCTTTTGTGATGTCACCAAATAGTTTGGCTCCGTGAGCATGTTCCTTGTGGCAGGTTCACTTTCGATATTTATTCACGCTGTTTTTTGAAGGCAACCAGTTTATAGTTTTGGTATCAGTACAGCGAACGTGGGCCGCCGAATGCTTGCTTGGTCGCAGAACAGACGAAGGACGCAATGATGGCGCAGATTTATCCCCTCGCTGCTGCCGGGAGAAGCAAGATAACGAAAGTGAACAGCTCGGTAGCTGCTCATGGAGCCGTGCCAATGGTGGCGGTGTCATTGCGACGAAATCTGGGGCGGCGATATTGACGGAATTTCAGTAACACTTCATTTGGGCCTAGTTGGTACATAATTCTGAACTTAACGTTACAGGCCAGTGTGTGTCGTGTCTTTCTTCTTGTGGATCGTCTTAGGTGTTTGCGCTGTAAGGTTAAGATATTTACGGCTCAGGTGTATTTTTTGCGTTGATTTCGCTTTCAGAAAAAGATAAAACTATACCTGCAGATTCATTCGCGCTTGTCTCGTAGATTTAAATATATGTTTATATAAGCTATATATTCCATTTGTCCCCGATAGAAGGTGTAAACGGGGAAATGTTCGCTCGCTTGCTCACATACACACACACACACACACGCACGCACGCACGCACGCACGCACGCACATAGAGGTACAAGTCTTTGCCCGCATACACATTTACACACGCCCACACATGCACATATGCACAAAAATGTACGCATGCACGTACACGGAACTGCACGCCCACACAAACGCGCGTTGCTCGCACACGTATACACGCACTCGTGTGCACGCATATTCAAATACGCAAACACAAACAGGCGCGCACATGCAAATACAAGTACACACGCACGGACGCTCAAGGTGTGCACACGCATATACACTCCCTCCCCTGCCCTGCTGCATCACAAAAGCATGCGCATGCAAACAGATTGAATGACAGTCGCTCTGCAATTACCGTTAAAACTCCAGTGTAATAAATCGCTTTACGGCTTAAATTTGGCGCTTCTTCAAGCCAATGTGCCCTCTGCTGAGAGCGCGGAAAACCATCGGGTCTTGTCTTGTGACCTAAGCGTCCATCCCTGACCAAAGGCTCTATTCTCGACACGCATGGCGGCTGCGCGGCCGCCAGTATCCGGTATATTCACTCTGGGATTTATTTATTTATTTATTTATTTATTTATCACAATGCCCATGGCGCCCGTAGGCATTACAGTGGGGAGGAGAAGGAGACAAAGAACAAATAAATAAAGCAGACAAAACAAAATATGTACGCGGAACACTTTCATACTCGCACATACACACAAAAACACTATCTTACTTCAGTGGGGGTCAAGAGTTTAAAAATACATCGTTTGAGGGAATCGATGCGACACCGAATGGTAGCTTGTTCCATTGGCTTTTGGTTCTGGGGATAAATTACATTTTGAACGTTTCAGTTTTGCAGGCTATATCTTTAACCTTGCTTTCATGGTCCAGCCGTTGAGAAACCTAACCAGACTTGGAAAAATATTTCCCCTGATCTATACCTGTTCGATAGTGGAATATGTTGTGAAAGAGTTTCATTCGGAGATATTTTCTGCGTTGCTGTAGTGGTTCCCCACCGAGGCTTTCTTTCGCTCTTGAAACCCTGAAAATACTGCTGTAATGTGAATAAACAAAAAGATTGGTTATGCTTTGAATTCTTTCTAAACTGTTCACGTAACGTGCCGACCACTGATCCCACGCAGCACAAAGATAATCCAGAACGGATCGGACATTTGATTTGTACAATGATACCTTTGTTTCCAGTGGCAATTTTTTTTTTTTGCATTTCGTCGTAGGAAACCTAGATTGCGGCATGCTTTAGTTGTGATATGGTCAATGTGACGGATCCAAGAAAGAACAGGTGTGAAATAAACGCCGAGATGTCTGTGCTCCTGAACCGTGAATATCGTGGTTGAATTTCAAGAGCAACAGATGTCAGGAGTTGTTCTTTTCCTCTAAAAACGCATATGGACGGTTTTCTTCAAGTTAATGAGCATGTGCCACTTGTTGCACCACTCATTTGCCTTGTACAGGTCGTTTTGTAAAACATTGCAGTCATGGGTAGTATGAACAGCCCTGTACAAAACACCATCATCGGCAAATAGCCGGATCTGCTGTGAAATACCGGAGCAAATATAATTTATATAGATAAGAAACAAAAGCGGTCCTATGACTGATCCTTGGGGCACGCCAGAGGACACATCTACTTCACGGGATGTTATGCCATTAAGCAAAACTTTCTGTTTTCTTACATTTAGGTATTGTTTTTATCCATTTACCAACCGTACTGTTTATATTATACATTTCAAACTTTTACGTAAGCAAAGTGTGAGGGACAACATCGAACGCCTTCTTGAAATCTAGAAACAAACTGTCAACAGAAAAACCCTTATCCAAAGTTGTCGCTAAATCATGCGTCAACTCCAGCAACAGTGTTGTGCAGGAAAATCCACAACAAAATCCATGCTGCTGGGGGCGGGGCAAAGAGTGCACGTTCATGTGGCTCATAACATTACTGCAAAGCACATGCTCAACTACCTTACATGCAACGCTAGTACCCGAGATAGGCCGGTAATTCAAGACACTACTTCGCGGTTCACCTTTAGGCGCAGGGACGACATTGGCAAGTTTACAGTCATCTGGTAAACAGATTTCTAGTGAAGATTTAGTAAACATTACACACAGATATTTGGAAACTTCCCGTGTGCACAAAGAAAGAAGTGCCTGTGACAAAGCATCAGGCCCAGTTGCTTCAGACGCATGTAATACTTTGAGAGCGGCCTCTATTCCGCGTTGGTTGATCATGATATTGTCCATGGGCTCACCCGTGGATGGAACGCGCCATAGTGTTTTGAGTGTCAACATGAGCAGCATAGACGGATCTGAAAAATGAGATAATGCACTCGGCTTTTTCAATGACGTTGTGGACGGTAGCACCGTTGCTATCAAGGGTCGGTATTGATAATACATCTTTACTGTTCCTTTTAAAGAATTGCCACAGCTTTTCGGTCTTTTCTGTATACGCAGGTGAAACGTGCTAAAGTACTTATCTTTGGGTGTCTGCGTAGCTGCCTTCTTCTCTACAGTTTTGTTTTAGAGTTTATCTTTAAGGTTGAGCGAAGCGTTTTTCTTATAAGCAACGTAAAGTGCGCTCTCTGCCTTGCCTTGCATTTCACGTGTCGCGAACACCACGGGTTACTTTTGCTGCGCTGCGCAGTCGTAACCCATGATGGTATACATCTCTCACGCATCTCGAGCAACTTGTTCTTAAATACTTTCGATAGCTCTTGCATATTCATGAATTCAGCCTGTGTCTCAAATACATCATAGTACGAATCTAGAGACAGGGTCATATCACTGACACGTGCTTCTTGATAGCTGTAGATACGCCGTGGACCACTGTTAGCAGCTCTCAGATACTGCAAATTCATATCACACAATAGAGCTTGGTGGTCGCTTATGCTCGGCAGCACTGTTGTAGGGCGCATCGCGTCTGGCATGTTAGTGAAAATAAATCTAAAACATTTTTTGCTCTTGTGAGCTCTAGAACTGATTGTGTTAACTCGAAGGGGCGACATTTCTTCAACATTTCTTTACTTGACTGGCTGCAAGCGCTGGAACTGGGATCTGCTAGAGACCAATCGATTTCTGGAAGATTAAAATCACCGCCTATAACTAGATAATCGGTGCTCACTGTTTCCATTGCGATCGTAAGCTCACCTGGAATATTACCTTTGCTTCCTGGTGGGCGATAGAACGAACATGCCGATAATGACCTACCGTTCTTCAATCTAATCTCTACTCACAACACTTCTCTTTGACTGCATTCAATATCAATTTCCAAGGAGCACATTGTCGCATCCACTAAAATAAACACTCCTCTCCCGAAACGATTTCGCTCCTTACGGGAACAAACAAAGCCCCTGGGAAATACTTCATTGTCCTCAACGTCAGCGTCAAGCCAGGATTGAGATTCAAGAACGACAGTTGGCCAAGACATATCAACGAGGCTAAATAAATTCGCTTTTATTTCGTGTGCTTCTGCAATTCACAATAAGAAAAGAAAGCACCGACCTATCCGCTTTCACTTCCTGTCAGTCTGCTTGCGCAACTTTGTCCAGGGATTCATCACAGACGTACTTCACCTGATTTATATAAAGAGTAGTGAACTTGAGGTTTACATTGTCAGCCTTCACTTGATTCCGCTTAGCATAATCCCACAACCGTTTCTGCTTTTTGCGCACGCTCTCGGAAAAGTCCTCTGATATACTAATATCTGAGCCCTTTAATTTCCTTGCGCTTAATAACGCTGCCTGCTTTTCCTTAAACGAAATAAACTTGACCATTATTGGCCGGTTTTTATTAGGTTTCTGCCTTCCAAGACGATGTGCTCTCTCTATTGATACGTTTTCACATTGAAGCTTCGACTGACAAATTTCTAAGGTACGTTCCTCAGCATATTCGTACGTTTCGCGCTCCATCATCTTTCACACCATAAAAAATTAAATTGCACCTCCTACTGCGGTTTTCAAGTTCATCAACCTTATCTACAAGCACCTGTAGCTGAACTTCCTGCATTTCGCAAATCTGTTTGCATCCCTTGACGAAGCTGTGTAGTTCAAGTTTAGTAAGCGTTGTTTCTCATTTAGTCATACGTTCATTGAGGTGCGATATGGCAGAGTTACTTTCGGCTCGGTATTTTTCAATAGCACGCAGCTTTTCTTTAATTTCCTTTTGTCCGTCTAAAAGCTGTTTAAGAACTGTATCATCGTGGCCTGGGTTCATCTCCACGTCACCCCATACAAGTAACAACTAAAAGTAAAATGCGAAAAGGCGTAGCAACTTTAACCGACAACGCCTACAAGACACAAGTTGAAAGCGACAGGCATGAGCTCTTACACTCGCAGAAAGCACTGGGGGTGAAACCGGTAGAATGAGAATAGAATAAGCATCGTACATTGCGTTCTGACTGACCTGGACAAAGAAGAGCGTTCGCGTTAGCGACGCAGCCATAGCCGTGCCAGTACCACGCCCCATAGACAGACAGAGGTCCCACTGTATCAGAAGGCTGTCTTGGCGATAAGCGACGTTCCAAGGTTCGTTGAGTGGTATCGGAGAAAGTCCGAGAAGTAGCGGTGGTGTCCGTAGCGATGGTGTCCGCGATGCCGACGTTGGCTGTAGAGAGCTCACGGCCTTGATATTTATGGCGGGAAACGGAAGTTTTGCAAAATGCCATTTTGCGGTTCCATCAAGGTGACGAAACGTCACGTGGAGCTGCAAATTTTATCGCTTATTACATTTTTTAGACCTTCATAGCTAGCATTGTGACATTAGCTCTTCAGAAAGAAAGAAAGCGGTAGCGTACCGAAGCCATTTCAATGCATCAGCAATTTCGCGAATATGTGGTGGCGATCCAAGATGGGCGCAATGTCAGCTTGGTGATTGGCCGAAGGAATGTGCCCTGGGGAGCGTCACTGGAAGGGCTGTTTCGTAAACGTCAATTTGAATTTGCTTGACATTACGCTGGGCTATCATTGCAGAGATTTTACGCCGTAATTTTTGGTGCGACGAGCCGCGCGAAGTATGCTAATGAGCATAATTCCATTCTACAGTTGTAGGGGGGGGGGGTTGTATGCAATACCAGGGAATATCTGTTCTATGAAGCCGCGCATGAGAGGGCTAAACATAGAATCATGCATGTTGGGATCCGCGGGCCAAATAAACCAGAGATGTCCTCGGTAAACACGCAAACACTTTCGTTGGGCTTTTTTTCTTGGGCAACTGGAGAAGGCGTTGGGCTATATCTTGGCCTTCAGTAATACCTAAGGTGCGAAGCAACCGAAGGCAAAAGTCGCACGTTGGAAAATGTGACTCGCAGTTTTGAAACCACCTCCTTGCGCTATTTTCAAGATCGAAGAACACGTTGGAAAGCTTCTGGTCGCGACGCTACTTGTTGATCTTAGCTACGAGTGTGTATTGGTTCAGCCAGTCTTTGATGCCTTCATACGTGTCACCGTGGAAGCTGGTGGAGAGCAGAGTGTTTTGAACAGTCACCTTTGTTGCACTTTCAAGCGCCATTTGATGATTCATTGAGGCCACCGACAAAGTTCCTTTCAAGATGCTGAATATCGGGCACAGACCTTGCAAGTGGCAGCTTGAGCGTTGTACGAGTGTCTCGACGCATGGATGACGTCTTGAAGGGCTGTATGTAGGGCTCGCAGGAGTCATCCGAATCATTCGCCGATTATGCGATACCCAGCACCTCTACCAGTGTCACGGCTCAGTGTAGACAAGAGCGGATGGAGAGAGAGAGAGAGAGAAACAACTTTCTTGGTCCATAATGAAAATGAGTGCATTAAGTACCTGATGAGGTGGCTCCCTCTCCACGGGTTCCATATGCTTCCAGGGCCGCCTAGCCCCTGTGGTTCAGTCGCAGCTGGTCTTCCAGGACGGCGCTGGAGAGCAAGACCTCCAATTCTTCGTAAATGGATAGTAGAGGGTTAGTAGTTAGTTAGACGAGGGACGTATTCGTATCCAGCTTTTCTGGACATGAGGGTTTAGTTCGCGTGAGTGCCACCACGTGGCGTACTAACCTTAAACTTTTCAAACTTCCCGCGGTGACGCGTGATGACGTCAACCAAACAAAATAAAAAAAAATAAAAGCTATCCCTGCGCATTGAACTTCGCCACAATGCTTGTCCCGCCGGTGTTATCAGTGTTCTTGATCAAGCGTATTCGCTCGTCGCCTAGAAATTACTCGTCATCCTAAGAGCGTTTAGTCGCGACGAGCAATGGTTGATTCTGGGCTTTTGATGCGGTTCTTTTTTTCTTTTTTTTTCTTTTCCTTTTCTTTTTTTCATTCTACGGAGTAAAGAAGCTAGCCTAATCGTCAGAAGTACTTCGGGGCAGCCTTTCTTCAGTCGGCATACATTGTTAACGTCCGAACATCGCACAGCGCCTACTAGAGACGCCGTCGTGGACGGATTTTGATTTTTCACTATCGAATTCGTTAAGGTGCACAAAATTATTTCACTAGCGACATTGCAATGCGCACACATGGGCCACCGCCGCAGCTGCAAATCTAGATGTGCTTAAGCATTAAGACATATGCATGGATAAGTTGGTTTTTCACCTTAACACAAAAGTCACGATACAAGAGTTGAGCAAACTGTCCCTCTGTCGTCGCAGGCTGTGAGACCGGGCTAGTTGGTATTCCATGCTAAAGTGACTAGCGCAAGAGTGGACACGGGACACTAGAGGCGACAAGGATAAGCGCGCAAACATCCAACTGGGCGCTTGTCCTTGTAGCGTCTTTAGTGTTCCCTGTCCACTCTTGCACTAGTCACTTCAGTTTGTGTCGTTGTCCGTTAGCACGCTATAGCCGAAGCTGTTCGCAATATTACGTCTCCATTTACTGGCCACCAGGCCAGGTACACCATTGGGTACGACATATACAGTACTTGCAGTTAGTTTCCAAAGTAGTCTCCTATGGCGGTTGTCCACGTGCGTGAAGCAAGAACGATATTTAAAATTATTGTGCAGTAATATATGCGGGATTTGTGTGTTCTCCCCATTCTCTACCATGTTGCCGTTCCGCCTTTATTATATAGCCGCAATGTAGACTAGCAGCTATCGAACGCCATAAAGGCTATCCACATACTCAAAGACCTCGCGCACAACTCCTGACGCTTAATTGTACTCAAGAGTTGTGCGACTGCCCAGGACATCCTTAACGAATATTACATAACACATTATGAGGTTTTACTTGCCAAACCCACGATTTCATTAGGAGGCACACCGTAGTGGAGGATTCGAGAATAATTTAGACCACTCGGGATTTTTTAACCTGTGCCTAGCCCTAAGTACGCGGATTTTCGCATTTCACACCCATTGAAATACCGCTGCCGTGGTTGGGATTCGATCTCGAGACCTCGTGATTAGCAGCCGAACCCAATAAAAGCTAAGCAACTACGGAGGGGAAGGAATGTTGGCAGTAGGAGAAAGGTGACAGCCGGAAGGTGAGACAATTTGTTCCAATCCTCATTACGCGAAAATTGGTACCATCTGTTTTGTCGAAGAATGACACCGTAGAATGCACTGTATTCAATGAGTGAAAAAATTATGCGAATCCTATGTATGTGCGAATCGATGTAAGCAAAGCTTTCTGCGTTTGATGTCATTGTCATGCGTAATCTCCACAGAAGACGCAGGCACTCTCTAATGAAATGCTGTCAATGTTTGCCTGGTTACGCCTGCCATTGTGATGCAAATAAACGGGCGCCTTCAACTCTTTTTCTCAGAAAGAAACGCTGAATGAAATGCTGACGTGATCCTAAAGAAGATCAACAAGCGCCGAAGTGCTCGATCTTACGACGCCTATATTCGTAAGCTTATATTCGTGATTTTTTTTTGGGGGGGGGGGGTTGTGCTCTTGTACCCTAGAAATGTCCCTCGGACGTCTCTGACGTGCTCGTTTTTATTCTCAAGTACGCAATGAAAACTCTCATCACTGCAAGTTCATGATGTATTGGTGGCAGGCCACCATGGCGTGTCGCGCAAGTATGACCACGCTGATTCGTTTGGGTTGACATATACTATTTTGTGCGTCATACTTCCCCACATTCATTTTTCAAACTATGCCAGAGCTCGAAAAGGGCGGCCAGCTCACTACGTCCCTTTCCTCTGTTTACTTCCGCAAAATGTGTGTTTATCGCTGTGGTTACCAAATACGCCCAGCGGTATGCTACGACACAAGCCTTTCTGGCGGCTGAGCAACTGAAGTCGCAGGCTTTATTCAACATGGCGTCGACGTTCTATATGGCTATCCTCAATTACTTTTCGCGGACTTCGCTCACCGCCTTCTCTCCAGTGTCATCTCTTACGCTACTAGCTCCTGCTTGACACAACACAAACACGCAACGACCTTAATGAAGTATCAATTACACGCTAATTGACACACTGTCGACGTATATTTCCGCTGAGCACCAGGATGGGAGCGTTGTCCTGTCTATGGTGACATTATCCGTCTACAGCCTCGCTCAACAACACCGCTCGTTACTCATCACGTTTTTTTTTTGTCGGCAAGAGTATAGTGTATTTCCTCCGAATGTGCTTTCGGCTTTAGACGTGACCTTGCACGCCCGCTTATTCTGTTACGTTGACGGCGACCGTTGTCGTCAGCATGCCGCCTCATTCTGAGCTTCGCAGTCACCAGAGACCACAGAAAGCTGTCTTCACAAACAAACCACTGAGATTCGAGCCCATCTCCCAAATGCTCCATCTTGCATTTGGGAAATGGGCACGCTAACCATTACGCTACCACCTGCCTCCACCAATTTCTGTTTATCTATCTGCCTGGAGCAATTGCCGGACTTGTTCGCCTGGCTAAACCCGCCTGCTGCTACAATTCACCACCACCACCACCACCATCCCACTTCACGTTTTTGCCGCAGACGCAGGCAGAATGGATGCAGAAACGAAAAAAAAAGTAAAGATTGCTTGAGCGGCCAGATGACACATGACCTTAACTTTGGCAGGTTATTCTCAGTGGAGCACATGTAGGCTTGCGGCTGTGTGCAGATTGTGGGTCGCCTTAGCTTTATTGTAAATTTGCTTTCACCGACTCTTTTCAGCTAGAACTCAAATGCCGGACAAAAATGATACCTACCGTTGAATATTTTTTTCTTGGTTTCAACCAAAAACGCTGATTGACACAAATAGTGATCTTTTTAAGAAATGGCATAAGGATACTACATTTCGGGTCATGTCGTTGTGTCAGTACGGGCCGGCACCACGTATCGATGAAAGGGCATCACAATGCCGATGCACGCGGCAGGTTACTGAATGAAGAAATCAGGAAGCGACTGTTTTTCAGTTCTCGCAACACATTGTAACAGACACGAAAGGCACGGACAAGAAGAGAAGAAAGAGAGGACGAAGAAAACGAGGAGTTAGAGAGGCCGGGCTGCGCTACGATCACGCTACCATCATCGTCCAATTCTCCTGTAAATAAAACCATTTCTTCGCAACTCCTCGTAACAGTTGTGGTGAAAGGTGCTGCGTAATCGACACCCGAAGACGGAGGCTGAACCACAAGTTCTTCGACGGAGCCGTCGCCTTGCTGGACTCCCACCGAATCTACCGGAGTCGAATATGTCCCACGACGCAGACGAACAGCGGCCCATTCCGACTGCTGCCCCAAGTTCTGCTCTGCAACTGAGAGATGCGCGTCCCTTCGCCAGAAGATCGGACGAAGACGTCGAGGAATGGCTCATCCATTATCACCGGGTGAGTGCCGCCAACAGGTGGAACAGCGCTTCTCAGCTTTCGAACGTCGTGTTCTTTCTAGCCGATACTTCATTGGTGTGGTTCGACAACCACGAGGAAACATTCACAACATGAGGAAGATCTGTTTCGGAAATCAAAGAGCGATTCGGTGACTCCGCGACGAAAAAGAAAAGGGCAGAACAGACGCTACTGCAACGTGCGCAAGTACCAGGCGAAACCTGCACGACCTACATTGAGGCAGTAATAAAGCTGTGTAGGATGGTGGACTCTGGAATGTCCGAGGAAGACAAAGTCGGGCACATCCTAAAAGGAATTGCCGAGGATGTTTACAATTTCCTCATTGCAAAAGACAGCCTGGCTTCCGTCGCTTACATCATTCGGCACTGTCGTACTTTCGAGCAACTAAAGACGAGGCGCATAACGCCGAAGTTTGGCAGGCTAGCCAATGTAACGACAGTTGCAAGCGTGGACAGCAACCAGCCCCTTGATCTTGAATCAACGATCCGAAAAATAGTTCGGGAAGAACTCAGCCTGCACGCGCAAGTGACATATCCAGGCACTCGTAGCTTCCGCCTACCACCAGATTTTGAGCCAAACGTGGCATCCTTCTCCCCGTATACTGCGGCAAGGGGCACTGAGGATTATGAACTCGCGCCCCGACAGTAGTCACGTCTCTACGACAGAGGCCCTACTTATGGCGCTCGGGCACAACAAGAGCAGCCGCGTTTTTACCCCCGAGGCCCTGCGACTTCTGTCAGGCCACGACAAGAACAGCACCGACCCTACTACCACGACGCGACTTATGAAAGATATAACGGATTTCAGCAAGCAGCAGAGACACGTTATCCACATGACCACGAACTTTCTCGCCGCCCGCAGCCGTCAACCATTCGTTTCGAGGAAGACGCTGTGAACCGCGACCCTCCCGTGTGCTACAACTGCGGTTCCAATTGCCATATAGTTCGGTATTGTCGCCAAGCCCGTCAATCACGTAGGACACCATCGATGTTCTCGCCACCCAGAACCAGTACTTCATATGACCTGCGGACGACCGATTTGCTTCCAAGGGATCACTTCTCACACGAGACCAGACGCAGCGAGTCGCCAGCATCTGAGCAGAGTTTCACGCCTCCAAATAGCCGTCCCCGTCGCTCTGCGTCCCCTCGGCGCCGTTCTTCCTGACCGCCCCCGGGAAACTAGCATCCGCGGCCAGTGGATGTGTGGTCGCCGGACGGTCTTTGCAAGAAATACCTCTGCCTGTTGTGATGTTCAAAAACACAGTGAATGTCTCGATTGACGGAATACCGACCATGGCGTTAGTTGATACTGGGGCGACTGTGTCTGTGATGAGCCTCGCTTTGAAAAACCGGCAAGGCCACAAAGTTATGTTTTCTTGGAACGACGGTATTACCTTTCGTGGAGTAGGCGGCGAGTGGTTTCATCCCCTTGGTGTTTGTGCTGAGAGTGTTTTGTTGGCTGGGAAAGTGCTTGTGTCGGAATTCCTTGTTCTTTCTCGTTGTTCGCACGACGTTATTCTTGGTATCGATTTTCTTGAACAGTGCGGCGCTTCCGTGGACTGTGGTTGTGGCGAAATCTCATTGAACAAGTTATTTATATCAGCACATTCTGAACAAAGCTTGGGTAGTGAAGACAAGGACACAGACACAGTCAGTGTTCTTGATGAAGTGATTGTACCATCGTGGTGCCTGACGCCCGTTCGTGTTTCTACAACTACTGTTGATACTGATTGTGTTGACCTTGTAGTTAGGCCTCTCCGCATAAACGGTGCTAAAAAATATACTTGTGCCCTGCTCTGTCGTGTGAATGACGAAAGGAGTCGCCACATTGTGGGCGCTGAACTCTTCCGCCACGCCGGTTGTCCTTCCTCGCGGTATGAAAATCGCTCTTTTCGATGAAGCCGCATGTACTTCAATAGCGGCACTAACTACGGACGTTTCTACAGCTTACTTTCCTTGCGATAATCGCCATTCTGAAGAGCTAATGCTTGGCATGATCAGCAAGGCTCTCGGTACATCGGAACGGCAAGCACTGGTACAAGTCCTTGCCAGGCATGAGGCCGAATTTGATTTCACGCATGGAGATGCACCCCTTCATTTACCGTCATACCGCGTCCTGCGCTCGTCACAGAATAGATACTGGCTCAGCACACCCCATCCGCCAGAAGCCCTACCAAGTGCCATCGTCCGAGCGCAAAGTTATTGCCGAGCAAGTCAAGGAGATGATGAAAAAAGTGTCGTTCAAGAGTAACCTAGTCCATGGGCAGCCCCAGTAATCCTGGTCCGAAAAAAAGATGGCTCCTGGAGATTCTGCGTGGATTACAGACATCTAAACGCAGTGACGAAGAAGGATGTCTATCCACTACCGCGAATCGATGACGTCAGTGATTGCTTACACGCTGCTTCTTACTTCTCAACACTTGATTTGCGATTGGGGTACTGGCAAATACCTATGGACCCTGCCGACAAGGAAAAGATCGCTTTCGTGACTCCAGATGGCCTATTCGAATTTAATGTTATGCCTTTTGGCCTTTGCAATGCTCCTGCCACCTTTGAAAGATTCATGGACACAGTACTACGCGGTCTAAAGTGGGAGATATGCATGTGTTACCTCGATGATGTTGTAATCTTTGGCCGCACGTCTGAAGAACATAACGAACGCCTCAGCCTCGTTCTTGACTGCATTGAGAAAGCTGGACTGGTCCTAAACTCAAAAAAGTGTCGGTTCGACGAACGTCAAACACTGGTCCTGGGACACTTAGTCGACAAGGATGGCGTCAGACCCGATTCTCGTAAGATTGAAGCAGTGAGCTCCTTCAAGCCACCGCAGTCAACACGAGAACTCCGCTCATTCATTGGCCTATGTTCGTATTTTCGTCGTTTTCTTCCCCGGTTTGCCGACATCGTTTACCCGTTGACAAGTATTTTGCGACAAAATGCATCCTTCAATTGGACGCCAGAGTGTGACGCATCATTCTCTCAACTGCAGTTTATACTAACGTCAGCACTCCTCTTGCGCCACTTCGATCCATCTTGCCCGACTGAAGTTCACACTGATGCGAGGGGAATCGGGATAGGAGCGGTGCTTGTACAACGTCACAGTGGTGCAGAACAGGTTGTCGCACATGCCAGCCGTTGTCTGAGCAAATCTGAACGCTATTATACGGTCACGGAACAGGAATGCCTGGCAGCCGTTTTCGCCGTACAAAAGTTTCCATGTTATCTTTACGGTAGACCATTCAAGATTATCAACGACCATCATTCTTTATGCTGGCTGGTCGGTTTGCGTGATCCCTCTGGTCGCCTCGCACGTTAGGCGCTGCGCCTCCAGGAATACGACTTTGTGGTATCGTACAAGAGTGGCCGTCGTCACGCTGACGCAGACTGTCTCTCTTGCGACTACCGACTGCGATGCTGAGAATTTTGACGACTGTCTCGCTGCTGTTACTCCTACGTTCCCTGACGCGGCAGACTTTCAGCGAGAACAACGGGATGATGTTACCCTTAATCCGCTTTTTGTCGCCGCCCGTACTTCTAAAGGCAGCGGTCGCTTTACTGTCCGTGATAAATTGCTGTACAAAACTAATTACTCCGGGCATTGAGCGCGT
Organism: Dermacentor variabilis; assembly: GCF_050947875.1. NCBI lineage: Eukaryota > Metazoa > Arthropoda > Arachnida > Ixodida > Ixodidae > Dermacentor > Dermacentor variabilis. The sequence continues at coordinate 160,769,748 of NC_134571.1, forward strand.
TTTCTACTTCTTGTCCCCGAGAGTCTCCGCTCCGAGGTTCTACGCGCCATGCATGACGATGTGACATCCGGCCATTTCGGCTTCGTACGAACGCTGCACCGCACGCAGGAGCGCTTTTACTGGCCCAAGATGTACGAAGCAACCAAGCGCTATGTCGCTATGTCGCTAGTTGTGAAACGTGCCAACGTCACAAGCGACCGACCACCGCAGCCCCGGGTCCCCTTCGGCCATTGACACCGCCCAGTACGCCGTTCGAGCAAGTAGGCATTGACCTTCTGGGTCCATTCCCGCCATCTAACAACAGGAACCGCTGGATAATTGTCTGCGTAGACCATCTTACACGGTATGCATAAACTGCAGCCATACCGTCTTCCACCGCTGCTTGCGTGGCGGCCTTCCTTCTCCGTTCCGTGGTCCTTCGTCATGGCCCACCACGTGTCATCATCAGCGACCGTGGTCACCGTGGTCGCCAGTTCACGGCTGATGCCATTGAAGAGTTACTTCGTTTGTGCACTTCACAGTTCCGTCATTCCATGCCATATCATCCACAGACCAATGGCCTCGTTGAAAGGACAAACAGAACGCTAACATGCTTGCTATGTACGTCTCCTCCAATCATAAGAACTGGGACGACGTGCTGCCCTTCATCACTTATGCATACAACACTGCGAAGCACGAAACCACGAATTATAGCCCATTTTACCTCCTGTATGCAAGGTTACTGCGAAGCCCTCTGGACACTTTCCTACCCTTCGTTCTGCACAGTGATGATTCTGTATCGAAGACTTTGTGTCTCGCTGAAGAAGCGCGTCGAATAGCTCGTCTTCGTACTCTGGCCTCGCAAAGTCATTCGAAAGAGCGATACGACGACCGTCACGTACAAGTATCGCTGCAAAAGGGTGACTTATTCCTCCTTTGGACACCGCAACGCAAGCGTGGATTGTACCAAAAGTTCTTGTCACAATATTCAGGCCCATTTGTAGTTGTGGACCGCCTGAGCGAACTCACTTACGTCATAGCTCGCCTCCTGTGCAATGGTCGGCGATCAAGCATAACTCAGCTGACTCATATTGCTCGCCTGAAGCCTTTCTACCCTGCTTGTACATCCTGACTCGCCCAACGGGCTTCGTCTGCTTGCGGGGAAATTTAACAGATACGAAAGGCACGGACAGGAAGAGAAGAAAGAGAGGACGAAGAAAACGAGGAGTTAGAGAGGCCGGGCTGCACTACGATCACGCTACCATCATCGTCCAATTCTCCTGTAAATAAAACCATTTCTTCGCAACTCCTCGTAACAATATTGTAAACAGCACACTAGGCAACCACCACCATGACATTTTATTTTTGACAACTGCGACACCAAATGGCGGACTGATATACTTCCTAAAGGGGTTTAACTTTATTTTTTCATCGCAGAACCGCAAGCACAGGTTGCGTCGCGCGTATACCGCAGCCACGTACTGTGGCCGCACTCCTTTTCCTCTAACAATGTGGCCCCCGGCGGCTTCACGCGCTCCCGTAGGTGGCGGATTGGACTGTCACTCCAGCAGTTTAAATACACAACCTCTTTGCATAGAAACGACGGCATGATTGTTAACATATTGTTGGCTTGGATATGTTTGGCACGAGGCCCAAGACCCTGTCTTCTAACACGTTCTTATGTTTGCGTTCGCGTCTCTGTCTTGAAGGGACTCACACCGTGACATGCTACAATGGTGCTTGCGTTGGGCGTATGTAAGGCGAAAAACGCGGTTCTAAAATGTCTGTTCACTAACTTGTGCAGTAAACCCATGTTTATAGTATTCGCGCAGTATAGTAGTAGTATAGTAAGAGTCACGAGTATGGCATCCGTAACCGCAAGTGCCACGTTATGGTCGTAACTTGTCGGGACAGCGTAGATGTAATCCACAGACCCTGCCACTAAGGAATACGTGGCTAGGCATGGCTGATGAATAAGTAATTGCGAAGGTTGGTTTTCAGTAAAGGTTTGTTACCAAGAACGGTGGGAGCTTATACTGCCGCAAAGGACGGATGCTGGGCGGTGACTCCAATCATTTACTCGGCACATCACACATCTACACTGGAATTCAACTGGTTTCGCCAACTCTTGCTTATATTCTCTCGCCTCTAAGCTGCGACTTCGCCTGCCACCCAGGCCCCAGCTTTTCCTCTTTGTCCCCCGCTTCTTTCCCAGTCAGCTGAGACGTGCTTCCACTGAGTCTTGCTCCTCCTTTTTCTCAATAAATAAAGGCATTCATCCATGCATGCCTAGGTTACTGCAGAAAATAGCGTGTCTTTATCTCCATAACCACCCCGTCTCTCACCTGGACTCTCCCATCGCAAAACAAAGTTGCTGTGTTCCAAATGGCTGGGCGTCACATATACAATTTTCTAGGAAAGGCCAGTAGCACGGCGGGCAATTTTCGGTGGGTGACGAGACATTATATAGAACACCTTCTCTGCCATATCCACACTCAGTGCTCTGCTTCGTGAGCTACTATTAGCCGCTACGACGATGTACAAAATGAAAGAAACCTAGCTGGGCTGGTCGCGCGCTGCTCTTTTTGGATTCGTGATGCGTCGGTCTAAAATAATAATATTTCTTATCTAAGCCTAAATGACAGCGATATAGGCGAGGTGAGTTACGGTAGCTAGTTGGCTTGGACTAACGACGCTCTTCACGCAGCACTTTCGTCTTATGCGTGTTTGCGAACGGGAATGAAAGACAGGAGGGTAACACGCCTTCCTGAAATGAAACATTCGGAATGACCCTTTCTTTGGCGGTTGGACATATGTCGAGGGTGCCCAATACGAACAATCTGCAAGTCTGTATTACCTTGCAAAGGGGAACTCAGATGAAACGCTGTCAAACAGATAGGCTTTTAATTATCGTAAGTAGATCTTTATTGGAATTCTTTACCATGAAGTGAAAGCCGACTAATAAGCATTTAAATTTTCTTTGTTAATAAAGCATCCTGTTAGTAAAAGGCTGCTGTGCTTTACAGCCCCCTAAATTAAAACGTAAGTTATGGAAAATAAATTGGTGTGGTTAATGTGTAAATGCATACGCAAGAAAAGGCCTAGTCCATTTCCCAGTATTCTCTCAATGAAGATGGAGCACCTCTATACTCTCACGTTGTAGTGATGTGAAGAACAAAACATTTCCAAAAGAGTCAGTCACGAATGTTACTCATTATAAGATGAGCTTGCGCTGGAAAAGAAAATAACACTCAAAGATACCGATGGCTGCGCGCAAAGTGCTTCCTCTGATTCCGATCTATGGATCAAGGCGTCGGTTCGTCAGATTGGAATGCTCGTACATCGCAGCGCAATCTCGGGTCGGCAAATGTGATGGAGAATGTACGCCAGTATTCGCTTCACGCGCGCAATCTGATAAGATAGCGCTCTTTCGCTATTGAATCCGTGCCAACATACGGGATATTAGAAACACATGCAGGCGCATCTTGAGCTAACTGATAACTTTGGAACTGTGGTTAGACGCTAAACCCCCCCCCCCCCCCCCTTAAAAGAAGGAATACAGTTGCTTTCAATATTAGCTGAAACATAGTGCTGGTGGTATAGAAAGAGCCCACAACACTGCACAGCGGCGCCGATTGACATACAGGAAATTCAAGAGCAAACCACTTTACAATTACTGGTATTTATCAAACCAGCATATCGTGGTTTAATGTAGCCCTGTATTCCAGGGGCCAGTTCCAACACGGGTACTGTGTCGGAGCTCATATTTCATGTCAGCATTATTTGTCACAAAATCAAAGCATTTTTTCTTTAGATCTTAACATTAGACAGCCAAAATACATGCAGCGAAACCCTCATCCTTAATATTTCAGTACTTTTCGTTCTAACGTACATATCCGTGCTGATCCATATGTTACAAAGTGCTGAAAATGTACCCAATGCTTTCCTCCAGGAAGCTGTTTTTATTCCTTATGATGCCAGGAAACCGAGTCTGATGCCACCAACGCTCAGAAACCTAGTCGGGAGCGCGCACAATGTTCTCGCACACCTTGTGGGATGTACCGTAGCGCTGAGGGGCTTCTTGTATAATGTATGAGAATCGGTTGTAAAGACAGACGTGCAAGGTTGGGTCATGTGCTTAAGCTCATGAAGTTGATTTGTGCCAAGATAACCTGTCCAAACTTTCACACTTACTTTATAAGAAGTCTACAGCACCATCAATATGCCGGCTGCTTTTAACTGCACAAAACAAAACCATTCGAACGATGCAAACAATGTTAACATCATTTTATCATTCAAGTGTTCAGATTGGTAACCTCTAGATGCGGAGTAAGTTGAGAAGTTGTTTGCGTAATTAACAAAGCTACGTAATTAAATTTTCAGTAAGGGTTTTTACGTGGTTAAAGAAAATGAGCAGTTTGGAGCCCGTCCTCGAGATTAAGCAGCCAAACGAACAAATTTCGACTAAATATGCTTCTGTAAGAGCAATGCGAACAAAAATTTTCCAAGTAGACACTCTTGGAAGACGTAACTGACGCAGAAAAAGAACATCTGTGAAGTCAAAGAAAGAACAGCACTTCACGACGGGACACACACAGGGGGAACCACACACAAACTGCGCTAACATTAAGTGCTGTTCTTAATGTGATAATGAAGCAACTAGCCCGTCAGTCTTTCCTTCCAAACCTGTAAAGTCAACCTGAACACATCTAGACTTTTGTGGTGCTGTCATCAATAGTATGGCCCCGTGAACATGTTCCCCATGGTCACATAGTCGCGTTCCATTTTTATTCACGCTGCTTTCTCGAAGGCAAGCATTTTAAATTTTTAGTGTCAATACGGCAGTGAACGTGTGCCGCCGAAAGCTTGCTTGGTCGCAGAAGCGATGCATGACGGAATGATGGTGCAGATTTAGCGTGTCGCTTGCATCAAGACAATGCGTTGCCGCCGACGGAAGGAAGATAACGAAAGTGCACAGCTTGGTAGCTGCTCACGGAGCCGTGCCGATGGTGGCAGTGCCATCATGACGGAATCTGAGGCAGCGATATTGACGGCTGAGGCGATTTTTTTTCTTTTATTCTTTTATTACTTTTTTTACAACGAAGTCGTTAAGAGTATGCTTTAACTCGGGCCCAATTCCGACGTGGCCTATTCACATAAATGTAAAACGCCGAAACGATTTTCTGAGATAACCCCTGGGCCGATTTTCATAAATTTTGCTGGATTCGGGAGAGAAAGGTAAATTCTAGTGACTATTAGAAGCGCAAATTTCTATTTAGGGCTTGAATTCTGGTAAAAGATTTTCAAAAATTCAGAAGTGCGAAAAATACAGAAGCACGAAGTTTACAAATTAATAACTCCGCATCAAGAACTGATATCGCGGTTATGTAAACAGAATCCTTTAGACAATTCAAAGCGCACAAATCCAATATGCCGATTTATATCTTACGTGAAGTCATTACGTTGTGAACAAGGGTTGTGGAAAAGCTGCATTTCCACATTACTAAATTTTTTTAGATTCATGCGTATTATATCAATTTTGTCCGCTTTAGATGTGCTGTTAGATGCAATGTACAGAATTGTGATATCAGTTTTGATTGCCGAAAGACAGAGTTGTAAAGTTGGTTTCGTTTTCTGAAAATTTGTGATTTTTGCCAATTTTGAATAAGGAAATGATGACCCAAATAAAAGATTTTAAACCAACAGTCACTAGATTTTAAGTATTTCTTTCAATTGCAACAAACCTTGTAAAATTTGATGCAGTGGTTGTGGAGAAAAACGAGTTCTCCTTTTACATGTATTTATATAGGACCACCAGAGCTAAAGGTTCCTCTTAAGGGCTACTTTCCCCACTATCGCGTCCGCGTATAGAGCAAAATCCCGAAGATAGCATAACACCGGCCTGACCCGCAGCAGAGGTGCAGCAAACGTTCAGCTCTCCCCATACGTGGGCTGATCCCGAATGTAACGCCATGCCAGGCCGACCAGCGGCGGAGGTGAAGCAGGCATTAAGCGCTCCCCATACGTGGGCCGATCCCGAAGACAGTGCAACGCGGTGCCGACATACGGCGGAGGTGCAGTTCGCCATTAAGGGGCCCACATACACAGCTTTGCGGGTCGTATTTCTTCAGAGAGTGAGAGGGCACTGAGATTTTTTACTTATCAAACATCAGGTCATCGACGGCGAAACTAGGGACACCAAAGCCGTCCTCGGGCTCCACCTAGAAAGCGCCTTCGACAAAGTTACGCACTCTGCCATCCTCGCGCAGGTATCGCATCCAAACCTAGGCGAGAGGTCGTACGAATATTTCAAAGGCATCCTCACCGGCAGATGGCGGAGCTCAGACTCGGCGACCTGAAGACGGACGAGAAGACATTAGGGAGCCAGGGCACTTCCCAAGGCTCCGTCATCTCACCCATGCTATTTATTCTTGCTATGATTCAAGTTGCCAAAAGACTACGCCAGCTTGAAGGACTGAAGCATACGATATACGCGGACGACATTACGCTGTGGGTGGACGGGGGCAGTGATGCCCGCACAAAATCCACGCCACAGACGGCAGTCGACACGATCGAAGAAAGCTTGGAAGGTACGGGACTGCGTTGCTCCCCAAGTAAGTTGGAGCTCCTGCTTTACCAACCGATCAAAACGCACAGTATCAAGAAGCAAAGGAAACACGAAAAGATCAAGATCCGCACCAGGGATGGTAACACAATACCGACGGTCAGCAAGATCCGAGTCCTGGGCATGACGATCGAAGCGCTCGGCAGGAACGGAGACACCATCACCCTCAGCATGGGTAGGCGTCCAATGCCAGCAGACTGCTCAAGCGCGTTACCACCAAGAAGGGAGTCATGAAGGAGGAAAACTTCATCAGGCTTATACACTCCTTCGTACTCTGCCAGTGTACGTGGCAGCCTTCCACAAGTGGGTGAAAAGCGAAAAGAACAAGCTAGACATCCTAATCCGGAGGGCTTACAAGACACCCCTCGGTCAACTTGAAACTACCAACATGAAACGTCTCCTCCAGCTGGGCATACACAACACGCTCGACGAGGTCATCGAAGCACAAAGAGCCGCTCAGTTGTAAAGATTGTCATCAACAAAGGCCGGCAGAAAGATCCTGTGCAGTCTAGGCATCGGTTATCATGAACAGCAGGGACCAAAATGCCCCGTCCCCGACCACGTACGATGAAACGCGCGGGTTGACCCCTTGCGGAAGAGCATGCATCCGGAATTCAACGAAGGCAGAAGACGCGCTATAGCCAAGGCACTAACGGACCTGCACGCGGAAGACACCGGTGCCAGATACGTCGATGCAGCCGAATATGCCGGCCGCAACTGCTTCGCGATCGCGGTGGTCGACTCCGTGCGGGCGACTGCCAGCACATCGAGCAAGCAAGTGGAGGAAGCAGAAGAAATAGCCATCGCCCTGGCCATCGTAACCCGAGAATGCCACATGATCCTCAGCGACTCCAGACAGGCGGTGAGGAACTACGCCAAAGGAAGAATTGCCCCAACGTCGGCACGCGTCCTGCTCCGACAGGCATACCGCGACAAGAGGACTCGAATCAAGTGGTTCCCGGAGCACGCAGGACAAGCGTCGGAGAAGCATGCCAATCGCAACGAAACGGCACACGCCCGAGCGCGAGGATTAACCGACCGCGCCCAAGGCAATGGCCGTCCGCTGTGTTTCAGCGCCAAAGACCGGATGACCACCTATAACGAACTGACCAAGGCTTTCGGCTGCCCCGTAGACTTCTCCCGCCGCCCTGCAAAGGGCTCAGCAGGTCGCAGGCCGTGCTGTTCAGGTAACTACAAACGAGAACACTTCCAAGCCCGGCGCTATTGCATAGGATGTAACCAGAATCGCACCACCATGACAAGTGCAGAGCGTGCTGCAGGGAGAAGGCCACATTCGAGCACATGCTATGGGATTGCTCCAAACATCCAAGCCAAGCTAACTCAGGACATATACCGCCGCAGCTTGAGGAAGCAACGTGGAGCGAAGACCAAGAAATACAACTACAGGCCGTCGAGCAGGTCATCGAGGCGATGGCTAGGCAGGAGCCTGGTGAGCCGGCAACGGCGAGCGGGGATCCTCGCAGAGCACCCGCTGTAAGAGTCGGCAGTCGTAGCCGTAGGGAGGACCTTGTGGCGACAGGACTAGGCGAGCAGGATTTATTTACATATTAACATTTTAAGGAAGATACATTGGCAGTTTAGCGCGACTCCCATATGGAGCCCGCACGACTATCGTACAGCAAACAGCTTACGAGCACACAGCTCACTAGTACATTTCTAGCATGACAACGAGCACTCAGCTCCCGACGACGAGCACGCTCTAGCAGCCGGTAAACGCTGCTTATAAGCTCTCCGCTCGACGTCATAGTTCGATGTCCCCGTGGACCAGCCCTTCTGGCGGAGGGCTCACAAACACGTGCCGCACACACGCACAGGGGAAAAGGGTCCGGAGCCGACGTCAGAGGGCTTCGTAGAACTCTGCTTTGTCTCGGGTGGCGCAGCCGAGTACCACATTCCTGAGTTGACCGCGCGCCACGTGGCTGCTGGTCATCCGCAGTTCTCTGAAGTGCGCCCTGTCTGGTGGGATTGGAACAGGTGCTGCGGGCTGAAAGCTGGCACGTTGCCACCCCGTACGGCCATTCCTAACACCACCACGATGACGACGTAGGTCACGTCCGAAGCGCGCCTTCGCGCTTTACTGCAGGCTCAATAAACGTTTTCCCAATCTAATCCAATTACTTATCCGCGTTTGTCCTGCATGCGTGTGCAATAGAAACAAGAAGCAGGTATGCATAGAAAATCTGAGGTGGCGGCGGCGGGTCGTAGCGCAGAAGTTAGCATGCCCAGCCCCTCCACGTACTTACATCTGCATTGACATGGGTTCGTGGTAGTGATAGCGACCACAGCTCTACTTTTTCTGCGCGCGATAGCCATTGTGGCAGCACGCGCAGAACTGGCAGAACTTTCGAAGTTAATCAACAAGCGTAAGACAGCTCACATAAGGAAATATAATATGGATAGAATTGAACATGCTCTGAGGAACGGAAGAAGCCTAAAAACAGTAAAGAAACTAGGAATTGGCAAGAATCAGATGTATGCGTTAAGAGACAAAGCCAGCAATATCATTACTAATATGGATGAGATAGTTCAAGTGGCTGAGGAGTTCTATAGAGATTTATACAGTACCAGTGGCACCCACGACGATAATGGAAGAGAAAATAGTCTAGACGAATTCGAAATCCCAAAGGTAATGCCGGAAGAAGTAAAGAAAGCCTTGGGAGATATGCAAAGGGGGAAGGCAGCTGGGGAGGACCAGGTAACAGCAGATTTGTTAAAGGATGGTGGACAGATTGTTCTAGAGAAACTGGCCACCCTGTATACGCAATGCCTCATGACCTCGAGCGTACCGGAATCTTGGAAGAACGCTAACATAATCCTAATCCATAAGAAAGCGGACGCCAAAGACTTGAAAAATTATAGACCGATCAGCTTACTGTCCGTTGCGTACAAACTATTTACTAAGGTAATTGCATATAGAATCAGGAGCACCTTAGACTTCTGTCAAGAAAGGACCAGGCAGGATTCCGTAAAGGCCACTAAACAATAGATCATATTCACACTATCAATCAGGTGATAGAGAAATGTGCGGAATATAACCAACCCTTATATATAGCTTTCATTGATTACGAGAAAGCGTTTGATTCTGTCGAAACCTCAGCAGTCATGGAGGCATTACGGAATCAGGGTGTAGACGTGCCGTATGTAAAAATACTGAAAGATATCTATAGCGGCTCCACAGCCACCATAGTCCTCCATAAAGCAAGCAACAAAATCCCAATAAAGAAAGGCGTCAGGCAGGGAGATACGATATCTCCAATGCTATTCACAGCGTGTTTACAGGAGGTATTCAGAGACCTGGATTGGGAAGAATTGGGGATAAAGGTTAATGGAGAATACCTTAGTAACTTGCGATTCGCTGATGATATTGCCTTGCATAGTAACTCAGGGGACAAATTGCAATGCATGCTCACTGACCTGGAGAGGCAAAGCAGAAGAGTGGGTCTAAAAATTAATTTGCAGAAAACTAAAGTAATGCTTAACAGTCTCGGAAGAGAACAGCAATTTACAATAGGCCGCGAGGCACTGGAAGTCGTAAGGGAATACATCTACTTAGGGCAGGTAGTGACGGCGGATCCGGATCATGAGACGGAAATAATCAGAAGAATAAGAATGGGCTGAGGTGCATTTGGCAGGCATTCTCAGATCATGAACAGCAGGTTGCCATTATCCCTCAAGAGAAAAGTATATAATAGCTGTGTCTTACCAGTACTCACCTACGGGGCAGAAACCTGGAGGCTTACGAAAAGGGTTCTACTCAAATTGAGGACGACGCAACGAGCTATGGAAAGAAGAATGATAGGTGTAACGTTAAGGGATAAGAAAAGAGCAGATTGGGTGAGGGAACAAACGCGAGTTAATGACATCTTAGTTGAAATCAAGAAAAAGAAATGGGTATGGGCAGGACATGTATTGAGGAGGGAAGATAACCGATGGTCATTAAGGGTTACGGACTGGATACCAAGGGAAGGGAAGCGTAGCAGGGGGCGGCAGAAAGTTAGGTGGGCGGATGAGATTAAGAAGTTTGCAGGCACGGCATGGCCACAATTAGTACATGACCGGGGTTGTTGGAGAAGTATGGGTGAGACCTTTGCCCTGCAGTGGGCGTAACCAGGCTGATGATGATTATGATGAGCCATTGTGAAACTAAGGATGTAGTTAGCATGCCCAGCCGTAACTGCTGCAAATTGCAGCAGTTACGAGTGGTGGAACCCCGCTGGGGCTGATAGTGAAGAAAGCTTCCTTTCTCTGCGCACTCTCGCGACGGTGAAGCTAAAATGAGGAGGAGGCCACCATAACAGAATGGATGGACCACCTGCGGATAGGACGAAGCACACCAAGTTTTTAGCACTTGGCCTGGAGTCAAGCGCTACAATGGCTAGTATGGCCTCACGGAGATGATAGACCGAACTGCTTCGCACTGCTAACACTGGACTGATACTAAGAAAATACTCCGTTCGCAGACACCACGCTACACTGAAATTAGCAAAACAAAATCAGTTTATAAACTGACAGTGTCAATTATCTGGTGTCCTTATTGTGCGTGTGAATGGCATAAAGGTCCTCGCAATGAAATGGTAGTATCTTTGTTTTTGCTGCAGTTGCACACAAACAAACTTCGTTGAAGTGATCGGACAGCAATCTACCAGCAGGGAAGACCAACCCGCAAATTATAAATAATTGCTGGTTTCAGATCTTCCAATGTACTTTGCGCTCAGCTACTATCTGTAATATTTTTTTTTTCTTTTTGTGCTCTTATGAAGAGGAAAACTCCACATTTCTACAATATCAACAACAGTACACAAAATAGACTGGCTTTGAAGCTGTGACCACGCACCGCACTTTTCTACATTCAGCACATGTAGTATTGGGGCAACGCGTTTGAGCAAAATGATTAGGTTTTCGGTGAAAGCGCTGTGACAGGCGGGAAGAAATCGTTGTCATGCCCGGTCTAATTAATACCATCTGAAATCTTATTTACCTGACATATTTTTTGAGAAATCACTATAACCCTTTATACGTTTGCTTCGTATGAGTTATGTACTAGCTTGCCTCCTCAATCTCAAAAATGTATTGTCTCTGTGGGAAAGGCTTTCGTGAAAAACGGCCCAACATAACAGTAAAACATCCAGCATGGTTTCTATCCAGATGACTGACGAAATTCTGCACTGAGTACGTGTCGACTAGCGTGCGATTGAAAGTTTAATTATGATCGTTGTAAGCTTGTGTTGCGTCTAGCACGAGCGAGTAGTGTTAGCGATGTCATTGGTGTGAAAATGGTCAGCTCGGTCTGCGATTTGTTTTTGTGGATCTCCACATTGAACGTCGCAGTCGTCACGATGAGAGCACACCCATGACATCATTAGCTCAGTGGGCTGGGAAGGCTCGAGTGGTAGCTCACCTTGAGGGATATAGGTAACAAGTATTGATGTACGTACTTTGCGATGATGAAAAATATGCAGAAACACCACTGGTGTTGTCTAACTATTCGTAAACAGGCCCCCAAATTTCAATTGGCCCACCACAAACAATAAGTAGGCCCACCCCCAAATTTCAAGTTGGCACACCCTCAAATTTAAATTGGCCCACCCTCAAGTTTAAAGTCGGCCACGCCCTATTTTTTTTTTGCCCAGCCTTAAACCTCAAGTTGGCTTAAACCCGAATTTCAATTGGGCCACCCCTAATTTTCAAGTTGGTCCACAGACGAATTTCCATAAATCGTCCTCCAAATTTCGAGCCGACGCATCCCAAAATTTAGGTTGGCCCACCCCCATATCGCCCCCAAATTCAGATTGGCCGACCCCGAGATTGCTCCCAGATTTAGGTAGGATCACCCCCAAATATAGATTGGCCCGCCTCCACAACACCACCAAATTTAGATTGGCCCACTCCAATACCACCAGAAAATCTAGGTTGGCCCATCCCCATATCAGCCCCAAACTAACGCTGGCGCAACCCTCGATCACCTCAAATTTAGGATGGCCCACTGCAAATCGCCCACCAACTAAGGTTAGTCCACCCATATTTTACCCTCCAATTCAGCTTGGCCCAGCCGCGCATCACCCCCATGGTTAGGTTAGCCCGACCCCATGTCAGCCCCAAATTTAGGTTGGCCCACCCCCATATCATCCCCAAATCCAGGTTCGCCCACCCCCATATCAGCCCCAAACTTAGCCTAGCCCAGCCCTCTATCACCTCAAATTTAGGATGGCCCACCGCAAATCACTCCCACATTTAGTTTAGCCCACCCCCGTATCACCCCCGATTCAGCTTCACCCAGCCCCATATCAGCCCCATGGTTAGGGTGGCCCACCCCCCATATTTCTCCCAAATTTAGGTTCTCCCACCCCCGTATCCTCCCCAAATCCAGGATGGCCCACCTCCCATATTCCCCCAAACTTAGGCTTACCCACCCCTATATCACCTCAAATTTAGGTTGAGCCACCCCCATATCAGCCTCACATTCAGCTTGGCTCACTACCATTTCACCCCAAATTTAGGTTGGGCCACTCCCATATCACTACCACATTCAACTTGACCAAGCCCTGTATCACGGCCAAATTTGTGCTGACGCCACTTCCAATTTCAAGTTGGCCACCACACCCCCTTTTATAAAGACCTATGTATTCATATGGGAAATGCGTCAAGTTTTTTGGCGTTACAGACACGATTTCGCACGATTTTGCTACCAGATCACTGGGGCACTCACCAAAGAATGCTTCGCATTAAAAGCAACTGCACCGAACGAGTGACGCCATATGTTGATCCTAAATACTGACGGCTAGCCAAGCTAGCTTCTCTGTAGAGCGACCGGGGCAGACACAGCACGGGACATTTATTCAAATTGTTTTTTTACGGCCACACCTACGGATTCATACCACTTGGCTGTAGGGGACACATTACCAGTAGCTATTAATCCACACGCTGCACATCTCCTATTTGGTGCATTTCTTAATTGGATGAATCTTTAGAAATAAATAACGTTCGGGCAGCGACTCAGCTTAGCAGACACTTTGTTCCGCACGAATGTTGCGTAGGAATGGCACTGGCCACCGGGTGGCATTGTGGCCCAGGTTGACCTCATTCGCTCGGAGTATTAAAGACATGGGAAAGTCGAAGAAAACGCACCTTCCAGAAGGACGCAATAAGAATGGCCATTTTGTTCTTCCAGGTGCCACGCTACAGAGCACGAAAGTTTTTTTTTTTTTTTGCGTAGCACAAAGCTTTGCGCAAGCTTCTAGTTATGATGTCCAATGAATAAAACCTTCATAAATGCGATGACCTAACAAATGAACACGACATTGCTGTGTTTTAGGAAGGAAAAATAGAAAACATAATATTTCAAGAGAACGACTGGAAAACCAGAACCGAAAGCAAATCATGAGTTTTGTGTTTCTTCCATCTGGTGGGAGACTATAAAACTAAGTCCTATGCGGCTGTAAAAAAAAACTGCGCCGCTGAAAAACCAGAACCGAAAGCAAATGTTGGGTTTTGTGTTTCTGCCATCTAGTGAGAGACTACAAAACTAGGTCCTATGCGGAAAAGAAAGAAGACCGAAGCGAGAATCGAACCGCGGCCACCGCGAAGCGTGACTAAAGGTGCGCGCAATTCTACCGCTCGGCCACGGCTTCCAAGGGTTCGCGCAGGCGTACGAACGTCTTTTTATAGACACCACGTAGATTTTCACGACAGTGTTACAAAAAACGCTTTTGGGAACAGTGTTACGCCGTGTGTGGAGAGTCCAGCTAGGCATCAGTCGAAAGCTGAGTCTCCGGACTACGTACGCTGCACTGCGTATTGCGATAGAAGCCGTAGTGTAATCACAGCCGCGGTTCTTGCCTCGAAAATGGAGTACAAATTTTCGTCGTTTCCATAGGCTTCCATTGCTAAATCTTTAACCGCTGTGGGAACAAAATTCTTACGTGCCATAGAGTGATCACTGCACTTGGCTCGTGTGGATTGTCTTCCAGAACACGTCTGTCACCTGCGTTTTTTGATAATCGACCTGCAGCTTTTGTTATTCGCGAAAAACCCGCTCGTTCCATTGAAAACGCGCTAGCTTCGTGCCGGGGCCGCTTGCGGCGCTAGTTGGTACGTGTCCAGAAAAGCTGGATATGCTTCCGGTTTGTTATTCTGCTTTGGAGGAAGAGGTAAAGGGTGGACAATGAGAAGCAAACTGTCATATCTCTCCTGAGCAGCTGCTATACGAAAGACAGTTGCGCAATTAATCAGTTGAGGTTTAGTTTTCCGCGTGAAAGTAATGCGAATTCATTACCGTACCGAAAGTATCAGCGTCAGCTTCTGTCATATCTGTAAGCGGTTGTGAATTGCAGTTATGGTGGGCTTTCACTCTTGCGTTGTAATCAGTCCGACAACACTGTCGGTATAAAAGCCAATTACTCTAATTTCAATAGTTTCTTTAATTATACTTTGACTTACTTTAACATGTTCGGCTTGGTGGCAACAACAGCCCAGAGAAGCTTGCTTAATTATGGTATCTTCCGTGCGTATTACAAATCTGCAACAATTTTCTGAAAGACCGTTTACACGAATAAAAACATATTTACTTGTTTTATTAGCAGACCTACAAACTATTTCTTTTCTTTGTTTTTGTACACGACTTGAGACGCAGTAAAAGACTATACAGTAGAGAGTTTATAAACTGGCGGCTATATCCGAGCACAAAATGCCAGAAGCTGAGCTAAAGAAATGGAGCTGCCCCTCTGTCTGTAAAAAAAAATGCCAAAAGCAAAAAAATTCTCCTTCATGTGAAATGTTCATTGAATTTAACGGCGTGCATTCATCGAGAATTCAGAACGAGCACTGCATAAATGTTCGTCAAATCAGACAAGTCAAAGCTCTTTTTATACCGTCCTTCGCTACGTGGACGCCCACCACTAGTATCTACGCACAAATGCCCTACGCGGAAATTCAGTTCCACATGAGGGATGGTGGAACCATACGCGTGGTCTGCACCATACGGGTCCTCGGTATTACCACCGAAGCTAACGGCGCCAACTCTACGGCTATATCCGAGATCCTCCAACAGACGGCTAACACGTCGCGGCTGCTGAAATGGGTGACGAACCGGCGACAGAGCATGAAGGAAGAAAGCCTAATCCCCCTTGTTCACTCTTTCGTCATCTGTCGCATCACGTACGTCGCCGCCTTCCATAATTGGTGCAAACAAGAAAAGACTAAATTGGACATAATTATACGGGACACCACAAGCTAGCCTTAGGACTGCCAAGCAACACCAGCACGGAACTTCTACTCCAATTAGGACTCCATAATACCCACGACGAATTAATCGAAGCACAGCGTCGGTCTCATCTGGAGCGTCTCACCGTCACAGAAACGGGCCAGCACATTCTAACTAAACTCGGCATCACCTACCACCCTCAGCATGGAGACAAATACCGTATTCCACGGGACGCACAGACTTGGCTAGATGGCGAACCTATCCCCAAAAATCATGCACCCGGACTACAACAAAGAACATCGGAAGGCAAAGCTTACCTCCCTCATTAAAGCCTGTGGTGACAGCACGGGCGTCATCTTCGTCGACGCAGCTGAATAGCAAGACGGGCATCGTTTCGCGCCGGCCACCACAGTCGACAGCTCGCTCAAGCATGCCGCCAGCACCGCAACCGAAAACGCCGAGACTGCCGAGAAAGTGGCTATCGCCCTGGCTACCCTGCATCTGGACTGCCACACCATCGTGAGTGATTCCCGCACGGCAATCAGCAATTACATCAAAGGTTATATTTCACATTAAAGCACTATACATCCAACATCAAGCCCCTCACCCGAAAACCAAGCCACTCTCGTGTGGTTCCCAGCGCCCACCGGCTACGTACATCCGCATCTCACCAACCTCAACGAGGTTGCTCACTCCGTAGCACGAGACCTTGCAAAAGCGTGCCGGAGACCACGCAGGTGAACCCGCGGAACGCGATCGCCTAACCAGCTTCAACGACCTTACGAAATCATTCAATCTCGAAAGAAATTTCCCCATCCCTCATCACAAGCTCAACAGAGCACAGGCAACCACCCAGCGCTGGTTACAGACAAACACGTGTCCCTCACTAACACGTTACCACATGATCTACCCAAACATCTACCCTAGTAGCTCTTGCAAGATCTGTAAGACTCAGGCAGCATCGCTTCCCCAATGCTATGAGAATGGAAACAACAATATCCGACATTTAGTACTGTGACCATTTCGTCGAGATGGCAGGCCACCCTACGCAGCTCCCACCTCGACGACGAACTCTCGCCTACCCAGCAACCCTATCAGGCGGCGAAAAGGCAAGAAATCGACGTCCCAACGTGGGAGGCCTAGGCCCAGCCAACTCACCTGCTGATTTCAATAAAACTTTGTTCCTCCTCCTCTACCTCTATAGCGAAATCATACCAAGTCGTCATGTGTTTTGCGTTCTTCAATACTGACAAGTAGCACAGTTTAAGGAGCGGTAGAAACCCCTGTATATTAGTAAATACTGAAGGCTACAAGTTAAGCATGTCAGCTTTAGTTGCATTGACGTCACAAAGGATAGCGGCTTAGCCTACCGTTGAATCAGCGCTACTTCCCGCAAGATTCTTCAGTAACTTTCAACATTTCAATGCTTGCGTGTTATACATCTACGTTTGATGCATGGAGAGAACAAAATAAACCTGCGTCGACAGCATCTTTGTAAAAATAATAGCGGGTATTCTTGTTGTGTCTAATATTCAAGCTATTAAAGTGGCGTAATTTCGTAGTTTATATGCACTCTTAAAATTCAGATCTGTTATCGAAAGTCTTATGTTAACAATTCGTGGCGCTTCAATACATAACACGTCGCATTTATTTCGCCAATATCGAATGCCATTACACAGTAGTTGGTTTTCAGCCACAGTACCTTATTAAGTTACGTATTTATTGTACTTCAGGGACTCCACAACGAGGCATGCATTGTGCGCTCAGCATTGACAATAGTGGCCTTAATTGAACGTCCAGATTACATTTTATGGCAGACTTGCTTGGCATTTGCGGGCATGTGAAAATTACGTTAGAAAATTAGTTTTATGGAGATATCGAAAGTAAGCATCGCTTGGATGGCTTTTGCATGGCGCACAGGCACAGGTCGAAGGACGTCTTTGTATTGAACAAAGAATACTAGCTGACGAAAAAGAGAGGTGCATTGTATAGCGCTTAGAGGGGCTGCCGCTGAAATCCTTAGCTGCATTTTAGTTGCGGTAAGAATAGTGTAATACGATCAACTTGAAATAGTGCACCTGAAGCCAATGACAAAGTCGTATTTCATCATGTGGAATTAAAATGCAGTATGAATACTTGTAAATGTTTGGTGTGTAAAAAAACTACTTTTGTCGTTGTGCCCTTGCTGCCATACTTTACTAACTCGACTTACCACAGGCTTAGACACGCACTCTATCAGAAATAGTGCGTAATCAAAAGTACGGCGGAAAACTTCTCACGATGGCTCTCGGCAGTAATGCCATTAGTGTGCAAACAATGTAGTGACACAGCGTAATGTAGGAAATGCGTTTAAAATCAGTAGTGGTCACTTTGAGACTTCCATTGCTTCGGCTGCACACAACGCACACTGTTTCCAGCACCGGCCCACTGTGCTACGGCGCTTGCTTGCGGAGTCACATTATAGCATGACGATGACGCAGTGGCGATATTGGAATTACGAAGAAAAAAATCGCGTCCATTGGAAGATTTGTCTTGAATGTTTTAGCAAGCAAGGCAGAGCCATAGCGTAGGAATTCGATAAGAAGTGCTCGGTATAACTGTAGCATGGAGCCCACTGACGAACCCCATGTTTCGCCGGCGATGAACTTGAAGGCGTGAAGAATCCATGTGAGATTATGGAGCAAATTATTATGACCAGCCGTCTCTTTAGACAATTGCTTCAAAGAATCTATCACGGCTATCTGCACAATTCGTCACGAAGTGCCTGCTGTTTGGTACAGCGGGAGTCTCCTTCAAGCGTAGAACATTAATATCTTCCCACCGCCACGGCGAATGCGCATTCTCTTTACAGCTTGGGCAAAATCCTTTTAAAATGAATAGCATCTTTTTACTACTTAAGGTATATTCAGCCTATCCGTCCATCCGTCCATCCGTCCATCCATCCATCCATCCATCCATCCATCCATCCATCCATCCATCCATCCATCCGTCCGTCCGTCCGTCCGTCCGTCCGTCCGTCCGTCCGTCCGTCCGTCCGTCCATCCATCCGTCCATCCGTCTATCCATCCGTCCATCCATCCAGCCATCCAGCCATCCAGCCATCCCTCCGTCCATCTAGCTTCCTACGCCGACCCAGTTTCTCACGTCGTCTACCAGGTTGACGCGAATAGTGTGCTAATGATGCCATTGAGGTCATTTTGTCGTTGTCACTAAAGTTTCATATTGTGTACATGCAGTCGTCGTCATGTCTTATGTGCCGATCTAGTGGGCCAAGTTGTCTAATCCCTTGGGCCACGAAGTATGCGCTTGTTGCCGTGATGATGTCGTGGTCATTGCTTTGCCGTCATTCCACGTGTGCATTATGAATCTCGTTATACAGTCCTCATCCTTTCTTTGTCGAACCATCTCCATGAGGACGTCGTGATTTCTTTAACAACGTCATTAAACTTTCGTCTTTTGTGTCTCGGCGTGCAGTGGTCGACACGCCTTCTAAGCCTACCCTGGGATTCAAGTTTTCTTATATTTCATGCCAATAGGCATGTGCTCATGACTACCGTACTGTCGCAGCGCCTGCGTTGTCGTCATGCCTTCTGGCTCTTGTCATTAGTCGTGGCCAAGGCTTTTACACCGACTCAGTTACCCACGTTCTGTACGCTCTAAGAACAGTTTACATCCTTTAGCGTGCCCCTTCTGCCACACAACAATAATCGTCATCTGCCTTGGTGCGTTTGCTTTCTTGAAAACGCTGCGCCGGCTACTTTCCTGTCGGGAATGCTATCATGCTGATAACGCGCATGCCGTTCGTTACTGGAAAGTACAGGGCTCGCAGCGTTAACGAAAGGAAACGCATCAAGACAGATGACGATTATTGTTGTGTGGGAGAAGGGGCATGCCGAAGGGTGTAAACTGTTCTTTGAGTGTAATAGCTTGGGCTACATTAAATGTGATCGCGATGCCCTCATGATCGTTGCGTTGTCGTCATTTCAGTTTTTTCATAGGGCCATCGTAACGCTGTCGTCTCCAATCCAGCGTCGTCATGCATTCGTCATACCTTCGCCGTGGTCATTTCACCATCGTCTCTGCTTCGCCATTCGACGTTTTTAATGCCATGATTGTCATGTCGTAGTCACCTACAGTCAGTCGCCCTCAAGAATTGAGTAGTCGTCACGCCATCGTCGTCATCCGATTGTGATCATACTATTGTTTTTTCACTAGCGCCATTGCTTTGCTGTCGTACAATCGCCATCATATATTCGTTGTCACACCATCGTCGCAAAGGCGTCGTGGTGGTTGTACCGGTGCCATTCGAACTTGGTCATTCCATCATCGTTATTTCGATGTCATCATGCTGTCTTTATGGTATCGCTTTACTTGAGAAACGTAATTCTCTTGTCGTCAAGCCATCGTCGTGATAACACATTTTCCTTTCTGTCGATCTCTTTCTTTCCTCATTCTAACATTGTTGTCACCCTTCCATCGTAAGTATGACGCCCTTGTCAAGCCATCATCGTTTTTATGACATCGTGACACAGATGTTGCCACGCATCTGTTGTCATACGGTAGTCACCGTAACGTCGCGATGGTGCCATTGTCATTATTCCTGTTTGGTCAACGCCGTTGCCTACTACGTTGCTTTCGTAGTGCCTTCAGCATTGTTTCACAATCTGATTAGCGTCGAGCTGCCGTTGTCACATCGCCTCTGTAGCGATTGAAGCGATTTTTCTTCTTCGTCACTGCAACGTCGCCACTACACCTTCGTCACGTGTAAATGTGACTCCGCAAGGGAGCACCGTACCAAAGTGGACTGGTGCTGGAAACAATGTACGTCAGGTGCAGCCGAAGAAGGGGAAGTCTCATAATGACCACTACTGGTTTTAAACGTGTTTTCTGCAATACGCTATGTCGCTACATTGCTTGCAAGCTAATCGTGTTATTGTCAACAGTGATCGTGGAATCGGTTCTGCTGTAATATTTGTTAAGCACTAAACCTGATAGAATGTACGTCTAAGCCTGCTGGTAAATTGGGTTAGTAATGTATGGTAGCAAAAGCAGAGGAAAAGTCGGCAGGAGAAACGCTTTTTGTGCACCAAGCATTTACAAGTATTGATAATACCTGGACTTTTATTCAGCTTGATGATGTACGACAGCAAAAATTGCACCAGGCGTATTATTTTGAATGGATTATAATACACTGTTTTTGCCGAAACTAAAACGAAACGCTCTAAATGCGAGCCCCTCTAAGCGCTACATTAACACCTCTCTTATTCACAAGCTAGCGTTCTTTCTACCATGCCAAGACGTCATTTAAGCTTTGCTTGTGTGTCATGTAAAAGCCATCGAAGCAAACCCTACCTTCGACATCTCCTTAAAAGCACTTTTCTTATGTGCTTTTCACTTTTATTCTGGCATAGCTAAGGAATGTATTACAGGCTACATTCTTTCGACAAGTGACCAACCACAAGCAAGTCTGCCATAAATATAATCTGGGCGTTTAAAGTAGCCATTATTCACAATGACCACCGAACAATGAATGCTTCTTTGTGAAAATTCCTGAGGTACAATAAATAGGTAAATGGATAACGTGCTGTAACTGCAAATCAATTACTGTCCAAAGGCATTCTATTTTAGTCAAATATGACGCCTTATGTATTGAAGGAGCAAGCATGGTTAACGTATGAGTTTCGATAACAGAGTTCAATTCGAAAGGCGCATATAAACTCCTAAATCATGCTATTTTAGTAGTGTAAGATATTAGAACATCAGCTTATACAAAAAATAATTATCGCGATTATTGTTACAGAGATACGGCTGACGCAGGCCTCTTCTGCTCTGTCCACGCGAGAAACCCAGATGTATAACAGACAAGCGCTGAAACGCTTGAAGTTATTGCAGAATTTTGCTTAAAGTAGCTCTTATTCAGTGGTAGGCTAAACCGCTATGCTGCGTGATGTCAATGCAACTAAAGCCGGCATGCTTAACTCATAGGCTTCAGTATTTACTAATATACAAGGGTTTCCACCGCTTCTTCTAATTTGCTACCACTCAGTATTGAACCATGGAAAACACATGACGGCTTGATATGATTTCTCTGTAAAGATAACGAATGTTTGTGCAGTGCTCGCTATGAATTCTTGACGTATCCACGCCGTCAAATTCAATGAACATTTCCCTTGACGGGGCATTCAAGGCTGTTGCCCTTCTATTTTTGCTGGCGGACAGACGCGCAGCAGCAGTTGTTCAGCTCAGCTTTTGCCATTTGGTGCTCGGTTATAGCCGCGACTTTATTAAAATCTCTACTGCACAGTTCTTTTACTGCATATGAAGTGGTGAACAAAAAAGAAGCAGTTTGTAGCACTGCCAATAACACAAAAAAAATGTTTTTTATTCGTATAAACGGTCTTTGTAATACGCGTGGAAGACACCATAACGAAGCAATTTTTTTTACTGTTCTTACCACAAAGCCGTATATGGTGAAGTAAGTGAAAGTATGAAATAAACAACGAATTATTTCAATCAGTGTAGTCAACTTTTTCACCGGAAATTTGGTACGATTGTTTGCAATACAAGACTTGAAGCTCGCCATCGCTGAAATCCATACCCGCTTACAGATATGCCAGAAACTCACGCTCATAATTTCTTCTGCGTAATGGATTCCGATTACTTTTGCCCCGGAAACAAAACCTCAACTCACTAATTGAGCAACTGTCACACGTAAAACAGAGGCTCATGAGCGATATGACAGTTTACTTCTCACTGTTGACCTTTTATCTCTTCCCCAAACGCAGAGCAGCAAACCGGAGCTTAATTTGTGTAATTTTGCTGCCTTTTCTTACTGCCGTCTCAATTCCTTTACGCCTCAGCGTGCAGTTTGTTAACACCATGCTTGTTAATTTAGATAGTACGCCAATGTTTGCAAGTCTATACAGCCTATAAGACGTATCCTTACTTCCTTTAGCTGTCTACGTACATGCTGTTGCAATCAGTGGTTATTCTTTCGGGTAAAACTGCGACATTTTTTATATGATTTCTTGACAAGAGGCGAGGAGGGTGCAGAAGGGGAGAAGGTTTCTGCGGCGCCAAGCTAGCGCAATAAAAGTACATAAGTAGAAGGGGAAAGTGGTGCCGGCTTCTAGGTTTGGTACGCTTCCCCTTGCTTAGCTTCCGATGGCTCATCCAAAATCACAGCGGCTGCAAACGTGAACCAGAATTTACTTTAAAACAGGTTCTCGGCGAATAAGAGTAGGGCACGCGATGTCGCATACTTGGCGAAAGGGCTCGACAGCGTTGAACTATATACAACGCGAGAAATTGTATTATACCCAAATAAAGGTATTCTCTCAGAACAAACAATCGGCAAGCAGCCCCCCTTATTCCTTTGGGATCAGGAGAGTCTCCGGCTATTACAAAAGAAACTGGTTTTGTTTGGTCTTCAGTTCATGCACGTAATATTTCCATGGTGAGATTTCGTGGTTTTGTGACGTCATGGAAGAGACAGGTCAGATGGCCATAGCCAGAAAATTGTTTCACCGATTCCGGAGGGCTAGTGCTAGAGAAGAATGATAGAAACATGGTAAAATAATTTTACATTATAGCGCCCGTAGAAAGCATTTTTTTTCTTTCTCAGGCTAAGCTATCTTTACAATGGCAAATTTAAAATGGAAACTCCGCCTCCCCTCCCTAGGAAAAAAGAAAGAGAAAAACTAAGTTACTGCTATAAAATACAGCACTTGTCCTATCGGTACACATTGTTACGGGGACGTGGTGGTACTGCTGTCCCTGGCGATCCCTCGGAAGAAAGGATGCTTCACCGGCACACATACAGTTGTCACAGGTGCGATAACGCCTCATCGTTCACTCTAGACAACTGAATCAGGGTCACCTGAGTCTTACGGATAAGCAGTCAGGTTCCAGATCTTCGTCTTTTCGAACGTCCAGAAGTGACAGCTCACTCCTAGATAACAACGTCGCCCTCCGACTACCGCGATGGCGGGTGCCCTGATTCTGACAGATTGAGTATCACAAAGAGGCCACTGATTGAGACAAGAGTGCCTGCAGCCGTGGAATCGCGGACACAAGAGAGCCAGCAATGGTGGGACGTTGGATGTAAGAGAGCCGGCAATGGCTGAACGTTAGAGGCAGGATGTGATTATTGGTTCGGCGTTTGCGATTGGCGAGTGAATTCCCTCGTCAAGTGAAAGAGGGAAATAAACGGCACAAAAAACCAATCTGGAGTGGTGTGAAAAGTACTCGGACCTGCATGTAGTGTGCTCCGAGGGCTGGATCCGTGTTTGTAAAACTCGATCATGTACTTTTGTTCATAAATCTTCTTGCTCATCTCTTAAATCTGGCTCGGGACCTTTCCTTCTCTCAGCACCTCGCACAGCACTATCCATGGATTCCTCGTGGCCGCGCGGACCCGCGACATTCAAAACAGCGGCTGGCCATTTATGGGGTCGGTCGGCGTTAATTACATCGGTGTGGTGAGTGCTACTTGTTTGCTTCCCTTTTGCCAGACTTATTAGCCCAGGTAGTCCTTAATGGTGTTCGATGTTGTCAGTGATTCTGCCTCATAGACCAAGATTATAGTGTCTTGTAATCTGAATAACTAGTGAGAAAGAAAAACAGGGTGCCCTGCGAGCATAGATATGTTTAAAACCCAGTAACTCGAACGTTGTCAGCAGCTTGGCATTTCAGTTGATCCTGGGAAAGGGAAATCGCAAGAGCCTTTACAGAGTAAGGAGAGAAATTGGGAGGAGGCCGGTGAGACCAACAAAAATATTTTGGTGTGAAATTCTGATAGTAGCGATAAGGACAGGCTAAAAAGTGCGTGATGTTTGCTCATGTCGCGAGAACTCTCTCTATTACAAGTAACCAGATGCTAGGAGAGTATGTTTGTTTTCTTGCGGGCACTGTTCTGGAAATTCACATTCTTTAAGTAGCGAACTTCAATTTTAAGGAAGGGTGAATTCTGAAGTCAAACAAATTCGCTATGGAGAAACTCGAAGTGCAGGACCTCCTTCTAATTTCCGAGGAGTAGGGCATTTCCACCTTCTCGGCAAAAAAAAACGCAAAAAAGCAGTTCTCGATGTCATGAGGACAGAAGATGTGATGGTCGAGGAAGCTGACGATGCTTGGGGAAGCATTGTTTAAAGAAATAAAAAAAGAGGAGTGCGAGAGGCGCGAGCATGAATCAGCAGAGAGGCGAGAGAGGCGCGAGCCTGAGGAAGTAGACAGCCGAGCCGGAAGCAAAAATGCACAAGTCACGCGAGCAGGGCGCAGCGCAACGGCACGCTCTTAAATGGAAGAGCTTGAGCGGAAAAGTCATAAACCTAGATGGCAGGCAGCGTGACGCCAGCTTCACACTTGCAGGACAGACGAGGATATAGTTACTTTCCTCGCTGGTTTTGAATGAGTGTGTGAGAAAGAGGGAGTACGCCGGGAGTTGTGGACCGAGATTATACCAACGCTAATCTCGTTTAGTAATCGCCAAGTGTTTCATGAACTACCTGACGAGGAGAAAGCGCGAAACTACGATGGGGCTAGGAAGGCTTCATTCACACATTAGTCTTGTATTTCGCGCCGACTTCGAAGGCCAAAAAGAGAGACCGGCAGAACTCGCAGACGAATACTGCACGCGCCGAAGTTTCCGCAGTACGCCGCGACGATCACATAGAGGCGACAAAACTGCATATGGTTCCGGGAAGCGAAAGGGTAACAAGTTTTTCCATAGCGATTTTAACCCGCAGACTTCAGATGTAGCTGCACGAATCAGTAGAATGCGGGTGACTCACCTAGAGTAGCACTCTCACTGACAGTGTACGCACGTTGGAGGCGCGGAAGAAAGTTGTTCGTTACAACTGCCGAGTAAAAGGCCACATGGCCTGGAGCTGTGAGAAACAGGTGGTATTTGCCACAATTCAAGACTTCGATAAGAACATTCACCCGTTAAAGCCGTATATGCGACAGCTTTCAGTGAATGGCTTGGTGTGTAAGGAGACGGCAATTTCGGCCTGTCTGTCACAGAAAGTAAGCTATTGCTCTTTGAATAAGTCGGAGCAAACGCTGACGGAACAAGCAGAAGCCTTCCGCAATATGGGAGCTTTAAGGACAAAAACACGGGATTAGACTTCGAGACTGATAAGCGTATTCGCTATTGAGCAGCGGTAAGAGTACTATGGAATGAATCCCGAGGCAGCTGCGCACAGTGACGAGTCGAACGTGTTACTATAGCCGGAAGCGAGGGCAAGCAGGAAGAGATGGGCAGATTTGTTGCACAAGAAACGGGGGAACCGTTAGGACTAGTGTGTACGGAGGCGGCAAGTTCGGCCAGCCTACTGGAAAAATCACTCTGTTGATTTTCTAATAGGTCACAGCAAATTCCTCAAACACGAGAGGGTAAAGAAAGTTCAAGTGAACGCGTGAATGACGGCGAACAGAGAATAAGTAGGAACAAAAAAATACAAACGCGGATGCGGTAGAGGCGTCTAGAATCAAACGTGCGAAGCGCCAAGGCGACATAGGCAAATGCGCGAAGGTCAGGATCCGGCTGGAGGCTGTGAAAAAGCGAAGGAGGGTGAATCTCAAGCTTAGGCGTTTGCGGAGATCAGGGATCGGCGTGACGCACGTCGCAAGGAGAGTTTCGCGAAGATTCAGGCATAGTACCCGTTGCCTAACCGCATTGAGGACACCTGATTGTGCGGAGAGGGACAAAGGGAAGCGTTGTATAGGCTGCTACAAGAACCAGTTACTCGCGGAGGCAAAGAAAGGCAACTGCCTACAACATAAAGGGAAATTGCGCGCGGGCTCTTTGAATGCACCCTTCTCCCACTAATTGGAGGCTGCTGTTTTGAACTCACAGCTACGAGATGCTTGAGGCAAATTAGCCGCGTTTGCCTTCTACGATACCGGGCCTTGCGGACACTCTGGAATGCGCGACCCTCTCGGGCTTGCCAGAAAGGACGACATTTGAGCCCGAAAAGGAAATATGGAAGACGGGTTACAAAGTGGTTTTGTTCTTTTCAATTAATTTCGTAGGAGATTAGTTGCGCGTAGAACATTTGACAAGCCTAAGAAATACCTCAAAATTTTGTTAGGGTATTAGCATCTTCGGCTGAGGTTAGATCCCCAACTCGAAGTGGAAAGTTTATGTGACGACACGTTTAGAATCGTAAGGCAAACAGGGACAGTGTCATATACAGTTTGGAAGGACTAGTAGAAAGGGGGTAAACCGAGGGGCTCGCTTTTTATCAATTAATTATTTTTTATGAAGTAGCCAACAATGACACCATGGACAACATAGGGAAAATAACTCGTACCTACTAATTGAACTAAAGAAATGATAAATTAATGGCAATGAAACGGATGAATGGCAATGAAAGCGCTCTGTGAAGCCTTTCATCTTTTAGTGTAACATTCTTTTTTTACGGCTCGGACGGATGAAGCTCAATATTGATTAGAATCTGTCGCGTACGACGTTCCCTAGTCAACCGTGAGGACTTCCCAACAAGAGAGTAGGCAACATGATGTGGAAACGTGGCCACCTAAATTTCAGTGCAGGTTAGCAATAATTTTATCTCTGAGAAGCCGGCTGAATAGTCAGCATTTATCGCTATCCACGCGCTGATGAAATTCAACATAGGAAACTGATCGAGAAGGTCCGTCGGAGTTTCATGAAAAGCTATCGATGGTAGCACAATTCGATACGGAAGTCCCACTGGCCTCGCATAAGGGGTTTCTTGCATTGAGAGCTTATATTCTGACTTGCCGTTGTCTGACGTAGTTTACGTGGTCAATAATATATTTCCAAAATTTTTCGCGAAGGACAAATTACTCCACAATGTCCTGTCGTTGTCTCGCCGCTAGATGCCTCTAACATTTTTTTTAATGCATATGCACTTGCGTGACAATAGTGTACAGCGTCGTGCAGTTTTAGAGGAAACGCCTCATAGTTATTGAAGCCAGTATAACTTCAACATGTCTTCTGCTTCACCGCGGGAATAAGCAGACACGACGCCGAGTGCTGACGCCGATAAATGAAAGAATAGTTTTCTTTGTTTTGAGGCAAGCACCAGCTGTTATCACCGCTTGAATACTAATGAGGTTTTTGCCCTATATGTAACCGGTCTTGTGCGTTGATGTGGTCGGCAGAAGTCGCCAGTACGCCATTCCGAAGAAAACTGACAAAAATACAAAAAGAAAGAGCCACAGTCGTGCGGTCTCATTCGCTTTTCCGTTCCAGACATTCAGTCACATCTGCCAGGTCCGGGTCGGAGCATTGATCCTGAGCGAAGTTGCTGGCACTCATCAATCTGTAAAGGAACTGACAAAAGTGAGGATACCCCCACTATAGCCATGACAGTATTGTGCACGGGCGATAGCAACCGATGCATAATTTTTGTAATAGCGGGCCTTTCCCCTTGATTTGATTGCACTGCAGAAACGCGTTAGGCTGATGGTTGTGAAGGGGTTTGTGCGAATTGCGGCATGTCATTGTTTAATTTTTTCACGTTTCTACATTAATATTCTTGTTTGATTTTCGCAATAACTTTTTTGACGGATGCTTCACCATCACGCCGGACACAGAAGGCTCCTGCCAAAACGATTGAAGCGACCCGTTGCATAGCCCAAGCGAAGGGGGATGGGGGCCTTAGGTGGATGGTGCTTTAGCCGCCGCAGACCATTGACCAGTCGTTACGCTGTTATTGTGCGGCCAAGTAAGACGGGCCCTACTATTGACAAGCAAAACTCTGTGAAAATACCATATTACATAGTAAAACTGCCCCCCATCACTTTAGCAACTGAAGAGAGGGCCCACAATAATAACGTATAGACTATTATGAAGGGCGCCTTAGCCGTAGTAAATGTCATCCTAAAGAAGCATCCTCCTTGTCGTCGCCGCATGGCTGGGCCACGTTAAGGAGGCATGTGGAATGCCAATCTACGTCGCAATGCTTTCGGTCTGGTTTGTTGACGAATGTGACTTCGAACTTCTGTAGCCGCAAGCTGCAACGAGCAAGGCGACCTGGCGTGTCTGAGGCTGTCAATCCCGAGTTTTGATAATGAAGTGAGTGCGCTTCCGTTCAGCATGATAGCGAACTGGCACCGTTTTATTTTTGCCACCCTTGTGAGCGCAATAGTTCCTGGGTGTCCTAACCTCTCATTTTTAACTACTTGGCACACGAAACAACACTTACGAGCTTCTCGGCACCCTCACCACTGCTAGACGGAGCTGCGCGCAAAACGGTCTCGTCCTAGCTAAGCATCGCGAATAGCTCTCGCTTGAACTCTGCTCCGTGTGTTTGATCGTTGCTTCTTGTAAGCTCGACTTATTAGGCATTTCATTGGCAGAGCAGGAGCGAATGCAAAGAGCATAAACGTGCATAGTAGTAGAGCAGTGAGTGCCACTACTTGCTCCCTTATTGAACCGTTCCATGCGCTCCGAGAGCAGGCGCGATAGCGAACGTTGTACAACGTGAACAAATTATTTGCCTTTCAGCGACGATTATCCCGCGAACTTCCCTTTTCGGCCACCATTCTTGCCATAGACTGTACGAAAACAATGAAAACTCAACCAAAATAAGAGTGAATGACGTGCTTGTGCATGCCACATCCTTCACCCTACACTATTCGCGCAGTAGGAAGTCGAACTGCTCTCGACTGCACTCAATGTTACCCAATTGCTCCTGGTCTGCCATTAAATCACAGCGCTTTTGCTCATTGGAATACAGCTACTCATGGGAGAGCACCTTGGGGATGCTTTGAATGCTCCTGTTTGCCCAATGCGATGCGCCATTAGATGACTTGCTAGGTGCATCTCCTGCAGCTTCCGCGCCAGCGTTTACACGCTGTTGTTATTTATGAAATCATCTAAGAGCTTGACTAAGATAATATGTGGTTTATTATGCACCTTATTTTCGTGCTCGAGGAAGTCTCTGATGAGCCGAATGTGTGTTCACCTGATCATGCTCTAGCCTTCTTACGACTTTCGTACCCAGTGGATCATCAGTGCAGTTGTGAAGTCTGGTTAGTCGAGGTTTACGACCCCCATTTTAGACATTTTGAGGTGTGAGTTAAAGCTCATATTTCGGGCCTGTTGTGTTGAGTGCCTCATATGTATAAGACCCAATGTGCATATTCCCCTAGGTGAGAGAGATGATTTAATTGAAAGAAGGCGGAGAGGTCGGCTTGACCTAAGGCGCTCTGGTCTGCTAATCTGCCCAGGGGGAAGGGGAACGGGGACATAAAGGTGTGATGAGTGATGATGATGACATAGAAAGAGGGGTACGCAGCAGTGAAATCAAGTTCAACACTCTGATGATAAACATCCACAAATATCATGCATGGAGCCACTATGAGGTTCCGTATCAAGTCTGTAGTCACCAATTCAAGGAATTCCCCTAGGAATTTTCGCTGAAGAAACAGCATGATGAAAAAGATTTAACTCTCTTAGACTCGTCCTCTGCTTCACCTAGTGCTCGGTTGATTGTGCCGACGAAGCGCTCCGCGAATGAAGGCACTCTCGCTAAGCACTCCGGAGGACTTGTGGCACGAACGCTGAGGGGTCGCCCTAAATTCTTCCTCATTTCACTAACGTACAGGCGAGGTTTATGCGATGTAGTCCAGTATGTCAATATTTAAATTTCGTGCAGATGTTCGTAAGGGCTGTTTGTTACAGTCTTGCGGTAGGTTTCGCTAGATATACCTGCGTACAGTCTTGCGCAAAGTGGGCATTGCGCTTGTGCTTTTCTTCGTGATCGCCACTAGGACTGAGCACTTGTGTTGACCAAACCTTGTTTGTGTATCGAAAAGAGTGTCTTCTGTGACTCTTCTCTCTTTTGCCATGTTATCTTCTTAATCTTTGGCTTTCAGTATTTATAAAAGAAGCCATGACATTTATATTAACAAGAGAATTCCAAGACTTGTCGTAGGACTTTCATTTGTTGGCAGCCTCAGTTCGAAGAGCAGTTCTCTCTTGCATGAGAGCTATACAGCAGTTCAATAGAAGCAATTACACCAGTGGTAGCAATTACACCAGTGGTAGTTTATTTTACAGCAAAGCGGTTCACCTCTAGCGCCCGTGTGCATCCACGGTAAAGCGTTCCATTCATCGAAAGTTCACGGAGAAAAGAAACACTTGAAAATAATAGTGCACGCGAAGTATCGTTCAATGATGTGAGCATTCGCATGTGTAGTTTTTTTAGAATGTGGAAGTCGGAAGTAGTTTCAGGACTGATATCAAATTTACGGAAGTAAAGCGGGTCGATAAAGTAAGTGTCTTTCGCCTTTATTGTGCTGCTACTGATCGTACGAAGGGCATGGCCCAAGCCACCAGGGAGAAATGGAATTCTGCTACCGTAAATGCTGGTGCGCGTCGTTTCCTAGGCACAGGTGAGCGCGTGCGATTTTAGCCTGTGCTGCCTTTGAAGCTATCGTTATTCTATATCACCGTCGTTAATGCGCTCAGAGAAATTAATTGGACGAGTGGTAGTGATGCTTGTATGGCGGACCGTTAGTTCGGCGAGCCGCACGACTTTTAAGCGAAGCGCCCGTTGCCTCTTTCGCCGTAGTCCCTCCTGCTGGCTGTTGTCGGCCCAGAAAAGAATAGTGCAGTCCATTACCGGAAACGGTGTGAAGCAAGTTATCATGGGCGATCACGGAGTTATACGCAGGCCCTGAAGAAGCGGCACGTCAGAGCCAGGAGTGTCAAACACCGATACAGACGCGAGCTCCAAGACAAACCAAAGGGGACAAAACGTGTATTGAGTGGGCAAGAGACAAACACGGAAGAAGCGCTTAGCGGTGCAGGAACACCTTCGACGTACAGCCAGTTGTGGATTAGGACGCGAGCGCATGCTTTCTTGTAAAGAGAAATTTTAGCAGCGCTCAACATGCAGAAAAAAAAATCATTTGGCCGATTCGCTCAGAAACGCTATAAGGCGAGCGGTTTAAATACGCACCGAAAACGGCAAAGAGCGTGAGCGTTCTATGGCTTTGAGAGAAGAAACTGAGCATTATCGATACGCAGTGCCATCAAAATATCATAGCGTGGACATGTCGTTTACGCCATGCATACAAATAATTGGCGAGGTAATCCACTGTGTGCGATAGACACAGGTTTTAATAATGATGCTCAGCGTTGCTGCTTTACGTTGATTGAGGCGTTTTCAGCAAAAGCGCATCTTTATCGTGCGTTGTATGCGTGCACATGGCCGGTAAACATAACGTTCATCAGAAACAGTGAAGAACGCTTAACCCTGAATAATTCAAACACGGCATAAAATCAATGTTTCTTTCCGCGCCACCTCGCGCTCAGATTTTGGATGGCAGTGCATGCAGTTAAACGGTTATTCTGCAGAGGGAAAATGTCTCCGCTATATTGCGAGTCACCTTGCTTGATTCTGGTATCGTAGCAGATCTAAAAACGTCTTTAGAGCATTCTCTGAAGGCTTCCAAGTAGTCATAGCGAGTGCAGCAGATGTTAAACCGAAAGCTGACAGCATTTGCGACTACCAAAAAATTGTCATTATACGTTCTGTTTGCAATTCAACGCGCACGCAGCCTTGACGTCCATCAAATGCGTCACGCGACTGATGACAGTAGAGGAATGGGGAAACCTCAAGAACGACTAGCTTCAATCGGTTGCTAAAAATGTTTTCATGATTGAGGGCGCTACCAAGTTGCCTTTGATCGACAACCTTTTTTCTTCGAAAATATCCGGTGAGTATTGAAGTGGCCCGACAAATTCCGCAGAGTTGCTTCACTGGGAAAAATGTTTTTTACAGTGACTCTGCTTATCTGCGTTTTACGATGGTTTGCGAATATTTATTCACTTTTCATCGTTCCCGGTTTTGTCTCTATTCAGTGCTCGGGCTTTTAACGCGAAAGCGCTAAGGGCCCCGTGTCGTAGAAAATCCGGTGTCGGCGCCGGCGTGGGTGGAGTTGTCCGTGAGGAACATTTTCCGAATATATTCAGTTCTACGTATATACCTGGCCTTGCTATATCACGTGCAGTATATGCAGGTTGCATTCGCACACCATTCAAACGCTAAAGTTGCTCATTCTCGGCAAAGTTATGCCTATAGAAATTTTGAGAATGACAGCCCACAAACGATTCTTATGATTGAAAACACCCACAGTGCATGCCTTTCATGTTAAATGTTCTCAGACTTGAATGTGCGAAGGAATGAAAGGGACATTAAAAAGAAGAAGAAAAAAACAAACATCATTAAAAGGAATGGTGAGACAGTTTTGGTTGTGGTGGCCTCAGGTGGCGGCTCAAAGTCCTCGCACTCGGGCTGCATCTTCGGCTAGCCGGACGGCCCACAGCTGAAAATGATTTAATTTTTTTGTGTGTGGCTTTCGGGGAGGGGGGGGGTGGCACGACCTCCGTAATCGACCTACGGGGGAGGCAACGTTTCCACCAGAAAGCTCGCTATCGGGTAGAGCGTTCCGCGCCCGCGTTTCCCGGTAAACAATAGAAGCAGTCGGCGATCTTTGAACAACCTCGCATTCCACTATTACAGTAGCAGCTTCAGTCTTTTCAAGGTTGTTGAGGTGAAACAAAAGCAGCCTGAGAAGCTTTGCGCTTGTTCCATGGGTCGGTGTGCAGATTAACATACCTTTATTTATCGCACGGTCATTCCTAAACGTGTCTAATTGGATTTGCTTCGAATACACAATGGATGCGACGACGCCACCGTTGAATTATTGTTCCACATCGACCTCTCTTCTTTCTTTAAATAAATTATCTTCCTCGCTTAATATTAACTGAAGGATAATCTGTCTTGAGTCAGGTCCATAATAACCCCCTGACAGCCTGTATGGCTGAACATAGAAGCGATCATTAGGAAGTTTGCATTCTTTGACTTTCTTATCAAGTGAAGGACTGTTCTCGCTAGACATGTCTATGTTTTCGAACGCTTTGATCGCAATAGGCGGTTCTTGTCGTTATAAAATTTCTTGGTTAAGTTCGTGGAAGTTTGCTAAAACAATTGTAGCGTAAGAAAACAAACACAAAGAATAAAGGACCGAATGCGTCAGTGGCACCTCTGTCTGCCTATTCGGACGTGAGATTCAGTGATTCAATTTTTTTTCTTTAGCTTGCTCAGCCTTCACATATGCGCATTCTTGTGTTCGTCCTCTCTGCTCAACTGGGGAACTCCTATGAAGTGGTTCTTCTGGTTCCCTTTGAAGTACAGTTCCTTCATTTATGATCTATTCACCCACTCACCTTCAACAATGAGAACTGTCAATTCGGTCTATGTGATCCCGGTCACATTGAAGATTTCGTAAGTATGAATTTGCGTTAGTTTCTGACGGCAAATGTAAGCCTAGTCCGGCAGCTAGTCCTTTAAGTTACTGGTTATGGCAAAATTTTGAAGCGAAGAAGGGCGCCAGTGAAACATAGCAGGCGTTTGAAGAGTTTATGTTTTTGTTTTTCACTTCAGCAGAAGCACGATTTAAAAAACTCGCTAGGAAAAAAATCAGAAGATAACGTCACGTGACAATATGTAGGCCTAATCATAACATAAAGAATAAATCATGCGGCAGCCGGTCGTTTCAAGTCACTTCACGTGGCTGCGCTTTGTTAGTTGTCTGCTCATCTCCTGAACTACTAGGAACTTGTAATTCTCAACTAATAGCGACGACGCTCGATAACAAGTGTTCACGTTGCAACAGGGACAGCGTTTCCAGCTGTTGAGTCCGACAGATATAGGCTTCATGTATGGCGAACGAAAAGCCAAGAAATACGGCGGGAACTCCGGTGGTCTCCGCTACACACCGCTGCCGCGAGCCGAGAACGGTGCGGCGTAATTCGCCCATATTTCAAAGCGCGTTGTGTCCGTTTCATGAGGAGGCCCAGACGAGGTTCCCTTGAGAAGGCTGGGTGCATAACCTAATGTTCCTAGTAAGTTGTTTCTTTTCTTCCATATTTTGTGAACTCTTCTAACACCTCCGTAAGACTGATTCTGATCTAATCTGACTGAGACTTATTGTTAGATAATTTGCAAAAGAAATTGCCTAATAGGATATAATCTAAAGGCGTAGAATAGTTTGGTTTCATACAAGTGCGAACAGTTACATTAGTGCAAATATATGAGTACTATAGGTCCAACGCACACTGACTATGAAAAAAATTATAACAAGGCTGATTATGAACACAACAGAAATCGAATACAATTTAGCACAATAACCTAAAGAACTCAAGTATTCGTATAATCGCTGTACAATTCATTGAGCACAATCACAACACAGCTAACTGGTGAAATTAGTAAGAAATAGTGTTTCACTATGGCGAAGCTATGATTACCGATATCAGGTACAGAGTAGATAAGTATTTGTGCTGAAAACCGAAAAACGAATCTAAACAAAACGTCAGTTTCTTTCTGCAATACCTTTTTTTTAATATAGGGAGTGCTGGGCTCGATGCCTTTGACAGTAGAGGCAGTCAAGAAATGTGTTCGCAATCGCACAAGTGTGGGCGGCCGGGGATCCGTCACCAACGTTAAGCCCCACTTCAGCGACAAAATATTGGAGAAGGTCGCAGTTGCGTAGGTTAGCCGGTGACCGTCCGGAAGCCGTTCAGAGACGGAATAAACAACGTGATGGAAAAAAACTGTCGGTGCCTTTCCACTCTGTGAAGAAAAATGACCGGCGAAGCTGTGTATGCGGGCCCCTTAATGGCGAACTGCACCTCTGCCGCGGGCTGGCCCGGTATTGCACTGTCTTGGGGATCGGCCCACGTAATGACGTTTTATTCTAATGGTTACGCGTCGATCATCGATCATGGCGCGTACTCGACAGCACAAAGGCAGGTGACGTCTGACGCTGACGCCAGAGGAGACAGCTTAAGTTTTGTGCTGATATATGGACACGATCCTGGAGGAAATAGGCCTTAGCAGCATCGCTGTGAAAAAAAAGGCAGGGTTGGTTTGGGAGCTAATCGCCCCAATTTCCTGAAACTGCTCATCAACGGATAATAACAACGACCGGGGCAGAGCCAACCAGCCAATCGTCATCAAGGTCACTGGTAGTGTCAGCAACCGCCCAGGTGCTGAGCTGTGGGCACCCGTAAACATCATCTCTTACGAGAGGAGCGTTGAAAGTGGCCGTGAGCAGCACACTGGAACGAGATTAGATGGTTACAACTCTCTGTCTCGGTATTTAGCAGCTTATTGATTTCCATCCTTTTAAATGAATTAGCCCCTGTGGGACTCACTTGTTTTCACCATGCGTCGGTTGCGTTCGTTGTCTCCGGGCATACGGATGCACCTCCCGCCTGGGTTACCACGACGTGAACAGAGCATGCTCTATACCGTATGTGGCTAGGCGTTGCCTTTGCGAACTCATATGGTTTCCTCATTGGAATGGCCAACAGCCCCACGTGCGACACATGCAACATCGACGAGACGCTCGCACATATTATCTGGGTCTGCCCGCGATATAGTGCTCAGAGACAATTGATGCGCAGAGTACTGGACCAGTTGGAGAATCGTCCACTATCAGAACTAAAAGCGTTAGGCCAGTGCTCTGTAAGAAGATCCGCGTTGAAGGTCTTACTCGCATTATTCAGGTTCCTGCGGTCTGCGGGGCTTCCCGACAGACTCTAAGAATGCCGCCCCCTAGCGCCCTGTAGTGTACACGCTTTGTTCGTGGTTGTCTCTATTTCTTTCTATCTTCCCCTTCCCCTCTGTTTCTCTATTTATCCCCCTTAACCCTTCCCCTTGCGCAGGGTAGCCAACCGTAACTCCTTCTGGTTAACCTTCCAGCCTTTCTCTCCATTGTCTTATCTATCTCCTAAATGAATGAGAAATGTTCGTTCCGTTCCACGACAGCTAGTAACCTAATCCTGTTGTTGTTTCAATGGTTGCCCTGAAGAGGTACGAAAATGAGAAACACTACTCGTGTCACGAACACGACTGGATAGTAAGACGTTAGCTAAAAACATCTTTTAGGAATATACGGAAGTCCATTCATTGTTTCAGTTCTGTCTAAGGGTTATTCCGGACAGCGTTTTCCTTACTTAAATTTTTCTTTTATCAAAGGTGTTTATCGATTGTTGTATGATGCATCTGCCATCATTTGTGACGACCTTGACAGAGAATATGAAAAAGATTGCAGCCTGGTGTGATCTAGCAGAATCACAGCCCAATTTCCAACAAGCTGCTCTTCTTTTCGTGCAGTCGCACTGAAACTTTCATCGGCCTGCAATTAAATGACGCAATCTTAAACGCTGTACTTTAATGACTGGTTTGTTTGGAACCTTACCTGCATCCAAGTAACGTCGCAAGGCACTTTTTAAACAATTTTACAAATACAGTAATTAATTCAGACACAGTTGACCTTGCGACAGCCTTAGCTTTAAGGTCCCCCCCCCCCCCCCCCCATTTTTCCCTATATGTGGAATTCGGTGTTTATAGGGTTCCCCCAAATCAGAAGGTAAAAGGGGGCGTTATTTCTTAGACACACTTATAAGGCTCCGAGTATTCTGCATAGAAATCTTCCGGTGGGACCGTAATTTGCCCCAAAACTTTAAACTATATTTACACATTGCAGCGTCTGTGCCGGTAGCATTAGGTGGTAGTGATGGCGTTCTATAAGACGGGGCTAGCCTGGCATACATAGCCGGAAATTGTTCCGTCTGTGCCTCCTACGAGTTTAGATCGGGGGCGTGTCACCAGGTTTCGATGAGCCCTGTGTCTCGCAGGGATCGCAGGAAGGCAATCAGCAGTCGTTGCACTCTCATTCAGATTTCCCGTCCGAAGAAAACGACATGTTCGAAGGTGGACTACGTAAGACCACTCTAATGCAAGCTGGCCACCATCGCTTTTTTTTCTGTGTCTAACTGCGGGCATATCCAAACGAAACGTTCAGTATCGCCGATTTCTCCACAGAATGCACAAAGCAGGGAAGCTCAACGTAC
The DNA here is from genome assembly GCF_050947875.1 of Dermacentor variabilis. Lineage (NCBI taxonomy): Eukaryota > Metazoa > Arthropoda > Arachnida > Ixodida > Ixodidae > Dermacentor > Dermacentor variabilis. Next base: position 160,807,494 of record NC_134571.1, read on the forward strand.
AGTGTATGCAAATATAAACGACACCAGTTCAATAATTATTTGCCACACTTCTAATTAGATCAGTACATATAGCAAAATTGTTGTCGCACATTGCGCCTAGCATGACTCCTTCTTCAGCACAAGTAAACTTTGGGTAAGGTATAGTTATTTCGGGTTATTAGGAAGCATAGCTCAGTATGAACCTATGATACCTTTGGGCAATTCTCTAATTGTTGTTCAGAGTTGAGTCCGCCTAATGGATTTGCTGACGGCTGCATTCTGCAGCCAGTATCACTAAGCATTCCCGTGTGACAGGTTCTGAATGACGCTACTGGCGAAGTGCACCCGCTCAAAATGACACCAACTTTGTATGTGTGACAGGGGTTTAAACCGGTTTCAGTACGTGGAGCTTGCGCTTCGCCCGCGGTGCAAGATACACAGGGCAAATGCAGTAATTTTGGTTGTAATGTGTTTATGTGAAAGGTGTCTATGTAAAAATGAAGATAAGTAACGCCATGATTGGAAAATTAAAGAATATGTCATTGGAACAAAATAGTTTGCAGGAATATAAATGGAAATTGGAGTCAAGTTCAAGCCGCAGTTTCTGCAGTAGCGCGAACATTAAATGCAAATATGAGAGCATTGTCATGAATAGCAAGTAAACGTACTCCGCGCGAGCAACTGCAAATAATTAATTTACAAGGATTGTCAGGAAGAATTTAAATAAGTGATACATGGTCTAAACAGATCAAATTGGGCGCCGCAATATCTCTCGAAAACTCTATTGTTTGCTTTCAGCCAATCTTAATCAGTTCACACTGTAATGAACACTGTAATTCAGTTCGGTCAGGTGTACTGACCCACTAGAAGTTGATCTGACACTCGGCTTATCACCCGCAGCTACGATTCAATGCAACCCCTACAAGCAAGTTGGGGCTTGCAAATATTATTGGGGCTTGCAATTATTAAACCTCGAAAATATGCCCAAATAAGGTGCCCATAGGTGCCCATCCCCCTATTCGCTTTGGCCCCCGCCTGATTTTCCGGCTTCTATGATCCTGCAACACCAGCGTGAGGGCCGATATTTTCATATACGCGTCGACCTATATTTGCAAGCCCCAACTTGCTTGTAGGGGTTGCATTGAATCATAGCTGCGTGTGATAAGCCGAGTGTCAGATCAACTTCTAGTGGTTCAGTACACCAGACCGAACTGATTTACAGTGTTGATTACAGTGTGAACTGAACTATCGCCTTTCCGTTTCTCTACCACGGTTGCGCTTTAAAACCACGGCGCTGCAAGTTTGCTTCAGAGACTTTCCTTTCCTTCCCTCTTCTCCGCCCTTAAACTGGCTCTCTTAACTACTACACGCAGAGACAAAGAAACAGCGCGCGCTTTAGATCCTATAGATGAGATGAATATTTACAATTATTATTAGGGTTATAATTATATTCGAGTGCTGATTGCCGTGTTGTAGTTTGTTAACGAAGCTTCCCCTCAAGTCTAAATATTGTAAGGCAGTTTGCCGTGTGCGTATCATGGACACGCACGCTTATATCGCCTTCCGTTTCCCTACCACGGTTGCGCTTTAAAACCACGGCGCTGCAATATTGCTTTCCTCTCCTTCCTTCTTCTCCGCCCTTAAACTGGCTCTCTTAACTACTACACGCGGAGACAAAGCAAAAGCGCGCGCATGCGATCCCATAGATGAGATGAATACATATATATAGAAAAGCATCAGTCATAGCTCTTGAAGTATAGCCTGCTGAGCCGTTTCCTTTTTTTTCTTTGAAAGAAGTCCTATTAGGGTTATTATAATTACACGAAGGTATTTCGCCCTCGCCAGCAGCAGTACTTGAGATAGCTATTCCGGCGGCTAGCTTCCCACGCTATGCGTGCCGCCCTCGCACCTGTTTAAGCTTTTTCTAGACGCTAGAGCTAAACTATGCCTGCGCAACCTTGAGTGATCGGAAAGCGCGTTTTCCACGCTTGGCCGGCGGAGAGGGGAGGCTTGGTTCCGGCCGCGAAGCTCTCCACATCTCAACAAGGTTCCTGGTGGTGGTCTCGTGCTGACGATGCCCTCTCGGTGAGCGCATATTTCCCCCCCCATCTTTTAAGAGATTCAATACATACAAGCATTTGTCTCGCAAACCAGATTTATTTCAAGGGAATTTTCCACGTCTCAATAATTTCTCTCGTCGTATTCGGGCGCTGATTGCCGTGTTATAGTTTGTTAACGAAGCTTCCCCTCAAGTCTAAATATTTTAAGGCAGTTTTCCTAGTCTCTAAAGCCGCTCGAGTTCACGCTGCTCCTCTGGCGGCCATTTTTCCAAGAAATTATGCCTTCCAACCATTCAGAATCCACATCAGTCCCTTTCCACATAAGTACGAGGCTCGGAGCAGGAGCTATGCCGCTTGAACGTAACCGCAGGCTTGACGAACCAACCGACTGAGCTACCTTTCCGGGCAACATTGAAGGATCACGAGTTCAAATAACAGGTTATGTTCCTTTTTTCCCCCTTTTTTTCTTTCTTTTTAATGTCTTTTCCTTCATTTTATCACTGTACGGAAACACTCCTAAAAAAATTATATATCCTCAATTATGTGTGGCCACACATGTGCAGGTCATAAATACCAGGTTCTCTAGCCGAGTGCCATCCATGCGGTATAACCGAGCTCAGATTGGCCCACCTTGACTGGTCAAATAGGGCACCACTGTAGGTTAAATGAGGCGTACAACTCCTGCGGGACCCGCCGTGGTTGCTCAGTGGTTATGGTGTTAGACTGCTGAGCACGAGGTCGCGGGATCGGACCCCGGCCACGGCAGCCGCATTTCGATGGGGGCGAAATGCGAAAACACCCGGGTACTTAGTATTTGGTGCACGTTAAAGAACCCCAGGTGGTCGAAATTTTCGGAGTCCTCCACTACGGCGTGCATAATCAGAAAGTGGTTTTGTCACGCAAAACCCCATAATCCAATTTTTAATTTAACTCCTGAGGGGACGGTAGAGTATCCGTCTCCAGTGCAAGAGGACCGTGATTCAAATCCCAGTGCCGCGCAATTCTCTACCAGAAAATACAAAAAAACGTGTGTTGAGAAAATTGCACAAACAGGCCTGGAGTGCGGCCTGATCCCGGTGACCAGAACCGGTACCGCACTCTCTCACCAGAGCAGGATTGGCCACCCTGGTGCAGTACTTGGGCACAACCTCCTATATGAATACAACAATCAAACCCCGGCCCTCAGTCCCCAGCAGCCGCGAAGCAACTGACCACGGCGGCGGTCAGATCTGTGACGCTGCAGAGGGTGCTAAGAATACCTGGCTCCGGACAGGCCGCCATTGGAATTTGAACCTGGCAACGTTTAACGTTAGAACGCTATCCAGTGAGGCGAGTCTAGCAGTGTTATTGGAGGAATTAGAGTGTAGTAATTGGGATATAATAGGGCTCAGTGAGGTTCGGAGGACAAAAGAAGCATATACAGTGCTAAAAAGCGGGCATGTACTGTGTTACCGGGGCTAAGCAGAGAGACGAGAACTAGGAGTCGGATTCCTGATTAATACGGAAATAGCTGGTAACATACAGGAATTCTATAGCATTAACGAGAGGGTGGCAGGTCTTGTTGTGAAACTTAATAAGACGTACAAATTGAAGGTGGTACAAGTCTATGCCCCTACATGCAGTTATGATGACCAGGAAGTCGAAAGCTTTTATGAAGATGTGGAATCGGCGATGGGTAAAGTCAAAACAAAATACACTATACTGATGGGCGACTTCAATGCCAGGGTAGGCAAGAAGCAGGCTGGAGACCAGTCAGTGGGGGAATATGGCATAGACTCTAGGAATAGCAGAGGAGAATTATTAGTAGAGTTTGCAGAACAGAATAATATGCGGATAATGAACACCTTTTTCCGCAAGCGGGTTAGCCGAAAGTGGACGTGGAGGAGCCCGAATGGTGAGACTAGAAATGAAATCGACTTCATACTCTGCGCGAACCCTGGCATCATACAAGATGTAGACGTGCTCGGTAAGGTACGCTGCATTGACCATAGGATGGTAAGAACTCGAATTAGCCTAGACTTGAGGAGGGAACGGAAGAAACTGGTACACAAGAAGCCAATCAATGAGTTAGCGGTAAGAGGGAAACTAGAGGAATTCCGGATCAAGCTACAGAACAGGTACTCGGCTTTAACTCAGGAAGAGGACCTTAGTGTTGCAGCAATGAACGACAATCTCATGGGCATCATTAAGGAGTGCGCAATAGAAGTCGGTGGTAACGCCGTTATACAGGAAACCAGTAAGCTATCGCAGCAGACGAAAGATCTGATCAAGAAACGCCAGTGTATGACAGCCTCTAACCCTACAGCTAGAATAGAACTGGCAGAACTTTCTAAGTTAATCAACAAGCGTAAGACAGCGGACATCAGCAACTATAATATAGATAGAATTGAACAGGCTCTCAGGAACGGAGGAAGCCTAAAACGGTGAAGAAGAAACTAGGAATAGGCAAGAATCAGATGTGGGAGCTAAGAGACAAAGCCGGCAATATCGTTACTAATATGGATGAGATAGTTCAAGTGGCTGAGGAGTTCTATAGAGATTTATACAGTACCAGTGGCACCCACGACGATAGTGGAAGAGAGAATAGCCTAGAGGAATTCGAAATCCCACAGGTAACGCCAGAAGAAGTAAAGAAAGCCTTAGGAACTATGCAAATGGGGAAGGCAGCTGGGGAGGATCAGGTAACAGCAGATTTGTTGAAGGATGGTGGTCAGATTGTTCTAGAGAAACTGGCCACCCTGTATACGCAATGCCTCATAACCTCGAGCGTACCGGAATCTTGGAAGAACGCTAACATAATCCTAATCCATAGGAAAAGGGACGCCAAAGACTTGAAAAATTATAGACCGATCAACTTACTGTCCGTTGCCTGCAATGTATTTACTAAGGTAATCGCAAATAGAATCAGGAACACCTAAGACTTCAGTCAACCAAAGGACCAGGCAGGATTCCGTAAAGGCTACTCAACAATAGACCATATTCACACTGTCAATCAAGTGATAGAGAAATGTGCAGAATATAACCAACCCTTATATACAGCTTTCCTTGATCACGAGAAAGCGTTTGATTCAGTCGAAACCTCAGCAGTCATGGAGGCATTACGGAATCAGGGTGTAGATGAGCCATATTTAAAAATACTGGAAGATATCTATAGCGGCTCCACAGCCACCGTAGTCCTCCACAAAGAAAGCAACAAAATCCCTATAAAGAAAGGCGTCAGACAGGGAGATACGATATTTCCAATGCTATTCACAGCATGTTTACAGGAGGTATTCAGAGGCCTGGAGTGGGAAGAATTGGGGATAAAAGTTGATGGAGAATACCTTAGCAACTTGCCATTCGCTGATGATATTGCCTTGCTTAGTAACTCAGGAGACCAATTGCAATGCATGCTCACTGACCTGGAGAGGCAAAGCAGAAGGGTGGGTCTGAAAATTAATCTTCAGAAAACTAAAGTATTGTTTAACAGTCTCGGAAGAGAACAGCAGTTTACGATAGGTAGCGAAGCACTGGAAGTGGTAATGGAATACATCTACTTAGGGCAGGTAGTGACCACGGATCCGGATGATGAGACTGAAATAACCAGAAGAATAAGAATGGGCTGGGGTGCGTTAGGCCGGCATTCTCAAATCATGAACAGCAGGTTGCCACTATCCCTCAAAAGGAAAGTGTATAACAGCTGTGTGTTACCAGTACTCACATATGGGGCAGAAACCTGGAGGCTTACGAAAAGGGTTCTGCTGAAATTGAGGACGACGCAACGAGCTATGGAAAGAAGAATGATGGGTGTAACGTTAAGGGACAAGAAAAGAGCAGATTGGGTGAGGCAACAAACGCGGGTAAACGACATCTTAGTTGAAATCAAGAAAAAGAAATGGGCATGGGCAGGACATGTAATGAGGAGGGAAGATAACCGATGGTCATTAATGGTTACGGGCTGGATTTCAAGGGAAGGGAAGCGTAGCAGGGTGCGGCAGAAAGTTAGGTGGGCGGATGAAATTAAGACGTTTGCAGGGACAACATGGCCACAATTAGTACATGACCGGGGTAGTTGGAGAAGTATGGGAGAGGCCTTTGCCCTGCAGTGGGCGTAACTAGGCTGATGATGATGATGATGATGATGATGATGATGATTGCGTAAAACTATCATAATCTGTGGCGCTTTAATGTAAAGCAATTCTAAACATTACCATTCTAATTCTGCAATCAGCTCTCCACGATTGGTCAAAAAATTTTCGGGACACCCCCGTTTCGCCTGTGTATCCCGCAACATCACGAAAACCTCGATAGCGCTCTGTATGACATGACTTGGAACACTTAATATACATGACTAAACCAAACAGAAGAAAGTAATTTATTTCTCATTCAACGTTTTTTCGCCATTAGCCCTCGGATATTGGTCAAAAGTTTTAGGCGACACCCACTTTACAAGCCAGTAACGCCACGTCACAAAACTGCGAAAACTCACCACGTCAAAGTGACTTGTACGTGTTAATGATGCATTAATATGGCGAAAAAAGTTGAATTTTCTTCTGAATAGCCGCAGGCTGCGCCGTTCCGAAAGGAACAAAAGATGGCTGCCGCCGATTGTTCATACATTGGCTACTCGCCCCTGCCGGAGAGCATTGATTTATTTGCATACAATAAAGCTTTTTTTCGTGGTGTTGTAACGTTTTGGAGCACATTCGGCACGTTCACGACCTCATTCTGTCAACTCTTCTTTGGTGAGGGTCCGTTTTAGCGACACCCTTAACCTTCAGCTGCACGCCGCCGCGATTTTCGACCAGCCACCACAAGCTAAGTAAGCGGAAGCGGATTAATCGCAGAGGCCGGCGCCACCCTCTTCATCCGCTTGTCTATTTTCACCGCACTGACTCGGCCCCACCGGAATCCTCTCCAATTGAGCGTGCTTGTCTCCTCTTTGGAGCTAATTACATAAGAAAGAAGCAAAGCCATTTCCACCCATTGAAAGCTGTCAAACCGGCGAAGCTGGTGGTCATTTTCTCGAGTTTGTCATGTTTAGCGCGATTTTTATAGAAGTCTTTTGTGTCGTCGTTTTGATAGGTTCAAGCTTCGGCTACATATTGCGCACACTCTTCAATTGCGTGAGGTTGCGATCAAAGCACAGTCTGTCGCACACCTTGGAGCTGTGGCCACCCTCACGGTGGAGGAATTCTCTCTTGAGCCGTCCGTCGGCACCCTCCATGGGAGGAATCTCTCTGCGTCGACGTTTCTGCTCGGCCTCCTACACTCTAGGTTGGGGTTTAGCATGCCTTTGCTGACGCTAGGCTTTGGTTGTCTTCTCTTGAAAGTTGGGGTTAACTTGCCTCGCGAAGCGATTGGCTTGCGCTTCCTGTTGTCGAACCTCGGCCGTAGATACTTGCCCTTGCTGGCAATTTGCTTGCGCTTCTCGCTCTGGAAGCTCGGGATTTGCACGACGTCGGCGCTGCCGCTATTCTGTGAGCTCTCGCTGCCGCTCGCACCGAGCAGAGTCCATGGGGCGGAAGGCCGCGCGCTAGCAGAACCACGACCTGCTGGAACTCCAGACGTGCATAGATATCCGGCTTCTATGGGAGCCACATGGGCCCACTCTTGTTCAACCATAGGCTGTTGGTGTCGCTTTTATAACCTCTTCCTCTGCTACTCTACGGTTGACTCGTATGTCGTTGTACTTAGTCAGGTGGCTGTTGTTTGTGACGAACTGCTTGCCTAGTAGATGATATTTGCGAACACAGTGACAGTGATGTCACAAGGCTTTGATCGGTCACTTCGGTCCAAAAGTTCACTGCCCGAACCTTAAAAACATCGGTGCGTGTAGTCCTCTGCTCTCTGAAGTGGCGTTAAATAGCCGCTCCTATTGCCTTTTTAGGCAATAGCAAACCGCAGAGATCTTGCACATTATTATAAGTGAAATTGTTTATAGAGCTCATAAAGTACACGTTGTAATGTTTGCTTGTGCGCTCTTATAAACTGAACACTACCGACGTCAGAACAATTACAACTAGTTTTAACTCTTAAAAGTTTTGTGTAAATACGTCGCGGGTTAAGAAAGAGAATTACTCATACAGCTTCACTGCAAATGTATCTTTCGCAACACCGTTATTCTGCCACCGTAACACGCAGAGAAGCTAGTTTTACGGTCTGAAAAAAGTTCCGCGATACGCCTGCAGTGCAGCACGTTTTATTTGCACTGGGATTGCTTTTGCAAGCTTTCTGCTGATCGTGACATCCAACATCATTAAAAACAAGCTAAGCTCACCTTTTCTTGAAAGAGACTTGATCAATTTATTGCACAAATCGGGCGCAAGACTTACTTGTGAATACTTTTACCAGATCATCTGCCTTTCACTACTGCACAAAGAAGCAATCCCTAATGACATCTATGACATTAGGCTATGTGATTATAAACTCAAAAAAGCGAAATTATTCTTTGAATCTTAAAACGACATTTCTAGTCTCTTACGGGGTTTAGGAAATGAATATTTAGGCCGTTTAAAATTGCAGCTGCCACCTATGCTCGTTCCTTAACTTCCTTGCAGCGCTCCTCCTCCTCTAATTTCACTATTCAAACGCAAAGTATTCGCAAATTTTTCATTTTATATTTGTGAAGTTGTTCATTTACCAATAATACAAGCGCGTTGTGCCTCCAAAATGGCTGCACGAGAGATGAACACATCGCAGAAGCAGACGACAGCGATCAGGTTATATCTAGCGCCACTCTGCTCGAACGCTCTGTCCCTAGCGGCAAGAGGGGGCGAGCTAGACCAGTCGTGCTGGAGCAGGGAGATATGTGCCGATTTGGAGTTCTGTAGGTCATGGGCGAAACACCGGCTCCTATACCCCTCTCGTCCCCCTTCTGAATAGTAGACAATTGGGAATCTATAAGCAGCAAAGCTTCCGTAAAGTATTTATTTAAACGCTATAGAGAGAAAGAGAGATAGAAGTCATAAGGCAAAAGCAGTCAACGCTAGAACAATTGTCGTCTACGACGTGTTCTGCAGCCACGCGCTTTTCACGTGCGCGCTTTGTGCCTGTCCCGGAAATCAGCAAGACGTCGAGACTTCACCCACTTGTCCCCATAGCGTGATTTAAGTGGTTAACGTGACGGCGGAGTATGCTGTCTACGGGATGGACCAATACCCAAGTTCTGAATAAAGGAAGCCTTCGTTGCGGCCAGGCCCTGATTCCGTCATTTTTGAAGTCTTCCTTACTGAGGCGTGTTTAGTGAACATTACCTTCACGCTCTCTCACCGTAAGGCAGCCCTGATGGTACATTCAAAATCCCTTTCCTCATGTTTTTTTGTTTTCACTGAACCCAAGCTTCTTGGGAAAGCCTTTATGCACTCTATTTACTGAACGAAGGCTTTTTGGCAATGCTTACTCATACAACATTCATGGGACAAGCAAACTTTTATGTACATAGCCTACAAAATAATATTGCAAATATTGCAGCGCACGTCAACGCACGTGCCACCGCATCTCACGGTTATCACCGCTCATTATGTAGAGCCTCCTTGGCCAAGCGTGCAGCAAAAAAAGAATGAAGACGAAAGAAAGAATGAAAGACATGTTAACCCGTTAGAAGAATAGTGCATGACTGTCCCAGATACCTTGCTGTCGACCTAAACCTTGAGCACGCTCATTAGCAGCCTTACGTGTGTTTCTATCAAAAAGTGTATTCAGGCATAAATGTTTTCCTGTTTTGACAATGCATTTTTATGGAACTTCAAGTTTTTAAAGTACAGACAGATATGAAGGATTAAAATAAAAAAAGGAACGTTAAAGTTTTTTTACTAAGTTACAAGAAGAAAAAGGAAATCGTTCAGCGATTTATGACAGCCGAGAGAGTGGACACGCAGGTGACCTTACACATCCAAGAATTGATGTCTGTCTCAAATGTCTGCTAGTGTTATATCGGGGCTCTGTAGCCACCACCGCTTAAACAAGTTGAGCTCACAATTACGGCTTTAGAACTCCGAAACAAGATGTCTACGACGTCTACCCGGCTCTGCAATTGCTTCCAGTGCAAGAACTTATTGAAAACATGGCCTTCGAGACTAGCTGCTGTTGCCCCGAAAGAGGTGTAGCTACGGCGTACAGCTGAATATCACCTAGTAACCGATAAACATGAGCGCGTCGCGGGGAGGAAACATGATGAAAGCAACATATAATTTTTATCGACGCTTTACGACAGTAATAGCTTCATGAGTAATATTTTCCTGTTTCTGATGCTGCGCTGCCCATATATTCATATTAGAATACACAAGCCTAGTAGGTAAGAACGTGGCGTGGCTTTCGTGTAATATCCTACTTATATTAGAGTCGAAAAGCGGTGTTTTAATGGCTGTAAGCGGGGAGGCACAACACTATTTTGCCAGATATTATTTATTGCTCTAAAACCGAATGGATTTTCCTGTGCACAAACAATCCCATAATCACAAGTGCATATTTATGATATATTTCCTTGGTTTGATCGGATAATTTTTTTTTTCAGGTAGTATTCCGATGGCAAAATTCCAACTTATTTTAAACATCGTGGTTATATGCCAGATTCCCCTATTTGGTAAGTGCGCCTGCCTATAAGATAGCGCATGGTTCTAACATAATTGGGATAAAAATTACAATGAACTGAGAAAAATTAACATGTATGTGGACCGTAAGTGCCTGATGGTTGGCGCAGCGGCCAGTTTGCACGCTGCGCAACCTGTTTGTATGGGAACGAACTTATCCAGTGAAACAACAATCGGTACCTAAATATCCTTCAGGGCAAAAAAGTATACATATTAGAAAGCCTAATTATTTCAATAAATCAAGGTCTTCTGTCCGTTCATTCTCATTGTTGTTTAGGTGTGCTAGTTTATACCATGATCCCCACTTCTTTTGCGTCTAAGTGGACCTATAATACATTTTATTTGTGCAATACACGTTTATATCTCTACTTCTATTGATTCAATTCGGTTACATAAAAATAATAGTTGTCTCATAGAACAGTGTTGTGCCAAGTAGACGACGATATAAGAATGCCAGAAATATATATGGGACCTGCGCCTTTTGCTGGTGGGTCTGCAGTTCTTGTATAATAATAATAAAAATTCCTATCCCTAGAGAATCTCCGCTGATGTCCTATGACGCCGGCGCTTCACCACTACTGTTCCACATTGGTTTCCTCTATCTTAATGAAAAGGAAATACTTCTATTTGTTTTTTGCTTTGCCTTTCTATTTCTCTCCACAGCCTTGCCCCCTTCCCACAGCGTGCGTTGGCGGCGTGGCGATACGGTCATCAAAAGCGCCAAACTACCTTTGACCCACACGCGTGGGATGTTGTTACTTTTAAAATCACGTTAATTCGTCACACGTACTTAAGCGTCGTTGATAAAGCACATTTGCGCGCCCGATTTTCTTATCAGCTATCAGCAAGAAATGATGAGCTTGGCTGCAGCAGAGGTTGCTACTCACGTGGTTTTTAGTTAACGCTCAATAGTGCAGAGTAATAAACTGTTCAGTATTGCGTCACTTGATATTGTCACTAGCAGTGACGATGAAGAAGGCAGCGAAACTGTGATTGATGAAACTAGCCTTCTATTAGACGAACCTTTGCCCTCAAAAATTATGCTACAGCGAAAGAACGATAGCAGCGAACACAGTCCGCGATCGTCGAAATCTGATCTACCGGTCAAGCGCGTCGGACATTATACACGAGCCATTGAACGTCCCAGAGTAGTTGCTCGTGCCCGCGTGTTTTCCAGAAAGTTCTACACCATTCACGTCACGCATACATGCAATCAGATTACACAAGTTTTGGTCACAACATACCGCAGATAGAACCATTGATAACATTACAGAAACTTCTGATGCATGCAGGCACGTCCCGAGCTAGGTGATATAATTTGTTGGCCGATGAAGAGAGATCACACAAAAAAAGATAAACAAGTCCACGTGTCAATGCTCCACTATGAAAAACATCGACCCGATGCTACACACATAACAGGACAGCGAAACACAAAGCGACAGTTATCAAAGAAACAGAGCCCAAAGTAACACAGCCCAATGAAAACAAGAAAGTACAAAGGTCAGCTACGCAAAGTTACAAAGCTCATCCGCACTGGTAGAACGGCCTAAGTCGTGCAACGTGCCCTATTTCAGGTCGTGAGCGGCGCCGCTGTGATAGTGAAATGCCGTCTGGTATGACCTCATATTCGAGTGCGCGAATGCGTCGGATGACCTTGTAGCGTTCGAAGTAACGGCGTAAAAGCTTCTCGTTAAGTCATTGTCGGCGTATTCAGGTCCAAACACAAACACAGTCACCGGGCTGGTACTCGGCGTAGTGTCGCCGAAGGTTGTAGTGCCGGCTATCGGTCCTCTGTTGGTTCTTGAGCAGCATACGGGCGCGCTGCCGGCCTTCTTCGGCGCGCTGAAAATAAGTGGAGACGTCAAGATTCTCTTCGTCGAAGACGTGCAGCAGCATGGAGTCGAGAGTCGTTGTCCCAACAAATCCATCCCGATCTGCTGAAATGGTCGGAAAGGAGGCTCGATCGGCTGCAGAAATCGTACTGCACTTATCGGTGGTGTCTTGTGCCGCTGGCACTCTCGGCATGTCTTGATGTAACGGGCAACGTCAGCGCTCAGGCGCGGCCAGTAATGCCTTTCCTGTAACCTCGATAGCGTCCTGGAAAACCCTAGATGTCCAGCGGTCGGATCGTCATTTAGGGCATATAGTACTTTCGGACGCAGCGCTGAGAGAACAATAAGACGGTAGTTGGCACGGACTGGTGAGAAGTTCGTTACAAATAGATGGTTTTGAAGCGAGAACGAAGACAAATATCGCCCAAGTGCCGTAGGCACAGTGTCATTGTTCCCTTCCAAATGCTCGACGAAGCTTTTCATCCCCGGGTCTGCTCGTTGCTGTTCAGCGAAGTGTTTTCCGCCTAAGAGGCCAAGGAAGGCGTCGTCCTCCTGATATTGCAGCGGCGGGTCAATGGGAGCACGTGATAGGCCATCAGCATCAGAGTGTTTTCGTCCGGACTTGGAGATTACTGTGATGTCATATTGTTGCAGTATGAGGCTCCACCACGCGAGGCGTCCTGAAGGGTCCTTTAAATTTGCAAGCGAACACAATGCGTGACGGTCGCTGACGACGTTGAACGGCCTCCTATATAGGTAAGGGCGGAATTTTGCTGTAGTCCAAATGATGGCGAGGCATTCCTTTTCGGTCGTTGAGTAACTGCCTTCCGCATTTGACCACAACCGGCTAGCGTAAGCTATCACCTGTTCAAGTTCGTCTTTCCTCTGGACTATAAAAGCACCGAGTCCTAGCCTACTGTCGTCAGTGTGGATTTCTGTTTCGGCCTCCTCGTCGAAGTGCGGAAGTACTGGTGGCGACTTTGTGCTTCATTTATGTTCTTGAAATATGTCGGCCTGCAGCGCCTCCCACTTGAACTAGACGTCACATTTAGTTAGATATGTCAGCAGCTGAAGGATTGCGTGAAAAGTCATTGACAAAGTGCCTGTAGTAGGCACACATGCCAAGGATTCTACGCACTGCCTTCTTGTCGATGGGCTTCTGAAACTTTGCGATGGTAGCCTTCTTCTGCTTGTCGCGCTGGACTCCAGATTTGCTGATCACGTGGCCCAGGAACAGAAGCTCATCGTGAGCGAAGCGGCACTTTTCAGGCTTCAGGGTGACCCCTGATGACTTGATGGCCTCTAGTACTGTCGAAAGTCGCCTAAGGTGATCGTCGAAATTTCAGGCGGAGATGACGACGCCATCCAAATAAACAAGACAAGTCCTGCCATTTCAGTCCTGCTAACAAGGTGCCCATGACGCGCTGGAACGTTGCAGGCGCGAGCACGGTCCGAATGGCATGACCTTGATCTTGTAGAGGCCGTGTGGCGTGATGAAGGCGGTGTCTTCGCGATCTCTCTCTTTGACTTCTATTAGTCAGATTTGAGATGTATCGACAAGAAGTGGTTCACATTACAGAGCCGATCCAATGCGTTGTCTATTCGTGGGAAGGGGGTATACGTCCTTCTTAGTGTTCATCTTTTGTCAGCGACAATCGACGTAGAAACGTTGGGCTCGGTACTTTTCCTTCACCAAGAAAACAGGAGATGCCCACGGGCTTTTCGACGGCTGGATGATGTCGTCGCGCAGAATTTGGTACACTTGTTGTCTTATAACTTCATGTTCTTGCGTCGAAACTCGGTAAGGGTTCTGGCCTAGTGATCGAACGCACTTTTTGGTTAATATACGATGCTTTGCAGCTGTTTGTCGAATCCTCTAATCTTCTAATCGTCAGTGAAGGCTTCTAAACTGTTGCTATTTACTCATGGGGAAACTTTGATTTATATAGAAGTCTTGTTGGGCTACTATGGTTGCCAGGGTAGATGCAGCAGAATCCCAGAGGGCAAGGACATTGCTGGTTTCCACAATTTCCTCGATGTACACGATTGTCGTGCGCTTGTTGATGTGCTTGAACTCCTGGCTGAAGCTTGTTAGCATTACTTCCGCTTTCCCTCCATGTAGTCGATGGATCCCTCTTGCGACGGAAATTCCATGGTTGGGCTGTAGGCGTTGGTCGCTCTCGATGACGCCTTCTACATCGGCGGGTGTTTCGGTTGCGGCAGAAATAACATTGCTGGAGTGAGGTGGGATGCTCACTTGATCTTCGAGCATACTCAAGGCGTGGTACTACGAGAGCTCTCCGGCTGTACCGCTTGATCTTCCGACAGCGTTATCGACTTTGACTTCAGGACGATAATTGCCCCGTGTTGGTTCAAGAAGTCCATGCAGAGAATGACGTCTCGTGAACATTCTTGGAGGTTAACGAAGGTAGTTTGGCATGTCCGGTCATGAACGATAATCCTGCCGTACACATTCCAGTCGGCATTATTATATTTACTCCAGCGGTGCGAATTCGTGGGCCCTCCCATACAATCTTATCTTTCTTCGACTGGGTGGTTATGCGTCCACTCCTGACTGAGTAGTCGGCTCCTGTGTCCACTACGGCGGCGACTGCGTGGCCGTCGAGAAGCCAGTCGAGGTGAGTGGTTCATTGTCTTGTTTTGCCGGAATATCTTGGCATCGAATCACGGCGGCATCGTGTCGGCCTGAAGCGAGTACATCGCGTCGTCAGGCCGTCTTTCGGCGGCGTATTCATTGTTTCCAGATTTCGGTGGGACGGCGGGATCTCGTTGGTAAGTGGTCGAAACAAGCTTTTCAGCGTTTTCGCCAGCGGCGGCGAATCTTCGTCAGTTCGACGAAGAGCAACTGCAGCTCCATCGGTTGCTACATTTAGGTTTCTGGATATGAGCTTGCAGACTGGCCCCGGGCTGGGTCAGTGTACGGTCGGTGTTGCGGGAACGGGTAGCTGCTGGATAACGACAAACGGGACGGTCTTCATGGGCTCCAGTGATTGGTGGCTAGGTAGCCAGTGATATGGCGAGGCCGTTCATCTTGTTGCTGGAACAGCGCGTTGATGGCGAACCCTCGACGTCCCAGGTCTAGGTATGGGCATCGGCGGTAGACGTGGCCCGCTTCTGCGTAGTGATAGCACAGCGGGCGGTGGTCGGGGGCACGCCATACATCTGCCTTGCTTGGGTAGTGGTGCATAATGGCAGACGTGCGAGCTCGTGGTGGTGGCGGTGGCAAACAGCCGAACTGCGTATTAAAGGGCCCTGGCGCGGGCGTAGCAGGGGACTTTGATGGCTGGCGACAGCGGCGTAGGTCATCGCTTCCGGTACGGGAGGCGGCGATTGGGGCTGCACTTCGTAAACGCCCAGTGACCGTCGAATTTAGTCCTTGACCATGTCAATGGCCGAGGACACCTGAGGCTGAGTTAGCCGCGTTATTCCTGGTCGTATCAGGCAAACGTATCAGGGCAGTCCATGCAACCTATGTCTAGCTCGCCCGTCGCTGGACGTTGGTGTTCTCTTCAGGTTTCGGTTTTGGATAGCGGCTTTGCAGGATGTTCGGCACGTGAACGTAAAGCACCTCCACCAGATGTCACGCAGTAGTGATGGTGAAGAAGGCAGCAGAACTGTGTTTGACGAAACTAGCGATTATTGCGCGAACCTTTGCCCTCAAAATGCAAGCTGCAGACAAAGAACAGCAAAAGTGGCGAACACAGTCGGCGATCGTTGAAATCTCTCATCTGCCGATCAAGGGCGTCGGCTTTTATACACGAGGCTTCGAACGTTCTAAAGTAATTGCTGGCACCCGCATGTTTTCTAGAAAGTTCCATAGCATGCGCGTCTTGCATACATGCAGTCAGATTGCACAATATTCAATGACAACAGACAGCGGAAAGAACCATCGATAACATTCCTGAAACTTCCGACACCTGCAAGCGCATCCCGCGCTGAGCGATAACATTTGATAGTCGGTACCACCCGAAAAAGATGAAGAAGTCCACATGTGAATATACAACACTCGGTGCTACTGTTACTTGACCCGATTTCCCTGTTTCTTAAATTCATGATTTCGTTTTCTTTTCTTTTTTTCATTGACGCATTACCAATTTCACTGGTACACGACAAATGCTCGTCTCCTCTCGCTTTTACCTTCCTCCCTGCCTATCCAGTTTTATACTATCAAGTTCTTCAGACTCCTTATAGGCAAACATTGACTAACGGTTTAACTAATTGTTGCAAAAAAAAACTCTGCCGGACCGGAGGATACAAGACAAAGCGCTGAATAATATATATAGTAAACCATAACCAGGGCTACCAATAAAATCGGGCAAGTAAGATGAGGGCACCCAGCTTTTCGATTTCATCCCCCACTTTCACGCTTTCTGCTAGCACAATTGAGTGCCATGTGATAACGTGACTTCTTTAACCAATAACACAAATAAAGAATAGTGCTCCAGAAATTTATGTTTGCGAATAGGTATCCGCAGTAGAAGGTGGAGACCTATCTAGGTATTTTGTACTTTTCGGCTGATCAGAAAAGCCGGTAAAATTACAAAGGAGATTAATGTGTTTGTCTTGCCCCATGATTACCTAGACACATCGGCCAGAGTAAGATTACAGTAACGTTGGCAATTAGCGTACAAAAGATGCTCACTATACTACTTTGCTGAGTGCTTTGATTAGGTGAAACATAGCATGAATAACTATGCTGCCTGGAGAATAGATATAAGGCAGACGTGGAATATGAAAATATGCAGAATATAACTATGGGGTTGAATACATCGATGAAGATGTATGTGGAGAAATCTTTCCAATACCATTCATACGTTGCATGATGGCAATTTTAGTATATTTTCCGCATTTGCAGGTTTAACGCGTGAACTGCTGGCCAACTTGCCAAGCGGGTGCCCTGACGTAAGTGTACTGTAGAAAATTGTGTTAGATATTGTGTATCTGACGGTTGGGCTGTGAATTGTAAGGACTATGTTGTGCATAAAAACAGTGAAATAGTGGTGTATGTAGTCTGCGACAGTAGGCTAAGCGTACTACTTAAAAACTTCATTCTGTAACTCCTCTGGTAGTTGTCTTAAGTATGCGTAATCATTATACCCCTTGTTCTCCTTCATGCAGCCTGGTGCCATTACCAATGTTAGGAAATTTAATCTGATCAGTATAAATCCTTATCAACCATCATCGGATGTTATAACCCTTATCGGACTTGACCAGAACCTTATCATCCTTCATCCATTGGTATTGTTACGTTTGGAAAGCCCCAGCCAAAAGAGAGCGTACACTATAATTACACTGGAGCCAGACCACCAGGCAGGCACACTCGCGCCGAGAGGCCACACACCTCATCGTATTTTCTGCGTCGGCTCGTCTATTGAGCAGCTGTTGATGGTATCGCAATATTATCCCCCGGCAGCAAAAGCTCCATGCCGGTGCTGTTAAAGATCTAAGGTGCGTGGAGAGCTGTAGAGTGTGAGTCAAGTGACGTGAACAATGCCACTGGTTGTCACAACGGAGGACGTAGTGGGAGAGGATAAAATAATTTCATAGGTGAGATCGGTAACTTGACGGAGCACTAAATTTGGGCCTGCGTAACGGAAGAGCAGTTTTTCATACAGGCGAACTTTACGAATTGGCGACAAAAGTACCGCGCGGGTTCCGGCGGAAAAATAGCCATCACAGTCGTAACGGTGATCTGTTTGTCTTGATACATTTGCAGACGAGCGCGTGCAAGTTGGTGAGCATGACCAGCACGGGTGATAGCGTCAGGGGTATAATTACTAGTTGAAGCTACGGCGGAGGGAGGCATTGTATCTATTGGTAGCGTCAGTTCCCGCCCACACAAAATGTAGAATGGGGTAACCAGCAGTTTCAAGACGGGAAGAGTTGTAAGCAAATGTAATTTAGGGTAGAGAAAGGCCTAGTGATGGGTGGTCGGCTGAGGGGTATTTCGATAGCATGCCTGTAAAGGTTCGGTTGAAATGCTCAGTGAGGCCGTTCCTTTGTCGATTGTAGGGGATGGTAAGTGTGTGCTCAATAAAACAGACATGCATGATGTCGTCAATGACTTAGGACAAAAACGTATGGTCACGGTCTGTGAGAATTTGATGCGGAACACCATGCATTAAAATGATACCGTGTAAGAGAAAATTCACAACATCAACTGCGGAAATGGTCAGATGAGCGTGCGTTATGGCGTAGCGGGTCGCGGTACCGCCACAATGGCAACCCATTTGTTCCCATATGTATATTCCGGAAAGGGACCGAGAACGGCTAAGCTGTCACGACCACAGGGGCCGCCCGGGATTTCGATTAGCGCTGTAGGTAACCACGGGCGGAGAGCTCGAATGATTTCTTGTGTCGGTGGCATACGTCCCAAGTGGTGGTGCAACCTCGTACGAAACAGGCAAACGCCCGGTCAGAAAAAAACGACGGCACACTTGATCGTAGGTCTGAGATTCGCCGAGGTGTCCCGCGGCTGGTGCCTTGTGAAGCTCTTATGGAACGTTAGAGCGGAGGTGATTAGGTATCAGAAGTATAATATCAGAGCCGTATGGATGAAAATTACAATGGTAGAAAGTACCGTCTCGGAGAGTTGGATCCGCCGGAGAATATTCAAAAGCGTCGATGAGTGCTTTAATGCACGCGCCGCGACGTTGCCCGTTGCCGATATAAAGGAGCTGTGATATTGAAAAAAACACAAGCAGCACTGTCAGTATTTGAGTGCTGAGAGCCGTCCACAGGGTAACGCGACTAGCTGTCGGAGTCTTGGTGCAAGCTGCCAGACTTGTACACCACGGAATATTAAAACCCTTGGAGCCTCAAAGCTCATCGATCAAGCGGGCCTGGAGTAAAAGATCTTTATTATCATTATTTGAATGGCGAGAGCAGTGTGGGAGGAACCCTATGTCCAGGATCCCTAAGATGACTCCAGCGATGTTTCGAGCCCGTTGTATCACAGCTTGGAGGACCTCGGGAGATCCGTCGCGGAGGGCATCGTCCCACAGCTCTTTGTTGCGTAGGGGGTAAAGGAGAGTTGGCAAGGGAGGAAAGAGGTTTGCAGTGCACTCAATCGTGACGTGGAAGATTGTGGGCGAGCTGCCACAACGATCTGCATAACAATGCTGGAAGCATTTATTGAGAGAGACAAGACTTGGAAAAGTTAAGGTTTGCAATTGGCGTAACGCCATTGCTTCCTCCCGCGAGAAGGACGGCGGTGGTGCGGCGTGGGTGCGACGAATGCGTGTATAATGACGGAGTATGTCTTTTTAACGGAGCAAGGGATCCCTCCACTCTGAACTAGTCACCTCACCACGCCGAGTCGCCCGGAGGGAAATTTGTCGGGCAACCGTATGTGCGCTTTCGTTACCCGTCAGCGAGGTATGACCAGGGGTCCAGAGTAAGTCGATGCGGGGAGGTGTATTTTGCGCGATCTGTTTGAGCATTTGGTGCGCTGCTCTCGGGATACCCTGTCCTGATAGGAACGCCCGGCATGCCTGTTGCGAGTCCGTCAATTTATACACTTCCTCAGGAACACGGATGGCGTATCGAATTGCAAGAGCAACACCGAGAATTTCTGCGTAAGCGGCATTTGTTCCGCGCATTGCAGCAGAGTCTCTCAGGGATTCGGTGTCATCCAAAACTACCGAGGTATAGCCCTCTTGAGTGCGTGATGTGTCCGTGTATAAAGTATGTTTCCGGGATGTTTGCAAGCATGAGGCCAATGCATCGTACACGGGCTTTGAACCCCCCTTTGTCATGCTCGGGTGCATATTACGTGGCAATGGATGAATACTTAGTGCTTGGCGTATCGCTGACGACAAGATCGTTGGACGGGTTTCAGACTGAAGGCGTGGGACAGGGTATCCTGGCCGTGTCAGAAGATGGCGGCCAGTAGGAGTGAGTACGAAGCGCTGGCGATGGCTGACCCAATGTGCCTCTAGCAGCTCGCCCAGTGTGTTATGTGTCCCTAAGTTAAGGAGACGGTATGTGGAAGCATAGTTCGGGACGCCATGCGCAAGCTTCGTCGCTTTACGAATCATTGCGTCTATGCGAAGTTGTTGCGCTGGGGTCAACCGCTGAAATGGGAGATGGTATATGTAAGGCGGCTGATCACGCATGCCTCCACCAAGCGCAGCAGGTCCTCTTCTCGATGGCCCGAGCGCCTGTTGGAGACCCCACGGATCATGGCCAGAATTTGCTCAATCTGTCTGTATAGAAGGGAAACAGTGTAGCTTGACCTGCCACCCGCTTGGACGTGTAGGCCAAGGATACAAGCACGATTAACCGGTGGTATCGGTGTGCCGTCCACGTTCACAGTGATAGGGGGAGTACAGGAATGGCTCCGGCGGCGAATGATTATGAGCTCCGACTTTTCCGGAGCACATCTTGAGCCGCATTTTCTCGCGTACTCGGAAACTGTATCGACTGCTTGCTGCAGTCGGTCCTGAATGGCTCAGTCGGAAACCCGTGTCGACGAGATAGTAATGCCGTCCGCATAAATAGCGTGGGCGACATCAGGGATCTGATCGAGTAGCCGGGGGAGCCCTGCGAGCGCGATATTGAACAGTGAAGGGAAAAGAACTGAGCCCTGGGGTGTCCCACGTCCTAGAAGGCGAATCGTACCGGATCGATGCGGTCTCATTCCTACGGTGGCTGTGCGATCTCGAAGAAATGCGCGGATATAGTTGTACATACGAATTCCACATTGTGAATGTGCAACATTGCGAAGGATAAGGTCATGTTCAACATTATCGAATACCCCTTTTATGTCTAAGGCGATGAGTGCTGTCGTTTGGGCGGATGACGGAGGTCCAATGGCTTCCTCCCGTAATTGTAAAAGCACATCTTTGGCAGACAGATGAGCCCGATATCCGAATTGATGGTTAGAAAAGAATGATTTTTCTTCGAGGAAGGGCTGCAGACGCCGCAAGAGTACATGCCCCATGAGCTTACCAATGCAGGATGTAAGAGAGATGGGTCGTAAGTTTTCAACCTTAACAGGCTTGCCCTGTTTGGGGATCAGTGTGATGTCGGCGAGTCGCCATGCTTGGCGAAGCATGCCCTTCAGCCAGCAATCATTGCAGATATCGGTGACGTGGTTAATATCCGCGTCACTGAGGTTACGAAGGGTGGCGAATCGGATGGGGTCGGCTCCCTGTGCTGTGTTGCGGCGTAGGTCTTGTAGGACCACCCGCACCTCGTCAGATGTGATGTCTGCATCGAACAGTTCGTTCGCCTCGCCTACATAAGGATAGTCAGGGTACCGCGGCGGCGGGCCTGTGGGTATGAAATGCTTCTCTAGCTCTCTGAGGAGGGTCGAGACATCCTCCCTGTACTCGTGCATTAGGAGGTGCAGCTGTTGAAATGTTTTTCCCGTTGTTGTGGTGGGATCTGTGAGTGAGCGAAGGATTGACCACGTTTTTGCTGTGCTCAATGTGCCTGACAGGCGATCGCGAAATCCTCGCCAGTTATTCCTCGTAAGGATTTCTGCACACTCCTGAGTTTCCCGTGTAATTTGATATATACGTTTTCAAAGTTTGCGGTTGAGGCGTTGTCGTTTCCATCGTCGTGTCAACCCTCTGCGGGTGTTCCAAAGATGAAGTAAATGCGGGTCTAAGTCTGGTGTCTCGGTTGTGGTGCGCAGTGTGCTCGTGGTGGCCTCTAGATCTTGTGCGAGTTAGTCAAGCCAGCGTTCGCACCCTTGGCGCTCATGTGGGTCCTGGCGACGTTGCCTGAATTTCGCCCAATCCATTATACGCACATTTCGCTCGGGCCTGCGCGCACCCCGTAATGACAAGGTGGTCGCTACAATGTAGTGGTCACTACCAAGGTGCTCCTCAAAAGGCCCGTGCGCAACGACTGTGCCAGAATTGCACACGAAGGTAAGGTCAGGACAGGTGTCACGAGATACGCTGTTGCCCATCCGAGTTGGGTGCTCTGCGTCGGTAAGCAGTGTGTATTTCATGTTACAGATGGCATTACATAAGCGGGTCCCTTTGGCCTACGATATAACGTAAGCCCATGCAGTATGCGGAGCGTTAAAATCGCCAGCCACCACACAAACCCATCCAAACCTACCAAATTCTGTTAATAGGTGCTGAAATCAGTGTGTTTCCGAACGTGGGGAACTGTATGCATTGATTATAAACAGACTCTCGCTGCGTTTACCTTGCGTAATTATTTCCAATATTTAATGAGGAATGTAAATGTTAGTGGTATGCATGCGACATGTAACATGTTTCAAAACTATGGCTACCACAAGAAGAGAGACACCCGAGAGCGTGCTGTAGCCTGATAAAGAAAGGGTGCAATTGACTTCCTGTAAGAGGATGACATCGGGAGGGTTCGTGGATTTGGCGATATACTGCTGTAGGGAACCTCGTTTTCGGCGGAATCCCCTACAATTCCACTGCCACACCACAAGTTGCTCCGCGTTACGCGGCGCCTTCATCATCACGAGAGATAACAGGTGGTCGTGCATAGGGATGCGGGCGCCGGGTGCCCACATATGAAGCTTGCGGCCGAGAGCCTTCGTCGGAATGCGCGCTTTCGTTGTTACCGCTAAGCTCAGGAACTTGCATGCGTGTGAAAGTGCACTCTATACATGATTTCACCTGCTCCGCAATCCCTATTTGAAGGGCCACCATTTGGCGTTCTATCCTGTCCAGAGCCGCCTGCATACTAGTGCTCATGTCTGCCACCAGCGCGTCCATTTGTTTTTGCAGGCGCCCACAGCGCGCCTCCATGTCACGACGTAGGCAGGCTATTTCTATTAGAGGATCGGGATTTGGTAACGAATCGGTAATAGGGGAAGGGGTAGGGGGAGATATACAGGGCGGAGCGAGCTGTGGCGGACCCTCGCCCGAGCTACCTCCCGAGGCGCCTCCATTACTGTTTTCTTCTCCGGGGTCCGCTGCATCCCTGAAGAGACCAGGGTCACGTTGGCTGGGGCGTTGGTCTGAAGGGCCTTCTTGTAGGGTTGTTGGGAAGATGGGGAAGGAGGGCGCTTCGCTGGAAGGCGCGCCGATGCCTCGCGGGATCGGGACCGAGACGAACTTGCGACGGGATCTGGAACGGGTCTCCGACCGGAATTTTCTGGTCTCCTTCGATGGGGTGCGCGACGTTCGGGTCTCCGCCGTATCTGTGGTAGTGGTCTTGTCACTAGAGGGTTGGAGTTCACGCTGCTCTTTCTCGAGAGCTTTCCGCACCCAAGCTTTGTTCAGTGTCTGCCTTGCACGCCGCGGGCAGTTTGGATCCGCTGTAGGGTGGGTGCCATGACAGCATCTGCAGTGTGGGGTGCACGGATGTGACGGGGTGGAGTTTTCAGTCCCGCACGTCGCGCAAATGACCACTTGCGGCGTAGGACAGCAATCAGCCGAATGGCTGAGCTTGTGACCTATCTTGCGAACCAGTTGGCGGGGTCGATGGGGGGTAGCAGCGGAGTTTAGCACCATAGAAACGCACGTAGCGAAGCACTTTAAGTCCTTCTAGTGTTACCAACGCTACGTTGGTTTGACCCATCATTCGTGCTTGAAGTATTTGAGTTCCAGGAGCCGCAAGCTCATCCACAAGCTTGGAAGACGGTGTACCCGGCAAAAGGCTAGGAACAATTCCCTTGCATGAGTTGTTTGGGGCCGCAAAATATGTCGTGATGGGATAGACCCACCCCTCGCTGTTGGGAGGGAAAATGGGATCGGCGGCCACTGCCGCGGTATCCACCTATCCACCTAGGGCGTCTTCGTTATTGTTGAGGAACGCGCGGCGGCGTTCTCCGTCCCCGATTGCGTCTTCTGCTCGTTGGAAAATGACGTTGCGGTAGATAAATGCTCCATCGAAACAGAGCGGTGAATTGGCCGAAGGCCCTATGCACACCCGTTTAGAAAATGGGCCTCGGAAGAGCTGGTCGCTTGGCGCTCTTGGTTCATGGTGTAGAAAACACGCCAAGGCAGCTATGGCCCCGGCAGGGGCAGCCGCGTTGGAACTGCTTCAGAGCTGTAGAGGCGCGGGGAGCGGCAAGAAAGTCCCGGGAAGAAAAGGCGGTCGGTGGGAAATGGCGAGAAAGCCGCTTCCCATATGACTCCCGGTGAAAGCGGCCCGGGCAAGGGCGGTCAAGGGCGGTCGGTGAAGGTCGCGTAGTCTCGGTGGTTGAGGAGCGCGCCGACGACACGTCCGTTTACTTCGGCCGACCGATTGGAACTCCCCGGGCCTGGAGGATTCTTTAAGGTTGAGAGCTAGCATAGAGCATGATGGCCAGTGAGAACCGAGGAAGCAAGACGGTAGAGGTAGGGGTGGAACTGCACAATTACCCAGACAACAGCAAGGCACTCCCTTTTGGCAATAAAATATTTGCACTCCGATGGTGATAGGAATAGGCTTGTATGAGCAAGTACACGATCTTGGCCCCGCTCACGCTGGGCTAGGACAGCACGCACGCAACCGGCGCCATAGGGGCATCACGGTCGAAATGGGCAAGCATGGGTGGCGAGGTGAAAAGCGGGACGAGACGAGATATGGCGGCGGCTACTGCAGTACCCCGCGCGAACTGTACGCCTTTCTTAAAAAGATTAGTGATTGGTCTAGGAATTGCCGCCAAATTTTGAACAAAGCGACAAAAGCACGAGCACAGTCCTGCAAAATTTCGAGCGTTTACCGCTGTATTCGGAACTGGAAAGTCATGGACAGCGCAAGTTTTGTCGGGAGTAGGCTGTTCTCCGGCAGCGTCGGCGGAATGGGCTAAGACCCGTAATTCGGCCGTGGGCAAGACGTCATTTTGACGCGTGGAGTTGCAGCTTCACCATCCGAAATACATCAAGTATGGTTGCTAGACCCTCAAGTTGAGTGTCCAATGTTGGCGAGAAGACAATGACATTGTAGAGATCGTGGAAACATGTGTACCGTTTAAAACATCGGAGCAAGGAAACCATCATACGCTCAAATGTGGCTGGAGTAGGGCATAATCTAAATGGCGTCAATTTAAATTGATATAGGCCATCGGACGTTATCAACGAGGTCTTTTCTCTGACGATATCGCCAACAGCGATCTGCCAGCATGCAGAAGGGAGATATATAGAAGACAAATAGCTGGAGCCGTGGAGGTAGTCAAGGGCGTCGTGTACACGTGGGAGCGGCTAAACGTCTAAGCAACTTTGGAGAGGTGACGGTAATCTACACAGAAGCGCCATGTGGCGTCCTTCTTAACCAACACCACAGGTGACGCCCAGGGACTCTAAAAAGGCTCAATTCTGTTTTTATTAAGCATTATCTTTACTTCACTTTCAATTTTTCGGAGTTTCGGCGCAGACACTCGATATGGTCGTCGCTAAATGGGCGCAGCATGGCAAGTATGAATGCGATGCTTGACCACGAGCGCCAGGCCTAAAAAGCGATCGTCGAAGTCGAAAATGTCTCGACAGTACAAAAAACTGTGCAAAGGTCCTCAGGCTGCGTAAAGGACAGGTCCGCCGCAACCATTTTCTTTATGTTGGGATCGACGTTCGGCGCTGGCTGAGAGGCCTGCTAAGCTCGGATGATTCATCAGTTATCAGTATTTATCAACTCTTCCACTGTTTATCTGTCTGGGTTGGGCGACGTGAAGCGCATGAGCCCTCAGTGACCGGTGACATTTCCGTCTGCGAAGGAACGCCCTAATGAAAGGCGCATTCCGCGACCACCGAAATGCATCGGGGATTTGGCGTGCTTTACAATAAATTTGCGCAAAATCGGAATTTTCGTGGTGTTTAAAATACTCCAAGTCGGCTCTACATGTTGTCTTGAAGATGGCTTTTATTCCACCATCACCAGATACTTCAACAAAGCCTTCATAGAAACTGTTCTACTTCGACATTTCTTTCTTACCACTGGCATTTATGTAATTCCGATATATTTACCTCCTGAAACCGTGGGTGCTTAGCAAAATTGATAAGGTATTTGACTTCTGTGCAGGGGCTCGTAGGTTCGAAGCGCGCCAACGCCAATGTTTTTTTCCTTTTCGAATAAATTTTGTTTGATACACTAATTTCCTTACAGTGACCTGAATACCTACGAAGGTAGCAAGGCTGCCCCTCCTATTCCTTGCCCACCACATACTGCGCACCCACTCTCACCAGAAAGCTCAACAGCTTCCCCCCAAAAGGCGAAGCAGTGATCGCGACAGCAAATCATTAAGCCGCTTTACGATGTAAGGCTAGTCGTTTTAGCAACTGCATAAAACACTGTAAGGATTCGCTTAACAGCTGAATAAGAAGCACGTTCTCACGCGAACACAGATAAACACGAGCACACCTCGCTCACCGAATGGGGATACTCACTGTGAAAACCCTGACGTGATTAAGGCTTTTCGGTTAAACGCGAACTAGGCGTGCGCTAACATAACACGCAGGAAGCCACCACCTCGAGTTGGCTGCCCTTCGAACCCAGCGCAGATTTCCTCCAAAATAGGGCGCACACTGACCGAGCTTTGCGGCTGCACCACGAATAGAAGAGGTGCCTAGTAACCTGAACTTTCCCCCTACCCGCCTATTGAGCGCACATCTCCCCCCTCACCCGCCCCATTCCGTGCGTGAGAAGACGGCGATCACCTACTACGTCATCCTCCTTGGCGAGTGCGGAAAGACACCACCGTGTAAAACCACCAACCTTCTTCGTTCATCCTCGAAAGCTTTCGCGGGCACTTATAGCATGCGGCACGAGGTCGCGGAGCTATCGCACTTGGTCTTTTACAGTGGAGCTGTTAAAACCTCGCTGGGCTTCTCATTGCGTCCGCAGCTTCGGGGAGTTCCAATCGGTCGGCCGAAGTGAAAGGACGTGTCGTCGACGCGCTCCGCAACCACCGAGACTACGCGACCTTCACCGACCGCCCTTGACCGCCCTTGCCCGGGCCGCTTTCGCCGGGAGTCATATGGGAAGCGGCTTTCTCGCCGTTTCCCACCGACCGCCTTTTCCTCCCAGGCATTTGTTGCCGCTCCCCGCGCCTCTACAGCTCTGAAGCAGTTCCGACGCGGCTGCCCCTGCCGGGCCCATAGCTGCCTTGGCGTGTTTTCTACACCATGAACCAAGAGCGCCAAGCGACCAGCTCTTCCGAGGCCCATGTTCTAAACGGGCGTGCAAAGGGCCTTCGGCCAATTCGCCACTCTGTTTTGATGGAGCATTTATCTACCACAACGTCATTTTCCAACGAGCAGAAGACGCAATCGGCGACGCAGAACGCCGCCGCGCGTTCCTCAACAACAACGAAGACGCCCGAGGTGGATATCGTGGGAGTGGCCGCCGATCCCATCGTTGCCAATTTTCTCTCCCAACAGCGATAGGTGGACACTCCGACCCGGGAAAGGATGGAGGAAGATGCTGCCCCGAACATTTACGGCGACAAAACTGACGACGACACAGGTGGCTGTTGGAAGACAGCCGTACATAAGCGACGCATCCGTCGAACGCGCGCTAAGACGCAACCCTGCGAGAACATCTTGGGCATTCCGGACGCCTCCCAGCCTACCGTACGCAAGCGCATTCGGAATCAGAACCTGCCTCAACTTCCTTTGCACGATGAAAAGATAATTCTGCGGCCTCACGGAGGACTTTGTCTCGATAAGTGGACGCGCCCAAACTCGCCAGTGCTCTATGGAGTGCAGCCGGCTTGGCCACCGAGGGTCGTCAGGACATCATATTTCGACTGCGACCTCAGCAGAACTTGGCAATCATCAGCACACCCAAGTCACACGTAGCCGACGCATTGTACAAGGTGAGGGAGCCGAACCTTGGCCAGCGGGTCTATCCCATCACGACATATTTTGGAGCCCCAGACAACTCATGCAAGCGAATTGTTCCTGGCCTTTTGCCCGGTACACCGTCTTCCAAGCTAGTGGATGAGCTTGTGGGTCCTGAAACTCAAATACGTCAAGCACGAATGATGGGTCAAACCAACGTTGCGTTGGTAACATTTGAAGGACTTAAAGTGCCTCACTACGTGCGTTTCTATAGTGCAGAACTCCGCTGCTACCCCCATCGACCCCGCCAACTGGTTTGTAAGATATGTCACAAGCTCGGCCATTGGGCTGATTACTGTCCTACGCCGCACGTGGTCATTCGCGCGACGTGCGGGACTGACAACCCCACCCCGTCATATCCGTGCACGCCACACTGCAGATCCTGTAACGGGACCCACCCTACAGCGGATCCAAACTGCCCGCGGCGTGCTAGGCAGGCACTGATGAAAGCTTGGGTGCGGAAAGCTCTCGAGAAAGAGCAGCGTGAACTCCAACCCTCCAGCGACCCGACTGCTACCACAGATATGGCGGAGACCCGAACGTCGCGCGCCCCAACGAAGGAGACCAGAAAAGTCCGGTCGGAGACCCGTTCGAGATCCCGTCGCAAGTGCAAGTCTCGGTCCCGATCCCGCGAGGCATCGGTGCGCCTCCCAGAGACTGCCTCCTTCCCCATCTTCCCAACAACCCTACAAGAAGGCCCTTCAGAGCAACACCCCAGCCAAGGTGACCCTGGTCCCTTCAGGGATGCAGTGGACCCCGGAGAAGAAAACAGCAATGGAGGCCCCTCGGGAGGTAGGTCGGGCGAGGGACTCCCACAGCTCGCTCCGCCCCGTAAATCTCTCCCTACCCCTTCTCCTATTACCAATTCGTTACCAAATCCTGATCCCCTAATAGAAATAGCCCGCCTACGTCGTGACATGGAGGCGCGCTGCGAGCGCCTGCAAAAACAAATGGACGCGCTTGTGGCAGACATCAGCACTAGTATGCTGGCGGCTCTGGACAGGATAGAACGCCAAATGGTGGCCCTTCATATAGGGATTACGGAGTAAGTGAAATCATGTATAGAGTGCATTTTCACACGCATGCAAGTTCCTGAGTTAGCGGTAACAACGAAAGCGCGCATTCCGACGAAGGCTCTCGGCCGCAACCTTCAAATGTGGGCACCCGGCGCCCGCATCCCTATGCACGACCGTGTGCTTCCTCTCGCGATAATGATGGCGCCGCGTAACACGGAGCAACTAGTGCTGTGGCAGTGGAATTATAAGGGATTCCGCCGAAAACGAAGTTCCCTACAGCAGTATATCGCCACATCCACGAACCGTCCCGATGTCATCCTCTTACAGGAAGTCAATTGCACCCCTTCGTTATCCGGCTACAGCACGCTCTCGGGTGTCTCTCCTCTTGTGGGAGCCTTATTCTCGAAACATGTTACATGTCGCATGCATACTACTAACATTGACATTCCTCACCCAAATATTGGAAATAATTACGCAAGGTAAACGCAGCGAGACTCTGTTTATACTCAATGCATACAGTTCCCCCCGTTCGCGAACGCACTGTTTTCAGCACCTACTAACAGAGTTTGGTAGGTTTGGACGGGTTTGTGTGGTGGCCGGCATCTTTAACGCTCCGCATACTGCATGGGGCTACGTTAAATCGGAGGCTGAAGGGACCCGCTTATGGAATGCCATCTCTAACATGAGATACACACTGCTTACCGACCCAGAGCACCCCACTCGGATGGGCAACAGCGTATCTCGTGAGACCTGCCCTGACCTTACCTTCTTGCGCAATACTGGCCCAGTCGTTGGGCACGGGCCTTTGAGGAGCACCTTGGTAGTGACCACTACATTGTAGCGACGACCTTGTCATTACGGTGTGCGCGAAGGCCCGAGCGAAATGTGCGCATAATGGATTGTGCGAAATTCAGGGAACGTCGCCCGGACCCACCTGAGCGCCAAGGGTACGAACGCTGGCTTGACTCTCTCGCACAAGATCTAGAGGCCAGCACGAGCACACTGCGCACCACAACCGAGACACCAGACTTAGACCCGCATTTACTTCATCTTTGGAACGCCAGCAGAGGGTTGACACGACGATGGAAACGACAACGCCTCAACCGCAAACTCAGGAAACGTAGAGATCAAATTACACGGCAATCTCAGCAGTATGCAGAGATCCTTACGAGGAATAACTGGCGAGGATTTCGCGATCGCCTCTCAGGCACATTGAGCACAGCAAAAACGTGGTCGATTCTTCGCTCACTCACAGATCCCACTACAACAAAGGAAAAAACATTTCAACAGCTGCACATCCTAAAGCACGAGTACAGGGACGATGTCTCGACCCTCCTCAGAGAGCTAGAGAAGCATTTGATACCCACATGCCCGCCGCCGCGGTACCCTGACTATCCTTATGTAGGCGAGGCGAACGAACTGTTCGATGCAGACATCACATCTGACGAGGTGCGGGTGGTCCTACAAGACCTACGCCGCAACACGGCACAGGGAGCCGACCACATCCGATTCGTCACCCTCGGTAACCTCAGTGACGCGGATATCATCCACCTCACCCATGTCTGCAATGATTGCTGGCTCAAGGGCATGCTTCCCCAAGCATGGCGACACGCCGACATCACACTGATGCCCAAACCGGGCAAGCCTGTTAAGGTCGAAAACTTACGACCCATCTGCCTTACATCCTGCATTGGTAAGCTCATGGAGCATGGACTCTTGCGGCGTCTGCAGCCCTTCCTCGAAGAAAAATCATTCTTTTCTGACTCTCAATTCGGATATCGGGCTCATCTGTCTGCCAAAGATGTGCTTTTACAATTCCGGGAGGAAGTCATAGGACCTCCGTCGTCCGTCCAAACGAGAGCACTCATCGCCTTAGACCTAAAAGGGGCATTCCATAATGTTGAACATGACCTCATCCTTCACAATGTTTCACATTCACACTGTGAAATTCGTATGTACAACTATATCCGCGCATTTCTTCGAGATCGCACAGACACCGTAGGAATGAGACCGCATCGATCCGGTACGATTCGCCTTCTAGGACGTGGGACACCCCAGGGCTCAGTTCTTCCCCCTACACTATTCAATATCGCGCTACTCCCCCGGCTACTCGACCAGATCCCTGTTGTCGCCCACGCTATTTATGCGGACGTCATTACTATCTGGTCGACACGGGGTTCCGACGGAGCCATCCAGGACCGACTGCAGCAAGCAGTCGATACAGTTTCTGAGTAGGCGAGAAAATGCGGCTTAAGATGTGCTCCGGAAAAGTCGGAGCTACTAATCATTCGCCCCCTGAGTCGTTCCTCTACTCCCCCTATCACTGCGCACGTGGATGGCACACCGGTAGCACAGGTTAATCGTGCTTGTATCCTCGGCCTACACGTCCAAGCGGATGGCAGGTCAAACTACACTGTTTCCCTTCTTTCCAGACAGATTGAGCAAATTCTGGCCATGATCCGTAGGGTCTCCAACAGGCGCTCGGGCCATCGAGAAGAGGACCTGCTGCGCTTGGTGGAGGCATGCGTGATCAGCCGCCTTACATTAACCATCTCCTATTTCAGCGGTTGACCCCAGCGCAACAACTTCGCATAGACGCAATGATTCGTAAAGCGACGAAGCTTGCGCATGGCCACCCGAACTATACTTCCACTCACCGTCTCCTTAACATAGGGACACATAACACACTAGGCGAGCTGCTAGAGGCACATTGGGTCAGCCATCGCCAGCGCTTCGTACTCACTCCTACTGGCCGCCATCTTCTGACACGGCTAGGATACCCTGTCCCACGCCTTCAGTCTGAAACCCGTCCAACGATCTTGTCGTCAGCGATACGCGAAGCACTAAGTATTCATCCATTGCCACGTAATATGCACCCCGAGCATGACAAAGGGTGGCGCAAAGCCCGTGAACGATACGTTGGCCTCATGCTTGCAAACATCCCTGAAACATACTTTTTACACGGGCACATCACGCACTCAAGAGGGCTATACCTCGGTAGTTTTGGATGACACCGAATCCCTGAGAGACTCTGCTGCCATGCGCGGAACAAATGCCGCTTACGGAGAAATTCTCGGTGTTGCTCTTGCAATTCGATACGCCATCCGTGTTCCTGAGAAAGTGTATATATTGATGGACTCGCAACAGGCATGCCGGGCGTTCCTATCAGGACATGGCATCCCGAGAGCGGCGCACCAAATTCTCAAAGAGATCCCGCTATATACACCAACCACACCTCACCGAATCCACTTACTCTGGACCCCTGGTCATACCTCGCTGCCGCGTAACGATCGCGCACATGCGGTTGCCCGAGGAATTTCCCGCCGGGCGACTCGGCGTGGTGAGGCGACTAGTTCAGATTGGGGAAATCCCTTGCTCCGTTAAAAAGACATACTCCGTCATTATACACGCATTCGTCGCACCCACGTCGCACCACCGCCGTCCTTCTCGCGGGAGGAAGCAGTGGCGTTACGCCAATTACAAACCGCAACTTTTCCAAATCTTTTCTCTCTCAATAAATGCTTCCCACGTTGTTATGCAGAGCGTTGCCCTGGCTGTGGCAGCTGGCCCACAATCTTCCACGTCACGATTGAGTGCACTGCAAACCTCTTTCCTCCCTTGCCAACTCTCCTTTACCCCCTACGCAACAAAGAGCTGTGGGACGATGCCCTCCGCGACGGACCTCCTAAGGTCCTCCGAGCTGTGATACAACGGGCTCGAAACATCGCCGGAATCATCTTAGGGACGCTGGACTGAGGGTTCCTGCCACACTGTTCTCGCCATTCAAATATTATTAATAAAGATGTTTTACTCTCTCTCTCACCACAGCTTCGCTAAACTTGAGGAGAAGCAGCTGAGAGAGAGATAAATGAGACTATAAAAAAATGGACGACGCTTAAGCTTCGCCTTCAAGAGAGGAACGCGATTGCGTTATCGCACCCCGTTGGCACCTCCCACTTATTCGCTCGGCATGCTCTTGACGAGACGAAGGGGAGAAGCGGGCGAGTGGCGCGCCATCTGTCGGAGCAGCGCCGTACATTGCGAGGAGGGGATCTTCTGTGTTTGCCGCAAGATGGGTCTGCATATGCGCCAAGCGCGGAATAAATGTAGCGGAAACGTACTTCGCTACTCGTTTAACTGCGACTTCTGTAATTTATATGCTCATAATTACCAATATACACCGCAGTATTACTTTCTACAGCACGTTTCTAGGGCAACACCGCATTTACTAGAGGCGCTTTTGTCGCGCTTTCAACCATCGATCTCGTGACTGAGTGGTAGCGTCTCCGTCTCACACTCCGGAGACCTTGGTTCGATTCCTACCCAGCCCATCTTGCAAGTTGTTTTTATTTATGAATTGCCTTCCGGATTTTTCGCTCATGGCCAACACCACCGACGTCGACGACAGCGGCTTTCCTGCGACACGAGCTTTAACGCTGTCTAGTTAAAATAGTATCGCGCATCGCAGCGACGCGGCGAGTGTGGTAGGACTAGCGCGGGAAGAACAGCGGCGCGCATGCGAGCGAGGAGCGCGGCCCGGATGCGTGCCCTCACCTGTGGCGCGCGTGGCTTTGCCAAGGCAGGGAGGTCAGGCGAGGGAGGAGGGGCGTTCTTATACGGCGGCTGCTATGATGTCTCGATGTCCTCCTCGCCCGCCGCTCCGTACAAAGCACAAACAACCGCGGCGTCTGCTACGGCGTTGGCTTCGCGAATCGCGGACGCCGTACTAGACTGTTTTAGCGGACGCGGCAGGGACGCGTTGCCGCACTCGTGTGTCGTGTGTGTGCTTTGGCACTACTTTACTGGCCTTCCCACAGCTCCACTAGTCTCTGGTGTTTGCGATGGCAGAGGCAAGCGTAATTCTTTGCGATACATTACGGCGACTCCGGCGGTCACGACGAAGACGCAAATTCACCTGGAGTGCCGGTTAATGTATAAGGGGACATTGCATTAGCACGTGCAAAACGACATGGACAGAAACATAAACAAAAAGACCGAGCGCTAGACATCAACTGGCTTTATTCTCAGGAGGACACTAATAAATATGCAAAAGGACGCGTGCTACATCATCAATCCCTGAACTAGGTTTCGATAACGGTTTCGCCGCTGCCTGTGAGCGGGGGTCCTCAGCACCGACCAACACCGTAACGCGGGGACGCTATGGTCCGCTGTGGCCCCGTGGTGCCGGCTGCAAAAGAACAGAAAGTTGGGGGCCGCGGGGCTTATTGCGCGAGCAGAGCACACGCTCCGGACAGGCCGCCATTGGAATATGAACCTGGCAACGTTTAACGCTAGAACGTTATCTAGTGAGGCGAGTCTAGCAGTGCTATTGGAGGGAGGAATTAGAGGGCAGTAAATGGGATATAATAGGGCTCAGTGAAGTTAGGAGACCAAAAGAAGCATATACAGTGCTAAATAGAGGGCACGTCCTGTGCTACCGGGGCTTAGCGGTAACATACAGGAATTCTATAGCATTAGCGAGAGGGTGGCAGGTCTTGTTGTGAAACCTAATAAGTCATCCTGGTCATCATGACATCCAGTCATGATGACCAGGAAGTCGAAAGCTTCTATGAAGACGTGGAATCGGCGGTGGGTAGAGTGAAAACTAAATACACTATACTAATGGGCGATTTTAATGCCAAGGTAGGCAAGAAGCAGGCTGGAGACAAGGCAGTGGGGGAATATGGCATAGGCACTAGGAATAGCAGGGGAGAGTTATTAGTAGAGTTTGCGGAACAGAATAATATGAGGATAATGAATACCTTCTTCCGCAAGCGGGATAGCCGAAAGTGGACGTGGAGGCGCCCGAATGGCGAGACTAGAAATGAAATAGACTTCATACTCTGCGCTAACACTGGCATCATACAAGATGTGGACGTGTCGGCAAGGTGCGCTGCAGTGACCACAGGATGGTAAGAACTCGAATTAGCCTAGACCTGAGGAAGGAACGGAAGAAACTGGTACATAAGAAGCCGATCAATGAGTTAGCGGTAAGAGGGAAAATAGAGGAATTCCAGATCAAGCTACAGAACAGGTATTCGGTTTTCACTCAGGAACGAGACCTTGGTGTTGAAGCAATGAATGACAACGTTGTGGGCATCATTAATGAGTGTGCAATAGAAGTCGGTGGCAACTCCGTTAAACAGGATACCAGTAAGTTATCGTAGGAGAAGAACGATCTGATCAAGAAACGCCAATGTATGAAAGCATCTAACCCTACAGCAAGAATAGAACTGGCAGAACTTTCGAAGTTAATAAACAAGCGTAAGACAGCTGACATAAGGAAGTATAATATGGATAGAATTGAACATGCTCTCAGTAACGAAGGAAGCCTAAAAGCAATGAAGAATAAATTAGGAATTGGCAAGAATCTGATGTATCCGTTAAGAGACAAAGCCGGCAATATCATTACCAATACGGAAGAAATAGCTCAAGTGGCTGAGGAGTTCTATAGAGATTTATACAGTACCAGTGGCACCAACAACGATAATGGAAGACAGAATATTCTGGAGGAATTTGAAATCCTACAAGTAACGCAGGAGGAAGTAAAGAAAGCCTTGGGAGCTATGCAAAGGGGAAGGCCGCTGGGGAGGATCAGGTAACAGCAGATTTGTTAAAGGATGGTGGACAGATTGTTCTAGAGAAACTGGCCACCCTGTATACGCAATGCCTCATGACCTCGAGCGTACCGGAATCTTGGAAGAACGCTAACATAATCCTAATCCCTAAGAAAGGGGACTCCAAAGACTTGAAAAATTATAGACCGATCAGCTTACTGTCCGTTGCCTTGGACTTCTGGCAACCAAAGGACCAGGCAGGATTCCATAAAGGCTACTCAACAATAGACCATATTCACACTATCAATCAAGTGATAGAGAAATGTGCAGAATATAACCAACCCTTATATATAGCTTTCATTGATTACGAGAAATTGTTTGATTCAGTCGAAACTTCAGCAGTCATGGAGGCATTACGGAATCAGGGTGTAGATGAGCCATATGTAAAAATACTGGAAGATATATATAGCGGCTCCACAGCCACCGTAGTCCTCCATAAAGCAAGCAACAAAATCCCAATAAAGAAAGGCGTCAGGCAGGGAGATACGATATCTCCAATGCTATTCACAGCTTGTTTACAGGAGGTATTCAGAGACCTGGATTGGGAAGAATTGGGGATAAAAGTTAACGGCCTTGCTTAGTAACTCAGGGGACCAATTGCAATGCATGCTCACTGACCTGGAGAGGCAAAGCAGAAGAGTGGGTCTAAAAATTAATATGCAGAAAACTAAAGTAATGCTTAACAGTCTCGGGAGAGAACAGCAATTTACAATAGGCAGCTACTTAGGGCAGGTAGTGACGGCGGATCCGGATCATGAG
Source organism: Dermacentor variabilis (assembly GCF_050947875.1). NCBI lineage: Eukaryota > Metazoa > Arthropoda > Arachnida > Ixodida > Ixodidae > Dermacentor > Dermacentor variabilis. The sequence goes on from NC_134571.1 coordinate 160,844,109, forward strand.
AAGGAAATAATCAGAAGAATAACAATGGGCTGGAGTGCGCTTGGCAGGCAGTCCCAAATCATGAACAGCAGGTTGCCGTTATCCCTCAAGAGAAAAGTATATAATAGCTGTGTCTTACCAGTACTCACCTACGGGGCAGAAACCTGGAGGCGTACGAAAAGGGTTCTACTCAAATTGAGGACGACACAACGAGCTATGGAAAGAAGAATGATAGGTGTAACGTTAAGGGATCAGAAAAGAGCAGATTGGGTGAGGGAACAAACGCGAGTTAATGACATGTTAGTTGAAATGAAGAAAAAGAAATGGGCATGGGCAGGACATGTAATGAGGAGGGAAGATAACCGATGGTCATTAAGGGTTATGGACTGGATCCCAAGGGAAGGGAAGCGTAGCAGGGGGCGGCAGAAAGTTAGGTGGGCGGATGAGATTAAGAAGTTTGCAGGGACCGCATGGCCACAATTAGTACATGACCGGGGTTGTTGGAGAAGTATGGGAGAGGCCTTTGCCCTGCAGTGGGCGTAACCAGGCTGATGATGATGATGATGATGATGATGCGAGAACACGCAGTGTTGTAGAAGCCCGTTCTTCTGGCAGTCTTTGTCTGGCGCTTCGCGACGACCCCTCGGTTATTGACAAAGTCCATCTTAAATAAATGTGTTTTAATTAATTTCACCGTATTTAACACCAAAGATTGTGCGTTTGACTCTCGACCTTCATGATGCAAATTGGTATCTACATGGAGATGTGGTCGATCCGCCCATATCTCGTTGTGGGTTCGACTCCCGCCGAAGGTCGTAGATTCGAGTGCCCTAATTAAGTGTACCATAATTACATGTGTCTTAATTACGTTTGCCTTAATTAACAGCACAGGCTGGGCTGACGCTTCTTCGCTTCGCCTTCATGCTTTATAAATTGATAGCGTAATCCGCCCTAATTATCGCCAAAGGTCGTAGGTTTGACTAGCCCCAAAGATCGTGAATTTTAATTAGGTTCGCCATAATTAACACCACAGGTCACGGATTCAACTTCCGCCAGAGGTCCAGGGTTCGATTCCGTATGAATTTCGATATTTTGAATTTTTGTGCCAGAACGGCGGACATCAGATGTTTCGACCCATCAGCAATCTGAGGCTTTCGCCGTAATATATGTTCCGATTTAGCTGCTCAATAATAACTCTCTACGGCGTAAGTGCGGTGCGCCACTACATTTCTTTGTGCTAATCGCATTCACGTCGAATACGTGGTGAGATGGGTTCTGCTAGAATTCTTTAAAACTGCACATGTAGATGGCAGATGCCCAGGACAACATCTTTTGACTGCACTGCCTTCCGGGCCGGCTCGCGTTGGAGGATACAAACTGACATACTCGATACGGAAAAGTGGAGGGTTATATGCCTAGAAAGGTATTATGTTTACGAAAATCTTGCCGATAGCTCAATAGCTACAGCGTCAAGCTCCCGTATACAACTGGGATTATTTGGACCTAATTAGTTAGTTAGTTAGAAAAGCTTTCTGTTTTGCTGTAATCAAAACGCATGCCTTTGTTTACAGTGTCTTGGCTTTTCGTTGGATTCTCATTTGATTCCCCAGCGGCTGTCGTATAATGGTGAATTTACCTGATAAATCCGCACCAGATATAACGGTCGCTGGGTCAAGACAATGTTTCTTGCTTTGATGCGTGTTAATATAGGCTTTGTGCAAGCAGGTTAGAGAAGGAGTGTGAGGAGAAGGAACAGTGTTGATAACTGTTGCCGTAAGCTGGCGTGACGTCATTCTGATTTAGCATCTCGTTCACCCTACTGTACAAAGCAGTCTGGGGGTTTTGGTGTCCGGCCCGACTGGCGCAGCGCTGGCGTCGGGGTGTTCCGGGCAGCCTCGCGCATTCCTGGCCCCTGTCCTCGTTTCCCAACTACTTGGAGACTGGCGGTTTGTTCTTGGCGCTCAGGGTCACAAGCTCCATCGTCCAGGTCAAGCTCTCCCACTCGTGGCTTGATCTAGTTGCTGTGTAGACGAATGTTTTGCCCCTCTGGACCATCGGCGTTCCCCATGCGAGTGCCGTCGGATGACATGATTCGGGCTGGGGTCCATGGCTCGCCTCGCCCGAAGTTCTTTACCCAGACAGGTTCCCCCGACTGCAACACACCAGGAACGTGGCAGTCAAGTGGAGACTGCGGGCGGGAGACCCAGGTCGTGCCACGGCGTTGTCCAGTCTGGAACGGAGCGCGTAGCCCATAAGCAGTTTCACTGGGGTACTGGCTTCGGCAGACAGCGTCTTTCGGTACCTGTGCAGAATCCTTGCCAAGCGTGTTTTCAAAGACCTATGGACATTCTTTTTCAAAAACTCTTTAACAGTTCGCACGGCGCGTTCCGCGAGCGCGTTGAACTGCGGATGATACGCTGCTGTCCGGAGATGTGGGATGTTATTCAGCTTCATAAACTCCGGAAATTGAGCACTTGTAAATTGCGGGCCATTATCAGAAAACAGCGTCCAGGGCAATCCGAACGTGCCGAACAAGGTGCGCAGGGCTTCTATGGTGGCGTGGGCTGTGGTGGTTTTCAGGGGTACTGCTTCGATCCATTTACTATGTGAATCCACAACAACCAGTAGCATGTGTCCATCGATCGGCCGAGCAAAGTCAATATGCAGTCTGGACCAAGGATCGCCCGTTTCTCGCCATGTGACCGGGGGTTTCTTGGGGTGCATAGGTGCTGCTTGTACGCAACTGGGACACGACTTAACCATGTTCTCAATCTCGTTATCCATCCCGGGATACCAAAGCAGGGAGCGGCCTAGCTGCTTCATTGAGCAAATACCTTGATGGGTATCGCGCCGCAGGCGTAACATTCCCGCTCTTGCGCTGTTAGGCATCGATTACGTCATGGCCCCAGTATAGAAGCCCATGACTCCAGGTTATCTCTGCCATCAGGTTGAAGTATAGTCGCCAATGCGGGTCATTCGGCCCCAAGTTTCTTGACCATCCTTCCTGCACCCAGTTTTGCTCCATTGCCAAGTCGTCATCGTGCCAGGGGAGAGCAGCCAGTTGTTTCGCGGACGTCACACCCTCATTGATGTTTTCCGTGAGAACACATACTCGCCATCTCCAGTTTTTTCCAAGGTCTCTGGCTGAGACGTTGCGGACGTGGGGATTCGGCTGAGGGCATTTGCTGGAACGTTGTCCTTTTCCGGCTGGTGTTTGATGACCCAGTCGTATGCACTGAGCAGCAGGGCCGATCGCTGGATTGGGGCGGCGGCCGTCACTGGTACAACTCGATCTGGATGAAAAAGTCCCACAAGCGGCTTATGGTCATTCAACAGTGTGGATGGTTTACCGAGTAGGTACTGTTGGAATTTCGAGGCTGCAAAAACTAGAGCCAGAGTTCGCTCTCCAGCTGTGAATAATTTCGCTTGGCTTCAGTCAGTACCAGAGAACGAAAGCTTATGGGCCGATGCCCCCCGTCCTCGTCATCGTGAGAAAGCAGTGCACATATCTAATCCGGGGAGACATCACATTCCACGACAAGAGGCTTGCGTGAGTCAGAATGCGTCAGGAAATCAGCGGATTTGAGGAAATTCTTTACCTTTCTGAACGCCCGTTGTTGACGAGGACCCCACACCCACTTAGCTTCCTTGCGGATCAGCTGATACAGTGGCGCCATGGCCGTAGATGCATTGGGAAGAAACTAGTTGTAGTATGTTACCATGCCAAGATACGACCTTAGTTCTTCGAGGTTCCGCGGCACCTACATCTGAAGAATGGCCTCCACGCTTTTCGACTTTGGTTGCCGTCCCTGAGCACTAATTCCATGTCCCAGGAAATCCACCTGTGCTCGACTGAACTTGCACTTGTCCGCATTTAGTTGCACGCAATTTTCCCGAAACCGCTGCAATACTTCATGCAGTGTGCTGCAGTCATTGTATTTCTCTGCGATGATGACGTCGTTTAAGTAGACCTGGACCCCAGGAAATCGTTGCAAAATGGTCTCCATGCGACGTTGGAACACTGCCGGCGCGGAAGCGACTCAAAATGGCAGGCGAGTGAAGCTGAAGAGTCCCTTATGCGTGTGAGTAGCATGGCTTCCTCGTCGAACGGTAGCTGAGCGTAAGCTTCCCTCTAATCTATCGTGGTGGTAACCTGACCACCGTTCAACATTGCCAGGATATCTTCTACCCGGCGCAACCTATATTGCTCAGTGTGACAAGCTTTGTTTACCGTGAGTTTGAAATCACCGCAGAGGCGAATGTGGCCGTTACGCCTTACTACGGGCACCACCGGTGCGGCCCACTTAGAATGAGGCACAGGGACAATAACGCCCGTGGTCAAAAGGCGCTCAAGTTCAGCGTCTACCCTTGGACGAAAGGCGTACGGAACTTTCCCGTGAATTTCGGTGCCACGTTATCCCGCATCTAAAGTGCACCGGTGCACCCCTGATGAGACCTAAGCCTGGCGCGACCCCGTAAAGCGAATTCTGGTACAAAACGGTGCACGTTAAAATCATCCATCCCGACGAAAGGCGCGCGCTCACCTGTCGTATTCACGTTCATTACTGGCGCCTCCAGCATGCTGAATGCCTGGATCAGGTCGCCTCCGCATAGGTTGAGGCCGGAGCAACCGAGGACTGTGAGGGAACCCTCCGCCGACCGGTTTCCGCACGAAACCTCGAGTTTGAGTTGACGGCGAAGGGGAAGCCTTCCCTAGAAGCAAGTCAGTTTCAATGGCGAATCACGCAGCTTGGGCCACACTGATTTGTTTTGCTCATAGTTGGGCCATGTGATGACCGGCACTGGTGACCCTGTATCGGCCTGCATGTCCACTAGAACGCCCCCACAATTCAATGTGCGTAACATGACAATGAGTTGCGTGATGGCGACGTGGCTGACATTACTGTCCGCTGCTTGCAATGCAAATATACCGTCCGTGCCCACAGATGTGCTCTCCTGCCGAGACGATAGGATACCTGACGCGACAGGCCTTTTGGCCCTGCAACGAACTCTCTCTCTCGACGGAAACAGGCTCCGGCGATATGACCCCGCTGTTGGCACTTGAAGCATGTTGCCGAACGGAACCGGCAATCCTCTGGTTCGGGCCCTTTCGCTCCGCAGTGGTTTCATGAAATAATCCGTGGCCAGTTTCTTGAGAGATGATACTCCTCCCATCGCATGCACGCTTCCTTCAGCTTCTTATCTGCTGCGCGCTCGCTTCTGCCATTTCGGCTGATAGAACAATGTCTTCTGCTTCACTTCTCGTCTGCTGTGGCTTCGCAAGCAACTGTCAACGCACTCCTGCACTTTGCAGCCCACAAACGATGCAATCTCGCAGAATTCGATCCAGCGTTGCACTAAAACTGCATATGTTCGCTATTTGACGAATGGCAACTATGAAATCTTCGACCGGTTCGCCTGGCAGCTGATCGAGTGTAAAGAACTAGTAAGACTATGCTATTTCGTTTATTTGCGGCGAAAAGTGCTGCTGAAACAAAGCTACCACTTGGGCGTAAGAAAGTTCGTTCACCTTGTCTGGCGCGCATCGACCACTAAGTAAATCCACGGTGTGCGTAGTCAGTGCTGCAACCAATAGGGCCGGCTTCTTCTTGTCTTCCGTGATGCCATTGCCTTCGAAGAAGGTCTCCAGTCGAACTTGGTAAGCTGGCCACTAGTCGCTCGTCTCGTCAAACTGCGGCGGACTGTGATATCCTCCCATGGTGGCGAAGGCTGTGGCGTACTAAGACGGCGGCCCGTTGTCATCCCATTCTCGTCACCACTGATAAAGTCGGACCAGGCGCAGCGGTGCCTGGGCCAAGACAACGTTTATTGCTTTGATGCGTGTTAATATAGGCGTTGTGCGGGACGGTTAGGGAAGGAGTGTGAGGAGGAGGAACAGCGGCGATAACTGTTGCCGTAAGCAAGGCGTGTCGTCATTCCGATGCAGTATTACCCTTTGATACGGGGCTCCCGATATGGCATTGAAGGCTTTTACAATATCCTAAATGCAAAACGGTGCACCACGAGAATATGTTATAATGTTTTCGGGTTAGTATTTTGTTTGCAAAAACATACCGGGCGTTTCAATAAATGCGTCTGGAAAATCCTAAAAAATTAGGGAAATGCGTTATTTATTCATTGTCTTTGGCATTACCTTTTCTCTGGAGGCAGACATCTTGAAATAAGTAGAAGCAGTAATTAAGGCAGCAATTATAGAAATTAAATTATTACCTTTTTAACCAGAGGAGGCCGACAGCTGGGAGAAATTGGAGAGTTGAAGTCCTTCCTGTGAATAGCCCATAGCCGTTTTGAAGTTTTCAGATACGTGTTCCACCCAGTCTCGCCTCACGACAAGTAGGTTTGTTTAATTGTGAAAACGAATAAGCTTGCGTAAATACTCGTCGCAGTTTGCATTGCTCCTTCAGGTGGCTTCGACTCTAAACGACTGCACGACGTGCTATCAGCGACACCCGGCCCTAAGATTCTCACCGGAGATTTTATTGCTCGCCATCCGTTTTGGGGGAGCTTGAAGATGGACTCCAGGAGAAAGATACTGGCATCCTTTGCCACACAGCACAACCTTTATTGCCTCAGCGATGGTAGTCCAACACATCTACGCGGGCTTACATACAGCAGCTGCCTAAACTTGACCCTGGTTTCTCGGAATCTTGAAAGAAACTTGCAATGATTTCCAGACAATGAATCACATGGAAGTGACCACATTCCGACGTACCTGAATATCAAAGAACTATCTAAATGCGCCTCCATGGCCCTCCGGAGAATTGACTGGTCGGCGTTTCGGTCGCATATGGAGGAAGTACGTCAGCAGGGGACCATTCGAGTCTGGAACAGAAATTCAAAACGCCATGCAAGCTGCTACGAGTGCTGTTCAGCCTTTCCCGAAATACGAAGAATTTGAAGCCGAACTGCAGCGACTACGAGCAATTCGCCGGCTGGCTGAAAGAAGATACAGGAGAACCAAATCCATTGATGATCTCAGAGAGGCAAGGCGGATGCAAAAGAAGATTCAACGCAGCATTGATGCACTACAAACTCAAACATAGAAACGTTTCTGGGAGTCGTTCGATCCACGGCAGCGATTATCTCAAGTATGCAAAAGTGTGCGTGGACTTCGCGTATCACCGCAACAGCGTGTTCCCTTCAAATCGCTCGCTTTGCACGAAGGTCACAGTGGAATAAACATTCCTTAAGGATTTTGCTAAAGACTTGCCAGCTCGCATCTCCAACGCGCACTTACACCATGTGCCACTCCTGTGCCACGGGATTCCCGCATGGATGTAATGTTTTCGGTGGAGGAGCTTGAAGCGGCACTGGCGACTTGCAGGCGCTCTTTGTCACCTGGGCCGAACGGCGTTACCTATGCGGCGCTCGCCAACCTTGGGCAGAAAGCACGACTCACGCTGCTAAACCATTACAACAAGTCTTGGCGTAACGGTTTGGTTCCACGTGAATGGAAATGCAGCCGCTTGGTTCCACTTCTCAAACTTGGTAAATCACCCTTAGATTTGTCATCGTACCGCCCCATCGCTCTGGCCAGTTGCATAGGGAAAATAATGGAAAGAATGATTTTGAATCGCCTTGAATGGTACCTGGAAAGTTACAACGTGTGCCCAGATGCTATTGCTGGGTTCTGTCTTGGGCGCTCATCCATAATTTCATCGACTTGGTCACGCTTGTTCAACATCAAAAACGTCTGAAACGGCTCACTGCGGCATTATTCCTTGACATAAAAGGCGCCTATGATAATATAGCACAGTATGCCATTATAGAGGCTCTAATTAAAGCTGGAATCGGTGGCCGCACTTTTCAGTTGTTGTGCAGTTATTTGACCAACAGGCATTTCTTCGTGATGACCGACGGTGTCGCCACGACTCCACACCAAACGTTCCGCGGAGTACCACGAGGTGGAGTGTCGAGCCCGACGCTATTCAACCTAGTGCTTGTTGTCCTAGTCAGATGCTTGCCCAGCACAGTTCAAGTATCAATCTATGCCGGCGACATCTGCATTTTGGCGTCTGCTGTAACACCACGGCAGGTAAAAGCACGACTACAAAAGGCAGCTACCTTAACATCACTGTAATTGCGAAAACAGAACTTAGAGCTGTCTTCAGAGAAATGCTGCCTTGTTACATTCACTCGGAAGGCAACGAAGCGTTACATTGTAAGTGTCAACGGACAAGCAGTTGCAAAGCACGGAAACACCGCTTTTTAGGGGTAATTATCGACCGCGACCTATCATGGAGCCTGCACGTTTCATACCTAAAGAAGAGGTTGATGACAATAATACATCTCAAATTTCTCGGCGGAAAGTCATGGGGCACATCGGTGCGGTCAATGCTGCAGCTTTATAACGCCTTGTTCCACGGTTTCCCAAGATACCACCTCCGTGTGCTTGGTAACACATAATACATCTGAAATTTCTTGGCGGAAAGTCATGGGGCACATCGGTGCGGTCAATGCTGCAGCTTTATAACGCCTTGTTCCACGGTTTCCCAAGGTACAACCTCCGTGTGCTTGGTAACACATAATACATCTCAAATTTCTCGGCGGAAAGTCATGGGGCACATCAGTGCGGTCAATGCTGCAGCTTTATAACGCCTTGTTCCACGGTTTCCCAAGATACCACCTCCGTGTGCTTGGTAACACATAATACATCTCAAATTTCTCGGCGGAAAGTCATGGGGCACATCGGTGCGGTCAATGCTACAGCTTTATAACGCCTTGTTCCACGGTTTCCCAAGATACCACCTCCGTGTGCTTGGTAACACATGCAAAAGAAACCTGCATGCACTCCAGGGACTACAAGCTAAAGCCCTAAGGACGTATCTCGGTCTTGCGAGGTATGCGTCTACAGCGGCAACGATTGTCATAGCTGGAGATCACCCAATATTAACGTACTTGGTAACCGACGCTCTCACAGCGCATATTCGCCAAGTTGCCCGACTACATTCTCACCATCTTGCCGCTCTACCCACAGAAACACCACACGCAACTATCAATCGTATAATTGTTGCCAATCGTACCTCATTACCATCGAACTACATACATACAGCAAGACCATCCTCACCTCTATGGTGCCTGCACAAACCTGAAATACGCCTCACCATCTCAGGAATCACGAAGAAGGCTAACATGCCGTCGTTTGCCGTGACGCCGACCACATTAGCACTTTTACATGAGGTCCGCAGTGTCCGTGCACACGTTTACATCGATGGCTCAGTCACATCTGCAAGTTCAGCTGATACTGTTGTGATACCAACCAGATCCGTCAAAATGCAGCTAAAAACGTCACATGTATCATCAACGGCAGCTGCTGAACTGGTAGCCTTGCGTGCGGCTCTTCATTTCATTCAGGACGAACCACCCCATGTATGGTCAGTCTTCTGTGATTCCAGGCAGCCCTACCGAGTGTACTCTCAGCACTGCGCCATGGATCACATGAACAGCTCATTGCAGAGATCAGAAAAGTACACCATCGCATAGTTGACGAAGGACACGATATCATATATCGGTGGTTGCCTAGTCACTATGGCATACATGGCAATGATCGAGCAGACGCAGCTGCCCGATCTGCCCATGACGGCGTCAACTGCGTTGCCATTGCTCTTTCGAGAGCTGACGCAACGAAAAAACTTGCCGTACTTGCACATGACCTGACATTAGCTCAGTGGAATTCATCCGATGTCCGAAGTACACACCTTCACACCCTGGACCCTAATTTACAACTACGTATTCCACCCGAGCTCCCATGACGTGACTGCACCCTTCTAGTTCATCTATGGCTTGGAGCAGCATATTCAAATGCGTACTCCTTTCTTATCGGAATGTCCAACAGCCTGCTTTGTGTCTTCTGCGGTTGCAATGAAACAATCGCGCACCTTCTTTGTCAGTGCTCTCGTTTCAACCAGAAAAAGCAGTCCTCTCAGCCACCCTAGACAAACTGGACAAGCGCCCAATGACAGAGAACAAGATATTTGGGAATTGGCCTACGCGAGCGTCAGCGCGATCGGCTATGAAGGTACTGCTGCGGTATTGAAAAGACACTGGACTTTCTGACAGATTGTGACTTCACTGTGTGACGCCGGATTGCACGGTGACACTGCATAACACTAGAACGCCTTTGCGGGCTGCGTGACAGTGCCCACAGAAACAGTTTTTTTATACGTGCTTGTGTGTGTAGTTTTACTATTTCTTTTTTTAATCCTTCTCTCTCGCTCCTATCGCATCCCCTTGCCCCTCTCCCAGTACAGGGTAGTCAACCAGAGATAATCTCTGGTCAACCTCCCTGTCTGTCCTTCGCTTTTCTCTCTCTTTCAGGAAGCCACCGCTGGTAATTTTGAGAAGCTATGAAATCCGCCCAATTTGAGCGGCCAAACCGAAACTGAAATGCTGAAGAGTGCAAATGGCATGCCTTTTCGTGACGCCCAGAATGACGACATTTATTTTCCTCGAATTTCCAGGCTGGGATGAGTCAGTGTCCTCATGAACCATCAATCTGCTTTGCTTACTTGCTGTACGGGCTGCCCTCGCCATGATGACACGCTTGGCGCACGTATCTTTGTAGAATAACAGCACAGAAATCGTGTCGGGGCATTTCGGCCTGCTTTCGAGGCTGGCGGCGGCAATGCATGGCGCATAATCGACAGCAAAATACGCCAACTTGATCGTAGGTTGCCTGCAAGCCCGAGGCCAGACGCATTTAGCTGCAAGCTTCTACTCTGCTGGACGTCAAAACAGTCCCGTAACCCCGCCCAAGACAATCATGAGGACAGTTGAGTTTTCTGTTCTATCCTCACTTGCGGTTTTGCAGTGTTCTGATCACTAGCGCCAGGCCTTGTAAAACGTTGTAAGTGTTCCCCGCCATGTTCCTTTTCTCCTGTTGAAATCAACGCAGTTTTTGTCAGGTTGCCTTGGGAAAAAGTCGCACTTTTCTGTGGTGCTTTCCACCCCGGCCATTAGGCTTCCTCACGTAGATCCCGCTTCCGGCCGTCCCGTCGAGGCACTGCAGCGTACTGGCCACAAATTAAAGAAATATTCTGGTACTGCTCGCTTATGCTGCTACTTCTACTCGGCTTCCTGCATAGAAAACGCTTTGCCATCTGTTATTATTTCTCCTTCGGCGACGGCAATTTGTTCGCCTGCTTTGTTCATTGTTCCCAGCATGGCGTTCGCTCCTCCTCCGCCGCCATTCCTTGCTACGTTCGATACTGCTACTGCACCTTGACTAACGTGGAAATGATCTTTTCAAACGTTTCTTCAGGCTACCGGAAGCGAGGCGATAGCTGACGAGAGAAGGAAGGCCGTACTACTAGCTTACTTAGGCTTCTACGGGCAGCGTTTGTATTACGACCTCGCGTTGCAAGTGGACCTGGCAACAACAACATTTCCAGACGTCTTGCGCATCTTTGACAAGCATAATGAAGAGGGTACCAACTGCCTTGTACACCGCATCCTCTTCCGGGTTCATAAATAGCAACCTGGAGAGATTTTCGAAGATGTTGTCGCCGGCTGATAGGAGGGCACCTGCTAGCGCGTTCGGTTTTGAGCATGACGAGTTCCTCCAAGATCAGATATTTGCAAAGCATCACGTTTGCAACAATTTGTGAGATGCTGCTGTACTAAGGAGATTCATTGATGCATTGATGCTACAGAAGGCTGAAGAAATTGGAAGGAGCGTCGAGCAAGTTTCCAAAGAACCAAAGGTTTTCAACGGTTCGCCCGTGCATCGCGTCTCTGCACAGCGGCAAGATGGCGTCGTTTACAATCGCCTTCCTCGTCCGGGTGGTTAAAGTGGCGGTCCTCACTAACCTTCTTCCTGCACCCGACGAGCTCAAGATGGCGCCCGACAACAAGGCGAGAAGAACGATGTTTGGAACCCGGCCAATATGGCGCCTGGCAAGAATTTCCCAAAGCCAGTCAAGACGCAACAGTGTATTGCTGCCCATGTGATCAACTCAGTACATAGCATAAGATCCAGGCTGTACAGCCAAGCACGCTACCTGTGGCGCTTAGAAGAAAGTGGGACAAAATGCTACTGTTTGCCGCCCATGGAATCGAACGCATCGAGCGTTTCCTGCGCGAGCTCAGCTAGTTTCCTCTTCTGCTGAAAGAGAACGAGCAAGTACAGTCTCTTCCGTTCTAACAATACAAGCAGCGAATCCCCGTCCGGTCATAATTTACGCCGAAGTCCTCATTGCAAATACTTCGCTCAAGTTGCTTGTTGATACGGGATCTACGCCCTCTAGTATGAGCAACACCACATAAGAATAGCATTTAAAGGTTTTTCTATTGTCCGCATAGAGTCTGTGACTGCTTTTACGAAAAACATAAATGCATTTACGACATTTCTCCATCGTAGTGAAGTACCGCGATATGTCTGCAGTAACATTCCACATCCCGGACCAGGGCACTTCTATCCTGCGCCTAGACGCCATTCAAGACCTAAGCATTAATATTCAAGAATCTTCATTTGTCACCGAATGCCAGGAATTCAGGCTGATCCGGCTGTAAAATCCTCGTATGTACCGCACAACGCTCCTGTGGAATTGTCGCAAATGTTATCAGGACACCTGGAACGTGTAAAGCGCTTCAACCATGAAGTTCATCTACGAGTTTCTGTGCAACCAGTTTCTGAGAAACTACGCGCTCAGCGCCTGGTGCTCTGCGAGCAAGGTTGATGAAATGCATTGACTGGAATCAGCTGAAATCATCGAATGTGTCTAGGCGTCCGAGTGAATTTCTTCATTCGTTGTGGTTCTGAAAAGATGACAATTCCTTTCGAACTTGCGCCGATCTCTGGGAGCCCAACAAGGCCATCGTGGGCAACGATTTTCCGCTACCGCGAGCTAAGGAAATGTTGCATCGACTTGTTTATCCCACTGACTCCAGCAAGTGGGACTTACAATCCGCATATCAACAGGTTCTATCATCCGAGAAAAGCTGTCACCTCACCACTTTTATTACTCGTCATGGTCTCTTCTGCTTTAAGCGAGTGTGTTTCGGGTTGGCATCTGCACAATCAGCTCTTCAGCAAATTATGTCATATGTCTCGAGAGTGTCCTGCTGGATTACACCGCCTTGGTGCTTTTGTTTGGGGTCACGCTCATTGGGAAAACAATAGAAACTTGCAAACTGTCCTTTGTACGAAAAGTCAGGCTGGCATGCAGTCAAACAATAAGTGCGTATTCAGTGTCCCGAACTACCTTTCCTAGGAGATAAAATTTCTGCAAACGGAATTTTTGCAAGCTGAAAACGAATGCCTGGCCACTATTGTTTCACAATTTCCTGATGTTGCCACTTTCCAACAGGAATAGCGCAACGGCATTTGTTATAGAAGTGGGGCACTATAACGTAAAACTATTCCAAACTTTTCTATTCCAATTCTGCTATCAGCCCTCCACGATTGGTGAAAAACTTTTTTCGACCACGCCCACTTCACCTGTCTGTCACGCGACGTCACGGAAACCGCGATAAATCCCCATCTGATGTGATGCGTACACACTGATTATGCATGATTTGATAGAAAAAATAGAAACAGTTATTTCTGATTCGACCCCTTTTCGCCATTAGCCCTCGGTTAAGGTAAACGTTTTTGGGCTGCACCCACTTCACCTGCCTGCAACGCGACGTCCCAAAACCGCACAAACTCACCGCGTCAAAGTGACGTGTACGCGATAAAGATGCAATAATATGCCGAACAAAACTGAATTTTCTTCGGAATAGCCACAGGCTGCCCCGTTCCGAAAGGAATAAAAGATCGCTGCCACTGATCGCTAAGACGCTGGCTACTCTCACCTGCTGGATAGCATGGGTGTGTCTGCGTATAATAAAACTTCTTGCGTGGCCGTGTAACGTTTTCGAGCCCTTTCATCACGTTTACCACCACATTCTGCCAACTCTTCCTTGCTGAGGGTCAGTTTTAGCGTCATTCTTAAGCTTCCGTTGCATGCCGCCGTGATTTTCGACCAGCCACCACAAGCTAAGTAAGGGTAAGCCGACCAATCGCAGACGCCGGCACTACCCTCTACATCCGGTTATCGATTTTCAGTGCACTGGCTCTGCCCCGGTGAATCCCTCTCCACTTGCGCGTTCTCTTCGCCTCTTGTCAGCCAATTAGATACGACAAGCCGCTCAGTGTAGGCAATGTTATTCGTTTTTCAAGCAAACAAAAGTGACCTCCTATGAACGAAGAGAGCGATTGATTGGTCTGTTCAGACAACTCTGCGGGTGACCGCCCGGTGCTTGCGTCGGTGGTGACGCAAATTTGACGTCAGGAGATTGGAATAGAAACATATTGGAATAGTTTTACGTTATAGGGCCCCTGTTTTTGTCGCTGTACGCCATCGCAAAGCGAGTGGTCATTTTCGTATTCGTGACGACCTGATGAATAAAACCATCTACCCAGCGGCGGAGCGGGCTTTGTTCTTCTGGTCCAAGGAAGTATTCGTAGTGACGTGCTACTTGCCACTCGTGATGCGACGACATCAGGTAATCTGGAATTCACCTGCACGCTGCAGCGTGTCCAGGGGCGCTTTTTGCTGGCCACAGATGCGACAAAGAACCAAGCAACATGTAGACAATTACGATCATTGCCAACGCCACAAGCGACTTTCAACTGCTTCAGCAGGCCTTCCCCATCCACTGATTCCTCTGCATAACCCATTTGAACAAGTTTTTATGAACCTCCCTGATTTTTTCCTATGGCCATCGAAAAGGCACTCATGGGTCATCGTCCTTCTTCATCGTTTACTTGCTGCGTATAAACCGCAGTAACAGCCTCATTCACTGCTGCTTACGTAGCAGCTTTGTCGTCGCGTTTAATTATACTACGCTATGGCCCACCTATGCAGGCACAATTCCGACAATCGGCACCATGCCGTCCACGGACCTACGGTCTTGTGGAACGGGCACGCGGAATTCTGGAAACATGCTAGCCTAGAACGTGTCCTCTGTCCACAAGAACTGAGATGACCTATTGCGATTCATCACTTACGTTTATGAAACCACGAAGCATGATACAAATGACTACAGCTATTTCGACCTTCTTTGGGTCCGATCGCGCCAGAGCTTCTTTGTTACCATTCTGACATTTTCTCTACATACCGCATATTGAATCAACTAGATACTCCGCCTTGCCGAGGTCATCTTCCAAATAGCACCTCTCCACGCTGTAGCATTGCTAGACTACTGAAAAGAGCAGTACGAAAACACGCACAAACAATCTTTTTTTATGCAAAAGGCGATTTATTGCAACTTTGAACACCACAGCTCTGGTGCAAATTCTGCAGCAAGACTGCACTGCAGTGCAATGTCTTCTGTGTGTTCGGTATGCGACAAGCCGGTAGAGGGCAAGTTCCTTGTATGTTCCGGTTGCAAAGCAAGTTTCCATTTAGGTAAACACTGTTCCGGGATAACAGACAGTGTTTACACCAAAATGTCCACTATTAAACGTGAAACATGGACGTGTCAGACATGTAGCTCTGGTGCTGGTTCCAGTCATAGCGATGGCTCACTCGGCCCCCACTTCTCGTCCATTAATACCAAACTTGACCAATTAACCAGCACTGTTCAGACGCTCATGGTAAAGGTTCAGGAACTGCTCTCTTTCAAGGCAACTTGTGAAAAGATGGCTGATGCGGTGACTGGCATTCAAGCCTCTATCGCTTTCCTTTCTGAAAAGTATGATTCTATGCTCTCCACTGTGAATAATTATCAAACCGAAGTGTCTCAGCTACGGGCTCAAGTGGAGTCACTTTCCGGTACTGTCGCCCGTCAGGCTGAAATTCTAGACCAAGCAACGATGCAAATAAATGAACTTGATCAATATGGCAGACGTTGCAATTTTGAAATCCATGGTCTCCCTTTGAAACCTGGTGAAGACTTGAAGTCCTTCATGTGCGACTTAGCTGGACAACTGCGCCTAAGCAACTTCAAGGAAGATGAAATTTGCAGGATGCACCGTTTGCCTACCGCGAACAAATTTAGCTCTAGCCCTCCTATCCTGGCGCAAGTACAGAACGCTTCAGTGAAAGAAAAATGGTATCGTGCTCGGAAGTGTCTCTCGGATCTTGTTCAGCCGGAGAAGTTTCCTCGTCTGTTCTTCAACGAAAACTTGACGCGGTTGAACCGGGAGGTCAACCGGTTGGCCCGCTCCAAAGGAAAGGAAAATGGATATAAGTTCATGTGGACGAGAAACGGCAAGGTTGTGGCGAGAAAATCTGAGGGAGCACCTTTCATTCGAGTTGAAAAATTCTCGGATTTGGATAGGATTGCCTAGACATGGCTGGCATAGAGAGTATAAAATGCACTCACTTTGCGGATGTAAATAGTTTTTTTTTCTGATGCCTTCACCAGCAGTTTCAAAGTTGCGCATGTGAACATTCGCAGCGTTCGGAAACATTGCAATCAGTTTTATGCCATCATTTCATCATCTCGCCTAACGTTCGATGCTTTTGTACTTACTGAAATTAATATTCCTTCCGAGAGCATTCCACAGTATTCTTTGCCGCGTTTCCAAGCCTTCTCGTACACGCGTCCAAGCAGAAAAGGAGGAGGCATCGCAGTTTTTATAAGTAACAGGTGGCCAGCTTCACAGTTAACTTTTTCCTTTTCCCAAGCTGAAGTGATATCGCTGCGCTTGAGCACACCTGTTTTTTCGGTGATCCTGTTATCGGTGTACCGACCTCCTAATTTTAATGCGCGACTTTTCTTATCCGAAGTCGTTTCCACATTGTCAACCCTATCGCTCGAAGAGCACGTGTGTATCATAGGTGATATGAATATTGACCTTTTGCGTCCTACTGTAGGCTTGGTCGCAGATTACCTCGATAGCCTTTCCAAATGGGGCTCGGAATGCGTCATTTATCAAGCGACTCGTGAGGAATTTTTGGCTGGTAAGCTCGCTGTGTCCTGCATTGATCACGTTATCGTACGCGCTCAAAATCTAGCCATAAAATCCGCTATTGTAGATATTAAACTTGCTGACCATTATTTCGTTTGCGCCACAATGAGTAATCCAGATACTGCGACAGCACCCACAGATTCCAAAAAACTAATTTCAATGCTTGATCCGAAAACATTTGATAATCTGGTGGCTCAATATGACTGGAAATCTCTTTTAGCAATAGAGTCTCCTGTTGCTATATATGATAACCTCGTAGAAGAGTTCAAAAACTTAAAAGAAAGTGCTACCCGAACAATACATATCAAACAACGTAACGTGGATAACAAGTGGATGTCGTCTGACATACTCGCTGCAATAAAAGAAAAAGACTTACTGTGGGCCCAATGCAAGCGTGCCCGAATTATGCCGACATACGGGCCCAATTTAAGTAGCTCAGAAATAAAGTTACTGCCATGATCCGCTCCGCAAAGCGAATACATTTTCGAGACAAATTTAAGGCCGCTAGTTACAGTAGTAAGAAAACATGGTCGTCAATTAACAGCTTTAGAGGCACTAACACGCGAGCTGATAGAATGAATTATTTTCCTTCCAGTTTATCCAGCGGCAGACTGAATATTTCTGATGAGTTTAATAATCACTTCTCTCGTGTAATGAGAAACACAAACTTACAGGTAGATTTGTGCACTTTGCGTCACAGCATTAGTGAATCGGCATATCTGCCTTCAATTTCCCAGGAAGAGCTAAGATCGATTATATTTAACTTAAAATGTAATAAATCTCCTGGAATCGACGGCATTTCCATTAATTAGTTGCGCAGAACATAAGAATACATCCAAGAAGTTTTGCTAGCACTACTTAATCGCATAATCTCAAGTGGTGAAATTCCTGTCAAACTGAAAACAGCAAAAGTTATACCTCTTTATAAAAGCGGCGCGCGTAATATTATTGAAAATTATCGCCCCCTTTCAATTCTGCCTTCTATCGCTCAAATAGTTGAAAAACACTTATTGTTAACAATGACAAGTTTTCTGGACGCCCACAGCATTTTGTCGCCTAGTCAGTATGGTTTCCGACCCGGCAAAAGCACTCAAACAGTTCTGGAAGATTTATCCGATCAGTTGAATATAGCTTTCGATAATAATAAAGTTGCTTGTGCGCTCCTTCTTGATTGTAGCAAGGCTTTTGACAGTGTTCATCATGGTCTGCTGTTAAATAAGCTTTTCTTGTTAGGATTTCGAGGTGCTTTCTGGTGGTTGTCAGCAAATTTCCTTCGGGGTAGATGTCAAATCGTCTCAGTTGGGCAATTTCATAGTGCATTCTCCAATATTAATGCTGGAGTTCCGCAGGGATCTATACTCAGCCCGTTATTATTTAATATTTTTGTAAATGGACCTCTCTAGCGTGATACCCGTTTCTCTTTATCAATACGCCGATGATACGATGATCGTAACTACTGCCCACAGCTACGATGACGCGATTGCTTCTTTACAGTCTGCTGCCACAAAAGCTATGGATTGGTTTCGAAACAACCAAATTACTATAAATGCATCTAAGACGCAATTATTCTGCTTCCGTAATCCTTTGAGGAAAGTAGCCCTTGACTATCCTCTTGTTTTGCATTCTTCATGTTGTTCAGCTTGTTCTTGTAGACCATTACAGAACTCATCTGTTGTAAAATATCTTGGGTTATATCTTGACAGCGACCTTTCTTGGAACAGCCACCTTGCTTACGTTTGTAAAAAACTTCGCGCCGTATCCTGTCTACTGTACAATATAAGATACTACATGCCCTTATCAGTAAGGAAAACTATAACACATGCTTTAGGCTACATTCTACTCCGGTACGGAATAACAATTTACGGGCACTGTGCTGTCCGCTGGCACAACAGAATAAATGCGATACTTCAATCCCTTATAAAAAACATATCTTATGATCTGAACCTGAATGCTGACACAGACCGTTTCAAAGTACTTTCGATGCCGAATTTCAGCGATATTTTAATGCAAACGGTTGTTTTAAAACACTTCTGGTCCAGTCAATTCCTAGTTCCTTACACAGCTTCCCGGTGCTTAAGGCCCAGGGACCCCTTTTGGAGGCCACGTTGTTCCACAAGGTACGGCACTAGAGCTCGGGCCCATTATGTGCCGACCTACTTCAATAAATTACCGTACAGCACCTTCTGTGTAAAAACGAAATATAAGTTAAAGAGACTGCTAAGGCGTGTCTATTCGTAAAGGCGTACTTGTTTCGTTTATTTACCGTTATTGCTTGTGTTCGTGCATGTGACTGTGCAATTCCTTTGCACCACGACAGTTAGTCTGGTATATGGTTGTGTTTTATCTCATGGTAATTTTTGTTCACACGCATTGCTGTACTTCTGTGTTCCATTATGCTCAATGAAATTTCTCTTCATAGACACTGTATAAATTCTAACAACCTTTTTTGGTGTTCTATACTTGAGTTCGCTGCTTATAAGTGGTCTATCAATGTACCATGTATGGTTTTGCTGCCTGCCAGGCGCTGCCGCTCAAGCCTTCAAAGGCTTTGGCAGGCCTGTATGAATGTACTGATTTGATCATTGGCAATAAAGGTATTATTATTACGCTATGGCCCACCAATGCAGGCACAATTCCGACAATCGGCACCATGCCGTCCACGGACCTAAGGTCTTGTGGAACGGGCAAGCGGAATTCTGGAAACATGCTAGCTTAGAACGTGTCCTCTGTCCACAAGAACTGAGATGACCTATTGAGATTAATCACTTATGTTTATGAAACCACGATGCATAATACAAATGACTACAGCCGTTTCGACCTTCTTCGTGTCCGATCGCGCCAGAGCTTCTTTGTTACCATTCTGCCATTTTCTCTATATACCGCATAGTGAATCAACTAGATACTCCGCCTTGCCGAGGTCATCTTCCAAATGGCACCTCTCCACGCTGTAGCATTGCTAGACTACTGAAAAGAGGAGTACGAAAACGCTCACAAACAATCTTTTTTTTATGCAAAAGGCGATTTATTGCAACATTGAACACCACAGCCCTGGTGCAAATTCCGCAGGAAGCTTAAATTATATTATATTGGCCGATTCGCCATGTTACACAACTTGAGCGACCTAACTTATGTGGTTAATGTGATCGCTTAACGTTTCTCCACAGGTTTGTTGTCTAGCTAAATCTAGAATGCACATGTTGGGCGTCTTAAGCGCTGCTTCCCTGCCGCAGAACAATGACTTTCACAGACAGCAAAGTTGGCGAAGCAAGGATTGTGACGCTCTGAGAATAGGATTTTAAGGAGAAGAGAATGTTGGTATCTAAGACAAGTGGCAGAAATGTAGGTATGCGTCAGAACCACTGAGGTCAACAACAACAGCCTCTCAGTGGCAGTCTTCCCAGTCTATCGCCTTTCTAGCCTTCATCTGTAAATGAACACGCCTGATTGGTAACAATATAATAAAAATACGACACATCACTACAAGAAGCAAGTGAAGTAGGCAACAACTACACGTAATTAAATAAATATTCATTGCACTTGATGGTGTAATACCTCGCATATCACATGCAGTTTGTAATTTTGCAATACTTTCTACCTCTTAAAACGCGGCACTAAGCAACGACGCTTAATTTTGCAGCTTTGTTGTATTGCCTAGTCTGCACGTGATATCTTTTATTGGAATTATGAATTTGGAATTACATTATGAAAGAATTATGCATAGGCGCATAAAATGTTATTCTCCCCATTTAATTACTGATGAAGAACGACGTATATATAATTAAAGGTCATAGCTTAGATGAAACGTAACATTCACACTACCTTTAATTACATTAAGCCTGTGCGGGTATTTTTGGTTTTCCTGTTAAATAGGTAATCATTCAATTTCCCCCACATTAGGTGGTAGTCACATAAAAAAACATAGGTGTTAGAATGATTTAATCTTTTCTATTCATTTCAGATACCTTGGGATAACTGCACCTGTAACAAAGGAGAAGAGACGTACATTTACCCAGAAAATTCTACTTGTTATGTAAGTAGATCATCACTTTTACTCCTAGCAGTGCTGGTTATAATGCATATTGGTTTTCATGTTAGCTTCGATTATGTTCGAAAGAAACTGTGTCCTCGTAATCTTGAGTACCCGGGAACAGTTAATTTGATAATCTGTGAATGCAGCGGCTACACAAATTTAAGTAGAAGCAGATATATTCAACATTTCTTATGCAGTATTCTCATTTTATTATTTAAAACTGGCGTACTCGTGAACGGGATCTGGCAAAAACTGCTGATTTGGATCTACGGGGTGATCATTTTTAATGTTTATACATTTCTTAAAAATCGCCTGTTGTAGATAACATAACCGTTGTCCTTAAGTTGCATTGTTCAGTGAGGCCAACATTACTTCCAAGAAAACTACAAATACATATGGAACTAATCATTAACATGTAATAAATATTCCTTGATTAGTTACTTTACTACATATATTGGCATTTACGAATTGTAGCCGGCCATATTCTAACATATATCTTCTTGGAATGAATTTTCAAAATTATACCAGTTTGAAAATATGCGCCACCAAAGTCACCTTAAACATACCCTGTTGGTCCACTAGCTTTTTAACAAAACTTGATTTTGTGCATTTAAATATAAATGTTTCTACAAGTCAATGCATTTCGTCCCATATTTCGGGATATAATATTTCGCGGCTGGTGCCATCTTGTAAAATAATTTCCAGTAGATGAATCTTGCAAGCTCACCGGCTAATATTAGTAAATTTAAGCATATGCTGTAATGTAATTTATTATGAAGTGATTGAGTCAATATTGATTTAGTTGAAAATGTGTTTCGATTCGCCGTTGCACTCATTGCCGCGATGACAGCGTCGCTTGTTTACATAAACTTTTAGAAGTCAGAATAGGCATTAAATAAGAGGGAAACGCCTATGTAAAATAAAGACTGTGATTTTAAGCTTTTACAGGAAGAAGGCACTTTTCATTTCTAATAGCCAGCATTAATGCTTCACAGGTCTACCGGAAACTGCCTGCATAATTTTATCCTCTCTTTTATCCTCTCATAATGTAATATACGCTTCTCAATCACGCACACCAAAAACTACGTTTTGATGCTTGCTTCAAGCGCCTCAGCTGCTTGATATACGCTCAGTTTTCGTTAATTGTGCATGGAAATAGGCGTGATAGTTTATCAAGCCTGCTCGAGGACACCCTCAGCCATTGAGCCCCCCGAACCGTGACTTGGTGGGGCGCTCCGCAGGAACGTTGTAACAGACTTCCCCAAGAACTGCTGAATAGGCTGCAGTGCTAGAGTGCACAGCAGCGTCATAATGAGCTTGCAACCAGCAGTTGCTCTCTTTAAAGCGATTCAAAGGCCGCCGCTTGAGACTACTTATTCGCATTATGTGACAAATGACGAGCGGCAACAGAAGAGTCACGGATGAGACCTTCCCCCGGGAACTATTTCTGCAGAGCTTTTACAGGTAATGACGAAATTCACAGATAATGACGAAATCTTCACAGCTAATGACGAAATTTTGACCCAACCTCTTGGTAGTGCCTTGAAAATGGCGACTACAGATAAATTGTTATGCTGCTGAGCTCACCTCGGAGACATGGCTACTCGGTGGGCTCGCTCGATGGTTTATGAGGTTGATAGCATCGAACATTTTTGTTGTGTAGAAGTCTGGTCACTAACAAAAGGGCGCCGACATGGTTTCTTGCTCACTCGTGGAAACTGCCTCCGCACATAGTCAAGGAGAGTAGTTTTGATGGAGCCATCGACACCTCCAGCTTGACGTCACAGTAGTTCACTGGTCATAAATTACAACACGACCCGCGGTGACTTCGGCGCCGCGGGTCGTGTCGGGTCGGTATTTCGCTATCTTCCGGAATGGGCCCACATGTGGGGAGCGCTTAACGCCTGCTTCACCTCCGCCGCATATCGGTTCAGTTTTGCAGTATCTTGGGGATCGGCCCGTGTATGGGCAGTGCTTAACGCCTGCTCCACCGCCGCCGCGGGTCAGTCCGGTATTGTGCTATCTTCGGGATCTTGTTCTACACGCGGACACGATAGTGGAGAAAGTAGCCCTTAAGAGGAACCTTTTTCTCGGGTGATTTTATATAAATATATGTAAAAGGAGAATTCTTTTTTCTTGGCAACCACTGCACTAAATTTGGCAAGGTTTGTGGCACTTTAAAGAAAAACGTAAGATCTAGTGACTTTTAGTTTCGAATTTTTTTAAAGTCATCATTTGTTTAATGAAAATTGGCAAATATCGCAAATTTTCGGAAAACGAAACCATCAAGTATACAACTCTATCTTTCGGCAATGAAAAATGATATAATTCCATGCATTGCATTTTACAGCACATCTGAAGCGGAAAAATATATTACACATGAATCTCAAGAGAAAATTAGTAATATGGAAATACAGCTTTTGCAGAACCCTTGTAGACAACGTAAAGGATTCACGTAAGATATAGATCCACATATCGAATTTGTCCGCTTTGTACGATCTAATGGATGCCGTTTACAGAACCGTGACATCTATTCTTGATGTGGAGCTAATAATTTGTAAACTTCGCGCTTCCATCTTTTTCGCACTTTCGAATCTCTAAAATTCATGTAACAACATTCAGGCCTTAAATGGAAAGTCTGCCTCCAAAAGTCACTAGAATATTCCTTTTTCTCCAGAATCCAGCAACTTTCTGTAAAATCGGTCCAGGGGTTATCTGAGAAAAGCGTTTCGGCGTTTTACATCTATTTGAATAGGCCGCGTCGGAGTTGGGCCCGAGTTATAACTTCCTCTTAACGGCTTCATTTCATTATTACCTTAAATATAAAAATACATAAAAAATATAAAAAAAGGAAATAAAGAAACTAAATGCCTCAGCCGTCACTACCGCCGCCACAGATTTCGTCACGATGGCACCGTCACCATCGGCAGGGCTCCGCGAGCAGCTACAAAGCTGTTCACTTTTGTTATCTTCCTTTCCTCGGCAACAGTGCATTGTCTTGATGTCAGCGACGCGCTATATCTGCACGGTCATTGCGTCATGCATCGTTTCTGCGACCAAGCAAGCTTTCGGCGGCACACGTTCGCTGCTATATTGACAATAGGAATTTAAACTGCTTGCCTTCGAAACAACAGCGTGAATAAAAATCGAAAGCGGACTGGCCGGCCACAAAGAACATGCTCACGGGGGCCATACTATTGAAGACCGCATCACAAAAAGCTAGGCGCGGTCATGTTGACTTTACAGGTTTGCAAGTAATGACTGACGGGCTAGTCGCTTCATTTTCACAGAAAGAACAGCGCTTCAAGTTGTTAGCGCAGTTTGTGTATGGTTCCTCCTTTGTGTCCCGCCTTGAAGAGCTGTTTTGTGACTTTACATATATTCTTTTTCTGCGTCAGTTACGCCTTCCAAGAGCGTTTACTTTGAAAATTTTTATTCGCGTGCCTCTTACAGAAGCATGTGACACAATGTTAAAAGTTTCTGAAATGCAGCGGCCCCTGGCAGCCCTGCTTTTTGTGTTGCTGCTGCGCCATGCCTAGCGGGCAATATATAAGGGGCCGCAGTAGTCGCGCCTGGGCAATAAAGATGTGAGTTCGTCACTACTAGGCGTGCTGGCCTGTTCTTCGGTGGATGCGCTTCGCAGGCCATACACAATTGTATCAACTGGCGACGAGGGTGATACGGTGGTACAAGCATGCGGCGTATTCCGTTTCAAATTAAGAACTCATGGTACTGTGCACTGGTAAACGCAGGGCCATTGTCAGAAACTATTACGTCAAGGAGGCCATGCTGATCGAATGCAATACTCAGGGCAGAAATGGTAGCTTCTGCAAATGTAAATGACACAGGTAAACTTCTATCCACTTCGAACAAGCATCCACAATGACTAAGAACATGTGTCCTAAGAATGGTCCCCCAAAAGCAATGGGAAGCCGTGACCAGGGTCGGTGTGGAAATGGCCATGGCATCTGTGGAAGCGGCTGTGCAGCCCGTTGTTGAGCCTGGCATGTGGAGCAGCTTTTCACACTGTTGGTAATGTCATTGTCTATGTCTGGCCACCAGACATGGCTCCTGGCAATCATTTTGCTTTTCTCAATACCAGGGTGTATGGCGTGAAGTACTCCAAGGACTTGGGCCTGCAGTGATTTGGGAATTACTACTCGTGACCCCCATAGAAGGCAGCCTTCATGGAGACTGAGTTCTGAGGTTCTTATGTTTGCTCTCTCCTTTCAATACAGAATGCACAACGTGACGCAGAACTGGATCGTTCCTGGTGGCTCGTGCCACCACAGCCGGTGAAAGAAGTCGTGGATAGGCCTCCTCCAACATGAAAATCTCGGCAGGGGCAGGCAGCGTGGTGCTGTCGTTAGGTAGTGGCAGTCTGCTAAGAGCATCAGCAGGGCCAAGCTCTTTTGCAGGCTTGTATAGAAGTGCGTACTTGTACGCAGATAGCTTGAGAGCCCACCTGACAAATCTTCGGGATGCTTGCACAGGGACACGCTTGTTGGCACCCAACAGTCCGAGAAGTGGCCTCTGGTCAGTGTATGCTTCAAATGGTATGCCCCACAAGTACAGGTGGAACCGATCTACACCAAACACGAGTGCCAGGGCCTCCCTGTCAAGTTGACTGTAATTTTGTTCTGCTTTTGACAAGCTCCGTGAGGCAAAAGCAATGGGATGTTCTCGGCCATCAACATCTTTGTGGGCCAGAACTGCACCTATGCGATAAGGTAATGCGTCACAGCTCAGGCACGCAGGCGTGTCAGGGCGGAAATTTACGAGAACTGGAGCTGAGGCCACCAGGTGCTTGCAGGCTGTGAATGCATCTTGCTGGTCCTGCCCCCACTCCCATTTCTTTCCATCACAAAGAGAGTGTAGGGGAGAAAGAAGCGCAGAAAGATTATGCAAAAAACGTCGATAAAAATTGACAAGTCCCAAGAAACTCTGAAGTTCTTTGATGACTTTTGGCACAGGGACATGCAGAATGGCAGCCACCTTGTCGACGTTCGGGGAAAGGCCTTCCTTGTTGATGATGTGCCCAAGATACTCCACTTGTGGCACGAAGAAACGACACTTCTCGAGTTCCAATTTGAGGCCAGATTCTTGAAGCTTGCGTAGCACAGCACGAAGGTTGTTGAAATGCTCGGCATCATTAGCACCTGTGACAAGAATGTCGCCGAAATAGACGGCCACATGTGGTAGTCCTCTCAGCAAGTTCTCCATCTCACGTTGAAATATAGCAGGCGCTGACAACACTCCAAAAGGCAAGTGGGTATACTGAAACAACCTAATGTGTGTCGAAATTGTGACGTACTCTCTGGAGGCCTCAAGAACTACTTTCTGATACGCGTCGCGCAGATCCAATTTGGTGAATTTCTCACCCCCTGCAAGGACAGTCCACAGGTCCCTAATTCTTGGAATTCGATATTTGTCCGCTGTCGCTACTGGGTTGATGGTGACACTAAAGTCTCCGCAGATTCTGATGGGCCCATTCTTTTTTACCACAGGAACAGTAAGTGCAGCCCACCTGGATGTTTTCACTGGAACAAGGATACCATCTCTTCTTAATCGCTATATTTCTTGTGTGACTCCATCTGTTAAGGAATATGACAGAAGGCGTGGCTTGAAGAACCGAGGTGGGGGATCTGAAGGAACATGTAATGACGCTTTAGCACCTTTGTACGTTGCAAGATCTTCTTCGAACACCTCTGCCATATCTTCGACTAGGTAATTGATATCAGAAAGTGCATGTATATTTACTTCAACATTGGACAGGCCGATGCCGAGATCGCGCATCCAGTTGCGTGCTAGCAGAGTAGGTGAATTGTCCCCGGTCAGAAAAATGGGTAAATCTGCCTCCTTGCGGTGAAACTTCACAAGGAGGTCAGCCTTGCCTTCGACTTTTTTCAGTTCCCCGGAATAGTTTCGCAGAAACACTTGCGACGGCTGCACATTAACCGAAGGCAGAAGCTGTGGGAGTCGCGACTTGGCAATGACGGAGATGCTTGCCTCCGTGTCCACTTCCATGCGGAGCGGCTTGCCGCAGACATCAACGGTGACGGTGAAAAACAGGAGCGGTTCGGCGTAGTTAATATGCCACATGTCGCAGACTTCCGAAGGCGAAACTGCAGCGGCATCTTCATATTTTACAGCGTGTACGCGAAGGCGGTGGCTTGACGTCTGCGAACTTCGTGCAGTGGACGAATGCTGCTCGTGAGGACTGCTGCTTCGGGCTTGGCTGTCCTTTCGTTTCGTATTGCAATCTTTCGCAAGGTGAAACTGTTTGTGGCAGTAATTGCAGACGGTCTTAACATGCTTGCATTCGGATGCAAGGTGTCCACCCCCGCAGCGATAGCAGGTGGCGGCCTCGTAGCCTGACGAGACGCCGTGGGTCGAAAAAGTGCCGTTAGAGTTAGCTTGTGCAATCTCTCCGGCATCCCTCTTAGCTGCTTCCAATGCTGAGGCTCTCTGCACGGCATCCTGGAAAGTGAGGTCCGCTATTTCCAGCAATCTTGTTTGAGTGTCTGCGTTGTTGCCACCACCATATCTCTCCGGCATCCCTCTTAGCTGCTTCCATTGCTAAGGCTGTCTGCACGGCACCCTGGAAAGTGAGGTCCGCTATTTCCAGCAATTTGAATGTCTGCGTTGTTCCCACCACATACAATACGGTCGCGTATCATGTCTTCTAGTTCGACACCGAAGTTGCAATGCTTAGAGAGTCTTTCCGGCGCTGCAATGAACTCGCTGATAGATTTGCCTTCCGCGAAAACTCGGGAGTTGAAACGGAAACGCTGCACGACTGCAGACGGCTTCGGGCAATAGTAGTTTCCAAGAACCAAAAGAATCTGTTGGAGCGTTTTGTCACTCGGCTTGTCGGGTTTCGCCAAATTGCGAAGCAACGCTTACGTGTTCTGTCCGCAACGACTGATAAATACGGACGTTTGTTTGTCGTTGGCGATATCGTTCGCCGCAAAAGATGCTTCGAGTCGGTCCACATAGCAGCGCCAGTCATTTCCTGCGCCCTCGAATGGCTCGAGACTGCCGAAATTCAGCATGTTGAAGGCTGACATAGGGTCACAGCAGGCTCCACAACTCCAACCAGGAGATAAAGTGTATGCGAGAAACTTCCGCACAGGTGCACCATGGGTACCTACTGCCAGTGTTTCAGATGTCAATCCACCGTCGGCCCAGGTTCTTTGTCAAGACGGTTCGACATGGAGCCGACACAATGGCCACTTGCGTTTAATCGAAATTTCTTCGCTTGGCTGCATAATATCGAGGACTGGCTTCAAGCTGCCCATTTTCTTTAGCCATGTAAAATCAATTACTGAAAAGATAATTAACGTAGCTTTGTTAATTATGCACACAATTTCTCAACTTACTCCGCATCCAAAGTTTACAAATCTGAACACTCGCATAATAATATGATGTCACCATAGCTTGTATTGGTTTATTAGTTTTGTTTGGTGCAGTTAGAAGCAGCCGGCATATTGGTGGTGCGCTAGGATTCTTTTAAAGTAAGTATGAAAGTATGGACAGGTTATCTTGGCGCGAATCAACTTCATGAGCTTAAGAGGAAGCTTTAGCACGGGCCCAACTTTGACGCGGCCTATTCATATACACGTAAAACGCAAAAACGTTTTTCTGAGATTACCCCTGGACCAATTATAATGAAATTTGTTGCATTTGAGAGAGTAAGTTCAATTGTAGCGATGCTTGGAAGCGGAATTTCGATTTAGGGTCTGAATATTGTGAAAATAATTTTTAAAAATTCAAAATTTTGCAACTATTAGACGCACGAAGTTTATAAATTAATAGCTCTGCATCAAGAACAGATATCGCTGTTCTGTAAACAGCATCCATTACATCATTCAAAGCGGACAAGTTCTCTATGTCAATTTATATCTTACGCTATTTTGTTACGTTGTGTATGAGGGTTCTGCAAGTTCTGTATTTCCATATTACTGAATTTTTTTAGGTTCATGCGTAACATATCAATATTGTCCGCTTTAGATCTATATTAGTTGATATTCATAAAATTGTGACATCATGTTTGATTGCTGAGTTACGGAGTTGTAAATTGATAGCCTCTTTTTCTGAGAATTCTCGATATTTGCCCATATTTAATAAAAAATTGGCGATCTCAATCAAAAATTTGAAGCAACCTGTCACTATATATCAAATCTTTCTTTTAAATGCAACAGACCTCGTCAAATTTGGCGCAGTGGTTGCCGAGAAAAACGAATTCTACTTTTACATGTATTTAGATAAGAGCATCCGGGCTAAAGCTTCTTAAGCCCATGTTGCTAACCATGCACATCTGCCTTTACAATGGACTATCCTCAGCGCTACGGCAAATCACACAGAGTGTGCGAGAACATTGTTCACGTTCCTGTTTAGATATATGAGCGCTGGTGGCATCAGGCTCGGTTTCGTGCCATCATCAGGAATAAAAACAGCTGCCTGGGGGAACGCATTCGAAACATTTTCAGTACTTGGTAACATACGGATCAGTGCGGACATGTACGTTAGAACGAGAAGTATTAAAGAATTAGGATGACGGTTTCGCTGCATGTATTTTGGCTGTCTAATGTTAAGCTCTAAAGAAAAAATGCTGTGATTTTGCGACAAAAAATGCTGACATGAAAAATGAGCTCCGACACGTTACCCGTGGTGGAACTGGCCCCTGGACTACAGGGCTACATTGAGCCACTAAATGCTGGTTTGATAAATACCAATAACCTAAAAGTGTTTAGCGCTTGAATTTTCTGCATGTCGGTGCCGCTGTGCAGTCCTCGGGGGCCCTTTTTACCACGAGCACTATGTTTCAGCTAATATTAAAAGCAATTGTATTCTCTCCTTTTTTGGGGGGGTGGGGGGAGCTTTTTTTAGCTTCTTGTCACTGTTCCAAAGTTATAGGTTAGCTCAAGATGCCCATGTATGTGTTTCTAATATCCAGTATGTTGTCAGGGATTCATTGGCTAAAGAGCGTTGTCTTATCAGATTGCGCGTGTGAAGCGAATACTGGCGCACATTCTCCATCACATTTGAGGACCTGAGATTGCAATGTACCGGCATTCAAATCTGATCAACCGATATCTTGATCCGTAGATCAGATCCAGAGGAAGCACTACTATGCGCGCACCCATCATTGTGCTTTGAGTGTTTTCCAGCGCAAGCTCACCTTTCATAATATGCTATATTCGTGACTCACTCTTTTGGAAGTGTTTTGTTCTTCACATCGCTAAAAGGGGTGAGAGTATAGATGTTCTCCATCTTCATTGAGTGAATACTAGGAAATGGACTAGGACTCTTCTTGGCGTCTGCGTTTAGACATTCACCGTAACAATTTGTTTTTCATAACTCACTATTTAATTTAGGATGCTGTAAAATCCAGTAATCATATATTAACATGAGGTCTTCATAACACAGAATATTTAAATGCTTACTAGCCGGCTTTCACCTCATGTTAAGTACTTTCATTAAAGATATCCTTACGGTAATTAAACGCCTATCCGCTTGACAACGTTTCATCCGAGTTCCCCTTTGCAAATTGATATGGACTTGCAGGTGGTTCATATCGGGGGACCTAGACATATGCCCAACCGTCAAACAAAGAGTTTTTCCGAATGTTTCATTTCAGGAAGGCGTGTTACCGTCCTGCCTTTCATTTCCGTTCGAAAACAGGCGTAAGACGAAAGTGCTGCATGAAGAGCGCTGTTAGTACAAACCAACGAGCTACCGTAACTCACATCGCCTATATCACTGTATTTTAGGCTGAGATAAGAAATATTTATTTTAAATCGACGCATCACGAATCCGAGATGAGCTGCCCCCGGCCAGCCCAGGTAGGTTTCTTTCATTTCGTACTGCGTGCTAGGGGCTTATAGCAGCTCGCGGAGCAGAGCGCTAAGTGTAGATGTGGCAGAGAAGGCGCTTTATATACTGTCTCGACAACCACCGAAAATTGCACGCTGTCCTGGCCATTCCTAGAAAATTGTATATGTGACGCCCAGCCATTTGCAACACGCCAACATTGTTTTGCGATGGGAGAGTCCAGGTGAAAGACACGGTAGTTATGGAGATGGAGACACGCTATTTTCTGCAGCAACTTAAGAATGAATTATTGATTGTCTTCATTTATTTAGAAAAAGGAGCAACAAGCATCAGTGAAAGCACGTCTCGACACATTGGGAAAGAAGCGAGGCACAAAGAGAGGAAAAGCTGGAGCCCGGGTGGAAGGCGAAATTGCAGTTTAGGGTCGAGAGAATATAACCGAGAGTTGGTGAAACCAGTTGAAT
The DNA here is from genome assembly GCF_050947875.1 of Dermacentor variabilis. Classification (NCBI taxonomy): domain Eukaryota; kingdom Metazoa; phylum Arthropoda; class Arachnida; order Ixodida; family Ixodidae; genus Dermacentor; species Dermacentor variabilis. The sequence goes on from NC_134571.1 coordinate 160,875,340, forward strand.
TCCACTATAGATGAGTGATGTGGCGAGTAAATGATTGGAGTCACCACCCAGCATCCGTCCTTTGCGGTAGTATAAGCACCCGCCGTTCTTGGTAACAAATGTTTACTGAAAACCAATCTTGGCAATTACTTATTCATCAGCGATGCCTCACCGCTCATTCCTTACTGGCAGGGTCTGTTGACTGCAACTACGCTGTCGCTTCAAGTTACGGCTATCACTTCACACTTGCGGTTACGCTAGCTGTACTCGGGACTCTTGCTATTGCGGGAATACTATAAACATGGGTTTGCAGCACAAGTTAGAGAACAGACTTTTAGAACAGCATTTCTCGCCTTACATACGCTCAACACAAGCACCATTACAGCATGTCACGGTGCGCGTTCCTTCAAGACAGAGACGCGAACGCAAACGCAAGAACGTGTTAGAAGACAGGGTGCCGACATGGGCCTCGTGCCAAAGATGTCCAAGCCAATAATATATTAACAATCATGATGTCGCTTCTGTGCAATGAGGTTATATATTTAATCTCCTGGAGTGACAGTCCAATTCACCGCCTACAGGAGCGCGTAAAGCCGCTGGCAGCCATATTGTTAGAGGAAAAGGAGGGCGGATAGGGTACGTGTCCGCAAAATATGGCGCGGCGCTTCCTGCGCTTGGGGTTCTGCGAGGAAAAATAAAATTAAGACCCTTTAAGAAGTATATCAGTCCGCCGTTGCGTTGTCGAAAAAATGTTATGTTGGTGGGCGCTTATTGTTCTGTGTCTAATAAGTTGCGTGAACTGAAAAACTGTCATGTTTCCTGTTTTCATCATTCAGTAACCTGCCGCATGCATCGGCAGTGTGATGCCCTTTCGTCGATACGTGGTGCTGGCCCCTATTAGCAGCGACATGGCCTCGAAATACATCATCCTTACGCCATTTCTTAAGATAAATCACTGTTTGTGCGAATGAGTGCTTTTGGTTTAAACTTAAAAAACAAGAGAAGAATACAACGGTACGTCTTATTTTTGTCCGGCGTTTCAGTTTTATCCGAAAAGAGTCGGTGAAAGCAAACTTAAAATAAAGCTAAGGCGACCTACGATCTGCACTTAGCCGCAAGCACATGAGCTACAATGAGAGTAACCTGCCAAAGTTAAGGTCATATGTTAGCTGGCGGCTGAAGCAATCTTTACTTCTTTTTCGTTTCTATGTCCGCTCTGCCTTCGTCTGCGAAGAAAACGAGAAGTGTGAAGGCAGATGTACAGAAAATTGTGGAGGGACGTAGTCGCGTAATGGTTAGCGCGCCCAGCTCCCAAATGGAGGACGCGGCGAACACATGGGCACATGTTTGTTTCGCAAGAACGCTGGTCCGATGCGGTTGCTTCGTTGGGGAGAGGATAGCAGTGAATGAATGCCGCGCTTTGCGAAGACGCTGGCCGCCGCAGCGTACCACACATGCAGAGTGGCATCTCCACTCGCCCGCCGTGCACGCTGGCCCGTAAACCCGCTAAGCTATAACTCGCTAGTACAGTTCAAGCAACAAACAGTCACGCTTTTGCTTCTGCCACATCTTGGATGTACCATTAAGATGCGATGCCTTCAACGCTGCGGGAGGCTCTCAACACACCAGCGTTGTCAGACGCCTAATAGCTGCCACGTCGGTGTGTCTGCGGCTCAGCAGCAGTGGCTTTGCTGTGCTGTGTCGCGTGAAACTGTTTTAGCTTTGTATTCTTGGAGCAGTGTCTGAGCAGCTTGAGCCCATTGCTAACTCTGGTTAGAGCTGTCAACGCGATAATGCCCTTTTTTGAGGCTTCGAAGAACTATGCTTGTTTGCGACATGAAATATTTTGGTGAATTACAGTCAATGTAAGACTATTGATGGCATATTACTTATCGCATAAAAAAAACTACTATAGGGTCGATGGCGTCGACCTGCGCAGTAGGCGTGAAATGGCCCTATTCACTTCACTTCACTTTACTACCTTAAAGGCTCCCGGGGTTGGAGGTGTTACATAAGGGGTGGGTTACATGTATAAATCATATAGTAAACAAAGAAAACACGTAATGAACATAAATTATTCGCTGTTAAATACTGTAGTTATACAGTTCAGAAATTTAGATGTGCAGGTGATTGCGGCGATGTCGTGTGGAAGGCCGTTCCACTCCGGGGCTGAGCGCGGAAAGAATGAAGATGCGAATGTAGCAGTGCGCGTACGAGGCCGTGCAACTTGAAGGGGATGACCAATGCGGGGGGAAATACGTGCCAGCGGATTGATGTAGGGCGGATGACGAAGTGAGCTGTAATAAAGTTTATGAAACAAGCACATACTAGTAGTACGACGTCTACAAGCTAGAGATGTTAAACCTGCCTCTGCTTTTAATGATGATTTACTAACGTTATATGAATAGCACGAATATATGAATCTTGTAGCTCGACGTTGTACTGATTCTAGGGAAATTGTTAGATAATTTTGGTTAGGGCTCCAAATAGCAGAGGCGTATTCTAATTTAGGACGGACAAGTGATTTGTAGGCAAGTAATTTTAGGTGAATGATGACCAGGAAGTCGAAAGCTTCTATGAAGACGTGGAATCGGCGGTGGGGAGAGTGAAAACTAAATACACTATACTAATGGGCGACTTTAATGCCAAGGTAGGCAAAAAGCAGGCTGGAGACAAGGCAGTGGGGGAATATGGCATAGGCACTAGGAATAGCAGGGGAGAGTTATTAGTAGAGTTTGCGGAACAGAATAATATGAGGATAATGAATACCTTCTTCCGCAAGCGGGATAGCCGAAAGTGGACGTGGAGGAGCCCGAACGGCGAGACTAGAAATGAAATAGACTTCATACTCTGCGCTAACCCTGGCATCATACAAGATGTGGACGTGCTCGGCAAGGTGCGCTGCAGTGACCACAGGATGGTAAGAACTCGAATTAGCCTAGACCTGAGGAGGGAACGGAAGAAACTGGTACATAAGAAGCCGATCAATGAGTTAGTGGTAAGAGGGAAAATAGAGGAATTCCAGATCAAGCTACAGAACAGGTATTCAGCTTTAACTCAGGAAGCGGACCTTAGTGTTGAAGCAATGACCGACAATCTTGTGGGCATCATTAAGGAGTGTGCAATGGAAGTCGGTGGTAACTCCGTTAGGCAGGATACCAGCAAACTATCGCAGGAGATGAAAGATCTGATCAAGAAACGCCAATGTATGAAAGCATCTAACCCTACAGCTAGAATAGAACTGGCAGAACTTTCAAAGTTAATCAACAAGCGTAAGACAGCTGACATAAGGAAGTATAATATGGACAGAATTGAACATGCTCTCAGGAGCGGAGGAAGCCTAAAAACAGTAAAGAAGAAACTAGGAATTGGCAAGAATCAGATGTATGCGTTAAGAGACAAAGCCGGCAATATCATTACTAATATGGATGAGATAGTTCAAGTGGCTGAGGAGTTCTATAGAGATTTATACACTACCAGTGGCACCCACGATGATAATGGAAGAGAAAATAGTCTAGAGGAATTCGAAATCCCGAAGGTAACGCCGGAAGAAGTAAAGAAAGCCTTAGGAGATAGCTGGGGAGGATCAGGTAACAGCAGATTTGTTGAAGGATGGTGGACAGATTGTTCTAGAGAAACTGGCCACCCTGTATACGCAATGCCTCATGACCTCGAGCGTACCGGAATCTTGGAAGAAGGCTAAGATAATCCTAATCCATAAGAAAGGGGACGCCAAAGACTTGAAAAATTATAGACCGATCAGCTTACTGTCCGTTGCCTACAAAGGATTTACTAAGGTAATTGCAAATAGAACCAGGAACACCTTAGACTTCTGTCAACCAAAGGACCAGGCAGGATTCCGTAAAGGCTACTCAACAATAGACCATATCCACACTATCCATCAAGTCATAGAGAAATGTGCAGAATATAACCAACCCTTATATATAGCTTTCATTGATTACGAGAAAGCGTTTGATTCAGTCGAAACCTCAGCAGTCATGGAGGCATTACGGAATCAGGGTGTAGATGAGCCATATGTAAAAATACTGGAAGATATCTATAGCGGCTCCACAGCCACCGTAGTCCTCCATAAAGCAAGCAACAAAATCCCAATAAAGAAAGGTGTCAGGCAGGGAGATACTATATCTCCAATGCTATTCACAGCGTGTTTACAGGAGGTATTCAGAGACCTGGATTGGGAAGAATTGGGGATAAAAGTTAATGGAGAATACCTTAGTAACTTGCGATTCGCTGATGATATTGCCTTGCTTAGTAACTCAGGGGACCAATTGCAATGCATGCTCACTGACCTGGAGAGGCAAAGCAGAAGAGTGGGTCTAAAAATTAATATGCAGAAAACTAAAGTAATGCTTAACAGTCTCGGGAGAGAACAGCAATTTACAATAGGCAGCGAGGCACTGGAAGTCGTAAGGGAATACATCTACTTAGGGCAGGTAGTGACGGCGGATCCGGATCATGAGACGGAAATAATCAGAAGAATAAGAGTGGGCTGGAGTGCGTTTGGCAGGCATTCCCAAATCATGAACAGCAGGTTGCCGTTATCCCTCAAGAGAAAAATATATAATAGCTGTGTCTTACCAGTACTCACCTACGGGGCAGAAACCTGGAGGCTTACGAAAAGGGTTCTACTCAAATTGAGGACGACACAACGAGCTATGGAAAGAAGAATGATAGGTGTAATTTAAGGGATAAGAAAAGAGCAGATTGGGTGAGGGAACAAACGCGAGTTAAGGACATCTTAGTTGAAATCAAGAAAAAGAAATGGGCATGGGCAGGACATGTAATGAGGAGGGAAAATAACCGATGGTCATTAAGGGTTATGGACTGGATCCCAAGGGAAGGGAAGCGTAGCAGGGGGCGGCAGAAAGTCAGGTGGGCGGATGAGATTAAGAAGTTTGCAGGGACGGCATGGCCACAATTAGTACATGACCGGGGTTGTTGGAGAAGTATGGGAGAGGCCTTTGCCTTGCAGTGGGCGTAACTAGGCTGATGATGATGATGATGATGAATTTTAGGTTTTGTGGGGCATGTCTTAGATGACGTTTTAAGAATCCAAGGGTTTTGTTAGCGGACATTATGATTTTTGTGACATGTGCGTTCCAGGTTAGATCATTGGACAATGTTACGCCGAGGTATTTATAAGTGTGAGTTAATTCTACCGGGTCGGGCAAGATTTTGTATGAGAAGAGGAGAGGATTACGTTTTCGGTTAAAAGACACGAGTTTACATTTATTGGGGTTTAGTTCCATGAGCCATTGGTTACACCAGTCCTGTACGCTGTTTAAGTCATTCTGGAGGGCGAGCTGATTAGGGGTGTTATCGATTGTGCGATAGATGACACAATCGTCGGCAAAAACACGGATGTTACAAGAGACATGCGTTGGTAGGTCATTAATGTATATTAAAAATAATAGCGGGCCAAGGACTGATCCTTGCGGGACACCTGATGCTACGGGAAGACGACTAGAGGCTTGATTATTAACGTAAACATACTGGGAGCGGTTAGCAAGGAATTCACTTATCCATTGTAAAATGTTAGGATGAAGGTTTAACCATGAAAGTTTTAGTAGGAAGCGTTTGTGGAGTACTTTGTCAAACGCTTTCGCGAAGTTCAGGAATATTGCATCAGTTTGAAGGCTACAGTCAAGATTCATATGCAAGTCATGGATAAAAATAGCCAATTGTGTATCACTGGATAGGTTTTTACGGAAGCCATCTTGAGCAGGATGAAAGGAAATTAATAGAGTCAAGAAAGTTCATTCCGTGGGAATAAATGACACGTTCCATGTTTTTGCACGGCACGCTTGTTAAAGAGATGGGGCGGTAGTTAAGGGGTGATTCTTTGTTACCTGATTTGAAGAGCGGAACAACCTTCCCCACCTTCCCATCGCTGGGAATGATACCTGTGGAAAGAGATTGTGCAAAAAGTTTTGATAGATACGGTGCGGAAGCATGGCCAGTATTTTTGAGGAACTTGGAGGTGATTTTATCAGCAACCGCTGAAGATGGCGTCTTGATATTTTCTATAATACATATAATGCCATGCGCAGAAAACATGATTGAAGGCATGGGCAAACTTAGGTTGGTAGTTGCGGTAGAAAGTGGCATATCAGTTTCGTGTGTGAAGATGGATGAGAAAGCGGTGTTAAAAAATATTTGCACAGTCAATGTCACTGGTAATCTCGCCAAGTGGGTCAGCTAGTGTGATGATCGGAGCCTGTTGAGGATTTAGTACTTTCCAGAACTTCCTCGGGCTATTTGTAAGGATCTTGGGGAGGTCAGTTTGTCAAAAATCGCGTTTAGCATTACGGATAGATTGCAGGTATGTTGATTGGGCTGTGTAATATTTCTTCCAGGCGCATGCGCTTGGGTTGCGTTTTCCTGCACGGAAAAGTCTCTTTTTTATCTCGAGTGTCTTCAAGAGCTTTGAAAACCATGGTTTGTTGTGACTGGCACGCTGATCGCTGCAAGTACAATCTGAATTTTCTTCTCCCTACAATTGTGCACAGGTGTTTGAAATAGATCAAACAAAAGTCACTTATTGTGGGCTCTAGTATAACTTCACTTAGCGTCTTATGTATTTATTGTTATAATGTTAAGAGAAAATTATTGTTGCTCACAATATACCGTAAGTTAATTTTAGTTACACGAAAAAAGGATTATCAGTATTTTGTCGATGTAACTATGAAATGCCTTTTAACTAATTATCAATGCAAGAAATTTCTCTGACATAAGGCAATCTTTCCAGGTACTTACTGAAGGCTATAACGGTGAGAATGGCTACAAGCCAGGAGCCTGCATCAACGGAACATGTAAATACACTGATATTCCCTTTGGCTGTGATCATGTTTCGGAAGAAGAGAAAAAAACGGTAAGCAAGTGCGGTAGGAGTAAGCTGTGCAATAATGGCGTGCATCAAGTCTTCAGAGTGTTATGTAGCTTTCTTTTTCGCACAGCACCGATTAAGTTCAGTTTCATGTCTTGTACCTTATGACTTTGAATATTTTTGCAGGTTGTTAAATTTTCGATTTGGATACAGATGGCTATTGCGACATGTGTAATCAATGTAAGGTTCTTTTTTGTTCACTGCGAGTAGCGAGCCCAAGGCAAGAAAAGAACAAGAAGTGAACGGAATGTTTGTGAGCTCACAACTCTTCCCAGCTAAACACAGTGTACCTGAAATTTAATACAGCATGCGCGAGTGAAGAGCTGCAAAACAGGAAAATGGAACGAAACAACACAATGGGTAGCCATCCAAAGCTTGCACTTATATTACGAGCATGACGAGTGCCAATATTATTCGTCATACCCGTAAGAGGACTGCATATATCAGTGCTCGATGGGATCGACTTCAGTTTCTCAGTGTTTTGTCATATTTACAATTTCAAATACATCGTTAAAAATTCATTGTTTTCTAATTGTACAGCAGAATTGTTTCCAGGCGGAGGTTTTATCCCTCACCATGCTATGGAATACAGCCGTCCTCTAAAAGAGCTAATGATCAGCTATTGAACGCCTAATCAAGCGTGCATGGGCCCATTTGTGTCGGCAAATAATTTTGAGAGTTTGCTGGGTCGCACCTTAATCAATGATTGTCCCTCTTGATAAAATAGAAAAATAAAAAACACCGATGGAAACGAAGTGGAATGAAGTCATATGTTAATAATTTATGAAATCTTGTAATGAAGGACAGGCTATATACAAGGCACGTGCGCTTCTTACGGCCGTGAACATTGTCACGATGTCCAGAAAAAAAAGAAAAACAGCGTGCAGGATAAGGTTTCGAGAAAGAAAAACAAGCTCTGTATTCAGAGACCAGAAGAGCCGACGTGCCAACTTCGTTTTCTTTCAAAGGGAGCGTGGTCACTGCTCATGTGCCTCAATTCATTTCCTTCTGTTCTGTTGCTGACCTTTACTCGTGGCATTAGCATCTCTTCCTAGAAAGCATACTTCCAATGCTTAAACGTCACGGTAACAGGGCGAGGACACGCTTGTGTTGCAGTGAATTTCACTCGGACGTGCACAACTTCTGGTAGATGCCGCCGACGCCTTGAGCAATGTGGACAATCGGGAGTAACCTCGTAACTGACATCAGTGAGCCGCCGAAGAACTTCATACTGTCTAAAGTTGCGACTGAACAGTTTCTCCGAAAGGCCGCGACGGCGAATGGAAGTCCGAACCCAAACTCTCTCTCTGGGCTCGTAGGAGACTGGTCGGTGTGGAAGATTATAGCGTCTCGAGTCGTAATTCTGCTGCCTATGAATACGCAAGCCAGCAAGTTCTCGCGCTTCTTCAGCACGCAAAGTGAAGTCCTCACCATTCATTTCTATGCCATTGCTTCATGTGGCCGCATTGCATCTAGTGTAGCTGAGACTTCACGAGCATGAAGGAGACGGAACGGTGTCATTCGTGTTGTCTCTTGCCGAGCCATGTTGTATGCGAAGTTGACATACGGCAACATTTCATCCCAGTTCTTGTGGTCCATATCCACGTACATGAAGAGCATATCCGCGAGCATCTTATTCAGGCATTTTGTCAGTCTCTTTGCGGTAATACGCTTAGAAGTGCTACATGAATTTTCTGTTGCGATTGGTATGTTAACTTCGAAAAAAGTCCTAAATGAACCGTCGACACGCGACGCTGCATGGGCTGTTATTCGCAATTTCGATAGCCATTTCTTGTTCTTCACGCAAGGGTTATGCATCGTTTTCTTAGTTCAGGGATTCGTTTTAATCGACACGTCTGTCTAGTTATATATCTTCGTCAGAGAAGCGCATACTAGTGCTGGCAACCTTAGGCGCGAGCACATATACATCTGTTTATGACCCATCACATCGGGGCTCATTGCTTCTTGTACTGGCACTGTACACACGAAAAAATGGTTTATTCAAGAACACCGACACGAAAGCTGAAATATAGTGATTTATCGTTGTTAGACTTGATTCCTAAACCTAAAAGCACCGATAGTGTGCAGACGGACTCGGCGAATACGCTATAAGCCTAAGCTTCGATAGGGACCAATCTCGGCGTGGGCAGCTGGCGAAAGCTAAAATGTGTGTATTTGAGCCTCAGAACCTTTTTCTAGTACAACAGGGAAAGTGGAAGCGCACGAATCGCCTCAGCTTTATTATCGGTGCGATAATGTCAACCAGCGGTAGGCTTCGAAATCGGGGTCCATTCGAGCGCATCTGAGCGACACTCGATTTCATGTCCACTCCAGAACACTGCGACAACGGCAACTTCCTGTCATATGTTGCTTGCAAACTACTAAAAAACACGGTATCCGCTGCGTTTGCGTGGTTTCGTTGAAGAATTTAGCCATCCGCCAAGTCAAGAGGGAAATGCAAAAAACGAAAGTGATCTCCAGTGTCTAGTGCGCTTGCATAAACAGGGCTGCTCACACACCTTTATTCCTAGCTGCGACAAGAAATAGAGTTTATGACCCCAAGATATTGCGTTACTTCGAACAACAGACTAGTATTAAGCGATGAAATTGTATAAAGCACTTAATATTCAGCGGGCTCGTCCTCGCGTACTGGAACCAGCGCGGCACAAACTAATGCAGTTTCCAGTGCTAACCAGAGAACTGCAGCGAGAACCAGCGCCTGTGCAGCACAAACCAGTGCGCCCAGCGTCATGGCAGTAGAACCAGCGTCTCATCCAATGTGACCCGCTCTTATCCAGCGTCCTGACCGGTTAGTCCCAACTAGTGCCAACGCCCCCAGTGCGATCGAGAGTCAACAAAGGCGCTGGTTTCACAATGGAATGCACTGGAAGGCTCTGGTTTTTGCAGTTGGACAGGCCTTGGGACAACTTAAGTACGACTCTCCAACAAAGTAATAATGGGTTGCAATTCTGGGTCGTCGCGTTGCTGCTGTTCGATTGTAGCTGTGCTGACAACTGCGACAAAAGCTGCATCGTCGTCACCTTCTGCATTGGCAGATTCGAATGGGGCGCGAGAAAGGCAATCGGCATCCGTATGCCGCTTTCCCGATTTATAGATAATAACCATGTCGATTTCTTGAAGCTTAAGGCTTCAGCGCGTCAATCGTCCTGCTGGATCTTTTAAGTTCATCAGCCAAGAAAAGGAGTGGTGGTCACTGACAACATTATAAGAGCGGCCGTACAAATTCATAACGGCCCACACCACCACAAGACACTCTTTTTCGTGGTGGAAAAATTCGGTTCCTCACGGGAAAGGTTCTTCTTGCATAAGCTATTACTCGTTCAGCGCCGTCTTGCCACTGCACGAGTACTGCTCCTAAGTCGTCATTGCTGGCGTCGGCGTGAACCGCTGTCAGGGAGTCTTTGTCAAAGTGCCCGAGGACTGGGGGCTTTTGGAGGCATTGCCCCAGCTCGTTCAACGCTTGCTGCTGTTCTTGATCCCATACGAATGCGACGCCTTCCGTGGTGAAGCGTGTCAACGGTTATGCACTTCATGAAAAGTTCCGAATGAAGGGCCGGTAATATGCGCACAATCCTAAAAGACTGTCTAACTGCCTTTTTGTAAGGTAGCACTGGAAAATTTGCAACGGCGGCTATTTTGTCTCGATCAGGCCGTACACCTTCATTGCTGAGCACATAACCGAGGAAGAGAATCTCTTCTAAGCCAAAGTGGCATTTTTCCGGCTTCCGCGTAAGAGTGGCAGATCAGACGGCTTCAAAACCCGCATGTAGTGGCCTCAAGTGCTCGTCAAAAGTTGTAGAAAACACAGTCGCATCGTGTAAGTATACTAAACACGTTTGCCACTTGAGCCCAGAGAGTACTGTATTCGTTAGCCGCTGAAATTTTGCCGCGCAGAGCACAAGCCGAAGCGAGGTACCTTAAATTCATAGAGGCCACCAGGTGTCACGAATGCAGTTTTTTCTCGGGCTCTCTCGTGAATATCTATTGGCAGTACGTGCTCCTTAAATCCATCGACGTGAAATAGCGTGCATGTCGTAGTCTATCGAAGGAATCGTCTATGCGGGGCAGCGTGTAAACATCTTCCTTGGTTATCTTGTTGAGCTTGCGGTAATCAACGCAGAAGCGTAAACTGTCATCCTTTTTATTCTTTACAAACACTACTGGCGACGCCCAAGGACTCTTCGATGGCTGAATTACGTCTTCAAGCATTCTTGTTACCTGACTTTCTATGGCTTAGCGTTTCCGTGGAGTCACCCGATACGGGCTCTGCCGTATGGGGCTGGCTGTATCATCAGTGATTATTCGATGTTTGGTCAACGGCGTTTGAGCAACTTTTGACGTCGACGAGAAGCAGTCCTAAAACTGAAGTACAATCTCCAAGAGCACTGGGCAGAAATCACATTGCGTCAGCATGATCAATGGCCAACGCAATGATCTTTTTTTTATTTAGACAACCGGATTACCCCGGTTTATGCCAGTTGAAGCCCAGAGGTCGCTGCTTTTAATTTCCTCGACGACGACTAGGGGACCTGCCCCGGACTACATCGGCGTAACTGCGAGGGTGCAGTGAAGTTCTTAGTACAGGTGACGGCTGGCGGGGTCAACTATACGGTGGAGGGAATGGCTGTGCTGGCATGGATTCGCTCGCGTCGCATCGGTTGTCCCAACGAGCACGAGGGAAGGTGGTTCCAAAGGTCTGATATCCAGGGTCACGATACGGGCATAAATGGTAAATATGGCCGGCTTCCTCGCAATGGAAGCAAACTGGACGTCGGTCGACGGGGCACCGCAAGTCTGTCTGGCGCACAATTGTTCGACTGACGGGCGGCCTTTACGACCAAGTTGGAATAGTTGGCACAGGGCATTAGGACGGTGTTTCAACGGGCTCATTAAACTGCGGGGTCGGGAACGGTGGCGGTTGGTACGGAGGATAACCCCTCCGTACCAACCGCCTCAACTGTCTTGTTGTAAGGACGAGGCAGGGATGACGAGCTGTGCGGCGCGGGGGTTAAATCACGGATGGCCGACGTGTAGATTGTAATCAGCTGGTCTGGTTGCGATTCGGACCAGGAAAACGCTTTCCTGATTTCTTGCCGCGCAGCCTCTGCGACAACAGCCACCATAGGTTCTTGCTGTGTGGCCAAAAGGTTGCGAAGCACCTTCCGAACGGACGCGCAGCTGAGCTCACGCAGGGAACACTCATTGCCGGCAGTCAGTACAGAGGCACTGATCGAGGCATTGCTTGGTCGGTCGTGATCGCGGCACCGTTGTTGAAGTGCTTGCTGGATCACTCCAGCCTCCTTAGTGAACTCCAAAACAGTTGTCGGCGGGTTGCGAGGAGGACCGGCGAGCAGTTGCTGTTTGACGCCTGGCATCAAATGTTCTATTTTCTTTGTTTCAGGTATCACGGCGTGAGCTCGGCGAAAGAGTCGCGTCATATTCTCCGCAAGCACTGTTATGCTCTCATTTGATTTTCCTATACTCGTTCCGATGAGTTTCTGAGGCGAATCACGACGATCGTTGTTAACGAAGGTATCCAAAAGTTGCTGCCGAAATTCATCCCAAGAAGACAGTGTGCCTTCCCAGTTCCCGTACCATGTACGAGCGCTGTCCACCAGTGCGAAGTACATGTACGAGAGATTCTGTTCCGAAGTCTAACAATTCGCCCTGGCGAGTCTCTCTTATTGTTAAAACCAATCCTCGACGTAGTCGACACATCACCATGGAAGTTCTCAGGAATCCGAGGGCGCTCAATAGTCACCTGTGCAGCGCATGCCATTGTCATTCCTTCAGACGAAGGACTCCTTGGCTGGGGGAGTTCCAAGGGAATTACTTCGCGGCTAAGACCTCGCTGTAGGGGACTGTAACAGGGGACAGAAGTATCCACGGGCGGAACTGATTGTGTGTTCGGACTGGAAGTGGCATTCCGCAGTGGAGTCCCGAGCATCAGATGTTGAAGTCCTGCACCTCCACCAGGTGCCACGACGTCAAAAAATCTGGACCCTGGACCAGGATGAGAGAAACGAAAGCCAACTCTGTATTCAGTGACAAGAGCCGACGCGCCAACTTCGTCTTCTTTCTACATGAGCCTGGTCGCTGCTCTTGTCGCTCCAATTCGCTTTGTTCTGTTCTCTTGCTAGCCTTAAGTCTTGACAATATTTACACGTTTTACTGTACCAGGCTGTATTGTATCACTCCTGACACGGCCTAACGCATGAACAATTGAAGGGCGCTGCCCTATCTGGCTGTATACAAACGACGGCTCAATAAGTCCTGCACACTTGTGTCTTATCTAAACAGAACATGGCGTCATGCTCATATATGGTGTCAGAAGCGTCGAGCCCGTGCGCTCATACACTGGTCTGAAGGATACCAGTCACTGTGCGAACGTTACGACCATTAATTTCGTAAACCACTGGAACCGTTGCGGTGTGGGAAGATGACATAAGCAAGCACTTGGGGCTGTTCAAGCAACGATTCGAACTATTCCTGAGTACAACTAAACCAGCGAGTACGAAACAAAAAGCTTCAACAAAAATGGTGGTGCTACTGAGCATCGCTGGAGAAGAAGCTATCGAGGTGTACGACAACTTCAGCTTCAGGGAAGAGGAGTCAAAAGATGACTGCGACGAATAATGAACAAGTTCAATGAAAATTATGCCTTGCAAGTCAGTGAGGTACATCAGCGCTACCGCTTCCGTAGCGGAGTGCAAGACCCAGGTGAGCCTTTTGACCATTTCGCAGGAGATCTCAAGACGAAGGCAGGAGTCTAACTTCGGTGGACTAGCAGAGTCATATACCAGAGGCGAAATTGTTTTGTCAGAAACAACGCTAAATCTAGAAAGAAGCTTCAGCCTAACAACGAGTTAATGTGGCAAAAGGTACAGGACTTATGCAAGGCAGCTGAAGTAGCAGAAGGACACCAGGATATATGGATGCGAGAACAAAAGGCAATCGACGTGGTGCACACTAGACAAGTAGTGGTTCGAACACTGAGCAGCGCATGACTTATAAATGTCGAAGGTGCGAAAGGGCGCACTCATCACGAAAATGCGCAGCATACGGACTAGTATGTCGCGCATGCCATTGAAAGAAGCCAGTTCGCTATATATTGCAAAGCGAATACGCAAGCACGCTAGATGCAGGGTAGAGACGATGATTTTGAAATTCTCGCCATCGCAAGCAAGACCATTCGACCAGACTGGACGGTGAAACTGAAATCTGGAGGAAAGCTCATTCATCTTGAATAGATACTGGCTATTAGAGTACTCTGCTACCGTTCTTGCTGTACACAAAAATGAACCCCAAGCCATAGTTAAACCGGACATTGCGATGTTGCGATCGTGCAGTGAAAGCGAAATCAAGCATTTCGGAACCGTAAGGCAAGAGGTGACGCCTTATGAGCGCATTTCCACTTGGGACTTCATTGTCCGCAAGGAAGGCCAACCAATTGTCGGTCAGCCGGCGTGGGGCTAATATCCGGAAAAGTAAACAGCGTACCGCAAAGCAGCTTAGAAAAACGTTCTGCATGAATTTTGCCACCTTTCTTCTAGCCTAGGCTGCACCCAACGGAGCAACCGCATGATCCTGTGCAACGGAGCCCTACCAGTCATCCAGCCGGCGCGCTGAATACCATTGGCCTTGAAGGGGCAGCTTGGAAAGGAGCTGGAATGCTTAGAGCGGGAAGACATAATCACAAAAGTAATCGATTCTACAGAACGAATGATTGACCTCAAAACGGACGGTAAAGTACGCGTGTGCATGGACCCGCATACGTTAAACGACGCTATTAATTAAACGAGAGCACTTCAATATGCCAAGTGGAGAGGACATTGAGTCTAAGCTGACTGGGGCTAAAGTGTTCACACGGCTAGTGCTATTTCAGCGTTCTACCAGACCCCGCTACACAAAGAACTTCAAGAGAATGTCCTTCCGGGATGTCTTTCGGCATATCGTCAATAACGGAGGTATTCCAGTGTACCTGCAGGAACGAAAGTATATGTCGTAGACATAGTAGTTTAGGCGCATCAAGGCAAGAGCATGATGAACGACTGAAGTTGGTGCTAAAGCATGCTGAAAACGCGGAGCTGCCATACAACACAGACATATGTGTCGTTAGAATCACCGCAATCGACATTCAATTGGAGGTAATTTCTGCAGAATGCCTCAGGTTATGTCCTTCCCTCGTTCAGCGTGCTTTAGCATGCAGAGCCAAACGTCAAGAAAGCGCACAAGGAACGGTCGGTGTTGTAGGTTATTTTGGTAAGTTTTTTTAAAAACTGGCAGAAAGGGCGAAACTTTTGCGTAGCATAATAAAGAAGGACGCGGTGTTTGACTACGTGAAACGACGTAGAAGAATGGAGTCAAACATGTCACAGTTTGCGTAGCCAGCCGTTGCTGTCGGTGTTCGATCCAGCAGGAGAAATAGTGGTCTCGGGTGACGCGTCAAGCAATGGCGTAGGCGCCGCGCTCTTGCAGAGCTTCAACCGCACAAGGAGCCTGCCGAGTATGTATCAAGAACACACTCGGAAGCGTAAAACGCTATTCGCAAACAGAAAAAGAAACACTGATCATTAGAGACAGCTGTGAAAAATTCGACCATCTTGTGCACGGCCGGAAAGTCGTCATTGAAACCGACCATCACAGTTTGATTGATATCTGTAAGAAAGTGATCAGCCACATGCAACCCAGGCTGCAGTGCTTTATTATGTGATTGCTCAGGTATGACTTCGGCCAGCATTTCTTTCGAGGCAAGGAGCTCATGCTTGCGGGCATGCTGTCTTGAGCCCCCAGTAGTCGTGGCAGTGATGCCATAGGCACCGATGACGTAGAAGTGCACGTCATGAATACAATATCATTTATCAGCGAGGAAACACGGAAGTCTTTCGCCGCAGAAACGGTGAACGATAGTTTTCTGAAAGGGGTGCACCAATAGATGGCGGGTGAACAAATAGATGGTCCGTTTAAACCGTTTTCATGCGACCTTTCTCATATCAAAGGTGTCCAGTCCAATGAGTGTGAGCTCGCAATACCAAACAGTATGAGACGAGAGACTTTTTCAGGAGAGTCATGGAGCTCATCTACGAATCGGCTAGTGTAAAACTAAGCCTCGTCATCTCGTCTTCTGGACTGGCATAAATCAGTAAATTAAGGTGTTGGCTGAGAAGTTTACTACATGAAAAAAGTGTGCGTATAACCAGCCAAAGGAGTCCCTAATGATACATCCAGTTTCTGACAAACCCTGGTCTCGTGTAGAAAGCGACATCTTTCACTACGGCAACAAGACCCACCTGTGCGTCTATGACGCCCAATCAAACTTTCCAGACGTAGAATGCATTCGAAACCCTATAGCTGGGACCATCGTTGCCGCGGATAGTGCTATGTTTTACTCGGCATGGCAAACAAATGAAGATTCAGACAAGAGTCCCCACTTTTCCAGAGGAGGATATTGCTAGTTTTCGCGCACCTATGATATCCGGCGTTCAGGAATTCCCACGCTCAAATGGGCTATCCGAAAAGGGAGTACATATGGTGAAGGGACTGGTGAACAAAACTACCCAAGCTCAACAGGATTACTGGTTGGTACTTTTTGCTAACAGCTCCTTTCCTTTGACCGACGTCAGCATATACCCTACAGGGCTGCCGACTACAGACACTGCTTCCAGACTTCCAATCTGGACCAGCTCACCAAGTCCTCAAGCATCGTCAGCTTCAACTTCCGCGCAGCCACTAGCAGCACTCCACGAAGGCGACGTCGTGCGAATGCAGACCGCCACTTTGATTACGGGAGTACACGTTCTGAAATAGTCAACGTACTCAACCAAGGTACTATCATCTCATAGCGGAGGAAGGGCGGTCCCTTCGCTGCAATCGCAAACGCTTGGTACCGACTGGGGAAGCCTCCCGACGTGACTTTATTACCAACGGCAACAACGCAGAACCTAAAGGCTCGACGTCTGCTGAGCGCGTCGCTGATGGAGTGCAGAGTAACGGTGTTACGACGGCAGCTGACATATCGGACAGTTCGCCGCCAACGCCAACCTCGAGCAGGTCACTGAGGCAGCCAAGCCAACGACAGGAGTGTAGTCGAAAGTTTGAACATTTGTGTTTACTTTGCCAGTATTTAAACGTTCTATTTTCGTTACACGGCGTAACCTCCGGAGCCATCAGTCTAACACATCTGTAAATAACTGCAATTTATTATAGCGAAGCTGTTAAGGGGTATTTTTCCCAGGATCCTTTCCCCGTATTAACACAAAACTGTCACCATCACGATTGGCTCCAGCATTCTTGTCTTTTTCCACAGCTGGCTTGTTGGTGCCCCTCGCCGCTACCTCGCGAACGCTCTCGTGCCAGTGCTCCCGCACTCGTCTTCGTCATTAATTATTCACGTTAATAAATTTTTAACTAGGAAACACAAAGACATAACCTATATTACAGCGAAGCTGTTAAGGGCTACGACTGTTAAGTTACGGCTGTTAAGGCCGGACTGCGGCCGCAATAAAGCCCATCAAACTTTGTTCATCTCGCTCTGGGGGAATTGCATTCCTGCATGGCTGGCCGCGATGCAAGACCATGGCTGCAGCGCCGCGTTCCCCTTCGTAACAAATGCAACATGCCGTTCTTGCTCGTTTTTGGTGCTGTGTCATAAAGGATTTCGTTCGTCTACTTCGATGAGTCCTAGGTAGAGACGCATGAAATATAATAAAAACGATGCACTACCAAAAATGATCGCTCGAGAATATCGCATTTTAAGATAATTTGACTTGGTTTTCGTGTGCCATCGCCGGCATACAGCACATATAGTAACGCGAGGAAGCGTTTGCCAAGCAAATCATGATGGGTAAGTGGCTGTGCTGTTGAAATGTGGGTTGTGCAGCTTCGTGCACAGCAGTTTACATGCTTAGTACATGTTGGCTTGTCTACGTCGCACTTGCCTGCTTCGCCGCGGTGCACGCTTTCGCTGTAAAAGCTGGGACACAAAAGATGTGTTCTACTTTCCTTTACTCAGCGTCGTGTGTAGCACAGCCATTAATCGTGCTCGGGTACGTATTCGAGCAACCGACGGCCACGCAACGTATCGACATTCTTGCAACAGGTCAAATCACGAGCGCAACAGGGAGAACGCACGCCAAGAGGCACACCCCGCCATCTCGCAAACGATGAGCGAGCAATGCGCCTGGCTGCCTAGGAGCGAGATGGCGCGATTGAGAGATCATCAGTTGTGTACGGTTCTTGAATATTCGCCACATCCGCGTCTCTACTGCTCAGTCATGTGCATAGACACTATTTAATAGCAGCTAGTAATAAAATTAGGCAATTACTAACCAGCTTTCCGGCTTTGCCAAAAGTACTTTGAGAGTATACGCTAGGCATATATAGTCAATTTAGCCAAAGTGAAATTTCATCGCAGTTGGCCTTGAAGCCGAGGCCGCGAGCCTTGGAACGAAAAACGTACCTAAAGGTATTGCAAAAATATCTGTGAGAGGTGCACGATTGAACAGCGACAAATTCTGAAGCTGGAAAACCTGTTAGCAAAAAAAAATGTTCGAAAACTATGGAAGTCAGAGTCAGATTTTTTTGCCGAAAAACACTCATTTTGTAACGCTCACTATCCGACGAGCCCATACGAAGGTTCTCCATGGCGGCGGCCGAGACACTTTCATCCAGATTCGCGAACAATTTTGAATTTCACAGGCAGGGCAACTTGTTGAAAAATATAATTTTCTAGGAATGACCAGCAGCACGGCGTGCAATTTTTCGTGGACGACGAGATAGTATAGAGCACCTTCTCTGCCACTTCTACACTCAACGCTCTGCTCCGTGAGCTACTATTGGCCGCTCGGACGAAGTACGAAATGAAAGCAACATAGCTGGGCTGGTCACGAGCAGCACTTTTCGGATTCGTGATGCGTCAATTTAAAATATACATTTCTTATCTAAGCCTAAATGACGACGACATAGGTGAAATTAGTTACGGTAGCTCGTGGGTTTAGATTAACGACATTCTTCCCGCAGCACTTTCGTCTTATGCGTGTTTGCGAACGGAAGTGAAAGGCAGGAGGGTAACACGACTTCCTGAAGTGATACATTCAAAATAACCCTTTGCTTGACGGTTAGACATATGTCAAGGGCCCACGATACGAACCACCTTCAAGTCGGTATCAGCTTTCAAAGGGGGAACTCAGATGAAACGCTGTCAGCGGATAGGCTTTTAGTTATCATAGAGTAACTTTATGGAAATTCCTTACCATGAGGCGAAAGCCGACTAATAAGCATTTAAATTTTTTGTATTATTAAAACGTCCTGGTAATATAAGGTTGTTGGCTTTTACAGCCTCCTAAACTAAAAGTAGCTTATGAAAAATAAATTGTTGCTGTAAATGTGTAACCGCAAACGCCAACAAATGTCAAAGTCCAATTTCCCACTATTCACTCAATGAAAATGTAGTACGTCGGTACTGTGAAGTTGTAGTGATGTGAAGAACAAGGCAGTACCAAAAGAGTGAGTCACGGATATAACTCATTATAAAAGTTGAGTTTGCGCTGCAAAAGAAAACAACACTCAAAGCACAACGATTGCTGTGCGCAAAGTAGTGCTTCCTCTGTATCTGATCTAGGGATTAAGTGATCGGTTCATCAGATTGGAATGCTCGTACATTGCAGCGTAATCTCGGGTCCTCAAATGTGATGGAGAATGTAGGCCAGTATTCGCATCACCCACGCAATCTGCTAAGATAAGGCTCTTTCGCTATTGAATCTGTGACAACATACTGGATATTAGAAACACATGCGGGCTCGTATTCATCTAAGCGGTAACTTTGCAACAGTGGTTAGACGTTAAAGTTCACCCCCCCTCCCCCTCCGAAAGAAAGTATATGGGTAGAGTTGCTTTGAATGTTAGATGAATCATAGTATTCGTGGTAAAAAGGGCTCCCAAGACTACACAGCGGCGCCGACATACCAAAAATTCAAGAGCTAAACGCTTTCTAATTACTGGTACTTATCAAACCAGCATTTCATGGTTCAATGTAGCCCTGTAGTCCAGGGGCCAGTTCCACCATGGGTACTGTGTCGGAGCACATATTTTATGTCAGAACTATTTATCACAAAGTCACAGTATATTTTCTTTCGATCTTAACATTACACATCCAAAATATACGCAGCAAAACGCTCATTTTAATATTTCGGTACTTTTAGTTCTAACGTACATGTCCGCGCTGATCCATATGCTATAAAGTACTGAATATGTATTCAATGTTTTCCCCCATGCAAATGTGTTATTCCTGATGATGCCAGGAAACCGAGCCTGATACCACCAATGCTCAGAAATCTAGTCGGGAGTGCACACAATGTCCTCACACACTTTGTGTGATGTACCGTAGCGCTGAGCTGCTTTTTTATATAGTAGAAGAGTCCGTTATAAAGGCAGGAGTGCACGGTGAGCATATGCATTCAAGCTCGCGAAGTTGATTTGCGCCAAAATAACCGGTCCAACATTTCACACTTGCTTAATAATAAGCCTACAGCACCATCAATATGCCGGCTACTTTTAACTGCACCAAACAATACTATTAAACCAATACAAGTATTGTTGACATCCTTTTATCATTCGAGTGTTCAGATCGGTAACCTCTGGATGCGGATCAAGCTGGGAAGCTGTGTTCGTAATTAACAAAGCTACATTAATTAAGTTTTCAATAATTGATCTTAGGTGGCTAAAGAAAATGAGCAGTTTGGAGCCCGCCCTCGAGATTATCCAGCCGAGCGCAGAAATTTTGATTAAACATGCTTCTCGAAGAGCCATGCGAACAACAATTTTCGAAGTAAACGCTCTTGCAAAGCTTAACTGACGCATAGAGATAACGTCTGTAGGCACAGAAAGAGCAGCGCTTCAAGACGGGACACAAAGGAGGAACCACACACACTGCGCTAACAAATTCAAGCGCTGTTTATTCTGTGATAATGAACCAACTAGACCCTCAGTGAACCCTTACAAACCTGTAAAGTCAACTTGACCGCACCTAGCGTTTTTTGATGCTGTCATCAATAGTGTGTTCCCTGTGGCCAGTCCGCTTTCGATTTTTATTCACGCTGCTTTTTCGAAGGCAAGTGGTTAAAATTTTTATTGTCAATATAGCAGCGAACGTGTGCCACCGAAAGCTTGCTTGGTTTCATAGGTGATGTATGACGCAATGATGGTGCAGATTTAGCGCGTCGCTAAATGATAGTCATCATCAGCATCAATAACCTATTTTTATGTCTATTGCAGGACGAATGCCTCTCTCAGTGATCTCAAATTAATCATGTTTTGCGCTAGCTCATTCTAACGTCTGCCTGAAAATTTCCTAAATTCATCACCTCACCAAATTTTCTGCTGTCCTCGGCTGCGCTTGCCTTTCCTTGGCACCCATTCTTTAAGTGTAATGGTTCACCGGTCACCTACCCTACGCATTACATTGCGGGCCCAGCTCCATTTTTTTTTCTCAATGTCAACTAGAACATCGTCTATATCCGCTTGCTCTCTGATTTACACAGCTGTATTCCTGTCCCTTAAGATTGCGCCTAACATTTTTAGTTCCATCGCTCTTTGCAATGCCCTTAACTTGTTCTCGAGCTTCATCGTTAAACTACAAGTTTCTTCGCCATATGTAGCACCGGTAGAGTGGAATGATAGTAGATTTTTCTTTTCAACGGCAGTGGCAAGTTACCAGTAAGTATTTGGAAATGCCTGCCTTGTGCACTTTTACCAAATTGTGTTCTTCTGTAAATTTATTTCTCATGATCCGTGTCCATTGTTTGTAATTGACCCAGATAAATGTACTCCTGCACAGAGACTAGAAACTGAGTGGTGAACATTGGTTGTCGTTCCGTTGCCAGGCTATCTAAAATTACATTTTTTGTCTGCATATCAATCTTCCACCCCACGGTTACATTTTCACGGGTAAAGTCATCGATCATTCGTTCTGATTACTCCTGATTGTTGCTGCATTGGACAATGTCATTTAAAACCCGAAGGTTGCTGAGATATTCGCCGTCGATCCTCGATCCTGAGCCTTCAGTCTGATGACTTCAATACCTCTAAGCATGAAATGAATAACACTGGAGAGATTGTGTACCCTCGCTTGACCCCTTTATTGATAGATTATTTTGCACCAATCTTGTGGAAAAACAAGGAAGCTGTGAAATCTTTGCAGGTATATCCCAAGATATTCACGTATGCCTCCTGTACTGCTTGATTACGCAATGCTTCAATGACTGAGGGAATCTCTATTGAATGAAATGCCTTTTCATAATCTATGAAAATTATATACAGAGGTTGATCCGGCAATACTGTCATGCAAGTCACCTGATGACAATCTTGTAACGGTTGATTGTACTCCGTAGATTTCTCAATCGCTTTACGATGACATGGATGTCATACACTCTATAATTTCTCTTCCTGAATCCAGCCAGTTCTCTTCGTTTAGCTTAGTCAAGTGCTGCCCTGATTCTACTGGAAGTTATTTTGGTGAATGTTTTATACAATATTCAAAACAAACTAATGGCAATATGTTTATTCAATTCCTTAACGTCTCCCTTACTCTAAATTCATATCTTGCTGTCATCCTTTCTGTTCTCCGGTACCCTTGAAGTCGCGATGCATCGGGTATAAAGGGGCGCAAGCCTTACAGGTATAATATGGTTTTAGCTTTGAATAAATCGACTGTTATGCCGTCTGCTCCTGCTGCTTTTCTACGTTTTTCCCTCCCGTATGCGCAACAAGAAATAATATTTCCATGAAATACGGCAAGTGCTTTGTTAAGCAGAAAACTTGATTATGCATAATTAACGCCTCAACATGCATGCCAATTGCCCATAAAATTGTATATTCAGCATTTTTCTGACCGCAATTAAGCTTAGAACAGTATGGCTCGCAAGAACTTCAGATTGTCGACATACTTGGACGAAACTGGTGCAAAAGTCACGTATTGTTAGGGTCAGAATATGTTAGCGATGCATGCAACTGCTTCTATTCTTGAGATGGGAGGTTTTCCGAAGCGCCTGCCATGAAATAGTCTAATACGTCATAAATGTATTGCGGCGTGTATCGCACATTAGCAGAAGCCTTCTCCTTACGGGCCCAAACCGTGAATAAACAGTCACTAGAGGGCTGCTTAAATGTTTCTGCTCTTTCCCTCTTTCGCATTGCTCTTGTTTTATCAGAACTGTATATAATGAACGTGGGTTATGGTTATGTAACGAAAATGTACGATGCTTGCTTATAATTTGGTATTTCTCTCTTTCAGTACAAAGTTGGTCATCAAATTGGTTGTGCCTTCGTATGTGAGAATAATGGAAAAAAGGAGTATGGTTGGCTGCTCGTAGGTTCGCGGTGTAAGGTAAATGTTGCCTTCTGTCATATAACATCACTATAAAGTCATTTGTGCTTTTTGTAAAATAATGTAGTTTAGAGCAGTCAAGGTAAATAGCTTTTTCGCCATCAGTAGGCATGAAAATGGTTGCCAATAATATTCGTGTCAGAGAGGCGCAAGAATTTACTTACGCAATTATTTCCTTAAACGCTTTAGCATTGTGCATAGCATACGAAAACTGCCATGCGATTGGGTACCGGGAAGACAGTGGTGCAACTATTGCGCCAGAACCCAACTCAATATGACTGTCGACAGTGCCGCGTTTAGAATTGAGTCAGTTACGGACAAAACGTATGACCACTGTCGAAACGAGTTATATATGGAACGTATATTTCAGCACGACTTCAATTTCGCAGTAACCTATAAACACTCGGAGCCTTTAAGCAACACCACGGCGAGGGCTGCGCATGGCCTACGAAATACATGGCGCACCGGTGCGTGCGACCGCTGAGCAGCGCGTTGTGTGACAACCGGGCTCCTCTCTGAAGTTCCTTTCTAGACACGCTGCGCCATCTATCGGTCCTGCTGAGAAGTCCGTGCGTGGTTTCTTAAACAAGAAGTGTGGTGCGCAAGTGCCTGCGAACGCTCAAAATTTTTTTCCTCCCTTGCCGCACACTCAGTGACACAGGCTCAGTCACTCAGGTTGGCGAGAGGTTCATTGAATGGCGGCAAATACCCAGTGCACTTATGGCGCAGCTTGCTAAAGTGTTGTTGTGAAAGGCATTCATTATAACGTATCGTAGAAATTTAAGGGACCTTTTCAGCCACTGCAGACTGGCACACTCCCAGTGGTACATGCCTACTTACCTAATTTGGTATCAAAGACGTACGTTGAAGAGCGGCACGCACCTATTGGCACGTACCCAGTTACCCCAGTTGGCATGAACGAGGTTCATCGAAGACAAGCAAAGCTTGAGTGGCGCATACCCAGTACTCCAAGTCAGAGTTTCTTCGATAAGTGGTGCCTACCAGGTCCCGCATCTATGGTGACCTATGTCGCCTGAAACAGCTTGCTTTCGAACCTTGTCTCCTTTTTAGAGTAGCCCGATTCGCTACCTATTTGACCGTAAACTATCCAGTGACACAGGCAGGTGGGAAGAAGGGTAGATACAAACATACCCACCTACCAACGTAGGCCCCAGAAAGTGCATGAAGTACGGTAAGAATGCTACCCCATTAAAATGGTTTGTAAGAACTGTGCTGATCGTCTGACTCAGTTACAGAGTGGAAGTGGGAGTATGGTCAGTGTTTCTTTCCGCTCACCGCAATCTAGCTGCACGCATACATAGACGCACACATAACTCCTAGAGACTACGTCAAGTACCCTAAGAATTCTAACACATTAAGGGCGATTCGAAAGAACTTATGGGAGATGGCGAGAAGAGGTAACCACAATAGTCATGGTATATTTAGGCCAGCCACTCAAGTGCCGCTGCAGTTTGAGTGCGGCCGACACCACGGCCACTCAGATCAAGTGCGCTTGCGGGTTCTATTGCTCATGCTACCTGCACGCGAGCACTTTTTCTTCGCCAGCTTTGGAGGGGATAGTCGCGCCGCTACAGGGCGATTGAAATATGCGATTGAAATAAAGTCCAATGGCAAAGTCCATTTAAAGGAGTCCGGGTAAAATATACTGGCGGTGCCGTAGGGACACCAAATCTGTACACAGGGCCCATTGCCTTGTGCATTGAGGACGTCGTTGGTTGTGTAGGGTCCATGCAATCCGGGAAAGATGTACGAAGTAGCACCGGCAGCGTAGGTTGTGAGCGACACGCCGCCGCAGTGATGCCGTATTACGAAATCACAACATGCCGCAGGTTTTCGCAGGTGATCGGGCCTGGTAGATGTCAGAGCTCCAGAAGAAGTTCACCTGGCTGCTCGCGACGTGCATGGAGATAGCGAAAATATTGGTCGCTGAAGTTGTTGATGGACGTGATTCTCGAGCTGAATAAACCAGATGGTAGAGCTGCTCCTGGAAAACTTCGGTAGGCCATTCATCCCCGGAAGGTCAGAGCACAGAACATCGGAAGGCGCGCCTGCTGCTGCTTGCGGCAAAATCTCAAATGCCGATAGTATCAGGACTGCGGGGATCCCTGAATGCATCGCCAAGGTTGGGCTTGTGGTGACGCCATGCCTGCGAGAGGAACACTTGTGCCTAGTAGAGCCGGTGAGAGAGCCTCTGAATATATACTGAGTGAGGTGCCTCCGAAGGGAAACCGGAGAGTTTGCGGGAACGTCCGAGGAAAGAGAGTGGTAGGCCGTAGAGTAAGTGAACACACTCG
Organism: Dermacentor variabilis; assembly: GCF_050947875.1. Taxonomy (NCBI): domain Eukaryota; kingdom Metazoa; phylum Arthropoda; class Arachnida; order Ixodida; family Ixodidae; genus Dermacentor; species Dermacentor variabilis. Next base: position 160,900,943 of record NC_134571.1, read on the forward strand.
CGTTTGGCCCAGTTAGTTCCATGGAAAGAGTCGTCTCGCGGCTGCCTCTTAGGGGAAGGGCTCACAGACCGAGTTGAAATTTGGTGCTGGTGCGAGTTGACGCTTGGTGCGGTTCGAGTGGCACCGGTGGACGCAGGTGATGTAGGACGACAAGACGCAGAATGACGGGACGGATCAAATGGTGAGAGCTGCTGTGAAGAAGCAGCAGCTGGAGGATACTGAGCGACCGAGGTGCCGTTGTGAACAAGCACGGCTGCCCGCGAGTGTGCATAGGTGTCGGGACCGGGAAATGACAGCCGGAGCCTGGAAGTTACTTGAGAAGAAAATGAATGTTCAGCTGGATGATCGAGATGTCTGGCATGTCGATAGAGAATTCCCGAACATGCTATAATCGCGGTACGTCTGCTAGATCCCGTGAGGCCACGCCACTGCTCGCTATTGTAGAATCAGGGCGCTTACGCTGGCATGGCTGGGCGCGGTCGTCTTGGCCGCCAATCAGTCATCCAGGTCAACAATTTGTGGGAGGCGGCAAGAAGAGGTAGCCGCCGTAGCCAAGGTACATTTAGGCCGCCTAGGCATGGTGCCGCTGGATCTCGGGAGTGGCCAACACCGTCGCCGCTCAGGTGAAGCGCGCTTGCGTGTTCTATTTCTGGCGCATTCTTCACGCATACACTCTTTTTATTCGCCGGCTTTCGAGGGTGTAGTCGCGTCGCTACAAACTAACTTCGCCCACTTCATGACTATGTAACTGTTTGTAACTCGCGAGGAGTCAGGGTGGCCTTCTGTTGACCGGGAGGTGCCTGTCTTGCGTGATGTTCGCGCCCTACGCATTGAGTCAGCTGCTGCCAAGTCAGACATTAAGCAGAGTCAACGAGGCGCACATACACCGCCCGCACCACTGCAGAAACCGCCGCCGCCGTCAGGCTGTCCCGCTATACACTGCACATGCGCGGCGTAGAATGTCTATGGAGACGTGGACTGCGTTCATTAGAAAAAAATGACGGAACGAAGCCGATGCACCGCTACCTCTGGGAAGCGAGGTGAGTTCTCCGTAAGCGACGGAACCGCCAAATATTTAAGCACCAACTCATCTTACGATTTGTACAACAAACAGTACGCTTACCAAGTAGTGCACCCCAACTATACCAAGGTTTGTACCAGACTTCAGGGCACGCTAGCCACTGTACGTGCGTGGTGTTTCCTGTGACAGCTGCTCGGTCCCATAAAGAGCAAACAGTAGTCCAACCAAACGCATCGTAAATCAACCATTATCACCCGGCCGCAAACAATGACATTATTCGAGAATTTACTCACAACTGCATTGGCCCCAAGATCAATACGGTCTAGGCTCTTAAATATGTACACCTTTTGGGTCGTATCTTGCCACGCAACAATAATCGTCATCTGTGTTGCCTGCCATTTCCTTGCTTGAAAACGCTGCGTTCGCTACCTTCCTGTCGAGAATGCTCTGTCATACTGATAATGCGCATGCCTTTCGTGACTTGGAAGTACCGGGATCGCAGTGTTAAAGAAAAGAAATGCGGACAAGACAGAGGACGAATATTGTTGTGTGGCAAGATACGACCCAAGGGGTGTAATTTTGCTAAAGAGTGTACCCAATATGCATGGGACCTGGAGATCCCTGCCTGGATTGAATTTCCAGAACGGAAATCAATAAAGCCCATTCTCACGAAATGCATCGCCTCCGATAAAGATATCATAATCCGCCTCCTCTGCAATCTCGATTCTAACTCCACTGGAGACCTCACGAAGTACTTCAATGACATTTGCGACACCAGTAACTCCCATAAAACTAAGAATGAGCTTATATTGGTGTAATCTGAAAGGCGGGTAAACCACCCGCGCTGAGTAACCTAGCATCTATCCGCCTTACACCATGCCTCAAGAAGCTGTTCGGACAAGTTGTACTCAATCATCAGAGCCTTTCATTGAAGGCACAGCAGCCTTACTAAACACCGTATTAATATCCAGAGCACACCTCTCCACTCAGGAGATGCTCCTCCAATTTAAACAATATCCTTTGGACAAATCCTCCTACGCCATTCAAGCTCACCTCGCCGTGGCCAAAAAAAAAGAGGCTTTGGATAACATAAACCACTTTCTGATTCTCCAGAATTTAGCCTCTGCGGACTGCGGAGAGAGACCTAAAAGTACATTTTAAACTTCTTTCGCAACTGTACAGCCACCATTGGCCCAGATTTCCTCCGAACAAATCATGTTTCCTTCCAGAACAAGGGTGTTTCATCAGGACCGCGTCTTCTTACTCACTTTTTAACCGGGTGATGCACAAACTCTCCAAGCACCTGCATAACGTTCTCCACATTATATACACTCTGCTTAGAGATGATCTCACCATTTGGACCGCTTCTAGCTTAGAGGGCGTCAAACAAGACACATTAAAAGTCTCGGCAGACTCCGTTAAAAATGCGTAACCTCTGGCAACCTACAATGCCCGGCTGAGAAATCAGGGCTCATTTTCCTGCGTCACTGAAAGCGGTGGCACCCCGGCCGAAATAACAACTTCAAACTCCGCCTCGACGTCAGCGTTACTATTCCTGTAGTGCACAAACTCCGGTACTTGGCCACCACCTGAAGGCAGACGGCAGCACTAAGTACACCATACAAAACCTCCAAAGCATTATTAACCAAATCAGGCGTATGATGGGACACACCATGATACGCAAACACAGGATCAATGCAGCCGGCGTTATCCAGCTTACCGAGACTCCGACCAGCTGCGTCATATCTTCCACGATCGAGTGTATAAGCGCGACTGAACTAGGACGTAGAAAGAAACGTTGTCTTTGTGTATCTGTCTCTTTAAACGTCCTGGTTCAGTCGCACTTATACACTCTATCATTGATTCTAACAACTAGTTAGCCAACGTGTTTTAACCAAATCTCTTCCACCCCACCCGTCAACTTCAACCACAATGAAAAAAACAAAACATACTTGATAGTCTCATCCGCAAATCCTTCAAGATTTCCCTGAAGCCGCCACTGAACGCCACCACAGATAACCATCTATTCATGAGTGTGCATCGCACCCTTCAAAGCTCATGAAAGGGTACCTGACTAGCCACCAAAAACAGTTTGCCCTCCCCCCTCCCCCCACCGACCACACAGTGCATACAAACCTGCACATCCCGGTTTACGGCACGATGAAGGGAATAACTAGCATGTGTACAGCTAGAGGGCACCACATTCAAGCAACCAGATCTCCATGAATATGAATATGATTATCCACTCCAGCGCCACGTTGCCCGAGGTCGGGCACTCCAACGCAGGCATAATAGCAAAACAGACACCGATTCACAGATAACGTTATGATTCGGGCCAATCAGCGGCTGCTGTCAGTGTGATAGACTACGACCACAAAAAGGTAGCTACAGCTTCCATATGCAATAGCAATTCACAAAAAACAACGTCCTTTGAACGAAACATACTAGCGGGCCGGACATTGAGTCAAACAATTGTTTACTAATTACGGCAAGCAGCTAAACAAAATATCACGCAAGGAGGAACAAGTGAGTGTCAACTGGTGTATCTAATCTCGGATGTTATTTGAAGTAATATGATGTCAAGATTCATTGCGCAAGAGCATACAATGACAGGAAAATCAACGTCCTTGCCCTTCGCCAGCACTCCAGTGCCGCGTACAAAATTTATCGAGAAAACCCTTCATGATTTGGAATGGACGTTTTTGCTCTAGTGTACGATATATTCTTCTTATTAACTGAGGCGATATCCCTTTTTTGAACATAGTAAGCTTCCAAAATTTTTCGAGTGAACTTATTATTGTTGCTTCCAAGTATCTAGAGCAAATAAAACCTTGATTCGTACATGATGGCAGCACAGTGGGCAGGCAAATTAACCCTTTTATTATCTTCGGTATCTTATGTTCTTCTGCACTGTGGTTATTGCAGCAAGACCTGTGCCTGATGTTTTTTCTGTTTAACCTAGTGTGGTTTTTTTTTATTGGGCAATGAGCAAACAATGGGCAACATTATAATAGCATTACGCTTCTATGTGCACGTGGGTGTCACCATTGTCGGTAGTGTTCTGAGCAAAGAAGTTCCGCAGGTTACTGGCCGTAGAATTTAGATATGTTTTCGACACCTCGTGATAGTGGTTTGCTGACAGGAGGGCATGTTTTTAACTTCTCTTGAAATTTGCTGATGCAGCTAAGTAGCTTGATCAAACGAAGCGGAGCCGTCGTTTGTTTTCGACCAGCAGCCAAAATTCATCACCGAATACAAAATGAGAACGGCGCCTTACAAATGCTTCTACTCTCAGTCGAAGCAGGTATTCATACTTCGAAGGATATCTTCAAAGCATGTGAAATAAACCGGAATAAAAGCTGGCCACATTGAATCACCGCAATAGCGCGTTTTACTGCATATCACAAAGCTGTCTTTTCAGATAAACTTATTAAAACATTCACTCCTAAATAAGTTTGCACCTTTGGAGCTTATCGTGTTGCACAACAATAATTGTCACGTGTCTTGCGCGCCTTTCCATTGTTTAACGCTGCGCGCCCAGTAATTGCAGGCCATGAATGACATGCGCGTTATCAGCGTGATATAGAGTTCTGTACAGGAAAGTGGCGAGCGCAGAGTTTTCAAGAGGGGAATCGCGAACAAGGCAGATGACGATTACTGTTGTGGGACAAGATAAGTTCCTAAGGGTGCAAATTTCTGAGAGTGTAGACATATTTAGATCATGTTTAATATTCAGCAAATTAAAATAACGACCTGTCTGGTTTTTAATTTAGCGCTTTTCTCATTACGTTAACCTATATGAAACGGACCATCTACATGTATGTAACATTGCTTCGTTAGCAGTGTCGGCTCTTCAGTGCGCATATTGCAAAAACGTTCTGTAATCTCGCAGTCAAAGAGAGCCATCAGCGGTACTTGTAAATGACGCGCATTTTCTTACTCTATAGCCGATAAAGCATAGCCTCGGGATATATCCTAATGGTGCACCATTGACACAATGCAATCTTTCTATTGCAGCATCGTCTTGACAATGGAAGCTATACGAACGGTGAATGCCTAGAGAAGAATGGCAAAATTCTTTGCAAGGAATGTTAACTCTGAGAAATACCTGTTGGGGGGCTAGTTGGTGCGTGTTTCCACAAGAGGGTTATAGCGCCGAAAAAACACAACACACAGCTAGCGAGATGGGACAGGCGCAACTTCCAACTCCAATGTTAACTCTGTTGGCCTGCTAAGAAAGTTTCATTTTAGAAATCTCAGCAGCTTTTTATTACCTCCGGAACATTTCCTGTGAGAAAAGACTAGTTGTTGTGGTTAGCTCGTAGAAAGTATACATTTTTGCTGGAGAATATTTCGTACAACGGTGGATTTGACTAGTTCGTACTCATTCTTAATTCGTGAGCATGGCCGAATACGCGAGGTGCTGTAGTTTTGTGGCTTCCCTTTTTGTTCGCCTATTGCGCTGTAACAATTACGTTTATATTTGGTAGTAGCATGCTGTATCGCTCGCTGCCTAAACAAATGCAGCAATATGAAGTAATAAAGAAAACCTCATGATAAGCGTTAAAATTTTTCTTTATATATTGCAGTTTTGTGGGAAGTGTATGCTTGTTTGAATACATTCAAGAGATGGAGCAATATTACGAATATTTCAGCCAACAAGGTAGACGTTTTCAAACACTGAATGCGCAATTTATTCTTCATCCCATTTTTCTGCACATATCATTGTATTAAGTTTTTACCGCCCTTCGAAACTCACCGCATGGTGATTGCAGTACTTATAAAATAAAAGAAAAGAAAATTCCGTTTCATGTGACAAAAAACAATGACAACACAGTATCTGAAGGAAAGGCGTAAAGATGGCTAGTTTGTGTAATATACTTGGATATGGCTAGGACAAGATCAACAGAAACAGATTTCAAGCATGCTGACGTAATATCTCTAAGCATAAGGAGCGCCGTTTGAAACCTATTGAAAAATGTAAGGAGAATTTACTAGAAATATTTTACCGTCATTATTGCTTTATAGAGTGTAAGAGTTATGGTAGGCTGTATGATTCCTCGTATAACGAACGATTTCTCGTGGTCTGAACGAGTTCTTGTACTGCACACGTGTACGAGATCACTAAGCGAGATTCTCGTACATCATGAACGAGCTTTGTATGATCTAGCACGACATTCAGTGCAACTGTCTTCGCGCACCGTGCCTGTCTCAGGTAGGGTTACGCACCTGCGGCAAGACTTTCAATTCCTCCATGGTGCGTCAGCCGTACTCGAGCAAACCTTACAATACCAGGACTTCAGGAAAAGTTGAACTTGCCAGCATCAGTACTCCAGCAACTAACTGTACTCCTCTTGCACGAGAAATACAGCGACTGCACACAGGTCTGTACTGAACGCTCAACTACATCAACCAGTTCCGGTGGCGCTGTAGTTACACCAACAATGGGAATCGCCCAGTGGTTCAAGATTTCCCATATCACTACGTCTAGAGCTGGAAAGCTCGCGGCGCTCCCCGACGCGCTTCATGTGATAAGTGCTGAAAGTCCTCAAAAATGGGCAGCCTTTTGCGATTAAAGGCCGGTCTTGCAATGTGTGCAGTTATTTCTTTGACGTGTTACTCACGATCAGCTCCCCCGCGAAATCGTGGAAGTTGTCCACCGCTTGAGCGAAAAAGGCCATGATATCTTATTTCAAAGGGTACCAGATCATTGCGATATCATTGGAAATGATGACGCATATAAGCCAGCTCATACGTCAAACAAGGAAGACCGCTGTGTCCCCATTCCTCTCTCAAGGACTGGCGCTGCACTACACCTTGGCATTGTAGCACACATGCTCTCCTTAGCAGAGTGGAATACCGCACATACAAGGCGCACCAGGCTGCATAGACTAAACCCTTCACTGCAACTCAGACTTCCGGCCGGTCTGCACCGATGCGAAGCGTCTCTTCTAAGTAGGCTGCGGCCGGGAGTTGCCTTTACGAAAGCTTACTCAGTACCAATTGGAATAGCTGATAATCCTACATGTGATGTTTGCGGATGCGAGGGGAACATTCAGCACTTATTGTGCCACTGCACTCAATTTCAAGCGCAAGCACAATCTTTGTCCAACGCATTAAGGAAACTTAATGATCGTCCTGTATGAACAGAGAGAGCACCGATCATCGGCTCGGGTTTCTCAGGAAGGCACGTTTGTGCTTTCTGAGAGCGTCTAGTTTGCACGAGTGGCTTTGTCTCAATAACTGTCTGTGCACGTCTCTATACCCCTGTCTCTCTCCATTTTCTTACTTCCCCTTCTCGCTACCCCCAGCGTATTGTAGCCAAAGACACTCTTGACTGATTAGCATCCCTGCTTTCCTTATATCCCACTCTCGCTATTGTATAATCTACGATGTGTTCACTGTGAACGAGTTCGTTTCTACGAGCTCAGTGCGTACAAGGTCAAGGAGTTCGTATGACATGAGAAAGTATGCGCCCTGGAAAAAAATTGTCACCTCATTTCCATTTTACTTAATAATCAAAAGGAAATTCCCGTTAGTGTATTACATACACGATCAGTTGTAATGACCTTACTGCAGTGTTGTGTTGCTATAGTGCTTTGTTCCCAAATGTACACTAATGCGTAATTTTGAGGGAAGAAAATGCAAGGTGAAGTAATAGCTTGTACTTGTAAATAAAAGGGTATAGTTTAGATAGGTTATACAGTGCACCCATTTGAGCTTTCTTTACTAACGAAGTCTTTCGATCTTAAGCAAGAGGATGCCATATGTTTCACAGGCGTTTCTTTATTGACCATCAAGTGGTGTTTCTGTACACCCAGTCTGCTGATGAAAGATCATTGGAATGTGTTGCTTCAGTAAACAAAAGTCAACAATTTCTTTCGGCTCCTGCAATAAAATAGCACAGTGCAAAGGCAGTTTGGCCGATGTGCGCACACATAACAATGACTCAGAATTCAGAACATATGAGGTACTGAACAATCCCTAGGATAATTAAAAGGTTTCCTGCAATGCTTAATAAGCCTAAAAGACCCCCAATACTGACGTAGAATAACCTGTCAGAGAACAGGCCGCTGAAACAAGTGCTATCACAGCAAAAATAAAGAGACACACATTACTTTAATAAAGAGTTAATGTTAAGTAATAGAAATAATGCAAGCATCAATTTACTTTTGAAAAGCAGCATGGACAGGTCGATATAGCTTAATTACTTTGAAACTAACCTTCGGCCAGCAAAGTTGAAACCGCGGTGGCGTAGTGGTTGTTGCATTTCACTGCTTAGCCGCATGACAGGGGATTTACTCCCGGCAACAACGGCCACATTTTAACGGTGGAAGAATGCAAGAAAATCTGCATGAGGTACATTGGGTGCACGTGAAAAAATCCCAGGTTGTCAAAATTTGTTCGCAGACTATCGCTATGTCGTCCCTCATAACTATATCTTCGTTTCGGCATGTGAAACACTAGAATTTATTTTTCGACGGCGTCGTACATGCGTAAGGCCAAATACTGATGTAGAATATTCCGACAGTCGTTGTAATTGTAATTGTAATTGTAATTGTAATTGTAATTTAACAAATGAAGGTGCCGGATCATTTGAACAAACACGTACTAATGTCAAGACTATTGCCATAAGTTTGCAACAGCCCCTCCGGCCTCACTTTCATTATTCTTGACCAAAAAGTACAATATTGGCACGCACTAGTTACGCTAGAGGTCGAGGAAGAAGAAGTGTGCGTGGTAGCTGCTGGTTCAGGACGCGTAGGCATACGATGGATGCGTACCCAGCACCTCCACCAGTTTGTCACGAGAGGAAAAGCCAGCCAGTCAGTTCGACGCCACTACCTCGGGGACGGCAGAAATCTATCGAAGCAGCCGTCGCCTCCAAGGTCTTCCACCGCAATACAGTCCCCTGGCAAGCTCCGTGAGGAAGATGTCAACAACTACCGCAAGCCAAACCGAGGTGATCCCAACTGCTCCCGTACCATGCATTCTCAACGCGCCTCGCACGCCTAACCCGTTCCATGGCGACGCCTTTGAGGACGTTGAAGACTGGTTGGACCATTTCGACCGGGTCGCCGCCTTTAACGACTGGGACGATCGCCGTAAGTTGAAGAACGTCTACTTTTCCCTTTTAGACGTGGCGAGAGTATGGTACGAGAACCACGAAGCCTCATTTACCAGCTGGCAGGAGTTTTGCCGACTGCTATGCGAAGCCTTCTGCACTCCCGAAAGGAAAGAAAGAGCCGAACAGGCACTGTCTTCGAGGTTCCAAATGCCAAACGAAACCGTCGCCATGTTCGTCGAAGACATGACGCGATTGTTCCGTCGGGCGGACCCACTAATGCCAGAAGACAAGAAGGTGCGTCTGTTAATGCGAGGCGTAAAGGAACAGCTTTTCGCGGGCCTCGTGCGTAATCCTCCTGCAACAGTCTCTCAGTTCGTTCGTGAGGCCACAGTCATGGAACGTATGCTTCGGCAGCGGCTCTCGCAGTATGAACGCCAGACCACCATGACTGCTGCATGCTCTCTCGTACCTGCAAATGATGACAGGGAGTCACTTACCGAGCTAATACGACAAATTGTTCGAGAAGAACTGCAAAAGTCCTATGCATCGGCTTCGACACCTCCTAGTGCCGCGGTTCTTACGGATGTCATTCGAGAAGAAATCGGCAAAGTGGTTCATCCCTCGCCACCAACACGACCCGAACCTCCCACGTTCTCGTACGCGGATGCTCTTCGGGCTTGCGCGCCGTCGACGGGCCGTTTTTCGCAGCCGCCTGCTGGGATTTCTCGACGCTCCCAAAGTCCAATCCACCGCACGAATCCGCCAGCACCCTTTCATCCTGGTCCGCGCAAATCTACAGTATGGCGCGCCCCCGACAACAGTCCGTTGTGCTATCACTGCGGGGAGGCTGGTCACATGTATCGCGATTGCCAGTACCGACGGATTGGTCTGCGGGGATAACATCCGGACGCCCGTTGCCCGCGCTATGGCGAACGCCCGCACGAAATCGAGCAATACTTAGAAAGTAACCGGCTTCCTCCTGCCCAACAGCGAAGACAGTCACGGTCGCCTTCACCTCGTCGGTACGCGTCACCGAACCGTGCTCGACCCGCTTTTGATTCCGCTGGAGTCAACGGTGGAAGCCCGCGCCGGGGAAACTGAAAACGGCGACCTCCGGGGGTGAGGCCGCTGTCATGCGAACCGTCAAATATCCTCCGCCGACGCCATCCCCTCGCGACGTACCACTGACGCCTTCATTCGCAACTGCAAAAAAAACTTCTGCTGCCATTACTGCTTCAATCGGCGGTTATCCAGTAACTGCACTTGTAGATACGGGAGCTGACTACTCGGTTATGAGTGCCTCACTGGCGACTCGGCTACGCAAGGTGCTGACAGCGTGGGACGGCCCACATCTGATTACGGCCGGAGGACACCTCGTGTCACCCATTGGACGATGCACCGCCAGACTTGCAATTTCTACTTCGACTTTCGTAGCGTCTTTCCTTGTGCTGCCCAAGTGTTCTCGGCTAGTTATACTGGGCATGGATTTTCTCCAGGAATATGGGGCGATCATTAACCTTCGTGACTTGTTCGTGACTTTTTCTAACTATGTTTCTTCGGATTCGAATGTGGCGGATGAACATCACCGCGCGGCTTTACGCGTGGTCGATGACTGCGTGACGTTACCGCCTCGAAGCAGCATCTTCGTCCTCGTTGAATGCCCTCAAGAACAACTAGGAATAGGCATCGCCGAAGGTAACCTCACCATATTGCTGGATCGCGAAGTCGGCGTCGCACGAGGTCTCGTAGAGCTCCAACATAGGCAAACCACGATTCTAGTTACGAACTTCAGTGGCGAATACAAACACTTTGCGAGGCATACCACCATGGCCTACTTTGAAACGGTGGCCGAGTCCAACGCCTGTGCTTCGGTAACGACAATCTCGATTCCGGAACCCAGCGATGTGGACTTGACCAGTCACATCAACGTCAACCCACAGCTCGACCAAGACGAGAAGGAGAGGCTCCTTACTCTGCTATCGTCATTTAGCGACTGTTTCGCCACCACGTCGAAGGTCAAACAGACTTCTTTAATCAAACACAGAATAATCACTGAACCGACCGTCCAACCTGTTCGCCAACATGCTTATCGCGTGTCGCAAAGAGAACAGGATGCTATTCGTCATCAAGTGAAACAAATGCTCGACGATGATGTCATTCAACCATCGACAAGTCCTTGGGCTTCACCTGTTGTATTAGTTAAAAAGGAAGACGGTTCACTAAGATTCTGTGTCGATTATCGCAAACTGAACAAGGTCACGAAAAAAGACGTTTACCCACTTCCTCGAATTGACGACTCCTTGGATCGCCTGCGACATGCCCGTTACTTTTCTTCAATGGATCTACGTAGTGGGTACTGGCAAATTGAAGTTGACGAACGGGACCAGGAAAAAACGGCGTTTATAACACCCGACGGTCTCTATCAATTTAAGGTCCTCCCTTTTGGATTGTGTTCCGCTCCGGCCACATTTCAACGCATGATGGACACAGTTTTATCTGACCTCAAGTGGAACTCGTGTTTAGTCTACTTAGACGATGTAGTTGTTTTTTCCACCACGTTTGAACAACACATCCAGCGGCTTGAGGCGGTTCTTCAAGCTATCCGCACCGCCGGCCTCTCCCTGAAGCCCGAAAAATGTCACTTTGGCTACGAGGAGCTCAAATTTCTAGGTCATATTGTCAGCAGCACCGGTGTGCGCCCTGACCCTGACAAAGCCCTGGCAGTTGCTCTGTTCCCGATACCGAAGACAAAACACGATGTCCGCCGATTTTTAGGGCTTTGCGCGTATTACCGCCGTTTTGTACCCAATTTTTGTGAAATTGCCGAACCTTTGCAACGACTCATCAAGAACGACGTCACATTTGTTTGGGGCCCAGCACAATCCGACGCCTTCCACGACCTTCAGCGACGTCTACAGACACCACCGATCCTTGGTCACTTTGACACCGAGGCTGACACAGAAGTGCATACTGATGCTAGTAACGTTGGTATCGGAGCGACACTCGTTCAGTTTCAAGCTGGTGTTGAGCGCGTTATTGCGTATGCCAGCCGAACCTTGTCCGCTGCTGAAAAAAACTACTCAGCAACTGAAAAAGAATGTCTGGCAGTCATATGGGCTATCCAGAAGTTCCGCCCATACCTGTACGGACGCCCCTTCCGTGTCGTCAGCGACCACCATTCTCTCTGCTGGCTGGCGAATCTCAAAGATCCTTCAGGCCGTCTCGCAAGATGGAGCCTTCGGTTACAGGAATTTGATGTGACCATCGTCTATAAGTCTGGCCAGAAACACACTGACGCCGACTGTCTCTCCCGCGCCCCCGTCGAACCCGCACCACTAGATACTGACGACGATTCTGGTTTTCTTTGCACTCTTCCGTCTTTAAACCTTGCTCAACAGCAACGCCAAGATTCCGAGCTCCAGCCCTTGATTGAATACCTTGAAGGACGCCGCCCACAACTCCCACGGCTGTTCGCGCGCCACTTGTCCTCTTTTTGCCTACGTGGCGACATCCTATACAAGCGGAACTTTCACCCTACGGCAGCCGTTTTCCTGCTCGTTGTTCCCGCTACTCTCCGCGACGACGTTCTACGTGCATGCCATGACGAACCAACGTCCGGGCATCTTGGTTTCACGCGTACTCTCGCGAGGATCAAGCAGAAGTACTATTGGCGAAAACTCACAAAAACCGTGAAGCAGTACGTCAGAAGTTGTCGAGATTGCCAGCGCCGCAAAGTTCCACCACTAAAACCAGCCGGTCTGCTTCAGCCTGTCCGACCTCCTTGCTCACCTTTTGAACAAGTCGGGATGGATTTACTTGGCCCATTTCCCAAGTCTTCGGCTGATAACCGCTGGATCGTCGTCGCCACCGATTACCTCACTCGATACTGCGAAACACAAGCCGTTCAGCGAGCTACTGCTTCAGATGTTGCTAGCTTCTTTATCAAAAATATCGTCCTTCGACATGGTGCTCCCGCTGTCGTCATCACAGACCGTGGGACGGCCTTCACTGCCCAGTTGGTCCGAGACATTCTGCAGCTGAGCGGAACAACGCACCGTACGGCAACTGCGTATCACCCGCAGACTAACGGTTTAACAGAGCGTCTCAACAAAACGATTGCGGATATGCTTTCCATGTATGTTGCCACGGATCATAAAAATTGGGACGAACTGCTCCCGTATGTGACATTCGCGTACAACACTGCCTTACAAGAAACCACGGGGTTTCCTCCTTTTCGTCTGGTCTACGGACGCGACGTCACCACTATGCTCGACGTGATGCTCCTGCCAACTTCGTCTCAACCTACCGCACCAGATACAGACGCCTTTGTTCAGCGTGCCGAAGCAGCGCGGCACCTTGCGCGGCAACGAATTCTATCCCGACAAAGTCAAGATGCTCGTCGATACAACATGTGCCATCGAGACGTCACATACAACCCGGGAGATCTTGTATGGGTTTGGACCCCTATACGTCAACGAGGCCGGTCAGAAAAATTATTGCGCCGATACTTTGGACCCTACCTAGTTTTGCGTCGTCTAAGTCCTGTCAACTACGAAGTTATTCCAGCCGACACTTCGCACCACTCCCGTAGACCACGTTCCTCTGACATTGTTCATGTTACCAGGATGAAGCCTTACCTTTCGCGCTGACTCCCATCCCACAAACTTTGTGATGCGGCCCCTGTCGTCTCGTCCGTTGTCTTTCTCATTTCTTTTATTTTTCCTTGTGGCATTTAACATCTCCCCAACTTTATTTATTTATTTCTTCTTTTTTTGGAGGGAGGGGTAATGGCACGCACTAGTTACGCTAGAGGTCGAGGAAGAAGAAGTGTGCGTGGTAGCTGCTGCAAACACGAACTGTAAACGGCTGTTCGCTTAGAACTGACTGGCTGGCTTTTCCTCTCGTGACAATATCGTGTCCCATCTATCTCGAACCAACCTACTTAAATATGTATAACGTGATAAGAAGACGCGACCAACGGCCTTTTGAGAGTGCTTGCTTCGCGCATATGGGTAATTTCTTGTTGCGAAAGCTTGTCTCATTAGTCAAAATTATTGGCCGAAATAAACAATTACTAGCCCAATTTCAAAAAAAAAATTCCACCAGATCCTGAATCGCATGCGAAAACACCGTGCTAAAATATCTCGGGACACCTACGCACATCTTGTGAGTTCAGAATGCGAAAGCATTAATTTCGAATTGAACGCTGCTGAGCGATTCTTCGTCTTACGAACTCCTCGCGGGCAAGCGAGCGCATTGGTACATTTGGCCTGTTTTAACAGGATAGCGTCAAGGGCCCCATGTCGCAGAAAATCCACCGTTGGGGCCGCGCATACAACGTTGACCGTAGCTTCGGCAAAAATAAGTTCGAACAATGAATACACCACCACGCAGGTCATGCATGTAGCACAAGGAAGTTACTGAACTAATTCTGTTTCTCAAAGTAAAATACGTAAAAAAAGTCACAAAGCACGAGCTAAACACAACCTACAAACATGGTTGTGTTGGATTGTAATTTAACTATACGAAAAAACGTAATTCTGTTACGTGGAAACTCAAAACACAGGCCTCTTTTGCAGTGTCTGTACCACTCATCGAGCGGCCATGGTCTCTCCGTGATTTGCGCGCACAAGCCTCAAAAGCCCTAAAGAGGCGCGCCCGGTTCCTTGCAACGCCTCCAAACGGCGCTCGCTTCCAGCGCATCGCGGCCCATGCAAAAAGCCGTGTTTCTGCCAGAAAGCTCGCTTTCGTGCATAGGATTCATCGCCAGCGTTTCGCGTTAAACATTACGGTTACATAAGCTACAGTGGACGGGAAGCGTGAGAAACAATAAAGAATCTTTGAATGCTATCGTGTTGCACTCCAAAAGGCGAAGCTTAAGCGTCCTCCAAATTTTTATTTGTCCTTACGGAGGCGCAGTTAGAACACAGGCGAAAAATAGCGCAGTCAATAAATGCGCGGACAACAGAGTCTTCCAAAGGTGAGAGACTGGGTACCAGGGTTATTCATTAAGGGTCCATCTAGTGGACTGTCCCATTTCGACCGCTGCTGATTGGATGCAGCTGTATGAACGAGGAGGAGACGAGCGGCCCCAGCCAATCAGCAGCGGCCTAAATGGACAGTCCACTAGGTGGACTTCTACAGAATACCTCCCCTGGAGTCGCTGCGATGCCCTCACCCCTCACGCAAGCCCTCGCGCCCTACACCTGGCGATAACTTTCGGTGGCAGTGCAGCTACGGAGCCGAGCCCCACCTGGTCTAACGCGACAGCGTTAAGGTACTCGTGTCGCAGAAAAGCCGGTGTCGTCGGCGTTGGCGGCGTTGGCCGTGGGCGAAAAATGGCGGAAGGCAATTCATAAATAAGAACAACTTGCAAGATGGGCTGGGTGGGAATCGAACCAGGGTTTACGGAGTGTGAGACGGAGACGCTACCACTCAGCCATGAGTTCGATGATTCAAAGCTGGACAAAAACGCCTCCAGTGAATGCAGTATTGCCTTAGAAACATGCCGTAGAAAGTCATACTGCGCTGTATATTGGTAATTATGAGCATGTAAATTACAGAAGTCGCAGTTAAACCAACAGCGAAGTACGTTTCCGCTACATTTTTTCTGCGCTTGGCGCACACGCAGAGCCATGTTGCGGCACACACGGAAGACCCCCTCCTCGCAATGTAGGGCGCTGCCCCGACAGCTGGCGCGCCACTCGCCCGCTTCTCCCCTTCGTCTCGTTTGAGCGCATTGGGGCCGTGCGGGGACCGGTGCAAGGATGCCCCAATAGCCTTGTGTTTAATTTTTGTCGCTCTCCCCCCTTCCGACTTCCAGCTTGCGTCATTCGAGCCCTCGTGTTTAGGCGACGCGGCTTCACTTTCCGCTCACAGCGCGATTCCTAGGTGCAGCATCCGATGCGGGACGCCTCTGACGTGATCGCAGCGCCGTAGCACGTCTGGTGCGATGGTGGTGGTGAAAAGCAATTATTGGGTGAGAGAGGTGCTCGGGGAGAGATCTCTAGTTGGTTGCGCCCCTCGCAATACTGGGCGGAGTCTCTCATTCCGGGACCCCGTTGGTCTTGACCGCTGCGCAGCTCCGCCGAACTAGGGCTTGTTGGGACGATAGTTCCTGGCAGCCGAGTTTGGCCGCCTCCCAGTCCTCTTGGGAAGGGGAAACGGTGATGAGGGGAGATAAGCATTTTGCCTGCATGCCCAAACCATGTGGAAGTTGTCGGCCACCTTTCCGCAGAATGAGCAGCGGCCGTCAAAAGAAGGATCAAAGTTCTTGAGAACCGCCGCGCACAGCAGGGTATTTGTAGAGAGCCTAAGGAGAGTTCGTTCGCTAGCTTTGCCCAGTCTCTTCATACGAACCGGGTAACGGTGGTGTTCGGCACGATAGTGCTCAGTAATTAATTTAAAAGAAAGATGAGGGCTGTGATCTGGGTCAAGATCTTCCCAAGTGACGCCTGGTGCCCGGTAAGTGAGTGCGCGGGCTGCCTCATGGGCGAATTCGTCACCTGGCATGCCTTGATGGCCGCGAACCCATATGATTGAGCGATCAGCTGGATAGCAGTCGCGAATACAGCGGCGAAGAATTTTGTCAGCGAGAGGATTGATCCATCCGAATTGAAAGTTACGACAGGCTCTACGGGAGCCTGTGAGGATGGATTTAGAGTCGGGTTGGGAGGCTGCGAGGGCGATCGCCACCTCCTCCGCATGCGTTGAGCTGGGTGCTTTGAACGAGAGGCCGTCCGCTTGTCTTTCCTCGTGTATGATTGCAGCCGTGTACCATGCCCCCCTGGAGAGGTTGGGGCTTGTAATTCGACGTAGAAGACGTGTTTCTCAGAACCATAGTGGTGGAGCAGGCAATCCGCTCGCGCCTGGCGCCTGCCATTATGGTCCTCCTGGTTCATCTCAGTTGTAAGGGGTCAAACGTAGAGGGCGCGTCTCGACAGTTCGGGTACTCGAACCCTGGACATGTTTAATATGTAACCAGTGTAAGAGGCGGCGACCGGACACGGTCTGGGCGAGACTCGTGTATTGGTTAACGAGATGCGGCTCACTAAGTTCCCGATAGGTGTTCGCCCCCCCCCCCTCCCAACGCGAGAAGACGCGCGTTGGCAGTGAAGATTGGGAGGTCGAGGGCTGTCTTGAGCATTTTGCGGAGTACAACCTCCAAGCAACCTTCGTCATGTTTACGTAAGCGTAGGTATGGGGTCGAGTACAGTACTCTACTAGTTATGAAGTCATGTGCAAGCCGCACCGCATCCTTACTTCGCAATCCTCTTCGCTTGTTGGAAACGCGGCGAACCATCTGGCCCACCTGGCTGCCGACCTTGCGGAGTTTGGCAAGAGTTGTGTCTGCTTTGCGATGTTGATTAATGAAGAAACCGAGTATTCGAATCTCCTCCACTTTTAGGATGGGGCCACAGGCGAGAGAAAGCTTAACTGAGATTTTGCATTTCGAGGAAGTTCGAATATGCCCAAATGAAGACTTGGATGGAGAGCATTGGAGGCCGCAGTACGTGGCATAGTGGTCTACAATGCCTCTCAGTCCAGGGTCTCTAAGATGATTCCGGCGATGTTTCGTGATACAACGAGCTCGAAACATTGCCGGAATCATCTTAGAGACCCTGGAATGAGGGTTCCTCCCACACTGATCTCGCCATTCAAATATTAATAATAAATATGTTTTACTCTCTCGCCGCTGCTTACAGGCATTCCTCAATCTCTCCTATATTTCCCGTAGTGGCACAGATGGTGATGTCGTTGGCGTACAGCGTATGCTGAACACCACCGACAGCCACCAGCTGTGCCGGGAGGTGTGCCATGGCAATGTTAGAGAAGCGAGGACCACACAGCGTCTTGTGGTGTTCCCCATGTTCCCATCTCAAATGGGCCGTACTCGGTCTCTTGTAGGCGTATATAGGCCAAGCGGTCCGTTAAGAAATTTTTGATATAGTTGAATGTACGAGAGCCGCAGTTGGTCTCGCTAAGATGCTTTAGTATGGCGGCGTGCTTAACATTATCAAAGGCACCCTTGAGATCGAGTGCCAGGACTATCTTGTCGTTATGTGAGTGTTGTGTGGGTTCGAGGATCTCGTGATGAAGCTGTAAAAGGATGTCTTGTGCCGACTTATGAGGTTGGCGAAGGTGTCCTTGCTCTCGAGATATTCCGAGAGGCGATCACGGACCATCGTTTATACGAGTTTCTCTATACGTGAAATGCGGGAGATGGGCCGGCGGTTCTCTATTCTTACCGATTTCCCCGCCTTCGGGATAAAGGTTACCAACGATGTCTTCCAATCAGCTGGCAACGAAGTGTTCCCAGTCCAAATGGCGTTGATGTATTCGAGTAGGGTTTCGTACGCCCGATCTGGAAGGTTTGCCAATAGTTTGACTGTTACCTTATCCCTCCCGGGCGCCGCCCCCCATGCGCATTCGTGCAAGAGCCGCGCTAAGGTCGTGAATCTGGAAAGGCTGCTCCATTTCCAGATTATCGCAGCCTGCATACGAATAATCCACCCCTCGCGGGTCTCGATCCTGATTGAAGTATTGTGAGCGCAAAGCGTTCGCTAGCTGCTCCGTGTTTCTTTGAAAGTTGTGTAGTGAGCGAGTGAGGTGTTTCTTGATTTGCGATCGTGTTTGTGTACGGTTTATGAGACTCCCGAAGAGCCGCCAAGTGTTGCGGCTCGACATCTGTTTTGCTGCGCTGTTACATATATCTACAGAGTTAGTGTCGGCGAGCTGGGCAGCGTACTCGGCTGCTTGCTGAGTAATGTCAGAGATACGAGCTCGGAGTTTGCGATTGTATTTCTGCCGCCGCCATTGTTTGGTTAGGCTGCGGCGAGCTTCCCAGAGGTGCATCAGGTGGTTATCCACGTCCGGTGCACGTTCCGTAAGCTGTTGCTGCTTTTCGTGTGAACGGAGTGTTCGCATGAGTCCGTGCGCCCAAGTGGAGTAGCCTTGTTCCAAGAGAGAAGCTGCTGGGAGGGCCTGGTGGAAAGCATTCCAGTGGGAAATTTGGCTTGCGCAAAGGGGCGATGTAAGGGTCGAGTGTAAATGATAGTGTTCAGTATGCAGTGTTCGCTACCGAGGGTCTCCTCGGTGTTGAACCAGTGTGCGTGTCGGATGTGTTTCGTGAGGATAAGGTCGGGGCAGGTGTCGCGAGTGACAGAATTCCCTACACGTGTTGGGTAAACCGGGTCGGTTAGAAGAGTGATGCCCAGCGTAGATATAAGTCCCGACAAGTTACGATCACGCGGCTATTCCTTGCGATAGCGCCACATGAGGCGTCAAATCGCCCACTATCATCAGGCGATCGCGTCCCGCGCTCCTTAGCGCTGCGCTAAAGATGTTAGAAAAAGTGACGTTCTTTAGTTTCGGGGGGCAGTATATATTAGGTATGTATACGGGGCTATTTGTTCGCCGCAGGGGGACGACAGAGACCATCACGTACGAATATTCCAGATTTCGGTCGAGATCAACGTCCTGCGCTGTGTAGCGTTTATTAACGAGGAGAAAGGTGAGACGGGTCTCACCGAAAAGCGTTATAGCCCGAGAGCTTAGCCGCAGCCCCGGTTTCTTGCAGTGCAAGAACTGCTGCGGGGTATTCGAGATTGTCAACGTACGCCCTTAAGTGGACGCGTTTCGTCCTGTCTTTGAAACCCCGACAGTTCCACTGTACAAGAGAGAGCGCTTGCTGTCATTGCGGGGGACGCCGCCCTCTAGGGAGTTGGTTGGGAGGGGACGCAGCCATGTTGATTTGAAGGGAGATCGCCTTGGGGAGCCGGCCCAGGTTCCGTCACCTGCAGCAGGAGCGATTCCGGCTCCTCCGGTAATTCGGTTAGATCGATGGGTCGTGGGAATTTCGATGGGTGGTACGCGTCTTTGAGGGGTCCCGTTCGGCGGAAAAGTCGGGGGTTTAACTCTAGCCACGTCTTAATGTTGGCCGTCACGGCGGCCGTAACCGTAGCTGTGACCGCCTTGAGAAGGCTGTCTTGGATTTGGCCAAAATTTGATATCTGAGCCGTTAATTCGGCAAAGGCGTTTTTGAGGGCGGTGAAACGCACGTCAGAGCTAGAGGGTGTCAGGTCCGCCGGCACTGCTTGAATTGGTTCCGGAGCTACATGGGCAGGGGGGCGGGGAGCACCGAGCCGTTTATAGCACGTGAATTTTGGCGTTAGGTTGATCATTTTGTGCCCGGAGAGTCTCCACCTCGCGGCGGAGGTCCGCGACTCAGAATTAAGGGGGGATGAGGAGGAATCTTTGGTGGGGTAGAAGGTTGGGGAGTGCGGTTAGGCGGAGGAGGCCCGTCTCGTCTGCCTACCTTAGGCGGAGATGTATTCTTTGGTGCGCCAGACGGAGGGCACTCGAGAGGCAGAAAATCCCCGTCTTGGAATGTAGGGGCGTCTGTATTCCGTGAGGCTTTCGCGTTAGTCGACCAAGGAGATTTGGGGGCACGTCTAGGCAAGGTGCCCGCCGGTAGCGCTGGTCCGCCTGTGCCTTTCGTCATCTTGTTTGGCTCAGCGACGTTTGGCTCGCGTAGATCGTTTCTCCCTCCAAGAAACTGAGTTCTTTGCTTCGTCCCGCTTGCTGAGGCGCACGTTTCGTCTTTGTGTGACTCAATAGCATGCCGAGCGAATGAGTGGGCGGTGCGAACGCGGTGCGATAACGCTACCGCGTTCCACTCTTGAAGGCGAAGCTTAAGCGTCCTGCAAGTTTTTGCTGCAGCCTTGCCATGTCATACCCTACCAAAATAATGTTTACGCTATGCAGCCTAAATACAAAAGTTACAGTAACCTGTACTTTTTCATGCAAGAGAATAATTTAATAATCAAGAAAAACATTGCCCTATTGAAGGAATTTGGTTTTCCGCTATTCCATGCTTTACTGCTTTCTGGCGTCCATATCTATTTTCCATCACTTTAAACGAACATGGCGTCTCCGGGTCGCAGCACGTCAATGTCGCCTGCCGACGCATATCCACAGCATTCCATGGCCCCAGCCGCCGTGCATTTGTGGCACGGTTTGTCGAAAGAAAAGCTGTCCACGCCCAGGCAAAGAAAGTCACGTACAACATTTACGCGCAAGTATACAAAAGCAACCCGCAGCTGGCTATCACAGACGCATGTCGGATGGTGAGTGATCTGGCTGGGATTAGCGAACGCAGTGGGTACTGGATTAAGCGCCACGTACAGGGTGGCACCTTGAAGTCACGGAATTAAGTGCGAACGGCCGCGTCTCCCAGCCTCACATGGGACTGCAACTTAACGACAGATTCTCCCTCGCCGCTCTACGAAGAAAAGTGCACCAGTATTTTCTGCGAAATAAAATTCCGACAGCCGCAAAACTTCCTCGAGATGTCACCTGTGATAGCGACATGGATATGCCTAAAATGTATGTACGTGCAATGCAAAGGATGAACAACGACATTTTGGTTCTCTTTTCCCAAAGGGAAGGCATACTCTGCTCTTTTCGAGAGAAACGACAATATCTTGAGGTTGGGGCAGTGCCTGCCTACCATGCGGGAACTTCGCACCCAAAAGCGGTATGCACTCGTAATCGACCATTTTTGAAAGTTTTATAGTATATAAACAAATAAGTGATTTTTATCACCCCGTAAACCTAAACCTTTAATTGTTTCGTTTGTAAGGATGTTTAATTAATTGCGAGGAGCAGCAGATAAACAGCAGCCTAGCAGCAGCGAGAAGCCCGAGCTCTCTAGCTAATCATAGCACGGGTCGCCGTCGTCGTCTCCGAGCCGCTCTCGGAAACAGGAGGCGCGTCTGCTTCATTACATTGGCCCCGGGTGTGAAACGGAGCCACCTTACGACTCAGGGAGCAGAGAAGATGAGGGGATCAAAATAAGGCTTCAGCCGGCTAACATGCAGTGTATCCCGACTTCGGCAACGAAGGTCCGGCGACGGTATGACGGGCTGAACGATTTAGTTCATAGGGGAGGAGGCGTCAATGATCCGGTACGGACCATGGTGCCACGCAAGTAGTTTCGAAGAAAGGCCGGGCATGTGGGGTGGGATCCATAGCCACACAAGGAAACCATCAGGGAAGGTGGGCGTGTCCTGATGACTGCTGCGTCTTGTCTTCTGACGCCCCTGATCCTCGCTGGTCAACGAACGGCGGCAATCTTCGGCGTATCGGGCGACTTCTGAAATAGTTGTGCACTGGGAAGCGTCAGGTTGGTAGGGCAGGATAGTATCCAGAGGACACGAAGGCTCACGCCCATACAAGTGTAAAAAGGCGAAAAACCGGTGGTCGCTTGTGTCGCGGTGTTATAAGCGAAAGTAACGAATGGGAGTACGGTGTCCCAATTAGTGTGGCCGGACGAGACGTACATCTTCAACATGTCACCCAGTGTTCGGTTGAAGCGCTCTGTGAGATCGTTCGTTTGAGGGTGATACTCGGTAGACTTCCGGTGAATGATTTAGCACTCGCGAAGGGGGGATTGTATTGCTTCTGACAAGAAGCCACGACCCCTATCGCTGAGTAGTTCTCGAGGAGCCCCATTGCGAAGGACGAACCTGCGGAGAGTGAACATCGCAACGTCGCGCACGGTCGCGGCGGGAAGAGCCGCGGTCTCGGCTTAGCACGTCCGGTGATCGAAGCCAACAATAACCCAGTGGTTTCCACATCCGCTGTATGGGAGCGGGCCGTATAGGCCGATGCCTACGTGGTTGAACGGGTGAGCAGGGCACGACAGCAGCTGTAGTGGGTCAATAGGGCGCAGTGGGGAAGTTTTGCTTTGTTGGCAGGCGGTGCATGGTCGGATGTACTGCTGCGCAAATCGATACATTCCACGCCAGTAATATCGTTGACGCAGCCTGGTGAAGGTTTTTAGGACGCCGGCATGGGCGCTTTAAGGGTCAGCATGGAAGTACGCGCAAATACCGGAGCGCATGTGGCGAAGGATAGCCAGAAGCCATTTCGGACCGTGAGGCATATAGTTGCGGCGGTAGAGGGTGCTGTTTCGCACGGCAAAGTGGGCTGCTTGACTGCGTAGCGTTCGCGTTGAAGGAACGACCGATGAAGCGGCAAGGTAGCCGAGCAGCAGGGCAAGCGATGGGTCCTTGCCTTGCGGAAGGGATGTCAATAGCGCTCAGTGGTGACGGGTGTGAGATCGGAGCAGGAACGGAAAGAGCAGCCACATCAGGTGTGATCGGCCAGTGAGAGTGCGCGTGAGCTTAGGAATGCTTTCGACTAGAGCGGTATACGACACGAATGTCATATTCCTGCAGGCGAAGCACCCAACGGCCGAGGCGGCCCGATGGGTCTTTCAAGGAGGAGAGCCAACAAAGGGTGTGATGGTCAGTGATGATGCTGAGAGGACGGCTGTAGAGATGAGGACGAAACTTGCTCAATGCCCAAGTGATGGCTAAGCATTCCTTCTCTCTAACGGTCTAACTCATCTCAGCTTTTTTAAGGGTACGGCAAGCATAAGCCACGACGTATTCTTCATGCGTGGCTTTCCTCTGGACCAAGATCGCACCAAGGCCGACACCACTGGCGTCAGTGCGAACCTCTGTTGGCGCAGTTGAGTCGATATGGCGAAGAATCGGCGGTAAAGTCAGCAATTCGCGTAACTTGTCAAATAGTTCATTGCATGCTGATGACCACGCGGAAATGCCTTTACTTGCGTTAAGCAGCTTCGTCAAGGGTTCGATAATACAAGCGAAGTTCCGCACGAAGCGTCGAAAATAAGAGCACAGGCCTATGAAACTTCGCAGGGCCTTGATAGATGTGGGCTTCGGAAACTCGGCGGCTGCGCGAAGCTTGTCTGGATAAGGGATACCGTCTTTTGAGACAACGTGACCCAAGACAGGTAATGTTCGGGCAGCGAAACGGCACTACTTGAGGTTGAGCTGTAGGCCAGCTGAAGTAAGACACGTCAGGATTTCATTCAGACGGGCGAGATATGTCGGAAAATGCAGGAAGAAAACAATTGTCATCCAGTTTAAAGAAACAATTCTTCCACTTGTGTCCCCGAAGGATTGCATCAATCACGCACTCAAAGATGACGGGAGCATTGCAGAGCCCGAAAGAGATAACGTTAGACCCGTACAGGCCATCGGCAGTGATGAAAGCTGTCTTTGGGTGGTTAGCTTCAGCCATGGGAGCCTGCCACTTGCCAGGGTGGAGATCTAAAGACAAGAAATATTCGCCACTTTGCAGACAGTCAAGAACATCGTCGATCCGAGGTAGTGGGTAGACGCCTTTTCTTGTAATCCTATTTATGCGGCGATAATCGATGCAAAAACGAATGGTGCCATCTTTTTTTTTCGCACTACAACGACAGGTGACGACCAAGGGCTTTGACAAGGCTGAATGATGCCGCGCTGCAGCATGTCGTCCACTTGTTCCGTAATAACTCGGCGCTCTTCTGCGGAAACGCGATACGCACGCTGTCGGAACCGGTGAACCGGTGGGACATGGGAACCGGTGTCGATAGTATGAGAGACTTCTCGTGCGACCCAAGGATGGTACGTTGCAGTGCAACGAAGAAACGAACTCGTTCAGTAGAGTAAGAAGTTGAGTGCGATGTGACAGCGAGAGGTCTGCGGCGATGGCGTTGTCGAAAACTCCTGAAGGCGGTGATGATGAAACGAAGAAAGAGCCTTCGACTCAGGGAGTCCGGATCAACCGAGAACAGCGAAGAAGAAAGAGCCTTCGTCCAAAGAAGTCCTGAGGAACTGGGAAGAGCGAATAAGAAAGAGCCTTCGACCAAGAAAGTCCTGAGGAACCCGGAACAGCGATAGGGATGAACCTTCGTCCAAAGAAGTCTTTAGGAACCGGGAACAGCGAAGAAGAAAGAGCCTTCGACCTAGGTAGTCCTGAGGAACCACGAACAGCGAAGAAGAAAGAGCCTTCATCCAAAGAAATCCTGAGGAACTGGGAACGGTGAAGAAGAACGACCCATCGACTCAGAGAGCCCTGAGGAACCAGGAACAGCAGACCGGTGAACCAGATGGCGTGCTGCTGCATCCGTAAGTGAGCGCGTGGTTTTTTTTCCTTTTGATTCGCCAGACTTCAAATTTGATAGGCTTATTTTGATAGTTCTAGAAATCGGAAATTTGTTGTAGATTGCGTGTGTGCACAAATAATTCAAGGGAAACAATTCTAACCACCAGTCGGGGCAGCTACCATGGATCTTAGAAGTATAACCAAGTCAGACTTGTTGTTGTGCGACGAGTTGGGGTCGGACGAAAAGATGAAAAAGCCAGCTATAATAAAGGCAATTTAAGATAGTGGCAATGATGATGAAAGCATTAAGAGTGCTTGGGAGGTGATGCAAGAAACAAGGGTGCGTGAGCGTCAAGAACGGGAGAATGAGTTTGAGCGAGAACAGGAAAAGCACGAGGAAGAGATGGCAGCATTGAAAAAACTGATACAAAATTTGCGGCAGTTCAACGCACAATGACAACGGCTGCCTGAAGATTGTGTAGTTGGGACAGAGCAAGAAAATAAGAAAGTATCTAGTGGATTTTTGCCAAAAGCCGACAACAGAAGTAGTACCTGTGAGATTAGCAGCACACTCATAGGCGACCGGAAAGGTCTAGCTGCTAACGATGCTTTAATGGCAACAGAGGCCGTTAAAGGCCGTAGTGAGAGGTACGAGGTGATTTGCCAACAGAGCACTGTAGAGACAGCTAGGCTAACCGGGAACGAATTGGCACAGTCAGCGCGCGTGTGCGTCGCATGTAATGTTAACAAGGTCATTAACGAAGTACAGAGTACCGCTGACCCGACAGACGCGAGCACCTATGTCAAGTCAGATCTGCGTGCCGAAGTGCAGTGCCATCTGAACGATGCAGTTGAGGGCGTTTCGCAGGATTGCGAGCTGCGTAGCTCATGGGAAGACAACTGCAATGTTTAGGAATCGGTGCAGCTGTCCGCCAGTCTAGGTAGCCAAGAGAGGGATGATTTAGTTATAAATCATTCGGACTGTGCGGGTGATAGCGATGGAGACCGACGAGCTGTGTACCGATGCACAGCATGAGCTGCGCAATTCAGTAGAAGGCGGTTCGCATGAGAGCGAGTTGCATAGTGCGAGTAAAGACTGTTGCGTTGTTCTAGAGTCGGTAGAACTGTCCGCCAGTCGAGGCAAAGAGAGAGTTGATTTAAAGGAAAATCCCTCATACTGTGCGGGCAGGAGAGCGATCCCGGCCAGCGATATGTTTACCGGCCAGCTTGAGGCCGCGAGAAGGCGGCATGAAAGGGAGGAGGAGGAGGAGGAATGAACGTTTATTGTAAGAAACAGCGAGAAAGTGTCCTTTCTTCGCCCTAGGTGGGCGGCTCTCTTAGTCCAGAAAGCCGTTGGCTAATGCTGCAGCCCGGGTTCGGTCCATCAGACTTCGCTGATCTTCCAGGCTCTGTGCCTTTAACATTGCCTCCCACGTTTCTTCGATGGCTTGTAGCGGTTCTGAGGCATCATCTTCACTGTTTTTCTCGCGGTGCGGGCACACCAACACCATGTGTGGGAGCGTGTCTGGTACGTCACAATACCGGCATAGGTATGAGAATTTGGTGGGGTGCATTCGGTGCATGATAATTCCATGCACATACGTATTTGTTTGTAGTCTGCGGAGGGCGGTGGCTTCCTCCTTGCTTAATTTTCGATGAGGTGGAGGATATTGTCTTCTTTCCAGTCGGTAATGTTGCAATATTACGGCGTAGTTGATGGGAATGTCCTCCACCCTCGTCGCTTTCCGGAGACCGTGCGGCAGGAAATCCCGGCTGGTATGCTCTCGAGCGACAGCATGTGCTGCTTCGTTTCCTGCCAGGTGTTCGTGGCCTGGGGCCCATGCGACGTAGGTGTCGGGTAGTTCTTGGCGTCTTGTTATTTCATTTAGAATCTTCACTGCTGCGGCAGAAATTCGGCCTTTTCATAGATTTCTACATGCCGTTTGCGAGTCACTCAAGATGATTGCTGTGTCTTTGCATGTGGCGATGCCGAGGACGATGGCCACTTCCTCCGCCGTTTCTGGATTTCTGGCCGGTATGGTGGCAGCGATTAGCTCCTTCCCTTGGTTGTTGGTCACGGTAATTCCGTATGCTCTTCTACCTGGGTATTTTGCCGCATCTGTATATCTCGTGTTGGGGTTCTTTGAGTATTTCTTGCTCAGCGCTCTAACTCTTGCTTGTCTTCTGTCTTTGTGGTATGTTGCATGCATGTTGCGAGGTATTGGAGCGACTGAGATAGAGTCACGAAGAAGTGGCGGCAGTCGGGCTTTCGCGTCTGAGTCTGCTGTGGAGTTTTCGCTGTATGCGAGCTTGCGAAGTACTGCTCTGCCTGTTTGAGTCAGCTTAAGGCGTTCCAGCTGGCTGGGTCTGTGCGCTTCGCTCATTTCTTCCCAGGTGTTATGGAGGCCAAGTTTGAGGAGTGTCGTGGTTGAGGTCGTACTGCGGTGTCCTAGTGCGCTCTTGATTGCTTTTCTGATGATGATGTTGAGTTTTTCAATTTCAGCTTTCTTGAGGAGTAGATACGGGGTGCCATATGTGATCCGGCTTATAAGGAGTGCTTGGATTAATTGGACGCTTTCTTGCTCTTTCAGTCCTCTTCTTTAGGTGGTTATACGCCGAATGAGATGGGTTACTTGTGTTAGGGTCTTCTTAAGCTTCGGAAGTGTAGCTGCCCCAGAACCGTCTTTATGTATTGTGAGGCCAAGGACGCGGAGGGAGCCAACTTGAGGGATATCGATTCCATTGAGTCTGATGTTGGGATCTGGAGCGACGTAACCTGGCGGTCTTCCCCGGGTCCTTGCCTTGAGTATAAGTAGCTCTGATTTTTCGGGGGCGCACTGGAGACCGCATTTTGAGAGGTACTGTTCTATCTGATCTATTGCCTCTTGGAGGGTAGTTTGCTGTTGGCCGGTTGTGGACGCTTTTGTCCATAACGTTGTATCGTCGGCGTATATTGCATGGCTTAAATCTTCGATGCCATCGAGTTGTTGTGGGAGCCTAATCATTGCGAGATTGAACAGCAAAGGTGAAATGACTGACCCTTGTGGAGTTCCTTTGTAGGGCATTTCGAACTTGTCGCATCGGATGTTGCCAATACCCACCGCAGCCGTGCGATCTTTGAGAAAGTCGTGTACGTATTGGTAGGTCCGGATTCCGCCGTTTGTATCTTGGAGATTTTGGAGGATTGCGTCATGCTTCACATTATCGAAGGCTCCTTTTACATCGATTGTTAAAATAGAGAACTTTTTGTGGCGTTCTAGGTGGTCCAAGAGGTCTTCCTTGAGCTGTAGTAGTATATCTTGTGCTGAGAGGAGCTGTCGGAAGCCAAACATTGTGTTGGGCATGAGTCCTGAGTCTTCGAGGTAGGTGGTGAGGCGATCGTGAACCATGTGTTCGAGCAGCTTTCCAGCGCAGGAAGTAAGGGAGATGGGCCGTAGGTTGCTGATTTGTAGTGGCTTGTTGTGTTTTGGAATCATAATTACTTTTGCGTGCTTCCATTCTGCTGGGAGCACACCTTTTTCCCAGCAGTTATTCATGTAGTCGAGGAGTCCATTTAGGGCCTTGTCTGGGAGGTTTCGTAGGATCTTGTTGGTCACCTTGTCATTTGCTGGCGGTGTGTTACGGGTCAATTTGGCAAGGGCTGCATGGAGTTCAGGAAGCGTGAAAGGGCTGTCGAGGGTGAGATTTGGTTCGCCTTTGTACGGTCGGGGATCGGTAACCTTGGGGGCATTGTCTCCGACAATTTTACGCTTGATTTCTTCCAGAATTTGTTTGTCTGTTCCTGGATGGGAGTTAATGATTTTCTTGAGGTCATGTCTTTGCTGGGTCTTGGTTCTGGTGGTAGCTAGAAGGGCTTCCAGTATATGTCAGGTCTTCTTCGTGCTGAGTGTGCCTTGAAGTTGGTCGCACAGTTTATGCCAATTCTGCCTGCTGAGATGATCTCCGTATTCTTCTGCTTGCTTTGTTATGTGAGCGATCCGTCTCTGCAGTTTGCGTTCAAGTTTCATCTTTTTCCACCGCCTCAGTAGTCCTCTTCTGGCATCCCAAAGATGTAGGAGGTGAGAGTCTACGGCCGGCGTGTCCATCGTGAGTTGGATGACTTTAGTGTGCTTCTCCGCCGTCTTGACCACTTCGGTGAGCCACTCTTCAATGTTTTCGATGTTTTCTTCTATGTCATGTTCTCGGAAGGCCTTCCAATCCGTCAGCTTGGCCGTTCCTGTTCTACTCGGCTTCTTATGGTGCAGGATTTCAAGCTGAAGGATGTGGTGGTCGCTGCCGAGATTTTCTTCCAGTCGGGTCCATTCCGCCTTGGATATTCCTACTGTAAAGGTGAGGTCGGGATTTGTATCCCTGGACACACTGTTGCCTATTCGAGTAGGTAGTTTAGGATCATTCCAGAGGGTGAGGTGATTCTGTTGCGCCGAATCGTGCACTCGCGCTCCTTTCTTGGTCGTGTGCTGGTAACCCCATGCTGTGGGGGGGGCATTAAAATCCCCCATTATTACGAGTTTATGTCCTTTAGATAGTTTTCTGGCTTGCGTGATGAAGTTTACAAAGTCGGATAACGGATCCCTGGGTGGGCTATATAAGCATAGTACATATAGTCTTCGGTGCGTCTTCTTCTCAGGTAGCACTTCCACTAGGGTGTGTTCCACGGTTGTTCCCTGAATTGTGTGATCCTGCGTGGTGAGATTTTTCTTCGTCAGGATGGCTGTTCTCTGAGATCCAGTGTGTGTATCATATCCCTGTATGCACAGATTGGTGTAATAAGTTTCTTGGATAGCGATGATATCTGGTTGTTCAAGTTTGGTCAGTTCTTGGAGGTTTGTTCTTTTGGTTCGAATAGAGCGACAGTTCCATTGCCACAGCTTCATTGGCAGTTATGGTAATCTCTTCTTAGTATTACTCGCCATCTTGTTCGATATCGTTCTCTTCGCCCCGGGCCATGCATTCCGGTCTGGCTGCATTGTGGAGGTCTTTACGTGCTTTCTTGCGAGCCGTGTCGGTGTTGTTGAGTAGCCTTTCTACTGTGGCTTTCGTCACGTAGTTCTGCTTGGCATAGGACATGAAGTTGCTGAGGTCTTGGAGGGTAGCATGGATAGGGGCCAGCTGAGCGGTGATGTGTTGCAGGAGCTGTTGTGTTATCTCCTTTGTAAAAGTGGCCATGGCCTCCTGTATCTGCTTCCGCACCTCCATTGTTACGATTTCCTTGATTCTTTCTTCCGTAAGGGGCGGTGGGATGTTTGAGATTCCTTGAGGTTTCGAGGCTTGATTGGCGGTGTTTTGTTCTTTGCACCTTTGTTTGAGCTTGTCAATGAGGGCTTGCTGATTTTGGAGTTGTGCTCGCAGGTCTCGTTCGGTTTCCGTGGGTTCTTGTGCTCGTGTGTTTCCTCCTGCAACGTCTGCATACGTGACTTGCTTTTGTGGGTTGCGTCTACGGGATCCAGATCGTGATCTTGACCGGGGTCCATCGTTTGCTTGACCACTTGTTGATTTGGAGTCACTTCTAGATCTGCGTGGACTCCGTAGTGAGGTACTGCTTGATTCGGATAGTGCCGGAAAGTCTGAGTCTGAATTTGAGTTCCATCTGCGTTGCTGCTCTTGGATCTTGTTTTCCCATTGCAGTCTGATCTTGTACGGTGGTGGATTTGGCTGCAGTTTATGTCGGCACCCCTTCCCTGCTGTCTCATGGGGTTCTTGACAGATTTTACAGCTGGGTTGGCAGTCATGTTCTTCCGGTTGATTTTCCTTCCCGCACATTTAGCAGAAGTTGATAAGTGGTTTCGGGCAGATATCTTGCCGGTGCCCTAGTTCTCCGCAGGTTCTGCAGTACTGCACAGATTTCCTGTATGGTTTGCAGCGGTAGTCACAGCATTTATATATGATGTTGTATGGGACGTGCGGTCCGTCAAAGTAGATGAGTGCTGTTGACGATCTTCCCAGCATGCCTGCTGCGCGAACCGTGTATCTTGCGGATACTCGTAGTCCTTGTAGTAGTTCTTCTTCGCTCGTGCCTGGCGGGATGTTGTAGATTACGCCTTTGCTGATGCCCTCTGGGGTCCTGACATGTGCTTTGACTTCGTAAATGGACCCTCCAAGCTGGATGCTGGTGATCTTGAGGAACATGTCGTACGCTATGTCTTTGTTTGGTGTACTTGCGATTATTATATTCTCGGCATGTTGCACTTGAATCCGGATGTTGTCGTAGAAGTCTTTCTGGGACAACTTGCTAGCTCGGCCGATGGCAAGTGTCACTGCCAGCAGTGTCCATCTGGAGAGTTGTAATGCCGCCTTAGGTCTGTAGATGATCTTCGTGTCGTCCACTGGCAAAGGCGGAAGTCTCGGTTTTCTATAATGTGGCATGTTTCCCGCAATAGGTGTTGTTGCTCCGGCTTGCTGCGTTCGTAGTTGGTCTGTTTCCTCGCCTGTGGGTTTTGTATGCACCTGGGTCTTCTTGCCTCTCCTCTCCCATGTGTGCCATTTTTCCTGGATGTTTATCGCCTTTCCACTGTTCACGTCATACGTCGACTCCGCTTCCAGTTGTTGCTGCTCTTGTATTGTCTCCACCTGCATTTCAATGCTGTTGTTTTCCTGGCTCAGTTCTCGTGCACTTGCTGCGTCGGATGCGTCAGTCATTGGTACACAGCGGCAGCGCCGAGTCGCTCTCGAAGAGAGCGAGCGGCGGCTCACGAGCGCTCACGAGCCACGGGATACGCTCCGCGGGTCACGGGTCACGCGCGTTCGGGTGGCCGCTTAGCCTTGTAGGGTTAGCTCCGTTAGCATGGCGTGAAATCTTCAAACGGCAAAAAATGACGAGAATTCCACGTACCGCTCATAAACTTGATATCCTCCGGTACCGCTTCCCGTGCCGGTTTTGTCGATACCAAAGTTTTGATGAATAAAAGCAGGTGTCCGGAAAATTGCCGAAAAATGCAGGAGCCTATGCGAAGTGCGTCAGCACTGCTTAGCCCCCTAGCGGGAGTCCGGCATGAAAGGGAGTTCAAAGAAAAAAGCGCCGTATATAGAAGCGCGGTAAATATCAGGATGTGGTGAATAATGAAGCGCAGCCAAAGACGGTGACAGGCGTAAAAAAGCGGTCGTCGTTGACGACGTGTGCGCATCAAGCACGTTCGAGCCACCGATCAAAAACACACCGAGAAGCATGTTCTGCACCGACGCGGACAAAGGGCACGGGGCAGTTATGTTCCTCGTCACTCCGTCGTTCTTTTCGGAGTGCAGCATGTAGTGTGAAGGAACGCAAGGTGGCAAGACGAGACGAGGTGGTAGGGAGTCGCGACGCGGTTAGTCGAGTTCATGATGAAAGCCTAGCGCCCGGACGCAAATTGGGAAGACACTGCAACGTCTCGAAGGAGCTCATGGGGTGTCGGCCCTTTTGTTGTTCCTGGGTAGGCAGAATAGTTTCTGAACCGCGACCACCTCGAGTACGGCTCAAAAGTATGAGTCCATCGTAAACGCTTGGAACGGGAGGCCAAGAGAGCTTCCGTCGAAGTGAAACGTGTTGTTTTGTTTTATTTTTGAGCATATGAAAATTTTCGTGGTTTAGGACTTTGTTTGTTTCAATATGAACGGTATGAGCTTTGTTTATGTTTTCGTTTGAGAAGCTCCGAGATTTGAAAGATGCGTTTTATGTAAACGTTTAGTTTTGCGAGGTGTACATAATGAGTGGATTGTTTTTATTTCTGGTGGATACACTGAAGCGCCAAGGTTATCGGTGAGAGAACTGTCGTAACGCACGTGTGTTTTAGTTAACCTTCTTTATTTTTAGAAGTATTTTTGAAGTCCCTAAGGTTAGGCGCGTAGGTTTTCAGTAAGTGGATAATTCGCACTGAGAAGCGTTCTTTGTTCCATTTGCGCATCCACCGTGGTTGCTCAGTGGCAATGGTGTTAGGCTGCTGAGCACGAGGTAGCGGGATTGAATCCCGACCACGGCGGCCGCATTTAGGTGGGGGCAAAATGCGAAAACACCCGTGTACTTAGATTTAGGTGCACGTTAAAGAACCCCAGGAGATAGAAATTTCCGGAATTCTCTACTACGGCGTGCCTCATAATCAGAAAGTTGTTTTAGCACGTAAAACCCCATAATTAAAAAAAACTTCCATTAGCGCATATCGTGTGTGGACGGAAGGAAGCAGTACGTTTATGACTGGATCACTCGTGTGTGTTGAGAACAGCAGCGTTCTGGCTTCTCTAGTGAGCGTGCGTGGATCTAGTTATTGGAAGGCGCATTTTTAAGGGGTTCGGAGTGCGTAAGTTACGGAAATTGTGTTGTTCGCTTAAGGTACGTGTCCTGTATGGACTAGAGGAAGAAGCGTGAGTAGGCGTGGTGAAACGATTGCCTATAACGCAAGTAGGCGTTCTGAATAGCTCAAAGCTAGCGCGATTGTGATTACGTACCTGTGCAGTTGACCAGGCTGTTCAGCGGCACCAGCACGTGCGATAAGTACACCACTGCGGTAGGGTAAGAACAGGCTGTTCCTGAGGTTAAGCCGCTTATTTAATTTTCGGTTATTTTCCTTACTTGTTGAACTTTCTCACGTTTATTTTGCAACGACATTATCACTATGGTCTTGTCGGCATTCGGGGAGATATAGAAAGCTGTTTAGAAATGCAGTTGGAACTGCTTTATCAAAATTGGGAAAACAAAAAAAAAACAGTTGATTTTGACGCAGTATTAGCCTGGCGAGTCAAGGGTGAAGAGCCTGCGCTTGCACGTGGCTCAGCGCTATGTTGTTTCGTTCATATTACCTACGTTCTCCAGGGCTCGGGATCCCGAAATTCGTGACACGAGGTTCATTACCAGTGTCCTAAATGTTCTATTAGCCTTCCTCATGGCCAGTGAATTGAGTTCACCGGCCATTCCAAACTGCCGGGGCGAAAAGAAGCTGTTAGATACGGACCTGTTTCCGGGAATCACTCGAGTTCCCCGGCTGCATCCAATCGCTGTCGCATTGCAATTAAGGTGCGCAGAAGTGCGTCTAACACGTTCCCGGACATGTCAGTCAAGTTGGCGACCCCAACTTCGTGCGCCGCACGTCGACCTATTGTCTCCACCCCCTGCTTGACTCTTCCCTAAAGTGCAGCGGCAGCCAAGCACGGTTCAAGATAGTCTTGGTCACTAGCGAAGCTATTTTTCAGCTCTGAAAGCTCTTTCGAAAACAACCCGTCTCCTCAAGCTGAGCGCCTTCAGACCAAGAGGCAACACCAAAGCAACA
This sequence comes from Dermacentor variabilis, assembly GCF_050947875.1. Taxonomy (NCBI): domain Eukaryota; kingdom Metazoa; phylum Arthropoda; class Arachnida; order Ixodida; family Ixodidae; genus Dermacentor; species Dermacentor variabilis. The sequence continues at coordinate 160,935,231 of NC_134571.1, forward strand.
CTGGTGAAACGTCACCTGTCCGGCAGTGGAGACCTTGGAGCAACCCCATCTGCCGAATGTGACGGCACTTACACGGGCGCCTACCATTGGAGGAAAATGACGACATCTGAGCGGGCTCGACGATTGGCCAAAAATCACGTGACCCCGAGACACCGAAGGGGTTAAAAGCGAGAGACAGGGAGCAGAGAGAAGCATTCCTTCATTCATTCATTCCTTTCGTGCTTGCCACGGGCGGAAGCGTCCAACTTGCTGCGTGTCATTAATGGCTTAATTGCTCTTAATTTCTTTGTTTTATTACTCCAAATAATGTAAATAAACCTTCAGTTTCATCTCAAGATCCTCCTCAACGTCGGCCAACTCCCGCACTCAACGGCAAGATGCAACAGCGCGAAGCCGATGGCGGTTGCGGAGCTCGGCGTGCAGAGTCGCGTGATGGGTGGCCAAGGATTCGGCGCAGCTGCGGTCAAATAAAGGTCAAATTGCTGGCGATGGCGAAACTCGGCTCGATACAGTTAGTAAAGCTTTCGATTTAAAAATATTTCTTTCCGAGACGCAAAAGACGCGAAATGCGTTTGGCTGTAACTGTTAGCATCAAAAATTGTAGACCCTAAGCTTTCTCTGTCCACAGAAGCACTATGTGCACAACCGGAAGCGTTGTTGATTGACAGTTCAATGCGTTTATTCTCGCGGAACGGACATGAATGTTAGCGTCGCAAGCGGTGGCATTTATTTGTGGCCGCATGTCATGCATCACCACATTTCGATAACCGCTGTGCAGCTCACGCTAATCACCTGACCAGGGATTTTAGGCTGATCAGAATAATATGCTTTGCTTATTGCGTCTCACGAACATGCGATGCCTGGATATTGCTTGATCATAATAGCTGAGCAAGGCAAATTCACTCAGTCCTTTGCTCGTTTTGAGAAATTGGGAACTGCGTATGCCTCGCCACATGTTCGAATTCTTTTCGTTGAGTGTTTCGTTTTTGCAGCCACATATACTTTCTTTAAATAACTTGGGTCAACGCTGGACATACCAAGGAAAAAGTAATGGAGGACGTGAACGTTGTTACACCAGAGCAGGCTATTCGGGTAGGCCTGCCAACAGGCATTCACGCACCCAGCGACACGCTGATCCTACTTCACGCTGGTAGCTAGGATGGCGTTGTAAATGGCGCTTGCCTTGTTTTCCGAGCAGCGAAAGGAGCTCGTGACAACACAAAGAACTGGATGGGCCAGGATTCGAGAAGTGGTTCTCTGAGCGCCTTCTAGCAAATATCAAACCAGGCCTAGTTATAGTACTGGCGAATGCACCCTACCACAGTGTTCATCTCGAGAAGGTACCGAGAGCATCAACAGGAAAGGTTGACATTCAGTTTTGGCTCGCCGAAAAAGGCATCGTGTTTTTCAGGGTGAATTAAAGCAGAGTTGCTAGAGTTTGTCAACCACCACAAGATGTTTTCAGCCTATCGCGTTGATGTGGCTGCTAAAGCTGCCGGTCATCACGTCGTGAGGCTTCCTCCATACCATTGCGAGTTGAATCTGACCGAACAGATTTGGAGCGGCTTATGTAGCGGCTAACAATACCGCTTTCACCCATGCAGCTGCAGACAATTTGCTGCAGGAAAGCATCAATTTTGTAACGGCAAACAAGTGGTTTTGGGCGAATCCTCATGTTCAGAGGATCGAACAGGAATTCTGGCGCCATGACGGCATCATTGACTCAAGAATCGGCAGGCTTGAAATTTCACTCGTATCAAATACGAGCAGCGAGAGTGATGCAAGTGAGAGTGACATGAGCGGAGTGGAAGAGCTGCTGTGAATGCTGGCACGGTCGAAGAAGCCTATGCAACATTGCGTTTTGTGCTAGGGCTTATGCCTCAAGATTTTACTAATCACATGGCATACGAAATAAGTGACGGTGAGGTTTTATTGCCCAAACTACAGTATGATTCCAAGAAACAGCGTAGAGCTCCACCCTGGAATAATGTGCACCACTTTATGTTTTTCCTTTTAATTTTGAAAGTTTCTCGTTAGGCCTAACCAAGCGGGCGTGAAAATAACGTTAACAAACGCGGCCTTTGACGTGCAACAAAACTTAATGTACAGGCGCTTTTACATTTTGCCCACATGGAAATTAGGCCGCAGTGATCTAACCCGCAAACTTGCGCTTGGCAGCGCATAGCTGCGAAGCAGTCGTGGTGGGTGATGGGCATGTACATTTCGATGTCGGAAATAACAGTTGTGGGCATTGTTCTGGACTTCCTGCATCATCTCGAACACATCGCATGGCTTAAAACACATCGCTTACAGGCCACACATTGCAAGGCATGTCGCAGCGCGGCATGCCACGCGTTGTGTATATATTGACTGCACTGTAAAGTGCATAGTCGGAGGCATTTTCCAAAAGTTACAGAAATAGTGTATTCCGCATAGGAGTTTAACTGAAATTGAGTTCTTAGGTAACTTCAACGGCGATTTCTTAAAGGTTTATGGTTGCTATCGAAACAACTAATTTTTCAGTATTCGCGTGTATAATATATATACCAGCTTTCTGTTCATATATGACGGTATATATAGTATAATTAATCTTTACAGCGCCTTAACACGCCTATTATATTTACAGCATGCACGCACGAAAACAATCGTCGACAACGCGCATTTGCGGAAAGCGCTGGCGCAACGGGAAACCGACACCGAAAACCAAAACTTCGAACAAAAGGTTCCGACTAAGCGAAGTAATACTTGTGCATAGGCTCCGCCTCTGCTATGCCAAGTCGCCTGCACTTATTGTAGCTAAAAAGGCGCCCTCTTCTTGGTCATCTCAGGGCCGCGGGTCCACGGGAGCGCGAGACAAGCTGTCGGCGTCAGTGTGTTTTCGTCTGGACTTGTATATTACAGTGATGCCATATTCTTGCAGTCTGAGGTTCCACCGCGCCAGGCGTCTTGAAGAGTCCTTTAAATTCGGCAGTCAACAACGCGCGTCATAGTCACCGACGACTTCGAAGGGCCTGCCATATGGGTACGCCGGAATGTTGCTGTAGCTCAAATGATGACGAGGCATTACTTTTCTGTCGTAGTATAATTGCATTCCGCTTTTGACAGTGACCGGCTAGCGTAAGCTATCAGCCATTCAAATCCGTCTTTCGTCTGGACTGGGATGACACCGAGGCCTAGGCGGATTTCACCCTAGGCGAGGCCTAGACTGGGTTTCCGTATTGCCGTCTTCGTCGAAGTCTGCAAGTACCGGTCGCGTCTGTATGCGTCGTTTCAGTTCTTCAAATGTGTCGGCTTGCGTTACTTTCCACTTTAATTCGACGTCACATTTACCTGGATGTGTCAACGGCTCAGCGATGCGTGAAAATTAATTGACAAAACGCCTATAGTAGGCACACATGGTAAGGAATCTACGCACTGCCTTCTGGTCGGTGGGCTCCTGGAACTTTGCGATAGCAGCTGTCTTCTGCGAGTCGAGGTGAATCCAGATTGGCTGATGAAGCAGCACAGGAGCTGAAGCTCATCGTAAGCGAAGCGGCGCTTTTCAAGCTTCAGAGTTAACCCTGGGGACGCTAAAGCTGTCATTATTGTTGTTGATTTGACCACGATCTTCCTGGTTGTCTCAGGCAAAATTCCGCGCGCCAGGGGCAGTACTTGTAACCTGCGGCTACCTCACTAGTCTTTGGCGACGTTGATGTGGTGTTCCTGGTTCGTGCTTGGAACACGGCTTTGCGGGGCGTCCGGTACATGAACGCAAAGAACCAGTACCAAACGTCACGTAGTAGTGACGTTAAAGAATGGAAAAGCAAAATTGTGAATCGGGCGAATCTTTGCCCCAAAAAACAGGTTTTACTGAAAGCACAACTATAGCGGTGAACACTGCAGGCGATTGCTGAAATCTGATCAGCTTGTCAAGTGCGCCGACTGTTATACATGGGTCATGCAATGTTCCAGATTTGCCGCTGGTGCCCGCATGTTACCATGTAGGGCTTCGGGGCAAAAACAGCGCAGAGAAACTTGCCTAATTATGGTATCTTCCGTGCGTATTACAAATCTTCAACACATTTTCTGAAAGACCGTTTATACGAATAAAAAACAAATTTACTTGTTTTATTGGCAGTGCTACAAACTGCTTCTTTTCCTTCTATTTTGTACACAACTCGACACGCAGTAAACACTGTAGAGTAGAGTTTATAAACTCGCTGCTATATCCGAGCACTAAATGCCAGAAGCTGACCTGAAGAAATGCAGCTGGCAATCTGTCTGTCCGCAAAAAAAAAAAAGAAAAGGAAACACCCCTGAATGCTCTTTCAAGTGAAATGTTCATTGAATTTGACGGCGTGCATTCGTCGAAAACTCACAGCTAGCACTGCATAAGTGGTAATTAAATCAGGCTAGTCATGTCTCCTTCTATACCTCCCTATGCTCCGTGGACGCCCACCACTCGGATATACGCACGAACGCTCCTACGAGGAAATCCAACTCCACATGAGGGATGGTGGAACCATTCTCGTGGTCTCCACCCATCCGAGTTCTCGGCATGAAACCAACGAAGCAAACGGCACCAACTCACCGGCTTTAGCCAAGATCCTCCGACAGACGGCGAATACGTCGCGGCTGCTGAAATGGGTGACCAACGGGCAACAGGACATCTGTCACAACACCTACGTCGCCACCTTCAATAATTGGTGCAAAGCAGAAAAGGCTAAACTGGACATCATTATACGTGGTGCCTACAAGCAAGGCTTAGGACTGCCAAACAACAACAGCACGGAAATTCCACTCCAATTAGGGCTCCATAACACCTTTGACGAATTAATCGAAGCACAGCGTCGGCCTCATCTGGAGCGTCTCACCGTCACAGAAACGGGCCAGCACATTTTAACTAAACTCGGCATCCCCTACCACCTTCAACCAGGAGACAAATACCCAATTCCATGCAACGTACAGACTTGGCTGCATGCCAAACCTATCCCGAAAAACATACACCCGGACTACAATAAAGAACTTCGAAACGCAAAGGTTGCCTCCCACATTAAAGCCTATGGTAACACCACAGGCGTCGTCTTCGTCGACGCAGCTGAAGACGGGCAGCGCTTCGCGGCGGCTACAACAGTAGGCGGTTTGTTGAAACGTGCCGCCAGCTTCATAACCCAAAACGCCGAGACGGCCAAGGAAGTGGCTATCGCCCTGGCTGCACTGGATCTGGACTGCCACACCATCGTGAGCGATTCCCGCAAGGCAGTCAGCAACTACATCAAAGGTTGTGTTTCACAACAAGCACTACGCACCTTATACGAAACTCCTTGCTCACCCGAAAAACAAATCACTCTCGTATGGTTCCCAGCACCCACCGACGACGTACATCCGCACCTCTTGAAACTGAACGAGGTCGCTTACTCCGTAGCATGAGGTCTTGCAAAGCGTGCGGGAGACAGTGCACCCTCCAAGAACCCTCCCAATCCCTCATCACGCGCTAAACAGAGCCCAAGCAACCACCCTACGCCTGTTACAAACAAGTAACCCTCACTAACACGTTACCACAGTATCTACCCACACATCTACTTCAGTAACACTTGCAAGATCTGTAAGACTCAGGTAGAATCGCTTCCCCACATGCTATAGGAATGTAAACACCAATCTCCGACAATTATTACAGTGACCCTCTCGTCGAGATGGCAGGCCGCCCTGCGCAGCTCCCACTTTGACGACCAACTCTGGGCTACTCAGCAAGCCTGCGAGGTGGCGATGAGGCAAAATCTCGACGTCCCAACGTGGGAGGCTTAGGCCCAGCCAACTAAACTGCTGATGTAAACAAAATTTTGTTGCTCCTCCTCCTCTATGGTGAAGCCATACCAAGCCGTCGTGTGTTTTCCGTTGTTAAATACTGGCAGGTAGCACAGTTTAAGCAGCGGTAGAAACCTTTGTTTATTAGTAAATACTGAAGGCTACAAGTTAAGCATGCCAGCTTTAGTTGCATTGAGCGCACAAAGGACAGTGGCTTAGCCTACCTTTAGATCAGAGCTACTTTCCGCCACATTCTGCAATAACTTTCAACATTTCAGCGCTTGCGTGTTATACATCCATGATTGTTGCGGGAACAAAACAAAATAAACCTGTGTCGGCAGCATCTCTGTAAGAATAATCGCGGTTATTGTTTTTGTACAAGCTTCTCGTCTAATACTTAAGCTAATAAAATGGCATAATTTCGTAGTTTATATGAACCTTTAAAATTCAACTCAGTTATCGAAACTCTACTGTTGACAATTCATAGTCCTTCAATGCATAACACGTTGCATTTATTGCGCCAAGATCGAATACGAATAGGCAGTAGTTGGTTTGCAGTTACATCACCTTATTCATTTACCTATTTATTGTAACTCAGGCGCTCGACAATGAGGCATGCATTGTGCGGTGAGCATTGAGAATAGGGGTCTAGGTTAAACGTCCAGATTACATTTTATGGCATGTTTGCTTGGCGTTTGCGGGCATCTGAAAACTACACTAGAAAATTAGTTTTAGGGAGATATCGAAACTAAGCAGCGCTTGGGTAACTTTTGCATGAGGCACAAACATCGGTCCAAGGACGTCTTTGTATGGTACAAAGAATACTAGCTAACAAAAAAGAGAAGTGTTTTATATAGCGCTTAGAGGGGCTACCACTGAAAGCGTTAGCCACATTTTAGTTTCGGTAAGAATAGTATGATATGATACACTTGAAATAGTACGCCTGGCGACATTCTTAGGGTCATATTTCATCATGTGGAATCAAAATGCAGTATGAATACTTCTAAACGTTTCGTTCGTAAAAAACGCTTCTCCTGTCGATCCCTTTCTCTCCTTTTGCCGTTATAACCTCGTTACCTTACTTTACTAACCCGATTTACCAACATGATTAGGCGCACACTCTATCAGGAATAGTGCGTAATAAAAAAGTACGACCGAACCCTTGTCACGATGAGTCTCGACAGTAATGCCTTTAGCGTGCAAGTAATCTCGTGACGCAGCGTAATGTAGAAAATGCGTTTAAAATCATTAGTAGTCATACTGAGACTTCCATTGCTTGGGTTGCACACTACGCACACTGTTTCTGGCACCGGCTCACTTTGCTATGGCGCTTGCTTGCAAATTCACATTAGAGCATGACGATAACGCAGTGGCAATGTTGCAATCACGAAGAATAAGATCGCGTCAATACGACTACAAGCGACGTGACGACGACTGCTCACTGCTAATCAGATGGGGATTGTGAAACAATGCTGATGGTACTACGATGGCAACGTGACAACGATGGCATCAGGGCAACCGGATGACGAAGCTGGAATGAGGACGATGGCACAATCCCGACATTATGACGACTACGGTATGACAGCGGATGCGTGTCAGAGTGTCTGACGACGACGTAATGACGACGATAGCATAACAAGAGTGGTATAATGAAGATTGAAGGACCACATTATGATGATGATAGAGAGAGAGAGAAGATGACATATGAAAGGCAGGAAGATTCACCTGGAATGAGTCCGCTGGGGAGAGTACACTGGGGAAAGGGAAACGAGAGGGAGAGTTTAAGAAGAGAAGGGGAAGTCCACTGTGGATATCCCTGACTTGGTAATAGTTTTCCACGTTATATCCACTGGCGGTCACTTCATTGCCGGTCACGATGGCATTGGGACTAAGGTATAGCAATGAATACATGATGGCAATTGTATGGCGGCGAATCAATGATGCTATTTACATAACAAAAATTGGAGGACGCTTAAGCTTTGCCTTCAAGAGTGGAACGCGATAGCGTTATCGCACCCCGTTCGCACCGCCTACTCAAACGCGCTACGCCAGCCAAACGCTGCGATCGGAGAGATAGCCGGGCCCCGACGCGCCACGAAGGCGGACGCGGTCATGGGGCGAGTGGCGCGCCACGTGTCGGGGCTGTGCCGTGCATCGCGAGGAGGGGGTCTTCTGTGTTTGCCGCAAGATGGCTCTGCGTGTGCGCAGAAGAAGTTTAGCGGAAACGTACTTCGCTACTCGTGAAACTGCGACTTCTGTAAGTTACATGGTCATAATTACCGATATACACCGCAGTATAACTTTCTATGGCACGTTTCTAAGGCAACACCGCATTCACTAGAGGCGATTTTGTACCGTTTTGAAGGAACGAACTCGTGGCTGAGTGGTAGCGTCTCCGTCTCACACTCCGGAGACCCTGGTTCGATTCCCACCAGCCCATCTCGCAAGATGTTTTCATTTATAAAGTGCCTTCTGGGATTTATGGCTCACGGCCGACGACATCGGCTTTTCTGCGATACGAGCTCCTTAACGCTGTCGCGTTAATCGAATGAGCACAATTAGATGACGACGATGGCGTTACGACCACTGACTGTATGTCGACAATGGCGTTACAATGATGGCATGAACAGTCTAATGAACAGACCAATGACAAGAGTCAGAGGACGAAGCTTTAATAGTGACCATGAAACGACCATGACTGCTTCACGACGGCGGCATGACCGGAAATATTTGATGACTACATGACTATGGCGTGACTACAACGACATGGCGAGTCGAAAGGAAAACATGAGATGACGACAACGAATGCGTTGTCCTCATTTCAGGTTTTTCTCAGGTTCATCTCAGGTTTTTCCGTCATACGACTGCGGTATGACGGTCAGGAGCACATACCTAGTCTCGAAAACTATAAGAAAACTTGGACCCCAGGATAGGCATAGAAGGCGTGACGACGACGGCCTGTCGAGAGACAAGAGATGAGACTTAAATTACATTGATGAAGCCACCACGACGTCCTCATGACGATGGTCCCACAGAGAATGGATGACCACAGTATGACGACGATTACTTGATGGCGACTGGATGATGAGAGTCGGAAGACAAACATATAATGAATACAAAGCAGCGACCACGACATCGTCATTGCCGTGAGCACACACCGAGCAGCCCAAGGTGTCAGGCAAGTTGGGGCATTAGATCAGCGTAGAACACTTCACGGCGGCATCGAGAGAGAGAGAGAGAGAGAGATTAAAACTTTAATGACGGCGATGAAACGACCACGACGTCCTCACGACCATGGTCCGACAAAGAATGGATGACGAGTGCATGACGACGATGGCGAGGCGACGACGGCATGACGAGAGTCAGAATGAACACGTGAAATGATCACGACCATCAGCGCACACCGAGCGGCCCAAGATGTTAGATAACTCGGGCCACTAGATCGCCGTAGAAGGCGTTACGACGACTGCCTCTCGACCAAGCGACCACAATGGCATCGCGAGGATACTAAGCGACTCGGCTTGGTGGACAACTTGAGCAACTGGGTCGGCGTAGAAGGCTCGATAGATAGTTTGATTGGCTGAATACGCCTCAAGTAGGTGAAATATGTCAACCATATTAAGATGATTTTGCAAAAGCTAAAAGAGAACGTGCAATCACTATGGCGGTAGGAAGATAATAATGAAGTTCTGCACTTGAAGGAGAGTCCCGCAGTACCAAACAGCAGGCCGTGGAAGTGGCACACCAGCACGGATATTGACCTTGACGTAGGGTGAAGCAGGATGAATACCGCAGCCTGCCATAATACAGTCCGGGAAGCGATCGTCTGAAAGGCCGGCTGGTCGTAATAATTTGCCCCAAAAGAAAACAATTTGTCATGCCTTTGAAGCTTCCTTGAAGTCCTGCCTCTGATTGACACATAACGTGGTGGCCTAGTGCATATTGATGTGGACTGGAGACTGATGATGTATAGATGGTGAGGGAAGTCGGATTTACTTGTAAACTGTGTTCCTAATCACAATGTCAGTACGTCATCATCAATTTCATTATCCGGCTGTGGGCCGTGTGCACCAGCGGTTGCAAGAAATATGTCTATATCCAGCATTACGCAGCAGAAGCTGTTCCTCAATCCCGCCACGTCTTACGTCAAGCCTCATATTTTCCTAATTTCCACAGTACGGAAGTGAAGGGAATGCAAGGGAAGTAGACTTCCCTTACATTCATATTACCAAATTGATAAAATATGACAGATTCACTATTGTAATGTATCCTAACGCATACGCCATTGAGATACCATGTTAAACCTTGTTCTTTTTTTATTTACCGAAGGCTGCCGCAGGCCACCACTTATGCAGGTGAGTGCACCGCGTCACAATGGAGAGGTGGCACACACCTGAATTCACCCAGCAGTGATTGCATCCTCTCGAACCATTCATGCAAATGCGATGGTTACTTGGGCTTCCACGAAGTGAGGAAGCAATGCTGTGCCGCTTACTCCTGGATGTTGCATTCACGAATGCGTATACATGTTTGATCGTTATGGTCAATAGCGGGATAGCAATCTTGCATGAGCTCCGTACAGCTCTCAATCAGTTTAATAGAAAACCATTCACCTTGAAAAACTTCTTGGGACTATGGCCTCACACTTCGCACATTGTTGTCCATATTGTTGAGAGGCAAGTTCTACCATATTCTTTTATAGCGGAGGTTTATTTACCCCTTCTTTTGACTTTCCCTCTGCTGGGGCTGCTGCTGTTGTGGCTGTTGCTGTCTGGCACACCGCGTCGGGGGATGGTTCATAGCATGTGTATACCGGACAGAAGAGTGTATAAAGGATAGAAACTCGTTCAGACCCACGGCGTCTAAAGTGCAAAATGCCCTCTAAATCTCCCTGGGCATCGTCACATTAGCCTCGTGACAGCTGTACTTATCCGTGAACCCCCTCAAAAGTATTGCAGAAACTGCAGTGCTTCCCTTTGTACTAACGTTGCGAGAATAGAGGGGACGTAGATAAAACTTTAGAGAGCAGAGAGGAGAAGAGGCAGTTATCATACAAGGAGATGGTGGGGAAGGTGCCGTGAGAAGGCAAGGAAACCTTACTAACGACAGTGCATGCGGGAAGTTAGATAAGCTTAAGTTCGAGGTACGGTACAGTGCGCTCCTGCTATTGCTGAAAAATGAATAACGTGCAAATATGTCAAGCGGACAAATTGCGCAGGCTGTGCAGAAAGCAGAGCCGCCCTAATAAAAGCGAACCGCAGCTTCCTGGCAACACTACAAAAGCAGTCGACCGTCAAATCAACACTTCCGTGCCTGCCGCAGTAGCTTTGCGGATATGGCATTACTAGAGGTCGTGGATTTCATCCCGACCATACTAGCCACATTTAGACGGGGACGAAATAAATTTTGGGAGAAGTTGAAGACTATTACGGTGTAAAAATTAATCCGCAGTCCGTCATTACGACGTGCCTCATAATCCAATTGTAGTTTTGGAGCGTACAGCCTCATAATCCAATTCAAGTTTAATACGGCTGCCATGGTGGGTTGCGCCATGTGAGGCGATAACAATGCTCAACCCTCTCAGAGGTTATGAAATATGGCGCACAACGACGCGCCAAGCAAACAACTCTCCATGTGTATTCTGTGTATTGCGCAGACATACAGCTGTGGTGCACGCAAGATAACGTCTAACACCAACTCATCACTCTCGCTTTAGCCTAAACGTTGAATAAGTTAAGCTTTCGCCGTCAACATCGCCGTCAATTATTGTTAATCCAAGCAACCAGCACAGAAAGCTTCGCTTACATCGATTCCCACGGTGCCTGGAGTTTCCATAATTGGGTTCTTTGGGTTATTTTTGAATGAAAGTGTACGGTAGAGTTATAGCTGTGCGTAGGACATACGAGCTTTTTTTTCACATTCCCGTGAAATTGTGATATAATTGCTAGAGTGGTGGATATCACGTCTCAAGGCAACCGGTCTGTTTTGTGCAATCCCGGCAAGGACCTCTCGCTTCAATTTGACATCGAATGAATTTTCGGTATGATTGCAGAAGTCATGTGCACTACAAAAAAAAAATAAAAGGTAAAACAGATTTTTTTAATGTAAAGCGTCACTGTTTACATCCACACTGAACACACTCTAGGATAAGCAGCGTCCGTTTTCTTTTTCGTTATTTGCATGGGAGAATGCTCACGCACTCCTTTTAAACGAAGGTACAGTCATCCTTGCTTCAGGCATTTCCACAATACAAATGGCTTTTGAAACGTACTCTGAGAAATATGAGGAATGAAACGTTGAACAGGTTTTTGCAAGGCCATTCACACATGGCAATGTAGGCTAGTAATATTAATATTTCATATCTGGGGCCCTACAGCGTAAACGATTCCGATGTGTTTTTATTCCAGCCTCCTGATGTCAAATTATCGTAACCGCCGATGTAAGCATCGGGCAGTGACCCGCAGCGTTGCCTCAACAGTCCATTCAAACACCCTCTTAGTTTAGAGGAGATAACTTTGCTTTCAAATAGAATAACATTGCCTAGATTGAGCGGTTTTAACAGCGAAGTTGTATAGGTCTACCGTCCAAGGAAATTTTAGTGTCGTAAGCAAAAGAACTCCCCATACATGGGAAGATCCCGAAGGTAGTGCAATGCCGGACCTACCTGCGGAAGAGGTAAAGCAGGCGTTACGCACTTCCCATGCGTGAGCCGATACCGAAGATAGTGCAATGCCGGGCCGATCCGCGGCGGAGGTACACTTCGCCATTGTGGCCCCACATACACAGCTTCGCTGTTCGCACGTCTTCATTGAGTAGAAGGGCACTGAGATGTTTTTGTTTGCAATTGGCCGCCAGGAGGCCAGGAGCATGCTTACGCGGTGAGGGTTTCGCCTGGGCCGAGCCAGTGCATTGATAATAGTTAACAGGATGAAGAGGACGGTGCGGGCGTCTGCGATTGGTCCGCTTTCACTTACTTAGTTGGCCGTCGCGGGGCGAAAATAGCGGCGGCATGCAGCGAACTGTTAAAAATGCCCCTAAAACGCATACTGAGCAGATAATTGTTCGCAGAGCAATGTCGTATACTTGCCGAAAGGGCTCAATAACGTTATACGCGTACACAAAATGTATTTTTACACGCAAATAAACCCATACTCTCCGGCTGGTGTGCGTAGCCAGTGTCTGAGATTTCGGGCGGCAGCCATCTTTTATTCTTTTCGGAACGGGGCAGCTTGCGGCTATGCAGAAAAAAATTTAATTTTCTTCGGCATATTAATGCATCTTTAACACCTACATGCCAATTTCATGCGATAGGTTGTCGCGGTTGTCTGACGTCGCGTGACAGGCAGGTCAAGTGGGTGCAGCCCGAAAATGTTTGACCAATACCTGAAGGCTAATGGCGAAATTGTGTAAAGTGAGAAATAACTATTTTTCTTTTGTTCGGTCCAATCACGCGTAGTCAGTGTTTACACATGATATCAGATGGAGAGCTGTCACGGCTTTTGTGACGTTCTCGCGTGACAGACAGGCGAAGTGTGGATGGTCCAAAAATATTTTTAACCAATTGCGGAAAGCAAAGCTGCGATTGGCGAAACTAGCGTACTTTGGGGTGAACTTGTACATACAAGAGCATGTTGCACTGAAAGCACAGCAATAGCTGCGTCTGCGGTCGTCGAAATCTAATCAGCGGGTCAAGCGCGTCGGCATTTATACATCAGTTACAGAAGGTTCCAGAGTAATCGCTGGTGCCAGCGTGTCTTCCAAAAAGTTCTACACCATTCGCGTCGCGCATGCATGCAATAAAATCAGACAATGTTCGGTAACAACAGACAGCGGATGGAACCATCGATAACATTCCACAAAGTTCCGATACATGCAGGTGCGTAGAGCGCTGAGCGGCCTTTTAGAAGGTTAGACCAGGATGCGGAAATTCTGTATGCCTACCGCGGGACACTCGGTCCCATGTCGATACACGGTGGCAGCACTGTTTCCACCACTGGCGATTGCCAGATATCATTCTGGCAATAATTCACAAACAAAATATTGCCTCGATGACGTCACTGATGAGGTCAGAAGGTAGAGGGAGAGGTGCGCTGCCGGAAGGAGGGGGCTTGCCGCGAAGCGCTCCTTCCTACTTCGCACGCAAGCGGGCTGTGTTCATGGTCTCTTCTCAGCTCCGCTGGCCGCGCGGCGACATTGCCCGAAGCGGGGTGCAGAAACCAATGAAGTGTACCGTGTGTGCCAAGTGCCTTTTTAACATGATAATGTTTAGGAGCCCGTTTCGCAGAAAATCTGGCGTCTGGCGTCAGACGTCGTTCAAGCAACATGATTCCTAACCCCGTATACCCGCGCCTTCCATGTGCAGCAAGGAATTGACGGAACTAATTGAACTTCTCAAGCTTAAATACGTTAAAAAATCTTGAACTACGACTTGCACAAAACCTACAGTCATGATAGCTCTCGGTCTGTAATTTGGCTATACGATAAAACATAATTCTGTTACGCGAAAGCTCAAAGAAGCCCCTTCGCACACACAAACCGGCCTCGGCGTCCGCCATCTTCCGTGCGCTGCCGCGGTGGGTGTCTTGGAGGCCACGGAGTGGCGTGCATGGTTCCTTGCAATAACTCCAGCTGGAACTCGCCTCTGCCGCATCTCCATTCACGCAAGAGGCATTGGTTCCACCAGAAAGCTTGCCTTCGTGCACAGTGTTCGCGGCAAGCATTTCCCAGTAACAATTATGGTTACATACGCACCACTAGCCTGGAAGCGTGACAAGCAGTCAGGCATCTTGAAATGCTATCGCTTTCTACTCTTAAAGGCGAAGCTTGTGCGTCCTCGAAAGTTTTTCTGCCGCATGTATCTTGGAATCTTCTGTTCATAGATTTAAAACCCTGAGACAGGGCTCGTACACACTGCAGCGCCAAGCAATATTAATTTAAAATATTTATTTGGCAAACCGCCGTTTACTACCAATATTTGCAGGCAATATATTACATATCGTTATTTTGTGAAAGTAGTCGCTTTGAAATTCCTAACTTGTGGTTAAGTTTAGGGCTACAGTTCAACTGGTTCACAGATATAGTGGGGGTATCATGAAGAAAACTTCCTGGCACCATCAATCGTCAATCTGCAGAAACAATTTTCCTACACAATCGAAATTTCTACATCATGAGGGAAGATAGATTCCAGAATATGCAAACCAATGCGAAAATTACCTGTTAGGGACTGCTCCCGTAGAACTTCACTACCACTTATGATATGAGGGCGGCACATTTTATGGTTTATTAAACGAAGGTAGAGTACAATAACTGTATTTCATTGACATCATGAGAAGTAAGCACCCAAATAATTTTAAACTGGTTACTTCCATCGGCATGAACAGGAAGTAGCCTATTGACACGTCAACTCGTTTATCTTTTACGCGTGAGCGCTTTTACCGTCTAAGAAATGCTATCGCTCAGCGCAGGACGCGCCTACGTGCATCGGAAGTTACTAGAATGTTATGGATACTTCTATCCGCTGTCTGTTGCCGCCGAACTTTGTGTAATCTGACTGCATGTATGCGCAACGCGAATGGTGTAGAAGGCACACCAATCTTTGTGGAAGGCATGCGGGTCCCAGCAATTAATCTGGGACATTCGACGAATGATGTATAAAACCGACGCTCTTGACCAGCTGATCAGATTTTGGACGATCGCCGAGTGTGTTCACCGCTATCGTTGTTCTTTGAGTGTAGCCTGCTTCTGAGGGCACAAGTACGCCAAACAAAATGCTAGTTTCGTTAATCACAGTTTTGCTGCCTTCTTCGCCATCACTACTACGTCACATTATAATAGCTGTCATTATTTGAACTACCTGCTGAATGAGGGAGCATAATTATATGGCGTTTATAAGCGCATAAAATCTGCCTGTCGTCATACTTTCCGTCATATTCATATATACAGAAAAGCGCGTTGAGTATTAGGACACCATTCTGACGCAAAAGCACCGCAAGGGACCAACCATACATAAGAATACACTCTTCACCGAAGGGGGATTACTTGTTTGTACTTAATTCTATAAATACTCTATACTTGTATTTTTGGTATTATGAAATACCTTTTACCAGCAAAACGAATCACATTGCGCATCGGCTTTAATTCAGGTGCCCGAAAACTCACACACTCCGAAGCCAAGACTAAAGCAAGGTAACTGAGCGTATGCTACCGTCTACGCTGCAAAATCCAGATATAATAGACAGCCTCAACCGTCTTCAGTACGATATATCATTAATGGTGCATCAAAGCGCAACGAAATATTGCGCGCGTGCATCCTTTAGCCGTCATTGCCCTTGTAGTTTAATAAAACACCATGGCTGTTTAATTTTTTCGTTAGCCTTCGCTGTATTTGTATAGCATGTATAGCTCTACACACACGTGCTCAAGCCCTTCAGTACAAGTATTTCACCAATAGCAGACGGACGGCCGTCATGACGAATGGGTCGAGCGACTCCGCGTCTATGTCAATCCAATCAGGCTTCCACAGAAATGGTTTACTCATGCAAAATAATACCTGTTCTGAATATTCTTTTGCTTACCTGGTCTCATTGGGAAACCTGAAAAACTTGGCAGAACTGGAATTTCTTGTCTTAGAACACCACAGAGCAGCGCAACACAAGTGATGCCTGGATTTAGCCATCTTTGTCTAAAGCTTGGTTGACATAGTTTCCTGCGTCTTCCGTTTATTGCACGCCTGATAAAGCTTCCCTGTCTTATCTTTCCCATATTCGTACTTGGCACGACAACCGAAGCGGAAGACCGAGCGCGATACAACTTTTGAAATCACTGAGAGAGTGGAAAGGGTGAGCGAAGTTAAGCTCGATGACCGCACCAAGGCAACCACTTCCTGCGCTTCACCAGACTTAGAATTCTCAAAAAGAGAAATAAAAATAATTTAGGATATCCGGCAAACCACTTGGAGCGTGCATGCGCCTTGAAACCGTAACTAGCTCTCACTTGCCGGGGTTTGGTTAGGCAATGAAACGCCATCACCTGATAATCAAGTACACGTGTCAATACCCCCTCCTAAAAAAATTGTTCTGATGTTACAAACATCAAAGGAGAGCGAAAAACAAAAGTACACTTATAAAGTAAAAGTAACAAAACAAAGTGCAAAGAAAGTTCGAAGTTCAGCTATGCAAAGTCCCAACGTTTGTTAGCACTCGTAGAACGGTTTAAGTCGCTCAACATGAACTATTTGAGGTCGTGAGCAGCGGTACTTTAACTGCGGAAATGCCGTCTGGCACGACTTCATAGTCGAGTGCGTCAGTGCGTCGGATCATTTTGTAGGGTCAGAAATAGCGGCGTAAAAGCTGCTAGCTGAGTCCTCGTCGCGTATTGGGGTCCAAACCTAAACACGGTCGCTGGGCTCGTACTCCACGTAGCGTCATCCAAGGTTGTAGTGTCGGCTGTCGGTCCTCTGCTGACTCTTGATCACCAGGCGGGCGAGCTTGCTGGCTCCTTCGGCGCGTTGGAGATAGGTGGTGACATCAAGCTTCTCTTCCTCAGTGACGTATGGCAGCATGGCGTCGACAGTCGTCCCCGGGTTTTTTTCGTAAACCAGTTTGAAAGGCGTGATCTGTGTTGTTACGCCAGGTTGTAAGCGAAGGTTACGTACTGCAGGACGGCAACCCAAGTCTTGTGTTCGACGTCGACCTATATTGCTGTCATGCCATGGAGGGTCTTATTCAGGCTCTCCGTAAGACCATTCGTCTGCGGGTGGTAAGCAGTTGTCCTCCTGTGGCTTGTCTGGCTGTATTATCGAATGGCTTGGGTGAGCTCTGCCGTAAAAGCTATTCCTCTGTCGGTGATGAGGACTTCTGGGGTGCCATGTCGCAGCAGGATGTTCTCGATGATGGATTTAGCCACTTCTGCTGCCCCATCTTTCAGCAGAGCTTTCGTTTCAGCGAAGCGGGTGAGGCAGTCCGTCGCCACGACGATCCACTTGTTTCTACATGTTTACAGCGGAAAGGGTCCCACCAAATCCATCCCTATCATTTAAAAGAGTCAGCAAGGTGGCTCGATCGCCAGTAGTAATCGCGCTTGTGTTGTTGGCGGTGTTTTGCGTCGGTGGCATTTACGACAGCTCTTGCGTAACGGGGGACGTCGGGGATCACGCGGCTAGTAATACTTCTCTTGTATTCTTGCGAGCGTTCGGGAAAGCCCGAGATGTCCGGCTGTCTTATCATCGTGCAGGGCGTGCAGAAATTCTGATCGGAGTGCTGCTGGTACAACAAGAAGGTAGTTTGCGGGAGTTGGCGAAAACTTCTTCACCAGGATGCTCTTTAGTAATAAAAACGAAGATATTCCGCGCCTATATAACTTCGGGACAACAACGGCCTTGCCTTGCAAGTATTCAGCAAGGCTTCTGAGCGCCGGGTCTGCTTGCTGCTGCTCGAACAAAGTCATCTGCACTTGCACCTAAAAGGGCGTCCTCGTCATGGCCACTTTGGGGCGGCTGGTCCACGACCAGGCAAGGCAGGCTGTCAGCATCAGAGTGTTTTCGTCCGGACTTGTTGAGTACAGTGATGTATTCTTGTAGTTTGAGGCTTCACCGCGCCAAGCGTCCTCAAGTGTGCTTTAACTTTGCTAGCCAACACAGCGCGTGATTGTCGCTGACGACATTGAATGGCATGCCATATAGGTAAGGGCAGAATTTTTGCTGTAGCCCAAATGATGACGAGGCATTCCTTTTTGGTTGTAGAATAATCGCCTTCTGTTTTTCACTGGGACCGGCATAATTAGGAGTTCTATGTGCAAAAGAACAGGATATGCGTAGGCTCTCGCTTCGCGCCCATAATGAGTGCCGTATTGTTGGCGAACTATGATCAACGCGCAACGAATTGTTGTGCTGAGTCTTCTCCAGGAGCAACTCAGCACAACAATTCATGTGAAGGTGCTTCGCTACAATGACTATTTTCTGGTGATAATTTCTACCCGCCCTAATGAAGCCAAAACCCTGTTTGACCAAGTGTTTGAAAAATTCAGGAGCATCTATCGAGGTTTGACGTTCACAAGGGAATTGCCTGAAAAAGGCCAAATCCGCTTCCTTGACTTTGCACTACACCTCCAGGAGGGGCATAGGTGTTGGATGTATGCCCCGCGTTCCAAAAAACACCTTCTTTCCTACACATACAATCATTCAAAAGTCGTGAAATGCCCCATCGCCCTAAGGGCCCTTAGAAATGCCGTCGTTCGCTCTTGCCCCCACTCGATGTCCTGCAGCTTCTCCAATCAAGTCCAGCGACCTAATGCAAGTGGCTATCCTGCACAACTGCTGTCATCCTTGGCGGAAGTTTTATTGCGAGAGGTTCGTTCCCCAAAAAACAGCGCGGAGCGGTGCATGACTTAACCAAGGCTGTTGCGACCCCGTATATAGATGGTGTGTCCCATCGCATCAAGAAAGCCGCAGGCCGGGCCGGTGTAAAGGTGGTGTTTACCGCGCCTAACAAGTTGGAAAGGTTGTGCGAAAAAGTCAACGAAAGCCGGAGAACACATGGACTATGCAATATGCAACATGTCGCCAAGCCTGTAGATTGCAGTATGAATGCAATTCATATTCCATATGTTCCTATATTCCTTTCCCACCTCTTGAGGCTGCACTTACATAGGACAAACAGGACGTTGTATGAATAAGCGTTTGCGTGAGCATGCGCACTGTGTCAAGATTAAGACTGGCAGTAATCGGGCTGTTCATTGTGCAAAGTGTGGCTGTTCACCACTTGTGGACGACACACGTGGGTTAAAAAGGTACAGCAGTCAGATGGCCAGAGAAATCTTTGAGGCATCTTCAGTGCGTCAGTTAGGAGTCATCTGTGTTAGTTTCACTTCCATAGCTCATTGTGATTAAGAACTTAAGTTCCTTAGAAGTTAATAAATTTGGCCCGGGTCCGCTATGTGTATGGTTACATTTGCATTGTTTAATGTCATTGACGCATGCGTAGCAGTTGACCGACGATGACTCTCCTACCCTTTCTTCTTTTACTATCTTTATTCCCGTTGCGAATTGTATATATTTGCGCAGGCTTCAATAACGGTGTTGTTGGCAGTCAGCACTCCTCCTTTTTCCTCCCTTCTCCCTGTTTTTTGGCGCTATTTTAAATATTAACTTCACAGGGTACTTCAAGAGATTTGTGGGAACAAGCTATCTATGTTTGTATGTCTATTTGTTTGTATCTAAGCGTTTTACTGCCTACCTGGGTCCCTGGGTGGTCCGTGGTCAAATGGGGCTGATGTGCTGAGAAAGGAAGGTTCAAAACCAACAATTGACCAGCTTGGGCGGCTGTACATGTGGCAGTGCGTACATTAGTGCCGCCCTTCAACGAGCCTGTTCAAGCCTCCTTGAGTCACTATAGTGACGGGACTGGGTAGGTACCGCTGTTTGAAGAAACTGTGACATCCACTTGTACCACAGGGTGTCTGCCACTCGGTCTGTGCTGGATTTCAATAGCCTCTCTAATGCCAACGTGGGTCACATAGTATGTGTCATCTACATGTAGTATGTGCGCCACTTTTCAATGAAAGTATTTGACGCCAACTTTGGTAACTATGTATGTGCCACTGAAACCATGCCACTCTACGATGACCAAAAAATGCCATAAATTTCTGTTATGCTGAGTGGAATCGAGCCTGAATCACAAGGGTTCCTCAGCGACAGCAACCCGTTCTTTTAGAAGGCTGCGCCACAGATGCACTTGGTAGGTGTGACTTTCCATGAACGTCTTTGACGTCAACGCTGTACCGAGCTGGGCAACGAATGCACTGGGTATTGGCCTCTCTGCAATTAACCTTTTCCCCACTTGGGTCATTGAGCACGTTCCACTTGGTACTCCGTAAGCGAAGGACCAATTTTCAGCGTTCGCAGGCATCGATTTGCCAACACTCTCCATTGACACACCAATCGCGTACTTCCCGGCAGCGTCACTAGATGGCTGAATGCGTCCACAAAGCAGTGCGGGAGACGAGCCTGATTAAGGCATTGTGCGTTTTTCAGCATTCGCACGCAGCGTGATGACTTGCATGTAGGAGGCCAGTTGCAGTGGAGCCGAGTATTGTTCGCGGAGCCGTAAAATTGGAATGGTGGGATTGGCTGCAGAAAGATGATATACTGGGGGAACTACAGAGTGGGTTCAGGCCTGACAGATCGTTGGAGGGTGATATGTTTAAGTTTTCAATTGAATGCTGCTTCATCTATTATTTATTTCGAGAGTTCTATAGCTCTTAATTGTGCGTAACAATAAGATTAGAAATGGGGAATATACATACATACACAGGGAGGTCCTATTGTCAACAGACTGTACAGGGGATCTTCCATGAGAAATGAGTAGAATATGTACATACAAAGTAGCTATATGCAAACAAACAAGACACTGTATTAGGTTGGTAAATCGCTAATGCTGTAAAATATTTAATGACACAAAGCAATTTATAATGTAGTGATAACGATAAAATTATTATATAGACGGCAAAATTTACGGAGGTTTGATTTGACTGTGTAAAACTGAGAAGGTATCCTAATATGACAAGGTAATGAGTTCCAAAGTTGTGTGACTAAAATTTTTGTAGCGGAAAACTAAACCAGGGCCAGGAACTCAGTGGATAGAGATTTCGGTAGCTCGGAATAGATCTTTTTCGATAGCATCTTCAGATATTAAATGAGCCTATGACAACGTAGACATGGAAGATTTATGAAATATTTTTAAGCAACAAGGCATAAGGGACGATTTCGTGGAACTGCTGAGAGATATATAGAAAAATGATATTGGGAAGGTAAAGCGAGCAAAACACGAGACTTGAAGAAAAGGATGACACGAACCGGTGCTGACAACTGATGATGCAAGGAAAGGAACGCCAAGCTTATATAGATAAGACACACGTGTGCACCCAAAAAGGAGCATAAAAACCAATAAAAAACCCAGAGCGACCTTAAACAGGGGTCCGATACAAATACTACGAAAACGCTCACAGACTACTGATGCACTAAACACGTGTTATACATGGAAAGAAACAGAAGTTCTTTTGGATAAACCACAACTGACGGCGAGCTAACGCAGTCAACATCCTTAAAGCGTCGCACAGCCACTGCCTCGGCAATCTCTCTTTCCATCTGGCCATTTTTTTCTGCCGATATTGTCAGTCTTTGAAAACAAAGGTGAGCAGTGCAAGCAACTAAGACAATAAATAGCCAAATTCGACCCTCCAGCAGTCCCCGGGGAACGTTCATGCTCACTCAAGCGAATGTTAATGTACCTTCAAGAGTTAATGTACGTAACAGTTTGTCCAATGTACTATCTGGCGCACTTTAATGAAACCTTATATGTGACACGTGTCTTGCATGGAGCATGCGAGTATGTATGCTTTATTTCACAGGAGGCCGAGGCCATGGTTGCCCTTGCCACCGTGCTGCACAACTTCGAAGGTTTACAACGTGCTTCCATTGGCATAAACTTAACAGTCTTTGCCATATATATATATATATATATATATATTATGCGGAACCGTTTATTCCAATCGAGCTCGAGCTACGACGAATAACAAGCTGTGTGGATGTTGTTGATTACAAATGAGGATTTTGCACAAGTGATGATGACATGTAGAGATGGAGAAGAGTCAGTCGTGGGTCCCGCTCACGCTAGTTCTCTCCCACGCTGGAAGCGGCCGCCTGGTCGCGCGGCAATATGATGAAATTCGGCTAGTGTACGGTTTTAAGCGCGATGCATGCGCAATTTCTGTACCACGGCAAACGTGGTCGGAAGAAATTCTAAGAGGTGAGACGCGGCAATTAACTAGAGATCTGCCCAATGACTGTGTAGGCTCCAATAAGACGCCTGACAAATTTTTCGCATAATCCGGGAACGCGCACAGTAGTCAATAGAACTTCGCCACGAGGAGAAAAAGTGACAGCATGGTGAGTCCAGTCGTAGCGATGCTTCGGCTAATCCTGAGCGATGTTGGTGATAATGTGGGCTCGATGGCGGCAGTCTTTGAGGCGAGACAATTTTTTTTTTTGAGAAGGGAGTTGCTGATGACACCGGAGCCGTAAGGAACGAGACGTCCAGAACGAAACTAGGTTAGTGGCCATAGACGGGGAAAATAGAGAGAAGCTGGTGTTGTGTTGTACAGCAGTATTGTAAGCGAACGTCACAAACGGCACGATTGCATCCCAGTTGGTGTGGTCGGGGCTGATGTACATTGCAATCATATCGGACAGAGTACGATGAAAACTCTCTGTCAACCCGGACTGCGGGTGGTAACTCGAAGTAGTCTTGTGAACAGTGTTTGAGGCGCGCAGAATTGCGGTAAGAACAGACGAGAGAAAGACTTTGGTGTGGTCGCTGAGGAGAACGCGCAGAGCTCCGTGACGTAAGAGGGTGTTGCGTAGAACGAAATCGGCAATTTCAGCAGCACTCCCAGATTGTATACAGGCTGTCTGGGCGTAACGTGTCAGATGGTCGACGGCCATAACAATCCAGCAATTGGCATTGGAGGCCTCGGCAAGAATACCGCACAAGTATATTCCGACGACCTCGAAAGGTGAAGCGGGACAAGGAAGACGTTCCACGGCAAGGAACAGCTCGTTGCACGAAGAAACGGGCCGCAATAAGGCGTCATCACTTTCCGGAAGCGGGTATAAAGTGCGCCCGAATAATCGAAATCGCGGCACCTGTGTCAATGAGAGCATCGAGGAGCACACCTTCCGCAACCACTAACAACAAGTTCGACTGCCGTTCTGGAGGAATTATAGGCTGTCCGGTGGATGCAGTTTCCCTTCCTAAAACCGCATCGGTGAGTTTTCCGAGTGAGCTTTGGAGACTTGAGAAGCAGGTCGGAGAGGTGAAACGGAACAACGACGTCGATAAGGCGACCTGCGGCGAGATTCTCGAGAATTCAGAGGCGTGTTGGAAGGGTACGGAGGAGAGGGGGATCGGTGAAATGAATAGGGGTAGGAGGCTCTCGTAGCCCGTTGCTGGGCCAACGCCTGTTCAGTCTTCGGATGTATAGCCACATTGCTCATCCTGTTGACGCCGTCGATAGAACCGGGAGATATGCCCGCGATACCCGCAGTAGTAGCAAATAGGTCGAGCAGCAAGCGGAGCGGCGCGGTAAGGCTGAATACGCATTTGTGGCGACAATGACGCCACAGGGACATGGTGGTGCATTCATAGAGGGACCACACTGACCGCAGGGAGCGCTGCCCCGCCGGCGTAAGTTGGCGCCTGTCGAGCGCAGGGGCCGTCGGAGCCCGTTAGACGCGACGTGGAGGCGATCTCTTGCTTGATTATCTCAAATAAGCCGGTCGGAAAAGGGGCGACGCCAGGTTCTGGCGCACAGGAAGAGCACCGCCCGTAAAGTTCCTCGCGAACGATATCACGTATCATCGTGCGCGATTCTACTGCTCAAAGCAAACGAAGGTCTGTGTTATCCGCCATAGACGAAGAGATCGAAGTTTCTCTGGGTGCTGGCAAGTGGCTTTTACATCTTGGGTGGTGGCAGGATATTATGTGGCGCGGGCGCTAAAAGAGGCGGTGTTTATGCGTTTAATAATACGCCATTTGCGGTTGGTGTTGGACATGGTGGCGCTGAGACGTGTGCACAAAGCTAGCACATCCTCAATGTAGGATGTGTACGATTCCTCGAAGAACTCGACGCATTGACCGAGCTTCTGCGACGCCCGTGCGGAAAGCGGAAGCGTGGAAGACCTGACGAAGGTACTGCATGAACGCTTCCGAATCGGAGAGATTAGGCTGATGGTTCCAAAACCAGGTTTTAGCGACATCGGTGAGGTAGAAAGGCACATTGTGCAACTTCTGTGAGTTCTCCCTCTTAACGAAGTCGCTTGCCAGGTTGTAGTATTGGAGCCGTTCCTCGACGCGATCTCCCCCAGAGACCATCGACGGCTGGTCGGTCACGGTGGCGGCTGTGGAAAGCCACGACGGATGGCGTAGGCTGGGTTGGGGTGGAAGTAACGAATGTGCTCGGATTGTCTTGAGCAAGCATGTCAATAGGTGGCATGCGGCGGCCCGAGCGAAGCTCCAGTGAGAAGGGCGAGTGGTCACGGGGAACGAAAAGTGCCTTCCACCACTTATAAGGAACCATTTCACTCAGCCGAGCTCGAGCTACGACGAAGAACAGCAAGCTCTGCGACTGATGATGACAATTACAGGTGAGGAATTCGTACAAGTGATGATGATGTGTAGCGATGAAGAAGAGTCAGTCATGGTTCGCGCTCGCTATATATATATTGTAGTGGGTAATATGCATGTGGCGCAGTGCGGCGCGAGACCCGAGCTCGGGCTGTTGATGTGAAGCGCTAGGACTCGTGATCTAGAGCTACCTGCGATCCCTTGAACGAGCTGCAATAAACACCATTTCATTTGGTGGAGCTGCGGGGTAACCTTGAAAACTGGAACTCTGAAGCCGGACGCTACCGACAGCTGCGACCATGCCTGACGAAACCACCCAGGAAGATGCACCACAGCCTCCGACGGTCATCGTTTCCGGTGCATTGCGCCAGCGTGATCCTGCCATCTTTAGCGGCACCGATGATCATGACGTGGAGGATTGGTTGTCATCTTACGAACGGGTGAGCCAGCATAACAAGTGGGACGACGTCACCAAGTTGCACAACGTGCTGTTTTACTTAACCGGCGTCGCTAACCTCTGGTTCCGAAACCACGAACACGATTTCACAAGGTGGAGCAGATTCAAGACAAGTTTCACAGAATTGTTCGGGCGCCCCGCTGTGCGCAAGCTTCGCGCAGAACAACGCTTACGGGAGCGCGCGCAACATCACGGTGAAACATTCGCAAGTTACTTCGAAGATGTCATTGACCTGTGTAAGCGCGTGAATCCTTCAATGGCGGAACAGGACAGGATAAAACACATTATGAAAGGCATTGATGAGGACGCATTTCAAATGTTGTTAGCGAAGGATCCGCGTACCGTGGCAGAAGTTATCAATTTGTGCCAAAGTTTTGACGAGCTACGGATAAAACGCATCTTAGCTCGGCGCCCACCGCCTACGGAAGATTCGTTAGCAGCATTGGTTATTGGCGGCAACCACACAACTTTGCTGACGCAAATAAATGAATTTGTGCGCGAGGAGGTCGCGCGACAGCTCTCGATTTTGCCGACCTCGGAGAAGCCTTCTCAATATTTGGCTCCAGAGATCCGACAAGTAATCCAAGAGCAAGTGGCCGAAACTCTTCCACCTCCGTGTCAGCCGGCTCCCGTGGCCGCGCCTCTGACGTATGCTGAAGCCGCTGCACGGGCGCCTCGTCTGCCGGGATTCTCTCCTCCGCCTTCAGCGCCTCTCCAGCCGGTGTTCTCTCACCCGCCTTCGCTTCGCCAGCGGGTGGCTCCCTTTTTCAGCGCACAGCAGCAAGGTACAAATCCTTGGCGCACTGCTGACAACCGCCCAATATGCTATGCCTGCAGTACACCGGGACATGTAGCGCGCTTCTGCCACCGGCGCTTGCCGACCTTCGTGGGCACCGCGCGACCACCCAGCTCCGGCTTCCGACCATTCCGTATGCCTCAGCGACCACCACCGGAAGTCTACGCTGCTGATGACATACCAGCACCGCAGTCACAGCTCTATAGTACTCGTCGCTCGCCTTCCCCTCGTAGGCGCTCACTCTCACCCATGCGTCGTAGGCCCAGTGCCAGTACTACTGAGGCGGAAAACTGACTTCCGCAGTTCCTGAGGCACGAACTGCGTCATCGTCGGAACATCAAAGTCCTCGTTTTTCCCCCGCTAACGTTATTGAAGTGTCCGTTGATGGCATCAAATGTCTTGCGCTCGTCGATACAGGTGCTGCTGCATCCGTAATTAGTGAGAAGCTTTGTCATGCATTACGGAAAGGGACCATGAAGCCGTCGGTACCGTTGCTTAGAACAGCCAGTGCACAACAAGTTCAGCCAGTCGCTATGTGCACTGCCAGGGTGCTGATTCGAGACATGTTGTATTCGATTGATGTCTTTGTGTTAACTTGTTGCTCCCATGATGTGATTCTCGGTTGGGATTTTCTGTCGGCCATCACGCCGTCATTGACTTTGCACGTGCTCAGGTTCAGTTCTCCGTTCTGTGCGATTTGCCATCTCACGACTTTCAAGTTCACGATGTTACCAGGATCTGCGTAGCTTCAGATACTGACCTTCCCCCTCACAGCGTGGTATTTGTCCCTCTTTCATGCGCATCGCTTGCCGAAGCGACGGTCATGTTTTCACCCGCTGCCGTCTTCATTCGCCGCCAGCCTATATGTTGCCTTTCGCCCTCCTCACGGTTCATCATGGGGCTGCAGAAATACTGATTTCTAACCCAAATTCGTACACTTTGGCTTTGCACTCTGGCGAGACTATTGCTACCATCCAGACTGTGGACGCTGACGCATTGTGCATTTCCCTGTTCCCGACGACGTGACAGCGTCGTAACGCGACGTGACAGCGACGTAACAGCGCTGGCACCCTATGTGCCATCTAACCGAGTATCATCGGATATTTTTTGTCGCTCTATTGCCGATGACATCGAGCCGACACAACGTGAGCGGCTTATTACTCTTTTAAATGATTTTCACGCCTCTTTGGACTGCAACCAAGCACCGTTAGGCCGACAAGTACCGTCTCTCACCACTTTGATACGGGACATCCCGCACCATTACGCCAGCGTCCATACCGTGTGTCATCCACCGAGCGTCGCGTCATCGCCGAGCAAGTTGAAGACATGCTCGACCGTGGTGTTATCAAGCCATCCTGCAGCCCTTGGTCGTCTCCTGTAGTACTCATTAAGAAAAAGGATGGCTTGATTAGTTTCTGTGTGGACTATCGTAGCCTCAACAAGATTACACGAAAAGATGTCTTTCCTCTACTGCGCATAGATGACGCCCTGGATTGTCTTCATGGTGCCGAATTCCTTTGTTCTTTGGACTTGCGATCGGGCTATTGGCAAGTGCCAGTGGATGAATCCGATCGCTCGAAGACAGCTTTCATTACGCCTGATGGCCTGTATGAGTTTATAGTAATGCCATTCGGCCTCTGCAATGAACCTGCGTCATTCGAAAGGAAGATGGACAATATTCTACGAGGCCTCAAATGGAAGACATGCTTATGTTATTTAGACGACGTGGTAGTTTTCTCCCCTGATTTCACCACTCACCTCTCTCGACTACGCGAAGTCCTTACTTGCCTTACCACCGCCGGCCTTCAACTTAACTTGAAGAAGTGCCGCGTCGGAGCCCACCAGCGGACCATACTTGGCCATGTCGTGTCCAAAGACGGCGTCTTTCCCGACCCTGACAAACTTCGTGCTGTCGCAGAATTTCCGCGGCCGTCTACATTGAAAGAGCTCCGAAGGTTTGTAGGTCTTTGCTCTTATTTTCGACGCTTTCTTCGCAATTTTGCCTGCACCATCGCTCCCCTCACGAAGCTCCTGGCAGGCCCTGGTGACCTTCGTGACTGGACTCCGGCATGTGACCAAGTCGTCACCACTTTGCGTCGTCGGCTTACCTCACTGCCTGTTCTACGCCACTACGACCCGAGTGCACCGACTGAAGTTCATACCGACGCCAGCGGCCTTGGTCTTGGAGCCGTCCTTGCACAACGGAAGGCTGGCTTTCCAGAATATGTGGTTGCATATGCGAGTCGTGCTCTCACGGAGGCAGAATCCAATTATTCTGTCACGGAACCTTAAACATAGTTTGCGCCTTAAACAAATTTCGCCCTCACTTGTATGGCCGTCCGCTCGACGTTGTGACAGACCACCACGCGCTCTGCTGGCTTGCGTCACTGAAAGACTCGTCGGGGCGTCTTGGACGTTGGGCTCTTCGGCTCCAAGAATTTGACATTCGCGTCATTTGTCGATCCGGGCGCCAACATTCTGATGCAGATACGCTCTCCCGTTCGCCCATGCGATCCGACGAAACGCCACCTTCATCCATAGAGTGCCCGGTTTCTATGCTTGCTGTTACTGACATGCCGTCTGAACAGAGAAAAGATCCGTGGATTGTGTATCTCATTGACATTCTTAGCAGTTCTTCATCGTCTGCATGCCCTCAAGCTATTCGTCGCCAAACCACCCACTTCGTGCTACGGGACGCCATCTTGTGCCGCCGAAACTATCAGCCAGACGGTCGCAAATGGCTGCTAGTCATCCCTCGCGATTTGCGTTCCGATGTATGCACTTATTTTCATGCAGACCCGCAACAAGCTCATGCTGGTGCCCTGAAAACCTACGAGCGGCTCCGCCAGCGGTACTACTGGCACGGCATATATTCTTATGTCCGCAAATACATTCGGTCATGTGCAGCCTGTCAGCGACGCAAGACATCTTCTCATACGACAGGCCCTCTGCAACCTTTACTGTGTCCTGCAAGTCCTTTTTATCGGGTTGGCATTGACCTTTGTGGGCCTCTTCCATGCAGTGCTAACGGAAATCGTTGGATAATTGTCGCAGTAGACCACCTGACAAGATATGCTGAAATTGCTGAACTTGCTTCGGCTGCTGCTCGCGACGTCGCCGCATTGATCTTACGGCATTTCGTCTTACGGCGCGGCGCACCGCGAGAACTGCTCAGTGACCGAGGCTGTGTCTTCTTGACCGAAGTTATTAATGAGCTACTCGCCGCGTGCCGCACTATTCACCGCACCACTACGGCGTATCACCCACAGACTAACGGTCTAACGGAACGATTCAACCGCACTCTAAGGGACATGCTCACCATGTATATTGCGTCTGATCATTCCAACTGGGACAATGTCCTCCCTTTTGTGACGTTCGCATACAATACCGCCGTTCAGGCTACCACAGGCTTCTCACCATTTTTCCTTCTTTATGGACGTGAACCATCCACTACCCTCAACACCGTAGCACCATATCACCCGGATGCCTCTGAATTCACCCCTCTTTCCGATGTTGCTCGCCATGGTGAAGATTGCCGCCAACTGGCTCGCTCGTTCACGTCGGATACCCAAGGAATCCTCAAACATCGCCACGACAACGATCAGCCCGTACTGTCCTTCGCCGTGGACTCTCACGTCTGGATTCGGCTGCCATTCCAAGCTCCAGGCCTTAGTCCAAAGCTTACTCCGAAATATCAAGGTCAGTACCGGATCGTTGCGTGTACTTCGCCTGTGAAATATGTGGTCGAACCGGTGACCCCATCTTCGGACAAACGCCGCCGTGGCCGCGAGACCGTTAACGTCAGCCGCCTGAAGCCGTACCACGACTCCCTTATCGTATCATCACCTTAGGTCGCCAGGACGGCTCCTCCTCGCCGCGTGGGACGTTGTAGTGGGTAATATGCATGTGGCACAGTGCGGACTGCCACCGCTGCGGCGCGAGACCCGAGCTCGGGCTGTTGATGCGAAGCGCTAGGACTCGTTATCTAGAGCTACTTGCGATCCCTCGAACGAGCTACAATAAACCCCATGTCACTAATTATATATATATATATATATATATATATATATATATATATATATATTTATTGTTACGGCGGAAGACGTAGGCGAAAAGCTACATACAAGTATATTTACAAGGGAATGCCGCACTTGGCCAAGAGGCAACAGCCCGCGCTAGCCTCTAATCGTCGTCGTCGTCTTCTCACTTCTCGCCTATTCGTCATTGAAAGTACTGTTCCGTAGCACTACCCCCGGCGGCAAAAGTGCCGTCCCGGAACGACTAAAGGCCGGACTTGGAAGCAGTGCAGTAGGCCTTGCGCCTACTGACGTGCACGACATCACTAGATGACAGAGTAGACGACGAGGTTGAACTCACAGGAGCAATTTCGTACGTTACAGGAGTCACCGGGCGCAGCACACAGTAGGACCCTGTGTATCTCAAAAGGAGCTTTTCTGCAAGTCCGACGTGACGAGAGGGCGCCCACAGGAGCACGAGCGCACCAGGCGAAAAATGTACGTCACGGTGGCGGCCGTTGTACAGACACTGCTCACTGGTTTGCGAGGCCGTCTGTCGAGCAAGGGCAAGCTGGCGTGCATGGTGGACTAGGGCGATGGCGTCGCGCGCATACTTGCTTGTTGAGAACGCAGCAGGAGGAAGTGCCCTGTCAAGGGGCAAGGTCGGTTCGCGACCGTACAGTAGGTAAAATGGAGAAAATCTGGCGGTGTCGTGCCGGGAAGTAGTATACGCAAATGCGACGTAAAGGGCAATGTCCCAGTCGTGGTGGTCCTTGGAAACGTACTTGGACAGCATATTGGTAAGAGTACGGTTTAACCGCTCTGTCCAGCCATTGGTTTGAGGATGGTATGAAGTAGTCAGCTTGTGTTGAGTGGAGCAGGAACACACAATGTCTGCAATAACTTTCGAAAGGAAGTTTCGACCACGGTCAGTAAGCAGCTGTCGCGGGGCGCGGTGAAGCAGCATAATGTCACGCAAGAGAAAGTCCGCGACGCCAGTGGTGCAACAGGTAGGGAGAGCCCGCGTGATAGCATATCGGGGGGCGTAATCAGTTGCGACGGCTACCCAGTTGCTCGCAGAGGATGACGTCGGAAAGGGACCGAAGAGGTCCAATCCAACAAGAAAGAACGGTTCCACAGGGACGGTGATCGGCTGGAGATGCCCGGCAGGTAACACCTGAGGTATTTTCCGACGCTAGCAGGGGTCACAGGCAGCAACATAGCGTCGGACGGAGCGAGCGAGACCAGGCCAATAGAAGCGGCGGCGGACGCGGTTGTACGGGCGGGTTACCCTAAGATGTTCTGCAGTGGGTGCGTCATGCATCTCAAAGAGCACAGTCTGTCGTAGATGTTTTGGCACGACAAGAAGATAAGATTCGTCAGGAAGGAAGTTCCTTCGGTACAGAATGCCGCCCTGGAGGACATATTGGCGAACGGATGCGTCGGTACGTGTAGAGCGCAGACGCTCGGTGAGTGCTCGCAGTGATAGGGCTCGGTACTGCTCATCGGCGATGTTAGCGAAGGCAGACACAGAGAAAATGCCATTGGCGGTACTACTGTCGGCGTCGCCGGGCTCGTCTACCGGATAGCGAGACAGGCAGTCAGCGTCCTTGTGTAGTCGACCAGATTTGAAGGTGACAGCATACGAATATTCTTGGAGGTGTAAGTCCCAGCTACCCAGTCTACCGGTAGGAGCTTTCAGTGAGCATAACCAGCAAAGCGCGTCATGGTCTGTGACAACGGAAAAGGGCCGGCCATTTAAGTATGGGCGGAACTTCGCAACCGCCAAAACTAGGGCGAGACACTCACGCTCAGTGATGGAATAGTTGCGCTCCGATGGTGAGAGGAGCCTGCTGGCGTAAGCGATAACACGATCGTTGCCGCGCTGGCGCTGTGCCAGTACTGCGCCAAGTCCATGACCGCCGGCATCTGTACGGACTTCGGTATGCGCAGATGGATCGGAATGGGCCAGAACGGGAGGCGTTCGGAGAGGGTCGATTAGATGTGAGAATGCAGAGGCATCGTTATCGCCCCACTAGAAAGGGGCGTCTTTTTCAAAAGCTCGGTGAGTGGTTAGTGGCCGAACAAAGGCCGATGAAGCTGCGCACATCCTTGACACACTTCGGAACAGGGAAGTGCGCAACAGCATGGATCTTGCCTGGGTACGGTTGCACTCCGTTCGCGTGAACGAGATGCCCACGGACGGTAATCTGGCGACGGCCGAATTGGCACTTCGATGCATTGAGTTGCAGACCGGCTCGACGATAAACGTCAATGACTGCTGACAGGCGCTCGAGGTGCGTAGCGAACGTTGGGGAGAATACTATAAAGTCGTTTAGGTAGCACAGGCACGTGCACCATTTGAAAACGTGAAGAAGGGAGACCATCATGCGTTCAAAAGTGGCAGGAGCATTACATAGACCGAACGGCTTCACTTTGAATTGATGAAGACCGTCGGGTGTTACCAAAGCAGTCTTCTCGCGGTCGAGATCGTCCATGGCAATCTGCCAGTAGCCGGGGCGAAGGTGAATGGAGGAGAAGTGGCGAGCACCGTGGAGGCAGTCAAGGGCGTCATCAACCCAAGGTAGGGGACACACGTCCTTTTAGGTAACCTTGTCAAGGTGCCGATAATCCACGCAAAAGCGCGATGAGCCATCCTTTTTCACCAGTACAACAGGTGACGCACATGGACTACACAATGGCTCAATACGGTTCTTGGCAAGCAGTTTGCGAACTTCTGCGTGAATAACTTGACGCTCAGCCGGTGACACTCAATACGGGCGGCGATGAATAGGAGGGGTATCGCTGGTATTAATGCGGTGTTTAACAGCTGTAGTTTGAGCCAAAGGACGAACGTTAAATTCAAAAATATCGTGGTAGGAAAACAGAACGCGGTAGAGTTTACGAGCGTGCTCGGGCGGCATGTCGGGCGCAATCATTTTCTGTAAGTCGGCGATGGTACAAGTTGCCGACCGCGATGATAGAGGAAGATTGGCTGAATTGTCGTCGACTGCAATAGATGCTACTGAGTGATCCTCGAATGAGCAAAGCTCGGCCCGAGACATCCCGCGTGGTAGCACTTGTGTCGTCAAGCGAAAATTGACCACTGGCAGGCAGACGCAATTCGCCGTAATAGATAAAACTGTATGAGGTACTGTAATCCCGTGTGTAGGTAGGACGTCTTGCATCATCATCATCATCATCATCATCATCATCATCATCATCATCATCATCATCATCATCATCATCATCATCATCATCATCAGCCTGGTTACGCCCACTGCAGGGCAAAGGCCTCTCCCATACTTCTCCAACAACCCCGGTCATGTACTAATTGTGGCCATGCCGTCCCTGCAAACTTCTTAATCTCATCCGCCCACCTAACTTTCTACCGCCCCCTGCTACGCTTCCCTTCCCTTGGGATCCAGTCCGTAACCCTTAATGACCATCGGTTATCTTCCCTCCTCATTACATGTCCTGCCCATGCCCATTTCTTTTTCTTGATTTCAACTAAGATGTCATTAACTCGCGTTTGTTCCCTCACCCAATCTGCTCTTTTCTTATCCCTTAACGTTACACCTATCATTCTTCTTTTTTCTTTGCATAGGAGCCGCGATGTAGTGACCGTCGGTCACTTGTGGGGATGACACTAAGTCAACGTAAGTCAGTGGCGAAGTTGGCAAGCAAACGAAGTCGACGGAACTGAGGCGACTGGGGTGTGTTTCTGCGGTATCTATAACAGGCAGGTCAAGGCGAAGAGTACTGGTGGAACAATCGATGAGAGCAAAATGTGCGGAGAGGAAGTCTAAGCCGAGGATGATGTCGTGGGTACAGTGGGCGATGACTGTAAGTAGCACTATAGTGGAGCGATCGGCGAAGGAGATGCGGGCGGCACACATACCAATTACCGGGGCTGTTCCACCATCGGCGACACGGACAACAGGCGTCGTGACGGGCGTGATTATTTTCTTCAGGTGGTTACAAAGGTTAGCGCTAATTACCGACAAATGCCCCCCAGTGTCTATAAGAGCACATACAGAAACACCGTCGACTTACACGTCAAGAAGGTTCAGATGAGCTGGTAACGCCAGTAGAGGATTTGGCGGCGTAGGGAGCAATGCAGCGTCACCTCTAGGCGCTGCATCCTCTAGTTTTCCGGCTGGGAGCGGCGTCCGAAGGGAGTCCGCGAATAGGAGTGACGGAGCTGGGGAGAGTGATATTGTCGTCGTTGGGGCGAAGGCGAACGACAATAGGGGCGGTTCGGCGCAGGAGAATCAATGGCGGCATTATCGGAGCGTGCGGCATAGGGACGAGAAGGGCCACCTGGGGGACGAGAGTAGGCAGTATAAGTAAATCGGGTCGGGCCACTCCAGGGACTGCGACAGCGCCAAAAAATGTGCCCGATTCGATGGCAGTGAAAACAAATCAGCTTGTCGTCAGCAGTGCGCCATTCAGATGGGTTGCGGAAACGTGAGCTTTTGCTTAAGCGAATCCTAACTGGTGAGCTCATCTTCGTGCCTCCGAAACCAAACTCGAGATGTGCCACCGAGATAAAAGACTACGTTGGCGAGCATGATAGTACGGTCCCACCGGCTATTGTGTCTGACGTGTTCGTACAGGCTGATCCCGTTCTCGACGCTTTACCCATCTTTGCCCGAGAACACGCCAGGATCACGGGGAGCGGGGTGAGTGATGTAGGTCGTGGAAGTGGCAGCAAGTGACGGAGGCGGCTGAGTCGAGTTGTCATCGCTGGGAGCCATGAAGGAAGGCTCAACGTACCGTCCACTGCAAAGCTCCGTGACGAGGTAAAGGGAACGGCTACCTCCACCGGATATGTTACGAAGGAAGACGCAGGCGACAAGCTATATACAAGTATATTTACAAGGGAATACGCCGCACTTGGTCAAGATGCAACAGCCCGTGCTAGCCTCCAATCGTCGTCGTTGTCTTCTCACTGCTCGCATCTTCGTCATTGCAAATACTGTTCCGTAGCAACATATATATATATATATATATATATATATATATATATATAATATATGAGTTAGGTATTAGTCTTGTGGAACCGGGCATATTGCTAGAGCTTAGTTTGTGACGTTTAAGGCAAGTGACCGCATACTGTATTTACCTTATATTCAAATGAAGAAGCTGCCGGCATCTATAAGGTGTTATTGCCTCTAAATATTTCTAGGGTCATCTATCGTTTCTTTAGGCTCATAGGTACTAACACTTGGAGTTTACCGTTGGCAATATGTTACACGTCCCTGGCGCGCCTTTAGTTTATAAGGACACACACGGCTCTGTAGATAGATACGATTGTATTGTTCAAAGCTAACTAAATACCAAATAGACACGGCTCAAAACCCCAGCCAAACACGCTGATCATGCTTGTCCCCCATTGCTTATTAAAAGCGTCGTCCGCAAAAAAAAAAATGCTACGGACAAGGTAACAGCGACTGTTAGTACTAAAAGCATGGCTTGTGCACCGTGAAGCAGCTTCGTGGTCTCTCGGACTCAAAAGCTTCGAAATAGCTGTTGGCATCAATTACATCTCTCATATTTAAACACAGCAAGGTCTTGCAAAGGCTCTACATGTACTTCTGGAGAGCGCCACTATGGTATGTCCAGCATCGTATGTTCGCACAGTTCAGCAGGTATGTTAGGACGAGGCACTTGTCTTCAACTTCGGCCTCTCTCCCTCCCCCTGTCCCAACCGCACGGTCTCATCTACAGCATTTAACCCCACTGCTTTTGCGGATGAAATACGTGAGGCAATAAGGCATGTTATCGCTTTGTATCTATCAGACTTCTTGGGGTAGCCCGGCATTCTTTAAAAAGAAAAAAAAAATATTTTCACTTCGATAGAGAACACTTGGAGCAGTGGCGTATAGCCTACCTGAAAATGCATTCTCAAAATAACTAGTAATCTCCGCTAGCGAGCGAGGTAAAAAATTAACAACACTGCTACGCTATTCATAACTGCGAAGTATGCTACACTGCATAAAAAATACATATAACGTTGCTTTTACCAACCAGTGCTTTCTTTTGTTTCATATTTCGCACTGATTTGAGCAGAAAAATTGTTTTGCTTCTATACTGCGGAAGTGTTGGCCACATATAGGAAGTCTCGGGACACGTTGTCAGAGTTGAAATGACTGCGCAAGAATATGGTGGAGGTTAGAGCGGAGGTGCAGGTCAATGTGACTACAAAAGCGTAAGTTTGCGAAGCTGCGTGAAATTTCTGCTGAAATGTCAATGAAACATGAACTCACGAAATGTCACAACTGACGCATAAGCATAAAGCTTTCGTGAACTCAGTCAAGGAATATTATTTATATTTCGAATTTTGCTATTACTAATCTATGTAACCGTATGCAAATGACCTTGGAAAAACTTGTCCTTCTTTAATTCCCCATATTTGCCTGAGCACGTTTCAATATCCATTAGCATTGTGAAAACGTGAGAAACAACAATAATGAAATTTAGCGTAAAGGAAGTGCGTGAGCATTTTTCCATGAAAATGAAGAAAGTATAAAGCTAATGCTCTTGAACCTAGAATACGTGGAATGTGTACGTGATCAGTGACATTTTACAAAAATTCTTGTTCATCCTATCATTTCCTTGTAATGCACGTGGCCTTTTTAGTCGTGCCGAAGTTTCCTACTGCGTGAAATGGAAGGGAAAGGTCCTTGCCGGGCTTGCATGAGACCGACCAGTTGCCTTGTGAGGCCACCATTCCGTCCACAAGAGCAGAATGTCATGGGAGAGTGCATAAAGAACACATCTGTGCTTCGCATAGCCTTAAGACTGCCGTACACTTTCGCATTCGAAAATACTTCAAGAGAAAAAAAAATATGGTGCAACTATTGAGCAGAAGAGGCGTTCAGAGAAGGGTATTTGAGCAAAAAAGAGACAGACCATTTACGCGAGGTAGCGTTTACGTTACACGTGTAGTGGATAATTCTAAGAGTCTCGTTGATTCGGCTATTGGCCTCGAGCTCCACCACTGGAAAAGCTGGCGCCACCGTCGGCGTGACGTGCTAGGAGGGATCACGTGGACATAGCGGCCGCGTCGGCTGCTTCGGCCGCGCCGAAGCGAGCTGAAAACGAGAGTTTAAATTCCCTCATACGCTGCGGTCCTCATTTAGTGGCGAGATTTTCCCGCTTCGAGTGTCTCCTTTACAACGCTTGAAAGCCCTACAATAGGTAGAGGCTGCCTTTGAAGGCGCACAACATGGCAGGCTACTGCTCGGTGCCGCAATGCCGGACGCACGCAACGGAGCACGGTGTCAGCCTTATTCATACGTAGCCACAGGACAAGAAGCTGTGTGAAGCTTGGCTCGCGAAACATAAAACCGGCAAACAGTCATCGGCTACAACTCGGGTATGCAGCAAGCACTGACGCGAGGAAGATTTCTGCTACAGCGCCCGGTCTGCGATGTTCTGAAAACGCGCACTGAGACGCTCGCCCGAGTCCGCTGCCCGACTAATGTCATGACGGTTTGGTCTCTGAACTTGTCGATGCTATAGCAAATTCAGTGGAGGAAAGGCAGCGGTAAGAAGCACATTTAAAAAAAGCATGGCATATGGTCATGTTTGTGTTATGAATTAATGCACTGGATTACAAAAAAGGAGCAGCGGGGAATTGCACGCTGAGAACACCGATAAACATACAGTGCGACGCAACTCGAGAAATAGTATCGAAAGGTCAAAGAATTTAGAAGAAAAAAAAGATTGAATCGTCGCGACGGCACATCACAGTCCCCGTATGCGTCGAAGTCTCTACAATGAAATTATTTTTGAACAGCTCTGATAGCGCCCACGCAACAATGGTTGCTTGTATACTGTCAAATGCTCATATTCTGCGGCCTAAAGCTCATGGCACGGTGCGAAAAAGTGCGCGCGGAGAAAGCGAAACAGTGCGCGGACAAGCATGCAGACGCGCAGTCGGTCGCTGCATTGAGGCTTCATTCTATTACGCTCCATTTAGTTATACAAACACTATAAGAACGTATTTCAGATAGCTTGCTCTCAGCGTTTACCTACCTTTCACGCAAGAAGCCGGTTTGGGAGACTCCATCGCGGCGACCGCGCGCAGTGGCGTTCACTGTACGTATTCGGTAAAGCGACAGCGTCTGTAAACGATTGTGTGCTTTCAGTTTGCCCAAGATTATTATTTAGACAATAAGAAACTTCTCTCGTTACGAACGTACTTACAGAAATGTCCGGGAGAGCTCGCGCGTGGTGTTTTCAGTGAGCGCTGACAGCAAAACCTGTGAGGAGCGCGCCACGTGATCCCTCATACTACGCCAGCGAGGCGCTTCCGATAGATGGCGACTCCGTAACTCCTCGCCGCCAATATGCCGCATAGTCAGATATCTTCCCTCTTTGGTATGGCACTCGCTTGTCAATACGAAAGGATATATAAAGGCAAATGGTTCAGCAGGATTGAGCCCGGTTGGCTGTGCGGTACTGGAGGGAGGGTAAACGGGAGGGAAAGTTTAGGAGAATAAAGTCCGCTATGAATATCGCGACTTAGAAACCGTTTTCGGCTCTATATCACACACGGTCATTCTGTCCGGATAAAGACGGTCACTCAATCCGGTAGTTTTCAACAATCGCAGCAGCACATTTGCGATCTTTTGTAGCTGTGGTATGCCCCCGAGGCCATAGTACCAAATGTTTGTTCTAGTTAAATGGTTTTCTACTGAACTGTTTCATGGGCCTGCAGAGGTCATATCTTTTATTTCCAAAGTATCGGCAGTGGCACAGCAGGTGTTCTGTAGTCTCCTCGACACCGTAGGCATTGCATTCGGCGGTGTTGACCACCAAGCATTGACGAATGCAACATCCACGTTAAGCGGCACAGCTTTCTTTCCTCCATCCGGGGAAGCTCAGGTAGCAGCTGCAGTTGCATAGATGTGTTGAGTGTATGCAATAAATGCCGGGTGATTTCAGCCGTGTGCCAGTTCTCCACTGTCATACGGTGCGCTAATTTACATAAATGTCGGGCTATGTCAGTCCTCGACAAAGACACAGAAAGAAGGTTTCTTATAGTATCTGAATGGCGTATGAGTCAGGACACAGTGAAAATGTAAATGCATCGTATTTTATGAATTCGGTACTCTAAATGCAACAAAAATTCATCATGATATCTACTGTAAAAATTAGGGAAATAGGAGGCTTGAAGAAAAATGGGGTGGTAATGATAAACAGATTCTGCTGCATGAGGTGGAGCATGCAAGGAATTATTGGAACTCCTGGTGAACACGAACTCCAGCCGCATAGTGAAGTTGGGGGATAGCACGATACCACTGTGAACAGGTACATACTTGAAAGGTCAATCTTATTTCGATCACCATCTATACGTCATCAGTCTCCATGGGGCATGAATATGCACCAGTTACCGTAAAGCTGAACTTCAAGGAGACTTCAAAGGGATGACAAATTGTTTCATTATGGAGCAAGAGAGAGCAAATAATAAATGAAAGGGAAGGAGGTTAACAAGGACTGAGCCCAGTTGGCTACATTACACTGGGGAACGGGAAGAGGGGACGGAAAGGTTTAAAGAAGAGAAAGTCCACTGGGGATATCATTCGGTCACTGAATTTGGATCACAGACGGTGATTCAATCCGGAAGCTTTCAAATAGTGCAGCGGCGCTTTTGTGGCTTCTTGCAGCTGCCATATGCGAGGCCATGGTCCCAAGATCTTGCTCAAGGTGAACGGTTTTCTATCTAACTGATTGAGAGCTGTGCAGAGGTCATGTCTCTCACTTTCAAAAGGCGGGCAGTAGCACAGTAGACGTTGTGTAGTTTCCTCGACGCCCCAGGCATTGCACTCGGCGCTATCAGCCATTCCAATCAAAAACGTATTTGTATTGGTGAATGCGACACCCAAGGGTTAGCTGCACAGCATTGTTCCCTCTTTTCGCGGAAGCACTGGCAACAGCCGTAGTTGCATAGATGGGTACAGGAAATACATTCGATCTTGGGTGAATGCCAGTTTGTGCCACTTCTCCAATGTCATACCTTGCGCTAACTTACTTAACTGTTGGGCTGCGCCAGTCCACGATAAAGGTGCAGAAAGAAAGGCTGCTCTTTCGTGTGCTTTCCTAGCAGCTTCATCAGCGAGGTCGTTGCCGGAGATACCGCAATGGCCAGGCAGCCCCTGAAACACGACGTCGTGTTCTTTCGCGATCGTATGATGGAGTATTCCTCGTATCTCCGACACAAATTTTTCACAGGACCCGCGACCAGGAGATGACAGAAGACATTGTAAGGCCGCCTTGGAATCGCGGAATATTTCCCACCCATTAGCCGGTTGGTTGTTAATATAATCAACGGCACCTCGGAGGGCAACAAGCTCCGAACCGGTCGATGTTGTCAAGTGAGAGACCATGTATCGGATGCTTATTGATCGTGATGGTATAACCACTGCGCCGGTGGAGCTGGTCTGACTGGAAGAGCCATCCGCATATATGCGGACTCGGTCAAAGTAGAAAGTTTGCAAACAATCCAGAGCTCATTGCTTCGAGGCCAAAGTAGTCATGTCGGTCTTCTTTCTTATTCCTGAAACCGTAAGACGCACGTGAGGTTGTACTGAGGTTGAGGTTCAACAGGTTGAAGGTGTGAAGTCCTATGGTAGGGGGGCACGATGGATGCTGAACTCGTTGGATAAAGGCGCCCGTGGTTGTCATTCTGGCAGGTAGGCATGAGAGCTTGATTGCATCCGTGAAACATCACGAACATGGACCCTAGGTGTGTTGGTGCTAATGTAAGTCGTGATCTAATGATCTCTAGCCATTATAATTGTTCCTGCTGCTGAGGCGCTCCGCCGAAGGCCTAGGCAAACACGTAGTGCGTGTGCTTGCACGCTCTGAAGTTCTCGAAGATTTGACTTGCATGTTTTAGCAATCAAGGGAGAGCTATAGCGTACGAATCCGATAAAACATGTTCGATATAACTGTAGCATGGAGCCCACTGACGATCCCTATGTTTTGCCGGCGTTGAACTTGAAGGCGTGAACAATAGATGCGAGATTATGGAGTAAATTATTATGACCAGCCGGCTCTTCTGGCAACCGCTTCACAGAGTGCATTAAGGCTATCTGCGGTATTCGTCTGTCTTCGCCCGGCACCAATGTCAGGATAATATCTGTGCTGGCGTGCAACCTCCACTGCCTGCTGTTTGGTACAGAGGGAGTCTCCTTCAAGCGTAGAACATGAATATGTTCCCACCGCCACAGCGAATGCGCATTCCCTTTACAGCTCGGGCAATATCATTGTAATATGGTTAGCATCTTTTTCCTACTTCAGGTGTAATCAGCCTATCTATCTATCTATCTATCTATCTATCTATCTATCTATCTATCTATCTATCTATCTATCTATCTATCTATCTATCTATCTATCTATCTATCTATCTATCTATCTATCTATCTATCTATCTATCTATCTATCTATCTATCTATATGTAATATTTGTGGTCATTTTGGCGGCGTCACTAAAGTTTCGCATTGTGTACATGTAGTCTTCGTCACGTCTTATGTGCCGATCTAGTGGGCCATGTTGTCTATTCCCTGGGGCCACGAAGTATAGGCTTGTCGCCGTGATGATGTCCTGGTCATTCTTTTGCCGTCATTCAACGTGTACATTCTGAATCTCGTCATACAGTCGTCATCATTTCTTTGTTGAACCATCAAATGAGAACGTCGTGATTTCTTCAACAACCTCATTAAGCCTTCGTCTTCTGTATCTCGATATGCAGTGGTCGTCACGGCTCCTACGCCTACCCTGGGCTCCAAGTTGCCACTAGGTATGTGCTCGTGGCTGTCATAATGTCGTAGCGACTGCGTTGTCGTCATCCCTTCTGGCTCTTGTCATTAGTCGTCGTCAAGGCTTTACACCTACCCAGTCACCCACGTTTTGTAATAGCTTAGGCTACATTAAACGTAATCGGGAAGCTCTCATGATCGTTGCAATGTCGTTATTTCAGTTTTTTTTTTCATACGACCATCGTCATGCTGTTGTGTTCAATCCAGCGTCGTCACGCTGTCGTCATGAATTCGTCATACCTTCGCCGTGAAGCCACCGTGCTCATTTCACCATCGTCTCCTCAGCTTCGCCATTCGACGCTTTTGAGGCCATCATTGCCATACCATAGTCATCTACAGTCAGTCGCCGCCCCAAATTGAGTAGTCGTCAAGCCATCGTCGTCATCCCATTGTGCTCATAGTATTGTTCTGTCACTAGCGTGATTGCTTCGCCGTCGTACTATCGTCATCATATGTTCATTGTCACGCCATCATCGCAATGGCGTCGTAGTGGTTCTAGCGGTGCCATTCTAACTTGGACATTCCATCATCGTTATGCCGCTGTCATCATGC
Organism: Dermacentor variabilis; assembly: GCF_050947875.1. Taxonomy (NCBI): domain Eukaryota; kingdom Metazoa; phylum Arthropoda; class Arachnida; order Ixodida; family Ixodidae; genus Dermacentor; species Dermacentor variabilis. The sequence continues at coordinate 160,977,848 of NC_134571.1, forward strand.
TGTCTTTTTGCTGTCATTATTACTTGAGGAAGGTCATCCTCTTGTTCGTCAAGCCGTCGTTGTGATAACACATTTTCCTTTCTATCGATGTATTTCTTTGTTCATTCTATCATTTACTTGTTTGTCGCCCTTCCATCGTAACTATATTGCCCTTGTCCAGGCATCATCGTCTTTATGGCGTCGTGAGAAAGATGTTACCACGCATCCGTTGTCATACGGTAGTCGTCATAACTTCGCGATCGTGCCATTGTCATTATTGCAGCTTAGTCATTCGGGGGCCCTCATGCCGTTGCCTACTACGTTGCCATCGTAGTGCCATCAGCATCGTTTCACACTCGCCATCTGATTAGCGTCGGGCTGTCGTCGTCACATCGCCTCTGTAGCGAGTGATGCGACTTTTTTTTTACTTCGCCATTGCAACGTCGCCACTGCATCTTCGTCACGTTTAAATGCGACTCCGCAAGCAAGCGCCGTGCCAAAGTGGAGCGGGGCCAGAAACAGTGTACGTCACGTGCAGCCGAAGAAGGGGAAGTCTCAAAATCACCACTACTGGTTTTAAACATGTTTTCTGCAATACGCTTTCTCGCTACATTGCTTGCAAGCTACTAGCATTATTCTCAACAGTCATCGCGAAATGGATTCTGACGTAATTTTTGTTAAGTACTAGTCTTCACAGAGTGCGCGTCTAAGCCTGGTGGTAAATAGGATTGGTAAATTAAGGTAACCAGAGTATAAAGAGAAAAGCAGAGAAAGTGGTTGACAGGAGAAACAATTTTTATTCACCAAGCATTTACAAGCATTGATACTCACGGGATTGTTATTCAGCATGATGAAATACGACCGCTACAAAGCCTCTAGGCGTATTATTTCGAGTGGATTATACCACGTTGATGTAATATATAACATATAATATGTACCGAAACTAAAAAGCAGCTAACGCTGTAAACGCGAGCTTCTCTGCGCGCTACATAAACACCTCTCTATTTCACAAGCTAGCATTCTTTTTATTATGCCAATATGTCGTTTGATCTATGCTTGTGCGTCATGTAAAAGCAATCGAAGCACAGCTTACCTTCGATATCTCCTGAACAGCAGTTTTCTTGTGCAATTTTCACTTATATTCTGTCATCGGAAAGAAAGTTATTACAGGCTACATCGTTTCGACAAGTGACCAACGACAAGCAAGTCTGCCATAAAATATAATCTGGACGTTTAACGTCGGTCATTATTCTGAATGGCCGCCGCAGAAAGCATGCTTCGTTGCAGGAACCACTGAGGTACAACAAATAGATAAATCGATAACGTACTCTAACTGCAAACAAATAACTGCCTAAAAACATTCTATCTTAGTTTAATGTGACGTATTATGTATTGAAGAACCAAGCATTGTTAACGTATGAGTTTCCATAACAGAGTTCCATTCTAAAGGTGCATATAAACTCCGAAATGATGCCGTTTTGGTAGTTGAAGATATTATAACATAAGCTTATACAAAAATTATTATCGCGATTAGTGTTACATAGATGCGGAAGACGCAGGCCTCTTGTGCCCTTTCTACATGAAAAACACAGACGTATCACGCACAAGTGCTGAAACGCTGTAACTTATTGCAGAATGCTGTGTAAAATAGCTGATTCACAGGTAGGCTAAACCGCTTTGCTATGTGACGTCTGTGCAACGAAAGCCGGCATCCTTAATTTGTAGACTTTAGTATTCACTAATATACAAGGGTTTCTACCGCTGCTTCGAATTTGCTACCCGTCAGTATTGAACCACGAAAAACACATGACGGCTGGGTATGACATCTCTGTAAAGTAACGAATGTTTGTGCAGTGCTCGCTGTGAATTCTTCACAAATGCACGTTGCCAAATTCAACGAATATTTCAAGTGAATGGGCATTCAGGGCTGTTGCCCTTATATTCTGGCTGGTGGATAGACGCGCAGCTGTATTTCTTTAGCTCAAGTTTTGCCATGTTGTGGTCGGATATAGCCGCGAGTTTATTAAAATATCTACTGCCCAGTTCTTTTACTGCATACGAAGTGGTGTAGAAAAAAGGCACTTTCTAGCACTGCCAATAAAACAAGAAAATCTGTTTTTTATTCGTACGAACGGTTTTCGTAATACGGGTGGAAAACACCATAACTAAGCAATTTTTTTTTACTGTTCTTACCACAAAGCCGTATATGCTGAAGTAAGTGAAAGTATGAAATTAACAAGGAATTATTTAAATCAGTGTAATCATCTTTTTCGCCGAAAGTTTTGTACGATTGATACAAATGCAAGACTTGAAGTCTGCATAGCTGAAATCCATACCCGCTTCCAGATATGCCAGAAACTGACGCTCATAATTTCTGCTGCCTAATGTATTCGCCTTATTTCTATCCCGAAAACCAAACCTCAACTGACGAATTGAGCAGCTGTCACAGATAAAATAGAGGCTGATGAGAGATATGGCAGTTTACTTGTCACTGCCCACCCTTTATCTCTTCCCCAAAAGCAGAGCAGCAAAGCGGATCTGCATTTGCGTAACTTAATTTGCTGCCTTTCCTTACTTACGTCTTAAAGCCTTTACGCCTCAGCATGTAGTGAGAACAAAGTGAGCACTTTTCTGCTTGTTCACACAATGTTTGTTAATTTAGATAGTAAGCCAATGTTTGCAAGTCTATAGTACCTATGAAACTGCTATCTTTACTTCCTGTGGCTCTTTATGCACTTGCTATTGCAATCAGCGGATAACCTATCGGCTAAAACTGCGACATTTTTTATATGATTGTTGACAAGAGGCGAGGAGGGTGCAGAAGGGGAGAGGGTTTCGGTGGGGCCAAGCTAGCACAGTGAAAGTAAATAAGTAGAACAGGAAAGTGGTGCCGGCTTCTACGTTTGGTCCGCTTCCCCCTACTTAGCTTCCTATGGCTCGTCCAAAATCACAGCGGAGTGGGACAGTGAACAGAGATTACTTTAAAACAGGTTCTCGGCGAAAAAGTGTACGCTACGCGATGCCGCATACTTGGCGAAAGTGTTCGACAACATTGTACTATACACAGCGTGAAAAATTGTATTATACGCCAATAAATGTATTCTCTCAGACCAAACAACCGGCAAGCAGCCCCTCTCTATTCCTTTAGGAACAGGAGAGCGTCCAGCTATTGCAGAAAAAACGGGTTTCTTTGTGTCTTTAGTGCTTACAGATAATCTTGACATGGCGAGATTTCGTGCTTTTGTGACGTCATGCGACAGACAGGTGAGATGGTGATAGCCGGAATAATGTTTCACCAATACCGGAGGGCTAATGTTTGAGAAACATGATAGAAACATGCTACAGTTATTTTACATTGTAGCGCCCATAGAAAACGTTTTTATTTTGCAGGCTAAGCTTTCGTTACCATTGCATATTTAAATAGGAAGTTGCTTCTCACCCCGCCCCCACTGAAAAAAAGTACGGAATGAAAAACTAAGCATACTGCAGTAAAAATCGGGACGTGTCCTATTGGTGCATGTTGTTACGGGGAAGTGGCGGCACTGCTGTCCCTGGCGACCCTCGGAAGAAAGGACGCTTCAACAGCACACATACAGTTATCACGGTTGCTGATCACGCCTCATCGTTCACTCTAGGCAACTCAATCAGGGTCACTTGAGTCTTGCGGACAAGCAGTAAGCTTCCTTATCTTCGTATTTTCCAACGCCCAGAAATGACAGCTCACCTTAAGACAACTACGTCGCCTTCCGACTATTGCGAAGACCCGTCTCCTGATACTGACACATTGGCCATCATGAAGAGGCCAGTAATTGATGACAGGGTAATTGTCAAGGACTTCCGTGGAAAGAATGTCGATGGTGGGTGCAGTTTCCCAGATGGACCCCTCGTATTTTGCAACGTTGTATACAATGGAGCTGGCAAGGGTTGGACGTTGGAGGCAATAGGTGATGAACGGTTCGGCGTTTGTGACTGGTAAGTGAATTCCTTCGTCAAGTGAAAAAGGGAAATAAACAGCATAAAAAGCCCATAAGTGCCAGTGTGAGAAGAGCTCGGACATGCATGTAGTGTGCTCCAAGAGTTGGATCTGGGCTTGTAAAACTTGTTCATGTGCTTTTGCTTATAAAGCTTGTTTTTCATCTCTTAAACGTGTCTCGGGGTCTTTCTTTCTCCCAGCACCTTGAACTGCACCATGCAGGGAATCTTCGAGGCCGCACGGACCCGCGACATTCAAAACAGTAGCTGGCCGCTTATGGAATCGGTCGCCGTTGGTTAAATTGGTGTGGTGAGCGCTACGTGTTTGCTTCCCTTTTCATCAGACTCCTTAGCACAGGCAGTCGTTAATGGTGTTAGGTGTTGTTATTTATTCTGTTTGATAGACCATGAGTGTAGTGTCTTGTCGGCTAAATTACTACTGGGAAAGAAACACTGGGTGCACTCTGAGCCTGGATAAGTTGAAAATCCAGGAACTGGAAAATTGTCAGCAGTTGCGCATTTCAGTTGATCCTGAGAAAGCCAAATGGCAAGGGCTTTTGTAGAGTAAGGAGAGGAGTTGGGAGAAGGCCGGTGAGACTAGCTAAAATGTTTTGCTGAAAAATTCTGATAGTAGCGATAAGGACGGGCTAGCAAGTGCGTGATGTTTGCTCCTCATGTCGCCAGAACTCTCTCCAGTGCAATTATGGAGATGCTAGGAAAGTACGTTTGTTTTCTTGCAAGCACTGTTTTGGAAGTTCGCCTTCAGTAAATAGCGAACTTCAATTTTAAGGAAGGATGAATTCTGAAGGATAACAAATTCACTATGGAGAAATTCGAAGCGCAGGACCTCCTTCTAACTTCCGAGGAGTTGGGCATTTTCACCTGCTCCGCAAAAAAACGCAAAAAAAGTTAGTTCTCGACGTCATCAGAACAGGAAATGTGATGGTCGAGGAAGCTGACGAGGCTTGGCACCGCATTGTTTAAAGAAATAAAGAAAGAGGAGTGCGAGAGGCACGAGCGTGAATCAGCAAAGAGGCGAGAGAAGCGCGAGCGTAAAGAAGTAGACAGCCTAGCCAGACGCAAAAAATGAACAAGTCGCGCGAGCAGGACGCAGCGCAACGGCATGCTCTTAAACGGAAGAGCTTGAGCGGAAAAGTGAGATACTTAGATTGCAGATAGCGCAACGCCAGCTTCACACTTTCAGAGCAGACGAGAGTATATTTACTTTCCTCGCTGGTTTTGAACGAGTGTGTGAGAAAGAGGGAGCACGTCGGGCGTTGTGGACCGAGACAATATCAAGGCTAATCCCGGTTAGTATCGCTAAGTCTTTCATGAACTACCTGTCCGAGGAGAAGGCGTGAGACTACGACAGGGCTAAGAAGGCTTCGTTCAGACACTTTAGTCCTGTATTTCACGCCAACTTCTAAGGCCAAACAGAGATACCTTCAGAACTCGCACAGGATTACTGCAGGCGCCGAAGTTTTCCGCAGTACGCCGCGGCGATCAGATAGACGCGACAAAACAGGATATGGTACCGGAATGCCAAATGATAACAAGTTTTCTATAGGAATTTTAAACCGGAGACTTCAAATTTCCGCGGCACGAATCAGGAGAAAGAGGGTGTCGCACCTAGAGTAGTGCAAGAAAAAGAAGGCTCCCACTGACGCTGTACACGCATTGGAAGCCCGGAAGAAAGTTGTTTGTTACAACTGCTGAGAAAAAGGCCACATAGCCAGGAGCTTGAGAAGCGCGCGGTATTTGCCACTTTTCATGGCTCCGATAAGAAGCTGCAGCTGTTGTAGCCACACATGTCACAGCTTTAGTGAACAGCCAGGTGTGTAAGGACATGGCAGTTTCGGCCAGCCTGCCTGAGCAAGTCAACTATTGCTCTTCGAATAAGTCGGAGCGAACGATAACGGAACGAGGAGAACCCTCCCGCAATACGGCAGCTTTAAGGGCAAAAACATGGGAGGAGACTCAGAGAGTGATAGGCATATTCCCCATATTCCCCGAGGCAGCTGCGCGCAGTGACGAGTATAACATGTTAGTAGCTGGAAAGGAGGGGAAGCCGGTAAACAGGGATGGTTTTTCCGCACAAGAAATGGGGTGACCTTTAGGCGAAGTGTGCACGGAGGCGGCAAGTTCGCCTAAGCTACCAGAAAAGGTCTGTTTATTTTCGCATAGGTCAGAGCAAATTTCTCAAATACAAAAGGGTAACGAAAGTTCAAGTGTGTGTGCGAAAGAGCCCAAACAGAGAACGCGTAGGGAAAAAATGAGAAAGGACGGACGCGGTCAAGGCTTCTAGAATCAAACATTCGTAGCGGCAAGGCGACAGAGGCAAATATCCCCGAAGGTCAGGTTCCAGCCGTAGACTGGGAAAAGCGAAGGAGGGTAAAGCTCAAGCTTAGGTGTTTGCGGAGATCGGGGATGGGTATGACGCACGTCGCGAAAAAGAGAGCTTCGCAAAGATTCACGCGTAGTAAACGTCGCCTCACAACATTGAGAACATCTCATTCTAAGCAGGGAGACAAAGGGAAGCGTTCTAGAGGCTGCTACAAGAGCCGGTTTCTAATGGAGGCAAACAATGGCAGCTGCCTACCCCATAAAGAGACAGTGCATGCGCGGGTCTGCGATGGTACCTTTCTCCCAGTACTTGGAATCTGCTGTTTTGAACCCACAGATACTAGGTGCTCCAGGCAAATTGGAGGCTTTTGAGTTCAACGAGACCGCTCTTGCGAACAACCCGGAATGCGTGAACCTCTCGAGCTTGCCTGAAAGGATGCGTTTTGAGCCCGAAAAGGCAATAAGGAAGACGCGTTCTAAAATGGTTTTGTTTGTAGGAGATTAGTTGCGCAATGGACATTTGACAAGCGTAAGAAAGGCCACAATATTTTGGTAGATTACCAGAATTTTCTGCTTACGTTAGACTTCCAATTTGAAATGGACAGTTAAATAACGACAATTGTAAGGCAAACTGGGTCAGTGATGCAGACAGTTTGAAAAGTCACGGGCAAGTTGCCTAAGTGGATAAGTTATGATTTTGCTGGAGTTCAAACAAGTAGTGTTTCATTTGGCAGGGGTGCTTTTTTAGAGGCACGTATCGTAGACTGGGATGAGGTCATTTCATTTCTTGAACGATAATACATTTTTTGAACGTTTAACTTTTAAGAGATTGCGTTAGACAAAGGAGATCATTGGTGTTTTCTGCTTGTGGTATGGCAGGTTTTTTTTCTCTTAGTTTCATTACTTTCCTGACAACGTGGCAGCTGAACGCTCGAGAAGGGAAATAGTCAATATTTGGATTTTCTTTAGTTGCACGTAAATGTAGGCTGAAGATAAAAAGCGTCAGTGTAATTTTGATTTCGACTTGTTTGGACAGTTGGCACGATCTTTTTTTAAGTTTTTATTGCTTGTAAAATTGCGTCATTTATTCTAATCACGCTTCGTCGTATTATGTGAAGGTACGTCTCATAAAAACGGCCAGTTGCTCCGATGGAGCGTAGCTTTACAGCGACATAATTCATATGTGCGCCAGCAGAAAGGCGGAACAAGTCAGGCCTTCTGAGCAAATTTAAAACTTGATTAGGGTCGAAGATGGTTTCCCTTTTCTTATTTCGCAATACGGTATTATATCATGATTGTGTCGATAGGTTGTGCTCAGTATCACGGACTTTGAATTACTGAAGGCCAGTTTTGCCTTCGCCTTCCTGATCTGTGGAAGCTCTCATCCATGATTACTTAGCTTCATTACATCATCCGCGTTGGTGTGCGTTTGTGCGGACACATAGTTGCAAGTTTCTTGGTACTTATCCGGATCTACGTGAACCTTGCGTTTCAAGGTTTTCTTGTAGAGAGGGGGTTTTCATATTTTCGAATTTGTACAGTGTGGCGATGTGAGTGGCTTGCATCTGGCGTTCGCGGCATTCTGTGTGCCTGACCAAGGCCGCTCCTTGGAGCTTGCCATGCTGCATTTATGCAGTCCAGTCAAAGCCCACCTATCAAGAGGCCTTCGGCGAGAAGAACTTCGCTCTTGGAAGCTGCTGCCCCATGGCTTTGACCATTGCAAGCATCAAGCCGGCCAAAATGCATCGAACAGGACCTCCCGTTGCACCATCAGGTGGCGGGGGTGTGGTTGTGCCTCGCGATCCCTCGTTCCGGCAGACACCTGCGTGTCTCCCGCAACATGGCAGACATGCAGGTGTCATGGGTGCTGATCACCCCTAATCGCTCACTTCAGGCAATTTAATCAGCGTCAGCTGAGTCTTACGGACAAGCACTCAGATTCCAGATCTTCGGCTTTTCGAATGCCCCGAGATGACACCTAAGTTCAAGCCAAAAACGTCGTCCTCCGACTACCGCGAAGACCAGTCTCCCGATCTTGATAGACTGACTGTCACGAAGAGGCCACTAATTGATGACAGGGTCATTGTCAAGGATTCCCGGGAAAGGATGTCAACGGATGGTTCATGTTTTGCCACTTGGTTGCCTCGTTTTGTGCAAAGTTGGAGACAGGAAAGCCGGAGACGTTGGGGCGTTGGAGACAGGAGGTGGTAAACGGTTCGGCGTTTCTGATTGGCCACTGAATTCGATGGTCAAGAGAAAGAGGGAAATAAACCGCATAAAAAGCCCACCTGAACTGGTGTGAGAGGAGGGGCTCGGACTTTCAGGCTCTAGGTTGTAATGTGCTGCGTGATTTGCAGTGGTGTTTGTAAATTTGATCATGTACTTTTCTTTATTAACCTTTTCTTATCTCTTAAACGTCGCTCTGGACCTTTCTTTCTCTCGGCTCCATCCATGGAACCTTCGTGGCCACACGGACCCCCGATTTCACAACAGTACACAGGCCGGAATATAGAGACCATCAATAAACTGTAAAGGGTTCATTGGGTGAACTTGCGCCCTCTAGACTAAAAGACCCCTTGAAGGGTGGCAATGTATATGTGAACATCATCATTATACAAGTTCGTCCGCGTGCATCAAGCATTGTAGTGGCTGGTCGCCACTAGAACGACTTTATCACGAGTGCCCTCTTCGGCGCGGCCGTGTTGTACGTGACCACAATGTACGGAATAACTTCGCGCAAAATTTTCTGCTCGACGCCAACATACAGGGCGAGCACTTCGGGGAGTGAATTGCTCAAGCGCTCTGTGAAGTCCTTCATCTTTTAGTGCTACATGGTGTTTTTATACGGCTCGGATGGATGAAACTCAAGGTTGTTTAAGATCTGCCGTAAATGACGTTCTCCAGTCAGTCATGAAAACTTCCCGACAGGAGATTAGCCAGTTTGATGAGGAAACATGGTCACCTAAATTTCAGTACAGGATAGCAATCATTTTATCTGTGCGAGACGCGTTAGGTAGTCAGCAGTTATCACTATCCACTAGCTGACGCAATTGTACATCAGAAATGGATGGAGAAGTTCCGTCTCAGTTTGATGAAAAACTATCGATGGTAGCACGATTGGGTACGGAATTCCTACCGGCCTCGCGTATTGCGCTTTCTTTCGTTGAGAGTTTTAGTAGGTTCTGACTTAGCGTTGACTCATGTAGGAATGTACGCCATGAATACTGTATTTGAAAAATTTTCTAGGAAAGGGCAAATCACTCCACAATGTCTTGTCGTTGTTTCATCGCGAGATGCCGCTAACATGTTTTCAATGCATATGCACTCGCATGACAAAAAGGCACATCGTCTTTCAGTTTCAGAGTAAACGCCTAATTCTTATAGGCGCTGGTATAACTTCAACATGTCTTCTACTTCATGGCGGAAATGACCAGAATATGACGCCTAATGATGATGCCGATAAATGAAAGAATAGTTGTCTTTATTTTGTGCCTAGCACCAGCTGCTATAAGCGCTTGAGTACTAACCAGGTTTTTCCCGTATATACGTTGATGCGGTCGGCGGGAAATTGCTAGTGTGTTAGAGCCACGTCAAAAAGGCATATCGAATGCCAATCTGGTCTGGTTTGTTGACGAATGTGGTTTTGAACTTCTGTAGCCGCAAGCTGCAACGAGCAAGGTGACTTGCGTCCCTAAGGATGGCAATGCCGAATGTTGAGAATGAAATGCATGCGCTTCCGTTCGGGATGACCGCGAACTGGTGCTGCTTTATTTTTTCCCGTTCTTGTGAACGGGATCGCTGCTGGGTGTCCTACCATCTAATTTTCAACATCTTGACGCTGCAACAAAACTTACGAGCTGTTCGGCACGCTCACAACTGCTGGACGAAGCTGCGCGGAAAGCAGCCTCGTCGTGCCTAAGCGTCGCGAAGAGCTCTCGCGTGAACTCTGACTCATGTGCTCGATCGTTGCTCCTTGTAAGCTCGGCCTATTGGGAATTTCATTGGCAGAACAGGAGCGAATGCAAAGAGGAGCAGAGTAGTAGCGCTGTGAGTGTCACTGCTTGCTCCCTCATTGAACCGTTTCATGTGTTCCGAGATCATGTGCGAGGGCGAAGGTTGTACTACGTGACCAAATTTCTTGCCTTCCCGCGGTGATTATCCTGCGAACTTTCCTTGTCAGCCACCATTCTTACCACTAGACTATAGGAAATACGCGAAAACGCAATAAAAAGTATATGTCGTGGTTCTGCACGCCACATCGTTCACACTTCACTTTTCGCACGGGAGCTAGTCGAACTGCTCTCGACTGCACTCAGTGTCACCAAATTACTCCTGTTCTGCCATTGGATAACAGCGCTACGGCTTCTAGACGCCCACTGCAATGCAGCTACTCTTGCGAGAACACTTTGGGGAGGCTTTGAATGCTCCTGTTTGCCCAATGTGATGCGCCATTAGTCGACGGGCTAGGTGCGTCTTCTGCAGCTGCTGCGCCAACATGTACGCGTTCTTGTTATTTCCGACATCACCTAAGAGCTTGACCACAATGATATGGGGTTTATTATTAACCTTAATTTCGTGTTTTAGGAAATCTCTCATTAACCGAATGCGTGTTCACCTGGTCATGTTGTAGCCTTCTTAAGACTTTCGTACCCAGTGGATCACAATGGCGTTGTGAAGTCTGGTTAGCCGAAGTTTACGATCCCCATTTTAGACACTTTAAGGTGAATGTAAAAATGGTTCGGCCTGTTGCGCTGAGTGCCCCATCTGTATAAGCCCCGATGTCCATATTCCCATAGGAATTTTTGCTGAAGAAACAGCATGACGTAAAGGTCAACTTCCTTAGCCTTGTCCTCTGCTTCGCCTTGTCCTTTGTGTAGTGTGCCGATGAAGCCCCTCACGAATAAAGGCGCTGTCGCTAAGCGCTCCCGAGGAATTGTGGAACGCACACTAAGGAGTCGGCCTTAATTTTTCCGGCTTTCACAAACGTGCAGGTGAGGTTTATGCAATGTAGTCCACTATGTTGACATTTAAATTTCGTGCAGATGTTCGTAACGTCTATTTGTTACAGTGACGTGGTATGTTTGTTCAGAGATACCTGCGTACATTATTGCGCAATGTGGGCACGGCGCTTGTCCTTTTCTTCGTGATCGCCACTAGGACTGAGCAGTTGTGTTGACCAAACCTCCTTAGCGTATCGAAAAGAGTGTCTTCTGCGATTCTTCTCTCTTTTACCATGTTATGTTCTTAATCTTTGGCTGTCAGTAGTTGTAAAAGTAGCCGTGGCATTTACTTTAACAACAAAATTTCAAGAATTGTCTTAGGATTTCCATTTCTTGGCACCCTCAGTTCTAGATAGCAGTTCTCTCTTGCATGAGAGCTCTGCAGCAGTTCAATGAAAGCAATTACACCTGTGGTGATTTATTTTACAGTGAAACTGTTTATCTCTAGCCCCTGTGAGCATCAACGGTAAAGCGTTCCATTCATTTATAGTTCGTGGAAAAAAGGAGCACTTGAAAAGATTAGTGCGCACAAAGTACGTTTCAGGGGTGTGAGCATGCGCATATCGAGTTGTTTATAATGTGGACGTCTGAAGTAGCTTTCAGGACTGATATTACATTTACGGAAGTAAAGTGAGTAGAGAAACCAAGTGTCTTACACCTTTATTGTGCTGCAACCGACTGTACGAAGTGCGTGGCCCAAGACACCAGGGAGAAATAGGATTCTGCTGCAGTAAATGCTGGTGCGCGTCGTTTCCTAGACACAGGTGAGCGCGTGCAATTTTAGCCTGTGTTGCCCTCACAGCTATCGTTATTCTATATCACCGTCATTAACGCGCTCAGACAAACTAATTGGACGTGTGGTAGTGGTACTTGTATGGCGGACCTGTTCACACGCTCACCTTCAAGCATTAAAATTGTCAATTCGGTCGATATGTTTCCGGTCACATTGAAGGCTTCGTGAGTATAAATTTGCGTTAGTTTCTTACGGCAAATTTAAGGCTACTCCGGCAGCTAGTCCTTTAAATCACCGGTTATGGCAAATTTTTGAGGAGAAGAAGGGCACCTGTGAAACATAGCAGCTGTTTGAAGAGCTTATGCTCGACCAGCAGCACGACTTTTAAAACGTAGCGTCCTTTACCTCTTTCGCCCTAATCCCGCCTGCTCGCTTTTGTCGCTCCAGAAAAAAATAGTGCAATCCGTTACAGGAAACCGTGTAACGCAGGGATTGAACATATTTCAAATCGAAGCGGCACGCGATAACCAGGAGCATTAAACACCAACAAAGACACGAGCTCCAAGACAAACCAAACGGGGCGAAACGTCTACTGAGTGAGCAAGAGACAAACTCGGTAGAAGTGCTTGGCGGTGCAGGAACACCTTCGACGGACTGGCAGTCGAGGAGAAATTTAAGCAGCACACACACACACACACACACACACACACACACACACACACACACACACACACACACACACACACACACACACACACTCACACACACACACACACACACACACACACACACACACACACACACACACACACACACACACACACACACACACACACACACATGTTTACGCCATGCATACAAATAATTTGGAAGACACTTCAGTGTGTGCGACAGACTAAGGTTTCAGCAATGAGTTTCAGCGTTGCTGCTTTACGTTGATTGAGGCGTTTTCAGCGGCAATCAAGCCCATCTTTTTCTTCCGTTCTATGCTTGCACATGGCCGCTAAACATAACGTTCATCACGAACAGCGAAGAACGCGTAACCCAGAATAACTCCAACATGGCATAAAATCCATCAGCTTCTTTTTCTGTACCACCTCGCACTCAGATTTTTGGATGGCAATGCAGGCCGCTAAACGTTTATACTGCAGAGCGAAAAGGTCTCGGCTATATGACGGGTCACCTTGCTTCCTTCTAGCAACGTAGCAGATCTAAAAATGTCTTTAGGGGATTCTCTGAAGGCATCCAAGTTGTTCAAGCGAGAGCAGCGGACGTCAAACATAAAGCTGGCGGCATTTGTGATTACCCAGAAAAAGTCGTCATTGTACATTCAATTTGCAGCTATCTGTACGTAGCCGTGAAGTCCATCAGATGCGTCACGCGACTAATGACACTACAGGAGTGCGGAAGCCTCAAGAATGTCTAGTTTATATCGCTTGCTACAAATATTTTCATCAGTGAGGGCGCTAACAAGTTGACTTCAATCAACAGGCTTTCTTTTTTCGAGAATAGCAGGTGAGTACTGAAGTGGGCCGACAAATTTCGCAGAGGTACTCAACTGGGAAAATATTTATGTTTTACAGTGACTCTACTTAAATATGTTTTCCTGAAGTTAGCGAAAATGTTGCCACTTTTCAGCTTATTAGCGTTTTCCCAACGTTTGGGAAAATGTTGTCAGTTTTAAGCATTCGCGGTTTGTCGCTATTCGGTGCTAGGGCCTTAAACGAGACAGCGTTAAGGGCCCCTTGTCGCAGAAAATCTGGTGTCGGCGCCGGAGAGGTTGGAGTAGTCCGTGACGAAAATTTGCGAATATATTCAGGTCTACATACATGCCAGGCCTTACTATGTGACTTGCAGGTTGTATTGTCACACCATTCAAACGCTAATGTTAGTCATTCTCGACAATGTTTTTCCTAGGAATTTAGCGAATGTTCTGATAGAAAACGCCTACAGCGCATGCCTATTATGTTAAATGTTCCCCGACATAAATGTGCGAAAGAATAACAGAAACATGAAAGTAAAGAAGAAAATAAACTTTATTGAAAAGAATGGTCCGGCAGTTTTTGTTGTGGCACCCTCAAGTGGCGGCTCAAAGACCTTGGACACGCGCTGCATCTTCGGCTTGCTAGATGGTCCCGAGCTTAAAGTGATGTAACTTTTTTTTTTTTGCTGTGGCATTGCATAGACTTCGAAATCGACCCACGACGGAGGCCGCAATTCTACCAGAAAGCTCGCCTTCGTGTATAGTGTTCGCCGATAGCGCTTTCCGGTAAACAGCAGAAGCAGCCGGCGATCTATGAACACTCTCGCGTTCCACTATTAAAGGCGCAGCTGCAGCGTTCTCCAAGTTGTTGAGGGGCAAAAAAAGCTGCTGAGATTTCTATGCAACGAGCCAAATAGCCTAAGAAGATTTGCACTTGTGGTGTGGATCGGTATGCAGAAAAACGTACCTGTATTTATCGCACGGCAATTCCTAAACACGTCTAATTGGGTTTGCTTCTAATACGCAATGCAAGCTACGACACTACCATTGAAATATTGTTCCACATTGACTTCTCTTCCTTCCTTCAAATAAATTATCTCCCTCTCTTAATATTACCTGAAGGATAAGCTGTCGTGAGTGAGGTCCATAATAACCACCTGTACGTCTAAACACAGAGGCGATCATTACGGAAGTCTGCATTCTTTGACTTTCTTATCAAGTCTAGGACTGCTCCCACTACACATGTCTATGTTTTCAAACACTTTGATCGCAATAGGCGGTTCTTCTCGTTATAACTTGTTCTTGGTTAAGTTCGTTGAAATTTGTTGAATCAATTGTAGTAGAGGAAAACAAAGACGAAGAATAGAGGACCGAATGCGTTAGCGGCACGTCGGTCTGCTGTTCGAACGTGAGATTCGGTGTTTCCAATTTTTTCCTTTCCGTTGCTCAGCCTGCACGCATGCGCATTATTGTGTACCTCCTCTCTGCTCGCCTGAAGAACTCCAATGAAGCGGTTCTCCTCGTTCCCTTTGAAGGACACTTCCTTCATTTATGATGTGTTCACACGTTCACTTTCAAGCATGAGAACTGTCAATTCGGTCGATATGTTTCCGTTCGCGTTGAAGACTTCGTAAGTATAAATTTGCGGCAGTTTATTACGGCAAATTTAAGCCTAGTCTGGCAGCCAGTCCTTTAAATTACCGGTTATGACAAAATTTTAAGGAGGAGAAGGGCACCTGTGAAACATAGCAGGCGTTTGAAGAGCTTAGGTTTTAGGTTTTCCCTTCAGCAGAAGCACATTGTATAAAAAAAACTCGCCAGGAAAAAAAATTGAAGATAGCGCCAGGTGACAATATGTAGGCCTATTCCTACCATAAAGAATCATTCATGCCAAAAACAACAACACGCGTAATGGCAGGCGGTCGTTTCAAGTCATTTCACGTGGCTGCGCTTTGTTAGTTGTTTGTTCATCTCCTGCACAACTAGGAACTTGTAATTCTCAACTAATAGCGACGACGCTCGATAACAAGTGTTCACGTTGCAACAGGGACAGCGTTTCCAGCTGTTGAGTTCGACAAATATAGGCTTCATGTGTGGCGAACGAAAAGCCAAGAAATACGGTGGGAACTCCGGTGGTCTCCACTACAGAGCGCTACCACGACCCGAGAACGGTGCAGCGTAATTCGCCCAGAGTTCAAAGGGCGTTGTGTCCGTTTCGTGAGGAGGCCCAGACGAGGTTCCCTAGAGAAGGCTGACTGCATAACCTACTGTTCCTAGCAAGTTGTTTCTTTTCTTCCATATGGCGTGAACTCTTCTAACGCCTTCGTAAGACGGATACTGACGTAATTTGACTGAGACGTTTTAGATATATTGCAAAATATGGTGCCTAGTAGTATCTAATCTAAAGGCGTAGAATAGTTTGGGTATATACTAGTACATACAGTTATATTAGTAGAACCATATGAGTACTAGAGGTACACCACACTGATTATTAGAATAAAGTATAAAAAGGCTGATTATGAACGCAACAGAAATCGAATACATTTTAGCACACTAACCTAAACAACTCAAGCATTGGTATAATCTCTACATATTTACTTCAGCACAAACACAACACAGCTAACAGGTTAAATTACTAAGGAATAGTTTTTCACTGTGAATAATTTCTGTGAATAATTAACTTTTTGGTTTGTCGGTTGAAAAGAATTTCTTTGCTATTTCTAAGTTGTCATTTCTGGTTTTCATGCGTACATATATGCGTATATGCATGTGTGTATGTATATATATATATGTATAAATGTGTGTATATATATGTGTCTGTGAATATGTATATATTGACCTTTCCACAAGAATGTACTACGAATATCTTGCCATGTTGCTGCCTGTTGTTCATGGGGAGGTGGGACTAGTCAAGCTGCCGTTATGCAGATTTTATCCTGCCATCCCTACCGCTTTGTATATATCAGTGTACTTATGTGGTAAATAAACTTCTTCTTCTTCTTCTACTAGAGCGAAGATATCATTAACGATATCAGGTACGGACTAGACAAGTGTTTGTGCTGAAAACCACACGACGAATCTAAACAAAAGGTCGCTTTCTCTCTACAATGCCTGTTTTTTATATAGGGAGTGTTGGGCTCGACGCCCTTTGTCACTAGAGGCAGTCAAGCAATGTGTGCTCGAGCGCGCGTGAGTGGGCGGCCGGGGATACGTCACCAACGTGAAGCCCCACTTCAGCGACAAAATGTTGGAGAAGGTCACAGCTGCGTGGGTTAGCCGGCGACCGTTCGGAAGCCGTTCAGACACGCCAAGTAAACAACGCGTTGGGAAAAAAAGCTCAGTTCCTTTCCACTCGGTGAAGAAAAATGACCGGCGTAACTTTGTATGCGGGCCCTTTAATGGCGAACTGCACCTCCGCCGTGTGTCGGGGCGGCACTGCACTATCTTCGGGACCGGCCCACGTAATAACGTTTTATTCTAGTACGTCCGCGTCAATCGCGGCACGTGCTAGACAGCACGAATGCAGGTGACGGCTGACGCGGACCTCGCAAAAGACGGCTCGAGTTTTCTGTCGATATAGGGAGACGATCTTCGAGCAAATAGGCCTTAACAGCTTAGCGGTAAAAAAAAAAGCCAGGGTTGATTTCGGAGCTAACAGCCCCAATTCCTGAAATCGTCTCATTAACGGCCAATAACAACGACCCGGGGAGAGCCAACCAGTCAAGCATCATCGAGGTAATTGGTAGTGTCTGCAACTGACCGGGTGCTGAGCTGAGAGCGCCCGGACACATCTTTTCTTAAGAGAGGAGCGTTAAAAGTGGCTCTGAGCAGCAGGCGGAACTTGGACTGGAACGAGATGTGATGCTTGCAACTCTATCTCTGTGTTTAGCACCTTCTTGATATCTATCCTTTTATATAAATGTAAAAAGTTCGTTCAATTCTATCACACTAACCTGATCGTGTTGTCGTTTTAATGGTTGCCCTGCAGAAGTACGAAAATGAGAAACACCATTCGTGTCACGAACACGACTAGGTACTAAGACGTCAGCTAAAGAATACATCTTTTAGGAACATATGATAGTCCTTACATTGTTTCATTTCTAGCGAAGGGTTATTCCGTACAGCGACTTCATTAATTAAATTTTCTTTTATCAAAGGTGTTTATTGTTTGTAGTATGATGCAGCTGCCTACATTGTTTTACGACCTTCACATAGAATATGAAAAAGTTCGCAGATATGTGGGATCTTGCACAATCACATCCCAATTTCCAACAATCTCTTTCTCTCGAACAGTCGCAATAAAACTTTCATCTGCCTGAAATTAAATGACCTAATTTTTAACGCTGTACTTTTATGACTGGTTCGTTTGGAACCTTACCTGCATTGAACTAAGGTCGTCAGGCACTTTTTAGAACAATTTTACAAACGCAGAAATTAATTCAGACACCGTTTACCTTGCGACAGCCTTATCCTTAAAGTCCCCCTCCCCCCCCCTTTCTTCCCTATATGTAGACTTCGGTGCATGTAGGGTTCCCCCAGATCAGTAGGTAAAACGAGGCTTTATTTCTAAGACACCCTTATAAGGATCCGAGTATTCTGCATAGAAATTTTCTGGTGGGGCCGTAATTTGTCCACAAATTTTGAACTATCTTTACACATTGTAGCGCCTCTGCCTCTAGCATTAGGTGGTGGTGGTGGTGTTCTATAAGACTGATAAGGATGGCGTACATAGCCGAAAATGTCGGAGCTCACATTGGCGTACATAACCGGAGCTGCCCCCTCCCTCTTCCGGGGGGGGGGCAATTTCACCGTGCAAGCAGGGCCCGAGACTTCCGACGTAGAAAGCGCATGTCATGGCAATCTGCAATAACAGCATTCGTGAAACAGGCATGTTTGAAGTGGTTCGCGTCTGAAGTGAAAGATGGCTCGCTGGCCTTTAAATCCCCCCCCCCGTCAGTGTCGAATGCAGATGTAGTGGATCCTGCTTGCCAGACGAGTGATCGGGCGGTGCCCATGCTTGGTGTGGCGTTTGTCGCTGCGGGAGATGCAGGAAGCGGGCCGAATTCACCGTGCTGGTAGGGTCCGAGACTTCGGACGTAGAAAGCACATGTCATGACAATCTGCAGTAACAGCTTTCGTGAGGAAGGCATGCTTGAAGTGGTGTCGTTCCGTGTCTACGGGATAGACAACCGCCAAAATTCTAATTCAAAAAAGCCTTCATTGCGGCTAGGCCCTGATTGTGTAATTTTGAAATATTCTTTGCTGCGCCTCTTTTATTGAACGTCTCCTTGCTACTCCGTTACCGTAATGCAGCCCAGAAATACCTCCGCAATCCCTTTCCTCATTTTTCCCTACAGCGAAGATTCTTAGGAAAGTCTTTACTAGGTCTTTTTACTTACCGAGGGCCTCTTGGCAATGTCACCCATGTGATGGCGCGTATGCACACTCGCGATTACTTTCTAG
Source organism: Dermacentor variabilis (assembly GCF_050947875.1). Classification (NCBI taxonomy): domain Eukaryota; kingdom Metazoa; phylum Arthropoda; class Arachnida; order Ixodida; family Ixodidae; genus Dermacentor; species Dermacentor variabilis. The sequence continues at coordinate 160,996,821 of NC_134571.1, forward strand.
CCGGCTTACAGACAAGAAAAACGCAGCTTGGAATTTTCGCTCATGGTAGCGGCTTCTATACAACATTCGTAGTACAAGCACACTTCTATGCATATAGCCTACGAGATAATAGTGCAGCGCCTTTTATTGCCGCACGCGCCACTCAATCTCAAAGTCATCACCACCTGATATGCAGAGCCTCTGCGCCTAAGCGTACAGCAAAAAAAAGAAAGAAACATGTTAACCCAACAGAGGAGTACTGCAAGGCGGTCACAAATACCTTGCTGTCGACCTAAATCCCGATGAGGTTGATTAGTTGCATTACGTGTGTTTCCATGACAAATATATTCAGGCATAAACATTTTGCTGTTTTAGGAATGCATTTTCTTCTAAGTTCATGTTTCACAACGGAGACAGAAATGACGGATTACAATCAAAATAAATGTTAAAGTTTTTTTTTCTTAGTTACAAGAGGATAGGAGAAACCCTTCTTCCAGTAATGATAGCCGAGAGAGCAGATACGCAGTCGACCTTATACATTCAGACGTTGATGCCTGTTTCTAGATGTCTGCCACTGTTATATCGGGATTTTGTAACAGCCGCCACCACTTAGATAAATTGAGCTTACAATTACGGCTTTCGAAGCGTAAGTAGCACGTGTAATGAGTGCAGTAGGTGATATGGAGAACAAGATGTCTATGACGTTTTCCGGCTCTGCAATTTCTTCCAGTGCAAGAAATTACTAGAAACGCGGCCTTTGATTTCCGCTGCTGTCAACCTAAAAGCTGCGGCGTAGAGATGAATACCACCTATTAACAGATGAACATGAGCGCGTCGCTGGAAAGACATGATCAACGTACCAGAAAATGTTTGTGCACGCTTTATTGCAGGAATAGCCTAATACGCGATATGTTTCTGTTTCTGACGCTGCGAGGCCTTTAGATTAACAGTGCTGTACGCAAGCCTGGCAGGCAAGAAAGTTGCGCGGCTTTCGGGTAATATGCTACTGATATGCGTATCCCAAGGAACGTTTTTTTGTGTGTGTGGGAGGGGCAGGAGATGCGAAAGCACAACATTATTTGTCAAAAATAATTTATTGCTTTCAGACCAATTGCACGTTACTGCTCACAAACAATCCCATAATAACAAGTACATATCTGTGCTAAAATTCGCTTGGTTTAAATACAGCAAATTTTTTTCAGGTAGTATTCTGATGGCAAGTTTCAAACATTTTTTAAGCATTGAGCTCATCTGCCTGATGCTACCATTCGGTAAGTACGCCTGCTTAGAAGCTAGCATACGGTTCTAACATAAATGTGAATAACAATACAATGTCCTCCAAAAAAACATTAGGATGTCTGTGGACCTCAAATGCCTGATGATTGGCGTAGCTGCCATATTGCACGCTGGGAAACCTGTTTTTATGGGTACGAAATTACGCAGGGAAAAAGCAGTCAGTACCTAAATATCCTAAGCGCAAAAAATATGCACGTTAGAAACCAAAGCATGAACATTTTATTATATTACGGCCTGGTGCGCTTTGCTTCTCAATGTTCGGCACGTCTGCTAGTTTTTTATCATGATCCCTACTTCTAAGCCTCTATTAGGTACTATACTGCATTTTATTTATTCGAGTTTATATCCCTACTTTTATTGATTCAATTGGGATCCATAAAGCATATTTCTTTGTCTTCTAGAACAGTGTATATTGCCCAGTGGACGACCTATAGGACTGGCAGAAATATCTATGGGATCTACAAGCTTTGCTATTGGATCTGTAGTTCTCTTATAATAATAGAAATTTCTGTCAGAATTTTACCTTAGTAATTTCCGCTGGTGGCCTACGACCGCCAGCGCTTTCCCACTTCTGTTTCAGATCGGTTTCTTCTACTGTAACAAAAAGACAATAATTTTTTTTTGCTTTGCCTCTCTATTGCTCTTCATAGCCTAGCCCCCCCTCCCTCATGGTGCGTTGGTAGCATGGCGACGTGGTCATCAAAAGCGCCAAACCACCTATGACCCCCGCACGTGTGATACTACTTTTAAAATTAAGTTTATTAGCCAGGTTCTAAAACACAGTTATGCTGTTCCTTACCCCGAATTTTCTGTTCCTAAAGTGTCACTTTCGTTTTCTTTATTATTATTAGGTTGTTTTTCGCTGCAGTCACAAAATACCAATTTCGGTGGCACATGACAGACGCTCATTCCCCCTCGATTATACAGCCCCCTCTGCGCATCCATTTTCTTTATTCTGAGGATTTTCAGATTCCTCATAGGCAAACACTGACTAAGGGGTTAATTATCGTAAAAAAAGAACAGCGCTACCTGACGGGAGGGTACAAGAAAAACGATTGAATAACATACATAAACCATAACCACGGCTACCGCACAAGCAGGGCAAGTAGGGTTGGGGCACCCAGCCCTTCTTTTTACTTCCCGCACTTTCACGCTTTCTCCTACAACAATGGAGTGCCATGTGATAAAATGGCTTCCTTGACATGTAGTAAAAATGAAGAATCGTGCTTGGGAAATAGACGTTTGCGAATAGGATTCCGGAACAGCACGTTGTGACATATATATATATATATATATATATGTAGTTTGTGAATTTCGGGTGACCAGATCAGCCGTTTGATCAAAAAGGTGTTTAACTTTAATGCAAATATTGCAGTAAACATATAAATATGCCCACTATTGTATATGCTAAGTGCTTTGTTTTGGTTAAACATAGTGGAATAACTATCCTGTCTGGAGAAAACATATAAGGCAGACATGATACCTGTAAATGTGCAGATTACAACTACAGAGTTGCATACAACGATGAAGCTATATATCGAGAACTCTTTCAACGTTATTCCTAACATGTATGACGGCAATTTTAGTATATTTTCCGCGTTTGCAGGTTCCACAAGTCAAAATGAAGCGGGGACCGGCATGGAATGCGAGTGCCCTAAAGTGAGTGTACTGTAGAATGAAGTGTTAAATAATGTATATATGATGACTTTGTTGCAAGGTCTCAGGACTAGATTGAGCATAAGAACAGCGAGATACGGATGCATAGTCTTCAGCTATAGTCTCAGCATAGTTGTTAAAAAGTTCACTCAGAAACTTCTTTGGGGGCGTGTTCTAAGTATGCGTAAGCATTGTGCCCCATTTCTCATATCCACGCAGCCTCTTGTCAATATCAACGGTATGAAACTTGATCCGACCAGCGTTAACCCTTGTGAACCATTATCTGTTGTTATCAACATAAACAGGCTCGACCGGGGCTTTATCATCCTTATCGGTTGGTATTATTACGCGTGGAAAGACCGAGCCAAATGAGACTGTTTGGAGTATAATTACACTGGAGGAGGACCGCTAGGCAGACACGTTCACGCCAAGAGCCCAGACACCTCATCATCTTTTATGCGTCGGCTCGTCTCTTGAGCAGCTGTTGCTGGTATCGTAATACTCCCACCCGGTGGAAACAGGGCCATCCCGGTGCTGTTAAAAATCTAAGGCGCGTGGAGAGCTGCGAGGCTAAAAAAGATAGAAATAAAACGTCAACTATATTACTGGTTGTCTGTGCGGATGACGTAGTTGGAGAGGCTAGAATTACTTCATATATGTGATACCGGTGACTTGGCGGTGCATGCGATATGGGCCTGTGTAACATGAGAGCAGTTTTTCATAGAGGGCAAATTAACGAGGTGGTGACCAAAACAACACGAAGGTTCCGGGCGATGAATGGGCATCACGGTGGCCGAGGTCGTAACGGTGCTTCAGTTTGTTTAGAGACATTTGCAAACGAGCGCGTTCAAGTTGGCGAGCACGGTCTGCACGGGCGGCAGCATCATGGTTATAATCGCTAGATGAAGCTGTGGTGGACAGAAGAACTGTGTCTTCGGAAGCGTCGGTTGTCGCCTATACAAAAGGCAGAATGGGGAATCTGCAGCAGTTTCGAGACGGAATAAATTTAAGGAAAAAATAATGTACGGGAAGGAAGGTCCCAGTCATCGTGGTCGACTTAAACATAGTTCAATAGCATGTCTTTAAGGATTCGGTTCAAACATTAAGTGAAGCCCTTCGTATGTGGATGGTATGAGGTGGTCAGTTTATGCTGTACAGTGCAGACACGCATGATGTCACCAATGACTTTGTACAAACACGTACGGCCACAGTATCTCAGTATTTGACGCGGAGCACCGTCCATCAAAATAATATCGTGTCTGAGGAAGGCCGCATCAGTCGCCTAACTGGTCGGAGGAGCTCGTGTTACGCTGTAGCGGGTCGCGTAGTCCACAGCAGCGGCAACCAACTTTGTTTCCTGATGTTGATTGCGGGAAGCGGCCGAGAAAGCATAAGCTGACACGACTGAAGGGGTCGGCCGGGATAGCGAGTGGCTGCAGGCAATCGATGGAGAGCTCGAACGGTTTCTTGCGTCGTTGGCACACGCAGCAAGCGGCGGCGTAACGTTATACCTAACGGGCAAGCCCCGGCCAAAAAAAAAAAAGACGGCTGCGTACTCGTTCTTAGGTCCGAGATACGCTGAGTTGTCCCGCCGCTCGTGCGTCGCGAAGCTCTTCTAGAACGCTAGAGCTGAGGTATTTAGGAGTGATAAGTAGAAAATAACAGCCGTACTGATGAAGATTACGACGGTACAGATTTTCGTCGCGAAGAGCTGCATCCGCCGGAGCATGTTCAAAACTGTCGATGAGTGCTTTGACGTAGGCGCCACGACGTTGCTCGTCGACAACATGAAGGAGCTGTGACGCTGAGAAAATTCAAGTTGCACTGTCAGTGTTTGAGTGGTCAGAGCCTTGAAAAAGGTAGCGCAACAAGCTGCGAGCGTCTTGGTTAGGCAGCTAGACTATTAAACCACGGAATATGAAATCTCTTGTAGCCACAAAGGCCATCGACTAAGCCGGACTGCAGGATCCCTTAGGGATGAAAGCCAGCAGAGAGAGCATGATGGTCAGTAATTACGGAGAAAGGACGATCGTAGAGGTAGGGGCGGAACTTCGGAATGGCATTTCGGAGGTGAATAGTTGCGATGCGACAGGTGATAGGAGGTGACTTGCATAAGCAATACCGCGATCCTGGACCCATTGACGCTGGGCTAGGACAGAACCTATGTCATGACGGCTGGAATCCTCTCGTTATTCTTGAGGGGCATCAGGGCCGAAATGGGCTAGGATGGGTGGCGAGGTGAAAAGAGTGCCGAGACGAGAAGAGGCGGCGGACTCTGCAGTACCCCACGAAAATCGTACGCTTTTCTTCAAATGATTAGTGAGGTGCCTAGCAATGGCCGCCAAATCTTGAACAAAACGATGAAAGTAAGAACACAGCCTTGGAAAATGTCCCGCGTCTGCTGCTGTCTTCAGAACCGGCAGATCCCGGAGAGCGCGAGTTTTGCAGGCTGCACTCGGTAAGTGTGGACGAGATGGCCAAGGACAGTAATTTGCCGGTGACCAAAACAACATTTGGACGAGTTGCAGTTTACGTTTCTAAAAACATCTAATATAGATGTTAGACGCTCAAGATGTGGTAAGAACGTTGGCGAGACGACGATTACATCGTCGAGGAAGCAGAGACACGTGGACAATTTAAAGCCTTGGAGCAAGGAGACCATCATACGCTCAAAGGTGGCCGAAGGGTTCATCAATCCAAATTTCATCACTTTAAATTGCTATAGGTCATTGTGCTCTGTAAACGCCGTCTTGTCTCTGTTCATATTTCCAACAGCAGTGCACTAGTATTCTGAAGAAATATTAATGGGCGAGATATTACTGTAACTATGGAGGCAGTCAACGATCTGTGTGTAGAAGCGGTAGCCGTCTTTCTTAGTGATCTTGTTGAGATGACGGTAATCTACACGGAAGTGCCACGTGCCGTCCTTCTTCTTAACCAATACCACAGATAACACTCAGGGACTCGAAGAAGCCTTATTGATGTTTCTATCAAGGATTTCGTTCACTTCACTTTAATTTACCCGGTGGTCCGACGGATGTGCTTGATAAGCTCGATAAGGCTGAATAGGCGTAGCATCGTCAGTATGAATGCAACGCTTGACCACGAGCGCCTGGCTTTAAGGGCGATCACAGAAGTCGAGAATGACTCGGTAGGAGGATGCAACTTCGCAAAGGTCTTCAGCTTGCGTAGAGGAAAGGTCTGCCATAACTATTTTCTTAATGTTGAGATCGACACACGAGACTGCCTGAGGGGCTTCCCAAGCTCGGAAGAATCATCGGTTGATAAAGCTTCCACTTCATGGTCACAGAGAAAATCAACATTGGCAACGCAAATACCTAGCGGTAGAATTTGCTTTGCAAATCGAAAGTTGAATATAGGCGTGGGAGTCCGATTAGCAGTAATGGTAAGAACACTGTGAGGCACAGTGACGTCATACTGCAGTGGAATATCGGGAAAAGGATTGAAGATAGGCTCGCCATCAGGAACAGGTGAGTAAAACAACAGTTTTAAGTAAGCTAATGACTTTTATGCCAGGCGAATAAAGTCGGTGGTGCGTAAGCGGCACGTGGGTACGTTAGAAGGTTTTGCAAAAATCTACCGCTCAAGGGGAAGGGTACTGGCAGAGCAGTCAATAACAGTTAAATGCGTGGAGAGGAACTTGAGACCGAGGATTAGATCGTGGGGTCGATGGAGAATCATGGTGAAGAGGGCAGGAGTGTGGTGGATGGCGATGCTGGCACGTGCTGTGCACATGCCGACAATAAGGGTAAGCAGAGCCCCTCGCGGATGATTTTTGCGACTATGGGCTGAGGACCTTTCTGAGTCGTCATCGGATGGCAACACTCATCACAGAAAGATGGGCTCCTGTATCGTTCAGTGCAGTGGCAGGATAGCAGTCGACGTCAAGGTCAAGAAGGTTTTCGTTCGTAGGTAACATGAGCACAGAATTTGGGGGCAGGTTCGACAACGCAGCTCCACTTCCAGGAGCTATAGTGCCTAGTTTTCCAGTTGGGTGTTTGTTGGCGTTAGGCGACAAAGAGAAGTGACAGAGTTGGGCCGAAGAAGACTCATGGTGTCGAAGTGAAGGTGAGCGGCCGTATGGAAAGTTCGAAACTGGGCATCAGCGGCAATGGGCTCATGGCGGGTAGCACATTGAGCAGTAGGGCCAAAGGTGCGGGAATAAGCGCAGGCATGTGTCCAAATCGGTGGTGGCCATCGGATGCGGCAGTTACGGGCGAAGTGGCTGATGCGACAGCAGTGAAAGCAGATAGGCTTGTCATCCAGGGTATGCCATTCGGACGAGTGCCGATATGCGGCGGAAAAGGACTGCCGGAGACGAGAAGGGCCGCTAGGGAACTGGGGAGTGCTAGGTTGTGTAGACAAACACACGGAGTGGAGACCCATGTTCTCTAATTCCTGTCTAACGACCTGAATAATCTCAATCGCGGTTGCTGGCCGATCGGGAGGCGCCGCGGAGAAGGTTGGCGAACAAACGGCTTCGAGCTCACGGCGAATAATGCATGTTACATCGTCATAGGTGGTGGGCTGACGTGGACGACCCTCACATGTCGACGTAGCAGCAGAATTGGGTAGCGGTGTGATGTGTAGTGTGATACTACGGCTGTTCAAGGCGACGACATTGTTTTATGACGGCGTCGATAGTCGAGATGTTCCAGAAAACAAGCAAATTTAAAGCGTCGTCTGGAATTTCTTTTAGTATATAAGCCAGTTTTTCTGGCATCGTGCCATCAGCTTGGCGGCAAAGAGCCAAATCGTCTAGGAGGCATGAAATGTACGGCTCTGTAGATGACTGAACACGAGTCGCAAGAGCCTTTCTTGAGGCAATCTGCCACCCAAAGGCGTCGCCGAACGGTTCGCGTAGGTTTTCTTGATAACGTCCCAGCTGGTGATCTCGTCTTCCTGCGTAGGAAGTAATACGCTTGGGGTGCTGTGAGATCAAAGGGGACATTGGTGACCATAATCGTTGGATTCCACATGCTATTCATACTGACGCGTTCATAGCACTTGATCCATTCATGAACGTCCACTCACTCCAGGCCAATGAACATACCAGGCTCGCCGTGGTGGGCAACCGTGAGGACTTGAGCGGACTCGTGAGCCACAGCCGTTGCTGACGCTGTCTATTCACCGGGAACCATGGTGAGATGCTCGATGTACCGAACGCTTCAGAGCTGCGTGGCTAGGACGGGGATCGCAAACCTCCAACAAAATGCTACGTCGGGAATGAAACAGCCAAAACAGACTACTAACATTGCATTCACACTGGAGCGAGATCTCTAGGCAGATACACGCTCCCGCAAAGAGCCCAGATATCATTTCCACGGTGGCTCGTCTCTTGCGCATTTGTTGACGGTATTGAAATGGTATCAACAATATTACAATTCGTCCGACCCTTATCAAGACTTATTTGCCATTAACAAATTTATCGGACATGATTCGACCCTTGTCAATCCTTGTCGCTAACATTATGATAATTGTTGCGACCTATTTAAGGCCTTATCGCTTTTTGGCACCTGAACCCTTCAGGTGGAACCATAATTAACTGTCATGAGACCCATAAAACACCTCATCACGTTTTATGATCCTCATCAACTCTTCGATTGCTTATCTGTCTGCCTTGCGTGACGTGAAGCGCATGAGCCCTGAGAGATCGGTGACATTTCGGTCGGGGAAGGAACGGCATAATGGAAGGCACTTCCTGCGACCACCGAAACGCGTCGGTGATTTGGCGCGTTTTGGAATACATTTTCCCAAAGCAACAGGCTCAACACATGTACCCGTATACATGCACTCCACACCACAGTCGATCACACCCTGCGCGTTCTAGGGCGAGTCTCCAAAAAACATGGCGGACTAAAGGAGGCCGAACTTCTCCGCTTGATCCAGGCCTTCGTTATCAGTAAGATTACATTCGCAACCCCATATCTACATTTCCTTAAATCAGAATCAGATAAGATCGACACTCTTTTACGCAATATATATAAATTGGCTCTGACGGTCCCCATACGTGCCTCCACTGAAAGACTAATGCTTACTGGCACCTTGAACACACTTACTGAACTCACAGAAGCCCACCTCACATCCCAATATAGCAGACTTTCTAACGCTGCAACAGGTCGACGCATTCTACAAGCTATTTCTATCACTCCGGCACACATCATCAGACTAAATAGACATTCCACATCACATACACGAGAGCTGCATCCCCCACTTCCTAATAACATGCACCCTGTGCACCACGAACAGCGCAGGAGGCAGCGAGCAAAAGCGCTCCAAAAACAATTCTCCACCTCAAAAGACGTCTATGTTGATGCCGCCGAATATGGGAACAGAAATCATTCTGCGATATCAGTCATTAACTCTCACGGCCAGGTCGCTGCGGCCGCCTCTATTCCTGGCTCTTCCTCGGAGGAGGCGGAGGAGGCGGCCATAGCCCTGGCCTTCACAATTCCATATTCATCAGGTAACGATAGCGACTTCAAAGCAGCCATGCATAAATTCGGAGTGGGCAGGGTCTCTAAGCCAGCCTTTTACCTCCTCTTGGTCTATCCTTTTCATCAAACTGTGACAGTAATCTGGACTCCCGCGCATACGGGCCTTGCCGGAAACGAGGCGGCTCATGCCAGTGCCCGAGGATTTGCAGTCCTGGCTCAGGCCTCACATGTGTCCGACCTCACCACAGAGGAGGTGCCGTTTACAGCCCGCGATCGGCTTATTACCTACCACGACCTCTGCACACACTACTACTTAGACTGTTTAACCTTTCAGCCACTCATGGACAAATCCCCGCTTAGGTGCGAAGTTCTGTGGTGACAGCTGCAGACTCGCAACTTTCCCTCCCCTTACCCCTCCACTGCATTCATCCCTCCATTTACCTTTCTTCGTCTTGCGAATTCGGCATCTCTTCCAAAGCAGACTTAAACCACATCCCTTTCCTCAAGCAATTATTATCTAGTGAGGAGCAGTGGGAAGCTACCTTGCGAAGTTCGAGCCCCGACTTTTAGGAGGCGATCCTGGAGTGGGCTGATAGGATAGAGGAGACCTACTTCAAGTAGTTCCTCCCCCAACCCTCTATTCCGTTGACCCTTCCCTTTAATGAGGGATAAATAAAGTTTTTCTTCATCGCCATATGGGAATTTTCTTGATGTTTACAAGGCTCCAGTAGACTCTAAATGGTGTCCTGGAGATAGATTTTATTCTACCCTCACCAAATATTTCAACGTAACCTTCATAGAAACTGGGGCGCTATAACGTAAAACTCTTCCAAAGTTTTCTATTCCATTTCTGCTATCAGCCCTCCGCGATTGGTCAAAAACTTTTTGGACCACTCGCATTTTACCTGTCTGTCACGTGACGGCACGAAAACGGCGATACCTCCCTATGTGAAATGATGTGTACACACTGATTATGCATGATTTGACCAAAGAAAGAAAAACAGTTATTTATGTTTCGACACCTTTTCGCCATTAGCTCCCTGGCTATCGGTCAAAAGTTTCGGGCTGCACCAACTTCACCTGCCTGTCACGCGACGTCGCAAAACTGCGAAAACTCTCCGCGTCAAAGTAAAGTGTATGCTTTAAAGATGCATTAATATGCCGAACGAAACTGAATTTTCTTCTGAATAACCTCAGGCTACCCCGTTCCGAAAGGAATAAAAGATGGCTGCCCCCATCGCTCAGGCGCTGGCAACTCGCCCCTGCCGGAGAGCATGGGTTTATTTGCGTATAATAAAGCTTCTTCCGTGGCCGCGTAACGTTTTCGAGCACTTTCGGCACGTTTACGACCTCATTTGGACATATCTTTTTTGGTGAGGATTCGTTTTAGCGTCATTCTTAAGCTTCCATTGCATGCCGCCGCGATTTTCAACTAGCCACCACAAGCTAAGTAAGGGAAAGCCGACCAATCGCAGACGCTGGCACCACCCTCTTCATCCGGTTATCAATTTTCAGTGCACTGGCTCTGCCCCATCGATTCCTTCTCCACGTGAGCGTTCTCCTCGCCTCTTGCCAACCAATTAGATACGACAAACCGCTCAGTGTAGGCAATGTTATTCGTTTTTCAAGCAAACAAAAGTGACCTCCTATGAACGAGGAGAGCGTTTGATTGGTCTGTCCAGACAACCCTGCGGGTGACCGCCTGTTTCTTGCGTCGCTGGTTTCGCAAATTTGGCGTCAGGAAATCGGAATAAAACATATTAGAATAGTTTCACGTTATAGGGCCCCTGTTCTACTTCGGCATTTGTTGTCTTATCGCCGGTAAAACGCAATCATATTATTCAGATATATTCACCCTCTGGAACCCTGGGTGTTTAGACGAATTCGTAAGAGACTCGGCTTCTGTGTGTGGGCTCGTAGGTTCGAAACGCATCCTCACCAAATTTGTTTTCCTTCATTCATTTAAATAACTTTAGTGTCCTGCGATTGGGTGGGCTGGGCCTGGACAACGCCTAGGTTTCGGCCAAGGGTTGTTGGCACTTAGCGGCTTCCTCGGCTCGCTGGATACCCCAAAGTTGGCGCGGCAGGTCCGAGCTGAGCAACGCAGATTCCCGCCGCGCACTGAGGCTTTCGATGTTTGAGGCTGCATCACCGTTATTGTGTGTCATACCCGTACATTCCCTTCAGATATGCCTTAGAGTGTCTGCACTTGCCAGTCGTGTATAAACCTGAGTGTTATTAGGTGCATAATTGCTGGACTCGCATAAGATTTAGTTTGTAACGGCCACCAGTCGACAAACTGATTTTTGCTTAATTTTGGGAGCGGTGGCGTGAATGTGCGCCTCTGCAATCTAAGCTGTTGTGTAATTTTATAAAATCTGGTCATTCGATGGTTCCTCGCGCACTTCACCACGGAAGGCGACGCGCTCCCGATCCTAAACGAGACGGCGCACCGGACGGCGCGAGACATGACCCGCCGCGGCGAACAGGGCAACGCCTCTCGCACGATAGCGAACGCTTCTCGAACAGAACGGGACAGGGTCACCAGATACAACGACATAACCAGTGCATATTTGAACGCCAGAAGGATATACACACCACCGAGTCCCAAATTGAACAGGAGGCAGGACGTCGCCTGGAGATAACTCCAGACGAACACCTTCCCTGATCCACCCGTCTGAAACGTATCTTCCCAGATAATCATCCGGACGACACGTGCAAATTGTGCCAGGAAGGACCTGCAACACTCGAATACATGAGAGTACAATGTAGTTATAGGAGGGATGGCAGTTACTCCGGAGACCCTGTCGTCGAGGTGGGCCACCGCTCTGCGCAGCTTAGACCTCGGAATCCAGACATGGGCAGTCCAGCAAGCCCGTGAGGCCGCGTGGAGGCAAGGCCTTGACGTGCTCCCATGGGAAACTTGAGCCCGGGTCGCGTTAAACCTTGCTTGAGGTACAAGAAAGCTGTGTCCATCCATCAATCCATCCATTTTATCATTTTACTCCCACTCGTCGGTAGTCGGGGAGGCGGTGCTAACCGAGGCTCGCTTCTAAGCTCTCGAGCCATGCGGTGCGCCGCCTCATTGCTACCGTCTGGTAGTGTGGGAGTGGGCGTACAGATGAGATCGACGCTTTTGTCGTGGTTATTACCTAATTTTACGAGTCGTAGTGCCTCTGGAGAGATTTCACCGCTGGCGAAGTTTCATATCACCGTCTAGGAATCACCGACGATTATGTCCGCTTCTGTTCGTGATATTGCTAACGCGATAGTCATTTCGCCTGCGCTTTCTTCGTGTGGCGTGTTGACTGCAGTGCTCGTCGTGCACATTCCTTCATAAATTATCACCACTGCTGTGTAGGAGTGCTTGTGTCTGCATCTAGCTGCGTCTACAAATGTCTTGGTTGTTACGGCATGTCTTCTGTATATCGCGTGCTCTGCTTTTCCGCCTACTCTGATGGTGGGTGGGATGCATTTCCTCGGGTATTGGAAGGACGGTTATAACGTCTCTTACGCGTCTGGGTATATCTACTTTGGCACCATGTTCGGTATGATACCCTATATCTAGGCAATCCAATATTTGCTGACCTGCTTTAGCTTTGGATAGGCGTTTGTTTTTGCGGTGCGTTGTGCATAGATTAGCTCATCCAGTGTATTATGTAGACTTAGCTGCCGTACTTTATCGTTGCTGGCGGTTATGGAGAGTCCCATTGCTTGCGTGTAGATTTTTCTGATTAAGCAGAAACACAGAAACACAGCCGCGGGTGCAGACAAGATAAATAACGCACTCATCCGCAACCTCAGTGAAGAGTTAGTCGCAGAATTAACCGACTTTCTCAACAAACACTGGGAAGCTAAGACCGTTCCCGAGGAGTGGAAGCATGCGGAGGTAGTGATGATTCCTAAACAGGGCAAGAAACTGCAAATTGAGAACCTCAGACCGACCTCGCTCACATCGTGCCTGGGAAAACTGTACGAACGAGTGGTGACGCTGAGACTACAACAGTACATGGAGGACAACGAACTGTATCCCCACAGCATGTTTCGATTCAGAGAAAAATTATCGACCCAAGACGTACTGCTTCAAATCAAAGAAGAAGTACTCGGGAACGTCCCCAGGAGCGGGGAGAATATAATAATGGCATTGGATATCAAGGGGGCTTTTGACAATGTAAGCCACGAAGCTATCCTCACGGGCACGAACCACCTGAACTGCGGCAGGAGAGTCTACGGCTACGTCAAAGCCTTCCTTTCAAACAGAACGGCAACGATTGGCCTCGGAGGGCTCCGATCAGAGAAGTTCCTTACTCCAAACAAAGGGACGCCTCAAGGGTCGGTCATCTCCCCCACGCGTTTCAACATAGCAATGATTGGCTTGGCAAAACAGTTAAATAAAATCGACGGCATACACCATGCCATGTATGCCGACGACATCACCATCTGGGTGAACACAGGCTCGCTCAGACAGAAAGAAGAGAAGTTACAAGAGGCAGCCACCTGCGTAGAGGACTACGTCAGAGCAAGAGGGCTAGCCTGCTCCACTGAGAAGTCCGAGCTGCTGAGAGTTTGGAGAGGAAAGCAAAACCGCACAGTCCCCACCAGAGACGAGTTAAAGCTCAACGTCTACCTCGACGGGAAGCCGATACCGGAAAAGGCGCTCATCAGAATCCTGGGGATGTGGATACAGTTAAACCAACGCTGCACCCACACCCTCGCCCTACTCAAGGCATCCACCCTACAAGTGGCCCGCATGATCGCACACTAAAGGTAGCCCCCATACCCCAGGGAACCAAGAGGCGGACAGGATAGCTCGAGGGTACACTTATTACCGAGCATCCAACATAGGCCACCTCGAGGAGACCGAACCTGAACCCCAAGACTATTCGGCGATACTAAATTACTACAAGGGCTGCAGAAAGCGGTATCCACCACCGCACAACTCCCTTAGCAGAGAGGACTCTGTCGCGTGGAGGCAGCTACAAAAGGGCTCGTACCCGAACCTAAACGTACTCAGCAAAATTTATCCCACACAATACAATGACAAATGCCCCTGGTGCCACAAAACACCCACGCTGTATCACATAACGTGGGCATGCCAGAAGATAGACGTGGTACCCGTTATACTAAACCCGAGTGCGGAGCAATGGGAGGAAGTGCTCTCCAACGGTCGCCAGGTCGACCAAGAAGGTCTGATTCGGCGAGCACAACTGGCAGCAGCATCCAGCGGAGCCCTGGACTAAGGACAACCGACCGTTGTGCTAGAAGATGGACGATTCCATCTGCAGACCGCAGAAGACCAGCGAATCTAGAGCTGATAAAGTTTTTCACTCACTCACTCACTCTGATTAAGCAGTCTAATTTGTATCTTTCTGGCGAGTACCATCGTAGGTACGATGCAACGCATACTATTCTGCTTATTACGAACGCTTGGACTAGTCTAAGCGGCTTGCCTTCTTTCGTTCCACTATGTTTCTTGGCTATTCGTGTAAGTGGCCGCATGATTTTAGATATTACATTGTCTACTTTGCGTATGGTCTCTCCATTAAAGCCGTTACTTTAAATGATGAGGCCCGATACTGTGATCTTGTCAACCTTAGCTTTGGCCGTACCATCCACCGTAGTTAGGTAATTTCCGGTTTGTTTCGTTCCTCGTAGTTGCGTGGTTATCGGCAACGTCGCGATGGTCTATATAAGAGGAGCTCAGACTTCTCTGCTGAACACGCCAGTCCAGTTCCTGCTGGAGTGAAGCTGCTCCTATTGCGCGTTGTAATGTGTTTTCAACCTTTCTATCGTTGCCAGTGCTCACCCGGAGGGTAATAATGGCCAAGTAGATGGTATTGTCACGTGGTCGTGACGTCGAAGAACACAGTAGCAATACTGTGAAAGACAAAAACTAGCTTTTATTGGGCGAACCTGTGCCCACAAAACAGGTTACACTTAAAGCACAACGAGAGCGGCGAACACAGTCGGCGATCGTCGTAAATGTGATCAGCGGGTCAAGCGCGTCGGCTTCTATACAGCAGTCGTCGAATGTTCCAGACTAATCGTTCGGACCCGCGTGCCTTCCACAAAGTTCTGCACCATTTGCGTTAGGCAATGAAATCAGATAACACAAGGTTCGGCGACAACAGACAGCCGGGTAGAAGCATCGATAACTTTCCAGAAACGTCGGATACATGCAGGCGCGTCCCTCGCTGTGCGATTACAGTTGTTAAGCGGCGAAACGTGGTCGCTCGATAAAGATAAGTGAACGTGTCAATACCCCCCTCTTAAAAAGCATCGACCCGATGCTGCAAACAAACGAAGGTAATAAACAAAAACACTCGTAGCAAAGAAAAGAAAAAAATGACGAAGTTCGTCAGCGTCCGTAAAAGGGTTTAAGGCGCACCACGTGGAAAACTTCAGATCGTGCGCGGCGCCGCTGTGAATGCGAAATGCCGTCAGGCACGACCTCATAGTCCAGAGCGCCAATACGTCGGATGACCTTGTAGGGTCCGAAATAGCGTCGGAGTAGTTTCTCATTGAGTCCTCGTCGGCGTATCGGGGTCCAGACCCAAACACGGTCGCCAGGTTGGTACTCGACGAAGCGTCGTCGGAGGTTGTAGTTTCGGCTGTCGGTCCTCTGCTGGCTCTTGATTCGCAGGCGGGCGAGCTGTCGGGCTTGTTCGGCGCGCTGGAGATAGCTAGCGACGTCAACATTCTCTTCGTCAGTTACGTGCAGGAGCATGGCGTCAAGCGTCGTCGTCGGGTTCCTGCCGTAAACCAGCTTAAACGGCGTGATCAGTGTTGTTTCTTGCACCGCCGTGTTGTACGCGAATGTTACGTACGGCAGGACCGCGTCCCACGTCTTGTGTTCGACGTCGACGTACATTGCAAGCATGTCGGCGAGGGTCTTGTTCAGGCGCTCCGTGAGACCATTCGTCTGCGGATGGTAGGCCGTTGTCCTCCTGTGGCTTGTCTGGCTGTACTGCAGAATGGGTTGGGTGAGCTCTGCTGTAAAAGCCGTTCCTCTGTCGGTGATGAGGACTTCTGGGTCACCATGTCGCAGCAGGATGTTCTCGACGAAAAATTTCGCCACTTCGGCTGCGCTGCCTTTTGGTAGAGCTTTAGTTTCAGCAAAGCGAGTGAGATAGTCCGTCGCCACGACGATCCACTTATTCCCGGATGTTGATATCGGAAACGGCCCCAACAAATCCATCCCAATCTGCTTGAATGGTCGGCGAGGAGGTTCGATCGGCTGTAGTAATCCTGCTGGCCTGGTCGGTGGTGTCTTGCGTCGTTGACAGTCTCGGCATGTCTTGACGTAACGGGCGACGTCGGCGGTCAGGCGCGGCCAGTAATACCTTTCCTGTATTCTCGACAGCGCCCGGGAGAATCCGAGGTGCCCAGCGGTTGGATCGTCGTGTAGGGCGTGCAGTATTTCTGGACGCAGCGCTGACGGTACAACAAGAAGGTAGCTGGCGCGGACTGGTGAGAAGTTCTTCACGAGCAGGTTGTTTTGTAGCGTGAACGAAGACTACCCGCGCCTAAATGCCCTAGGGACAACGTCGGTGTTCCCTTCCAAATACTCGATGAGGCATTTTAGCTCCGGGTCTGCTCGTTGCTGTTTAGTGAAGTCTTCCGCGCTTATTATCCCAAGGAAGGCGTCGTCGTCCTCGTCGTCTTGCGGCGGGGGATCGATGGGGGCGCGTGATAAGCAGTCGGCGTTGGAGTGTTTTCTTCGGGATTTGTATATTACCGTGACGTCATATTCTTGTAGTCTGAGGCTCCACCGCGCCAACCGTCCTGAAGGGTCCTTTGAGTTAGCTAGCCAACACAATGCGTGATGGTCACTGACGACTTTGAATACCCTGCCATAGAGGTAAGGGCGCAATTTAGCTGTAGCCCAAATGATGGCGAGGCATCCCTTTTCAGTCGTAGAATAGTTGCTTTCCGCTTTTGACAGCGACCGGCTAGCATACGATATAACCCTTTCAAGTCCTTCTTTCCTCCTGACTAGGACGGCACCGAGGCCTAGGCTACTGGCGTCAGTCTGGATTTCGGTATCGGCGCCCTCGTCGAAGTGTGCAAGTACCGGTGGCGACTGCATGCGTCCTTTGAGTTCTTGAAATGCCTTGGCCTGCGGTGTTTCCCACTTGAACGCGACATCACATTTGGTTAGATGTGTTAGCGGCTCCGCGATGCGTGAAAAGTCCTTGACAAAGCGCCTATAGTAGGCACAAATGCCAAGGAATCTGCGCACTGCCTTCTTGTCGGTTGGCCGCGGAAACTTTACGATGGCAGCTGTCTTCTGTGTGTCGGGGCGTACTCCTGATTTGCTGATCACGTAGTCTAGGAACAAAAGCTCATCGTAAGAGAAGCGGCACTTTTCCGGCTTCAGAGTGAGCCCTGATTACTTGATGGCTTCTAACACTGTCGCAAGCCGCCTAAGGTGATCGTCGAAATTTCCGGCGAAGGCAACGACGTCATCCAGGTAAACAAGGCACGTCTGCCACTTCAGTCCGGCTAACACCGTGTCCATGACGCGCTGAAACGTTGCAGGCGCCGAGCAAAGTCCGAATGGCATGACCTTGAACTCGTAGAGGCCGTCTGGCGTGATTGGCGTTCCAGTTACTTGTGCGCTTCAGTGAAAGAAACGACGCTTTGTTAACAAATCAACTCGAACGCCAAATGCATTTCTCTGCAAAGCTCAGGAATGCATATCTCGAAACAGGTGTCATGTTGAAAATTCATTCCAAGCGGGAGATCCGCCTTGCGTACTCCACGGCTAGAATTTGTAAATTGCAAAATAGCCAAATGAAATTAGTCAAAATTAATTAGTGAATGTTTATTAATTAGACGATTTTTGATCTAAATTTTTTAGCAAGTATTGTCCGCCGCTTCGAGTAGACCATCTCATGAACTAGAATTGTGATATCTGCCACAGGCAATCTTTAAAAATTTTTGAAAGGATTCGCTGAAACACCCTGTATTCCTCTGTCCAGGGAGAAATGTCAATGCAACCGAGCTCAAACTTAGCCAGAATGGGAGAGGGGAGGGGGACCCACGCACTCAATGATCTGACCAAGGTACGAATTTGTTCCGTCGTAAAAATTCTTAACAAGTGCTAGAGAGCGGAGTACGCGACCAAAATTTCAAACCGACGAGCTATAAAGTATTTATGGGCAGTATCTTAAGGTATGTGATTTAATTACTGCCTATGATTTTTGTTGCAAGTGCTGGAAAGAAACAGCTTCGCTGCTGTTTCTGCAAGGTCGCCCAAGTCTGCAGCATTATTTGTTAGGATTTCATTTGCTAGTCAAAGATTGTGTACAGGAGCATTGCTTTGAACATATGAGAATTGTGTATCCTTGGTATATGCTTGCAATTGATATAAGGAAAACATCCCTTTTAGGAAAACGTTGCGCTCGGTCTGCCTTGGACGCCAGCGTACTCCTAGAGGCGCACATAGATACTGAGTATGTGATCGTACATATAAGCAGACAGATACATGTACTGTATTTATATACATAGACAAATAGACCACCCGGCGCGTTTGCTTAGGGGCTATCGTGTTGGGCTGCTAAGCACGAGGTCGGGGAAATGTGCTCCGACCACGGCGACCGCATGTCAATGACGGCGAAATGCGAAGACACCCGTGTACTTAGATTTAGGTGCACCTTAAGGAATCCCAGATACTCAAAATTTTCTTAGACCCTCAGTACGGCGTGCCTCATAATCAGATCATGCTTTTGGCACGTAAAACCCGTTAATTTAAATAATAATTATTTACATAGAGAGGCAGACCCACAAGATACGGCCGTCCGAAAAGCAGTAAACATTCACTGCAGAACACTCAAGATTTTTTAGGCTTAATCAAAAAACACAAACAAATGACCTGTAATAAATATAGGAAACAGCCAAAAAGAAGCGACAAATGTGCGATGTGATAGATTCTGAAGAGCCAATGAATATTGGGACGTGTGTTTTAGAGACCTACATGGCAACGATGCTACAATAGTAAGACTGGAGTCTGCTGCATTCTGTTACCTAACGGCCAGGTAATGTCTACGCGCCCATACGCGTTAGCTTTGTGTCTGTAAAGCATCTGGGGCATGGAATTTGAGTGGAACCAATGGTGCTTGTCTTCCATTAGCACTTCTGCAAATCAAGAAGAATGGGGAAGATTACGCGATTGGACGAAACGCAAGACAGCAGACACGAGGTAATCGCAATAAAGAAGAGTAAGCTAGGTGAAAGCACGAACATCATGGGTTCTTGATCCAAGACCTTCAACGGCGCTTATGAGTTACAGTCCGCGTCTTTTCCTAAGACTCTCTCGTGTTTTCTGAGAAAAGAGGACAAAAATTCTGCGTGGTTCTGCTATCGCAAACACCAGAGACCAACGGAGCTGGGGGAAGGCCATCAGAGTAGTGCCAAGCCGCGCACAATAAACACTAGCAGCGGCAACCTATACACACTAGTGTGTATAGGTTGCCGGCGCTAGTGTCTATTGTGCGCGCGGTGTAGACACCACCGCGGCGTCCGCCATAGCAGACGCCGCGGTGGTGTCTACTCTGTACCGAGCGGCGGGCGAGGCAGACATCGAGGCACTCTAGCAGCCACCAAAAAAGGACACCCCACCTTCTTCGCCTGACTCCCCTGCCTCACGTGCCACAGGAGAGGCACGCCGCTCGAGTGCGCGCCGCTCCTCCCCCCCCCCCCTCTACGCTAGACTCCACTTATCTTCGCCGCGTCGCTAAGCTTCGCGATGCTATATTTGTGCTATGTTTTCACTCTCTCTAATCTCTCTCGCCCCCAGCTCGGCGAAGCTACGGACGTCAAGAGAAACTCAGCGAGGTTCTAACAGCTCCACTGTAAAAATCGGAAGCCCAAGTTTAGCGTGACAGAGAGCACACAGGGACGTCGGTACTTGTGTACAGAAACGCGGTTCCCACGCTCATGTAGCTGGTAAAATACTGGTTTTGGCACCTGTATCTGTGAAAACTGGTTAGCCTTGCTCTCCTGCTTCATCTTCTTCCTCTTGACGATATATTGAGGTGAGAATGGCCTTGGCCGCAAGCCATTCTATGTGTTAGGCTGGCTTTTTTGCTGACTTAGCGCGAAGGAAGAGCAAGTGGCACGCATCAGCACCAAATTGACAAGTGTGGCTGACTGCCGTGTCCTAAAAATTTTACCCTAATTATTCGCAATTTTTTTGAGGATTTGAACAGCTTCACAAAAATAGTTACTATGCTGAAGCGACTCTTTTAATCCTAAAGATCTGGCTGGATCATACGTCATTTACGAGGATGAAAAGAAAAGCCATCGCGAAGTTTGATGGTAGAACACGATACTGTTATGAGAGACCGGCATTAGGCCCGCCATTTTATTTCCGATTTCATTTATTGAAGCCTTATAGGCCCAGAGGCATTACATAAGGCGGGGGCAAAAAATTCATTAAAAACGCTT
Organism: Dermacentor variabilis; assembly: GCF_050947875.1. Classification (NCBI taxonomy): domain Eukaryota; kingdom Metazoa; phylum Arthropoda; class Arachnida; order Ixodida; family Ixodidae; genus Dermacentor; species Dermacentor variabilis. The sequence continues at coordinate 161,017,661 of NC_134571.1, forward strand.
CATCATGTAAAAAAGAAGATAGATGAATAATAGCAAAGGAAACAACGCTGAGGAAGGAACCGAGCCAGCGGCACTATCATCGAAATCAGTGTGTAAAAAACGTACTATGCATGAGAATGAATCACTAACAATTAATTACTTAACAGAGGTCAAGTAGCAAGTGCATATTTAACAACACATTCTAGGTGAGGTGGATTGTTAGTTTCTCACGGAAAGTCATTTGGTCGGCGGAATAAACAATAGAGTCGGGAAAAGTGTTCCACAGCGCTATTGCATTTCGAAAAAAAAAGAATCCTTTATTGAAGACGTGCAGCACTGAATGTGCGCAATCGGACAGCTGTTGTTGAGGCGGTGTGAGATTCTAGGCGGGGGTTGTAGTCGAGGGTGTCTGGCTATTGGGTGATAGTAGAAATAGTGAAGCATGCAGAGACGCGAGATCACACGACGTGATTGGAGTCTGGGAAGATGGAGTGTGGGTTTTAGTTCAGTTATGCTGGTTTTACTTGAGTAGTTTGACATGACAAAGCATGGCGCACGATTCCGAATGGCTTCTAATTCGTAGGTGAGATATGCTTGTGAGGGGTGCCAGATAGATGAAGCGTATTCCAGTTTCGTCCGAATGTATATCTGATATGCGAGTTTTTTTTAATAACGAGGGGTGCAGATTTCAAATTGCGACGCAAAAAACCAAGTGTGCGCGAGGTGTTTCCGCATATTGTTTCAGTGTGAGTAACCCATGAGAATGGCGACGTCAAGTTAACACCTAGATACTTATAGCAGTCTGTTCTTGGCATTTTAGTTGAGTTTATATGTTACGTGTAATTTGTGATGCTGCGCTTACGGGAAAAGGACATACATTGGCACTTATTAAGGTTAAGAGGCATAAACCATTTTTCACACCATGAAACGATAGTCTCTATGTCTTTCTGTTGGTCAGTGGAATCACCGTGGTTATGGTGCTTCAGCGGTAATAAGTAACAGAAATGAAAAACTACAACTTGAAATAATACATGTTGTTTATCCACCTAAATGCCTTAACGAGAACACTGAAACAATGCGTCAGCTATATCGCACAAAACAAACTGTGGTAATTCTTTGCCGAGACATTAGATGCTTGTACTGTGATACAATGTTATTCGCTTCGGCAAGAGCTACAAAAAACTTTTTCTTTCAGGGTTCATTTTACTTTCAGCACGTTTTAACGGCAAATGCAATATTACAATTGTGCTTGATAGCGACACGCAGCCTTCCGACGCCTAAATGTATTTAATAATCTGTTCAAATGCGTATCTAATTGTCATCTTAGGCGTCCCAAAGGATGTATAGGTATATTTATTGCTTCTATATGTGACTGCAAATAGTAATATTCGGCGTTTTTAGGAAGCTTTTCCAGGATTGATTTGTACACCATTTTGGACAATTTCTCATTATTATAGCTTTTAGATATTGCAGTATATATATTCGCCGTATATAGATATATCATATTCGGTACTTCGTTGCAGGACCCCTATAATAATTGCACATGTGAAATATCAGGTCAGAAAATGTTTAACAAGAACGGAGACCGTTGTTGGGTAAGTAGTCTTTGCCATTTATGAAAGCGATTGCAATTCTTAGCGTATTGCGCGCGCTTTTCTGGAGCTGACGGTCAGTCTAGCTGCCTATCTGGCTACCTATCTATGCCTCCAACGGTCTTGCCGCCAGCAAGAGCCGTTGGGTCCTCCATGGTCAGAACGGTAGCGCATTGGGCAGCTTTGTTGAGGGAAAAGACCGTCGGACAACCTTGGGTTGCTGGATATGTGGCATTGTGTACTTATGTGCTGCCCTTCAACGAGCGTTTATGATGCCGAGATTGGATAGTACCGTACGGCTTGGAGTGTGCGGCAGTGGGTATCTACCGCGCTTTAGTGAACATATTTGATTATTGTTTGGAACATTAGGTTTGTGTCACTCGGTGTGTGTTGCCCTTGAATGAATCTATATTACACCACTATTGGTCACTCGGCACGCACCAGTAGGTGTGTGCCACTCTTCAACGAACCCCTTTGAGGTTAACTTGGATAAAAAGGTTTATGAGACTGTATATATGCCACCCTACAAGGAGAAAAATTAACCTTTAATTTTTTTATGAGGCTCGGTGAGTAGAACCTGTGCTACGTGCGGACTTTATGGGAGCTCCGCTAAATGGCGCAGCGTGTGGAGTGAGAAGCATGAGAGTGTAACCCGGCTGAATGCAGGTTTTGGATTTGGCCATACCGTGCATCCTTTTATTGCCTGGTGATAATTCTATGATCGTCCACATTTATTCGTGAGATTGGTTTCGCTGGACTTCTCAACAACTGGTGTATTTTTTCAGCTCAACAAATACAGAACTGCGGTAATTAACAGTATCGTAACCTCAGTGCAATACCAGTTCCAAGATTCCATTACTTTAAATAAAGTGATTTTGTTAGTATTTGAAGTAACACAATTACGCTAATGAGCTACTTAGTTAAGCATCTTAAATTTTGTGAATTACATCCTTCCTCGCGTTTATGTTGCATGGCGATCAAATTTTATTCAAGTCACATGCCAGGACAGACCTGGCATACAACCACAGGGATATTAGTTTATCTCGTCTTACAGTAGCATCGGATAAATATCGTAGGAATACTAAACAATATTTTTTTTAATTTTATCTTTAGGCAGTCATGAAGACTCGCCCAGATCTTCATGACCGTTCTTTATTTATGGTTAGCGAGCTAACTCACTTTCCTGTCTGATGAACTTCAAAGATCCGTCCAGTGGGCTTGCTTGCCCGGTGGTGCCTGAGACCTCTAGAATTTGATATTATGGCGGCGTTAAGGTGAAAATAACAGAACTGCGACGCCGACTTCTTTTGAAGGTCACTGATTGAGCATGTAGAAGTCACAAAACTTGAGGAAGGCATGGCTTCTTTGGGAGTTCGGAACACAATCAATATTGCCCGTCAGCTGTAGAAAGACAATGAGCTGTTTGCACTAATTGATCTCTAAAGGATCGAAGTACAAGCGTGCCCAAAAATTAGCAAGAATCTTGTCATCTTGCTTGCCAACGGTGTTCTTTACAGGAAACTTTCATCAAGTAATACCACCCACCATCTTGCTTTCCCGACACCTATTCGGCATAACGTAAAGCTATTCCAACCTTCTCTTTTTAAATTCTGCAGTCAGACTTCCGCGACTGGTCAAAAGCTTTTTTGAACCCCTTCCTCCCCAATGTCGCCTCTCCGTCATTCGACGTCACGAAAACCACGATAACTGCCAATCTGAAATGATGTGTACACACTGAGTGCGAAAAATTTGACTCAATAAAAGAAAAATATTTATATCTGGTTTACCGCCTTTTTGCCATTAACCTTATTGTATTGGCAAAAAGTTTCAGGCTTCACCTGCTTCACCTGTCTGTCACTCGGTGTCACAAATCCGCAAAAACTCATTGTGTCAAAGTGACGTGTGCGCGTTCAAAATGCATTAATATGCCGAACAAAGCCGGATTTTCTTCTTAATAGCCGGAGACTGCCCCGTTCCGAAAAGAATAGAACATGGCTACCCGCCGATCACTCAGGCACTGGCTAATCGTACCTGCCTGAAAGTGTGGGTTTATTTGTCTATCACAAAACTTTCTGCGTGGCCGTAAAATGTTATAGAGTTGTTTCGGCACGTATACCTCGCCCTGCCAACTAGTCGCGTCGTCAGCTGAGCGAATCCACTAGCTTCGTTAGGACCCTAGACAAAAGTCGCGTCTTTCTTACGAAGTTCCGTTAGAGGGCGTGCGATGTCAACAAAATTTCGCATGAATATGCGGAAGTAGGAGCAGAGATGGAGAGAAGGGAAAAAAGAATGGCAGGGAGGTTAACCAGACTAATTGCAGTTTGCTATCCTACACGTGAGAAGGGGAATGGGGAGTGATGGAGAGAGAGAGAAAAAAGATTCTGTCTATACCGCACTTTCACATGCACTAAGTTAGGTGTAGGATGTCTATAGCATGGCACTCAAGTCTGTTGCCTTCACTTAGTGAAGAAGCGCTCGAATTGCTTTCTGGGCTAATGAACTGTGAGGCCAGGATCCCAAGATCTTTGCTTCTGTAAATGGCCTGTCATCCACTCTATTCAAGGCACACTGGAGAGTCTTAGGTTGGTTATCAAAGCGAGAACAGTGGCACAGAGGATGACTGATAGTCTCTTCACACTTGCACTTAGCGCACATTGGTGAGGAAGTAGGAGCAGATATCAGCGAAGCTTCGAATGTCTGTTGCACAGGCGGGCACAGGGAAATAATTGATCACGCGAACTTTCTCTGGATGAGGACAAGCTCCAGAAGAGTCGAGGAGGTGTTGGAGCAGAACAAGTTGCCGGCGGCCGAAGTGACATTTAGTGAAATTGCGCAGAAGTATCACCTTGCGGAGCCCTGAAAGAACTGTCCAGAGATGCGCGAGGTGTGTGTCAAAAGTCGTCGAAAAGGCAATGACATCGTCGTTGTAGCATATGCAGATTGACCACTTTAAACCGTGAAGGAGGGCGTCTATCATTCGTCTGAACGTGGCGGGAGAATTACATAACCCGAATGGCATCACATTAAACTGATAGAGCCCATCAGGTGTAATAAACGCCGTGTTTTCACAATCCATGTCGTCAAATGCAATCTGCCAATACCCGGAATGAAACTCTATTGAAGAAACATGCTTGAAACCATTGAGTCAGTCAAGGGCGTCATCTATCTGAAGTAAGGGGCACACGTCTTTTTTGTTATTTGGTAATGTTTCTGGTAGTCGATGCACAAGCGCGAGCTTTTGTCCTTCTTCCTAACGGCCACGACAGGAGATGCCCATGGGCTTGAAGAGGGTTCGATGGCATCACGGGCAAGCATTTTGTCAACTTCCTTTTGTTTAACTTGGCGCTCAGCGGAGGAGACGCGATAGGGACGTCGGTGTGTAGTTCGTATCGGTGTAGCGGTGGGAGTATAAGGGAGAAGGAGATCGACGACGCAGAGGTAAGTGGGGCAGGCGTGGGGATGTGGAAGGGGAGCGGTTTGATCGTACTCGCGATGATGGCGGATCGCTGTCGCCGTCATTGTGTACGGGCACTCGGGAACTACCACATGGACGTCGGATGTTTCGATAGCTAGGTCAAGGTTGTGAGTTCCAAGCACTGCGCCAATGGCGGGAAGTGTGTCCAACGCGTCCACAACAGAAGCAGATGGACCTGTCACCGGAAGTGCATCATTAAGCGGAATTTTTATACCAAAGACCAACGCTTGGGCGTCTGTATAACTCAGGTGCGGCGGGCGGGCGGTAGTCATGTCCGTTGACTGGGAAAAGCATCTGTAATCCTCTGTTTGCTAGTTCTTGACGCACAATGGTTCGGGTTAGGGAAACGCTTGCATGGGACTCGTCGGGGTTACGCACCTGAAGGGGAAATGGGAGACCGCTTTATTCTCGCGGCGGATGATGCGCACAATTTTGTCGGATACAGCACGAACGGGTGGTACGGTTGGGAGACGAAGGTCTTCACAGGTAGAAGTCGCAGCCATGTTCTGAAGCGGTGTAGAGTTCGGAGTAACGCGGCGACTTTTTACTTTTTCATGCCGTCGGAATACATTGATGACGTCTTGCACTGTGGATGAGTTCTTAAAAACCAGAAGTGTGAACGCGTCATCGCCGATACCTTTGAGTATATGAACTGTGAAGAAGAAGACGGGTCTCGCGGTACAGCCGCATCGCCAACGCGTGGCTCGGCTCGGCTAGGCTCGAGCTGCTGATTGCTGGCGTCTTTTCGGGCAGTGCATCGGGCTGCCTCGCCGTTCCCGGTTGCGGTCCCTTAGCATAAGACGCCGCAAATAAATCTCTTCTCAATTGGTGGAGGTGCTTGGCTTCAAACTCTGCCGTTTGAAATTACCTCCAGACTCGGACTGCGAAACAACTTCCGCACACTCCATGTCATCTCTCCACATGGACGCCTTTACTACCGCACAACATCGTGACCCATGGATAACTTCTCTTCGACTATTTGTCTGGATCATAAACCATCCCTGTATACCGAACCCTCCGACGCCAAGCAGTTCATTTCGCTATATGGGACCAGCTGATCTTCCGACGCAATTACGCTCCTGAAGGCCGTAGGTGGCTTCTGGTGATTCCCCACAGGTTAAGGTCACAAATGTCTGCCTCTTTCCACAACGATCCGCAGTGTGGCCACGCCGGAGTTTTCAAGACGTACGAACGAATTCGTCACTGATACTACTGGCACGGCATGTACAATTTTGTACAAAAGTTTGTTCGCTGCTGTCTTGACTGTCGACGCCTCAAATCGCTGCATTTACGCCCGTCTGGGGCCTTGCAGTCGCTCCAGTGTCTTTCCAAACCCTTCGATCGCGTCGGCATCGACCTATACCGCCCGCTTCCTATGACAGCAGACGGCAATCGGTGGATTGTAGTTGCGGTTGACCATTTGACACGCTACGCCGAAACTGCTGCTTTACCAAGTGCTACAGCTTTTTCTCCTACATCGCTTCGTCCTTCGACACGCGCTCATAGAGCGATTTAACCGCCCAATTGGTCAAAAAAAATGTACGTGGCATCTGATCATGGTTAGTTGGACCGCACCCTTCCATTCATCACGTTCGCGTACAACACCGCGCTCCAGACCTCTATGGGATTTTCACGTTCCTTCCTCCTGTATGACCGCGAGCCTGCGCACACCATTGAAACGCTCATTCCATACCATCCTGACGCCTCTGAGTCTCTACCTGTGTCCGACGTCGTCCGAGAAACCGAAGAATGCTGCCAGCTAGCGCGCACCTTTACGACCGAGCAACAGCCACACGAGAAAGAAAACCGCACCGACTCGCTTCCAAACACCACCTACGCTCCAGGCTCTCTTGTGTGGCTGTCTGTCCCTTTCCAAACGCCGGATCTTTCCTCGAAACTCGTCCCAAAATTCGAGGGCCTTACCGAGTCTTGTAGCCAACGTCCATGGTGAATTTTCTCATTCAGCCACTGCCATCACCTGATTACCTGCGCCGGCGTGGACGTGACATTGTTCACGTATCGCGTCTGAAGCACTACCACGACCCTGTGCCTTCCTATTCTTAGGTCGCCACGATGGCTCCTTTTGTGCGGCGATAGATTGTGAAGAAGAAGACTCGTCTTCCGGTACAGCCGCATCGCAAACGCGCGGCTTGGCTCGGCTGACGCTGCTGATTCCGGGTATCTTTTTCGATTGTGCTTCGATCGGGCTGCCTCGCCATTCCCGGTCGCTGTGCTGTTGCATAAGAAGCCGCCAATAAACCTCTTCTCAGCGCAACCTTTACTGCTTCCCGCATCGTGTAATCGACTTTGCGACAAAGTGCGAGCCCGTCTTGGCTGTACGTTACATAGGACTCAGTGCAAATCTGAGCTCGGCATGCAAGTTATTTCTGCGCAACACGGCGGTGTCCGAAGGGCTTGCCGAACCGATCGATGAGCCTTTTGCTTACGTACCTCCCAGCTGGTACGTTCCTGTTCGTGCTTCAGAAACCACACTTCTTCCGTGCCCACCAGGTAAAATATGATGTTCGCTAACATCAAAATCGGGTTCCAATTGTTGCCAGTGCTCAGCCGTTCGTACAGTTGATCTTCGATATCCAGTATTCGACGTCGGTGTTGTCAGAGCCGGGAAAGGTACCTGGGTCACGCGGTTATGAGAAGGCGACGGAGTGGTTGTCGGCGCTCGTTGAGGCATGGTTGGTAACCTGCTCGAATCATTCTCGCCCCTGCCGCGCGCTGGCATTATAGATGCCGCCAAGGAGCGTCTGCTGCGTAGATCCGTCATGAGACTTGAAACACCCGCACTCTCCAGCAAAATGTTACGTGGAGAAAAGACGCTTGACAATATATTTACAAGATATATGCAACGGGCAGAAGATAGGCATATGAGATGGAGTCCCTGCGCACGATTATCGGCGATCGTCGTCTTCTTCAGTTCTCTCAACATCGTTCGTTCCTGCTGCGCCTCGTAGCAATATATACAAAGATTATTCTGCTACCTTGTTTTACGCAAGAAAAATATAAAGATACTTACTGAGAAAGGGGTCAGACAACAATGCACAATCTCTCCAAGGATATTCACTGTATCCTTAGAAGAAGCATTAAAGCTTTTAGACAAGGAAGGCTTAGATCTCGGGATCAATGGCCAATATTTCAATAAGCTTCGATTTTCATATGACATTGTCATGTTCAGCAACCCCTGTCAAGAATTGCGAAAAGCGATTGAGGATCTACCCGCAATGTTCATTAGCATGTTAAGGAAACAAGAATTCATTATTGCCAGTCAGGCTGAAGAGTCTGTGGTGGAGTACATTTACCTAGGTTGATAACTCGCACCGGACCCTAATCTTAACAAGGGATTGTGCAGAATAAAAATAGCTAGGAGTGCATACCGCTGAAATCACCAAATGATGACTGGGAGCTTACCCTTGTCATGGAAAAGCGAGGCGTACAATCATTTTATTCTACAGGAAATAAAATACGTGGCATAAACTTGAAGGTTAACAAACAAGCTCGATAACAAGTCAAGAACCGTGCATTGAGCGACGGGACGAAAAATGTTCTCTATCATTCAGACACAGGAACAGAGCGGCCTTGATCAAGGGGAAAATGTGGATAGCGGACATTCTAGTGGAAATTAAGAAAAAATAATGGAGCTGATGAGGCCACTTAAGGCGTAGGGTAGATAGGTTGGATAACCTGAGGACCATCACATATTCAGAGTGGATGGCAGGGAAGACAAGCGCAGTCGATGATGACAGGAATCTAGGTGGGCTGAGGAAATTCCAAAATTTGCAGGCGCAAGTGGAAATGGGCTAGCGCAACATAGGCGTAATTGGAGGTCACAGGTAGAAAGGAGCCTTCAACCTGCATTAGGCATAAAATAGGCTTATGATGATGATAGATAAAGAAATGTGTAAAGATATTAGACCACCATTGTGCATCTAGCGTAGAACAGACCATCATTTCACTATTATTGAATTTGATGTTCAGGTGACGAACCGCATTATTCATTTTTCTCGGACCGTAGAAGACTGGAATGTTCTTCTGCCTGCAAATGTTAAAACTGTACCTAATGATGACCTTTACCCGGTCATGTATGCTGCATTAAAGTTTCAACTAAACGATGTTACATCGGACGAATACAGTCTGATGTAAATGCTAGTAAAGACTAAACAGTTAATCAGTTAAGACGATCAAGATCTAAGCTATTACAAGCGACGGAATGCATCATAGTGGTCTACAGCAGCCTTTATTGGCAATACAGAACACCACTTTTATGTACGAACCCACTAAACAAACAGACCCGAGGGAACTAGATGGAAAACGTCGTAGTCGTTGGTGACTATTTAGCATGCCGAGTATAGTTGCTCATTTTGTTATGCGTAGTGCAAAGAAAAAAAAAACCGAGCTTGTTTCGGGCCGTGCCCGAACCACTTGCTTTGCGTATAAGAGCGAACAGTAGTGGGAAGAAATCACGAACAACGGTGAAAGCCGCAGCAACGATGCCTGCAGCTGTGCTGTAGAGCGAGCAGGTACGTTATTTCGTGCCTTCGGCAAGATGGCGGATGGCACTTTGCTACAAGTCGATAATGGCCCATGATATTTTAGATAACCCCTACTTCATTGGCTGCAAGGCGTAGTTGTTTTATTGCGATATCAATTATGTGGACACTCCAGACGCATTTCTGCCGTCGCCTTGAGGTCCCGTATGAATGAAAGCGTGTGAGGTCTGGGTGATCTGGCGAACGCGGTTCAATCTTGCGTGTGTGAGAGAGGAACGCGGCCCGGATGCGTGTCCACTCCTGCGACACGTGAGGCAGTGGGCTCAGGCGACGGAGCAGGGGCATACTTCTCCAGCGTCTGCTACGGTTCCTTGACGTCCTCCTCGCCCGCCGCTCCGTACCTAGTGGAGACTACGCCGTTGGCTACGCGAATCGCGGTAGCCGTAGTAACACTTCGGCGGACGCCGTGGGGACGCGTTGTCGACAGGTGGTCAAAATTTCCGGAGTCCTCCACTACGGCGTGCCTCATAATCAGAAAGTGGTTTTCAGAAATCAGAAACCCCATAAATCAAGAAATCAGAAAGCCCATAATTTAATTTTTTTAACTCGTGTGTCTTGAAAGCGATCTGCGACGTGGTAAAGTGCGCGCCCGCGGGACCGGCCTCATTTTTAAAGCGATCTGCGATGTTTGCAGAGTGCGCGTAGTGCCGTTAGCGTCATATGCGCTGTGCTTTCAATGTTTCGTTCGCCCGGAAGCGAGACATGCATGAAGGTCAATTCGTTTGCTGATGGCGCGATTTCTCACTCAAGAATTTTAACAGCGAATTTCCGCGCTCATCAAGCGAGATGTGTCCATCTTTACCTATGTGCGCGTGGCACCACGCTGATTACTTTAGTTAAAACAGGTTCACGCGCTAGTTCGTTTGAATCCATGATAGAATGTGTAAGTGCGACTGAACAAGGACGTAGAAAGAAGCACAGAAGGGCGATAGTTTGGGCTTGTTGGTTTTTCATATTAGATTGCGTGGTACTGCGCAAAGCAGGGACAAGGGACGCAAGAAAAGCGCTTGTCCTCGTTTTTCTTGCGTCCCTTGTCCCTGCTTCACGCTGTGCTACACAATTTAAAAAAGAATGAAGCAGTCACACAAGCATGGCACTGCCCCCTGTGTCTGCTTCATTCAGTGTCGAGTTTCCGTGGTAATCGAGTGAGATGTCTTCATGTTTGCGTCTGTGCGTGTGACACTATGCTCTTTAACTTATTTACTATCTGAATGTTTACAAGTATATACAGCTGATAAAACTACTACCATTACTTCGTATAGCTGTCTACTAATTTGCTATCCCAATCTAGGCTTCGGTTTTCGCGCTAAAGTGACATTTTCTTTTTCGGATATTTATTCTTTGAAGGTACTAACCGGTGGATATAATGATGAAGTGGATTATAAGCGAGGAGAATGCAAGGATGGACAGTGCGAATATATTAACATTACACGGGGTTGTGAAGACGTCGACGAGGAAACAAGACGCGAGGTAACGGCGCGCGAGAACAGAATACCCTTTTTATGGTCATTACGTAGCGGAATAACGACAATCGTGGCCGTTTGCGAATGTGGTTAGCTCTCCTCACACAGCATATTCGGTTATTTGATTCCAATAAATATTTTGAATAAATTTATGAGTGATTTATGCCATATTTTGCACTAAGTAATAATGTGACAATGATTGCTAACTGAAGTAAGCAGCTAATTTTTCGTGTAAATACTGCAAAATAGTTTTACACCTTCAGTTCACTATCAGGTCTTTCAGTGTGACATTGAAAATGCAACTTTGCAACTTAGGAACTAAAAGACGATTGGTTATTAGTAACGGATACTTCACTAAATGTAGTGATGGCTCTTGCTTACTGGATAACGGCTTACATTTCCGTTGTAGAGGCACTTGCGTCAATTTATATTTGCTTGCTTGAGTATGCGACTCAGCAAATCATGAGATATTATCATGATAGCGGGTATGGGCTTCATCCCCTGGTAGTTTTTATGTCCACCGATGTCCGCCGGTGCCGTTGCTGGAACCCCAACAAAGATGGCGAGAAAATTGCCCAGGCAGTTCTTATTTGTCTAAAGTTTTCGAATGTATGACTAACATATTCGCCGGTCCAGTCTCTAGCTCTCAGCCCCTCTGCCGATGCCACAGCAATAGCCTATACTGATCCTGTAGAGTGCAATATTGTTAGCAATGTTCCGTGAGGGAGTAAATTTCGCTAAACATCTCTGTACTGGACAGAGTCGCCGCCCACGATTTCAGTTTTTCCAACCAAAAAATGGGAAATCATTCGCGCTGATTTTCCTGTTTCCTGAAAATGTGCCAAAAGAAATCTTAGAAAATTGTCACTTTTGTTTTCCAATAGGACTTAGAAATTCTTTCTTTGCGCCTCGTTTCTGAAGGCGCTCAGGGAGTGGGGGAAATGACTTTTCCACAGGTAAAGTTTTCGGCAGAGACACCAGCCACCCACCATGTAGCTCTACGAGAGGACGCTGCAGGACCTGGAAAGGAGATGCCTTGCAAGCGCCAGCGTCGCAGCACTACTGTAACGAAATACGCTATACCGAAGGTTGGCTACCCACACAAGGTTAACCCTTGCCGTCTGAAAGTTCTGGAGTGAAGAAGCAATAAAAGACAGGAAAGATGGAAAGGCGCGATAGAAAGACGAACATTGAAGAGCAGGACAGAAAAATACGACTGCCGATTTCGTCCAAGAAATCTGGAAGACCAGGAGGCACCGTCTATATAAAGCAGAGGCCAAGAGGGTGTGACGCCTCTGCCGGGAAGGCTTGAAGATCCGAATACCCGGCATCGGCTCAATCCTCAGGATCCCCCTTTTCGCAGACATGGCTAAGCCATGCAGGGCTACATGGGAGGGTCCGACCCTCATGTGCTCGGGTACGTGGTGTCGCAACTCACCAAACGCCTGTTTATGCAGACACCCCTGCGGGGCGTGCCAACACAACTGACACATCATGGAGATATTGTGGTAATTGACTGCCGTACCCTAAATGTTTTATGTGATTACAACGCCCTTAGTAAACTAGACAATGTATGAAGTCTGAGTTTATCCTGTTTTACGTGCAAACATGCTAAGCTTCCAAAAATTTCAATGAAAAGCCTTAAGGAAACTATGCCGATATCAGTATAAAAACATTACTATTCATTCAGACCAGCAGTATAACAATAAAGAGTGTGACGATTGGTTAATAGTTTTGACGGGAGCTTGGGAAATGAGAGAACTAGTTTAGGTAGTCAGCATTAGATTATTCTCTCTCTATCGAAAATTGTAGGAACTGTAGTTCTGTTTTGTATAATAAATGTTTTAACAAAAAGCCCTGATTCTGCTTTCAGGGTATCCAATAATATTGTATTCTTTATTATGTGACGTACACATATTTGGCACGGCATTGTGTAACTTAATCGAACACTTTTCATTTCTACATGAGAAACAAGTAAATATATTTCAACAAATTTTAGGAAAATAGGTGCTGAACCGCCAGTAATATACGCTAGAAAGGTGATCATATTTAGCTTGTATCAGACATATACATATCCATCTTGCAGATGGCTGACGGCAATCAAACTGGCTGTGCCTTCATATGTAAAAATCGTGGAACAAAACAACTAGAGTATGGCTACTACGGCGAGGGTGTGCCATGTCTGGTAATATGCCAATTGTATATTTGTACAACTATTAGTCTACAAGTCGACAGAAGCACATTTTGAAAGCAAACCTTCCTCGCAAAGAAGGCTTCCACGATTCATCATTTTGCTTGCCCATCTGTTCGTTAGTTGGCATTTTGGTAGTAAAATAGACTATATTAATATTAGCGTAATAAAAATTGGAGGACGCTTAAGCTTCGCCTTCAACAGTGGAACGCGACAGCGTTCCCGTCGACCCGCCATGGGGTGTAAGAAAATGGGCTACGGGGCAGCGATCACTTACGAGGCGCCGCACAGCGGACGCGGTAAGCGTCGAGCAACGCAGCGTTCGGCGCAGCAACGAAACGTGCGCCTGAGCAAGCGGAACGAACCAAAGAACTCGGTGTCTCGGAGGGGGAAATGATGCACGCCTGCCAAACGTCGCGATCGGCACAGGCAGAGACATAGACAGAGAGTGATCTAAAGAAAGCAGGGACGCTTGATTCTGCAACCCGTGAGGGAGCAAGGCGAAGCGTCGTCAGGGGAGAGAAAGTCCGGGCCGCGACCCGCCTCGCACCGGTCTCCGCACAGCCCCAATGCGCGCGTGGCGCGCCATCTGTCGGGGCAGCGCCGTACATGGAGAGGAGAGGGTCTTCTGTGTTTGCTGCAAGATGACTCTGCGTGTGCGGAAAGCGCAGAAGAAATGTAGCGGAAACGCTCTTCACTACTCGTGTAACTGCAGCTTCTGTAAGTTACATGTTCATAATTACCGATATACACCGCAGTATAACTTTCCACGGCTCGTTTCCGAGGCAACACCGCATTCACTAGAGGTGCGTTTGTACCGCTTTGAAGCATCGAACTCGCGGCTGAGTGTTTTTTTATTTATTGCCTGTTTTGTACTTCTATATGAAACAACAAATCACATTTGAGAAAACAAGACAAATTTGCAAGTTTTCAGCACCAAGTATCAGCCTTATAGGGCTGACTATTTTAGAATTCTTTGAGAGCGGTCAAGGGTTCCACCCTTGACAGCCACGCAGGTACACAATCTTGTGCTTTCTGAATTTCCACAAATTTCGACATGCATTCTCGGAAAAGCATTCGTGCAGGCCGAGCATCCGGATCGCAGTGATACCCCGCCATACGGGCGCGCCATAGACAGTGAAGGCCAACTAGCATAATAAGGTCGAATGGCAGTCCATCATCGTTTTCTATAGATAAATATCTAATACCCTGTGAATCTAAAGAAAAGTCGTTTTTGATAGTCCTCAAACAAAAAAAAAACTCGTGGCTGATTGGTAGGGTCTCCGTCTCACGCTCCGGAGACCCTGGTTCGATTCCCACCCAGCCCAACTTGGAAGATGCTTTTCATTTATGAAGTGCCTGCCGTGATTTATCGCTCACGGCCAACACCACGGACACCGACGCCGACGACACCGGCTTTTCTGCGACACGAGCTCCTTAACGCTGTCGCGTTAAAACAGGGTCGAATATATAGAGGTGGTGTGGTGGAACGCTGCGACCACGCCGGCGAGGCGGTCGAGGCGATTAGCGAAGCAGTCGCGTCAAACTTCGCTCCGTTTGCATAGTGCCACACGACACATTGTCCGCGCCAACCAATATATCGCGAAATGAAAACGCGTACACAGTTGCACCCAGATTTCGCATTAGTGAGTATCGCAATCGTCGGTGAAGTTTTCCTTTGTTTCCTGTTTTTTTAGCCTCATAAGGTGTCAGATAGTCATGATCAGCTTCGAGCGGTAATTTGCAAAAGATGAGCAATGTCTTACTCCACGACGAAGAAAGCGCAGCTTCGCGTTCGTAGCGACAATATTAGAGCGAAGGCCTCCGCATAATATAATGCTGAACTTTGACGCAATGTGAATTTTCTTTGTTTCAGCATACAGTTGGGATCGGAAATTTTACGAGTGGCACATGTGTGAACAAAACAGACAAACTCATCTGCCAGCCAGTGCCACCTCCTCACACTTGCTAACGACTGCTTCCACTGAGTTGCTAGATATTAAAAAAACTAGCAACCTTTTTTAACAACAATGGAAAAACGTCCTCAAAATAAAATTCGTCTGTCCTAAGTACCGCGAAAAAATGACAATTCCTGTGCGCAAGTACATACATAACAAGATGGCACGATTCGGTGACAAAAATAACAGAATGTTAGAAAATTAAAAAAAACATCAACATAGACGTTAAACAGCTATCATAATTTAATTCATTTTGTGAAGGGTTCACCTAAGTGAATGCGAGCGCCAGCTGAAAGATAATTACTGGAGGTTGAACCAATAATGTGGATAGTTTCGGATACGGTGCACGAAATTCGGCTCGTGCGTCTTCATTTTCACTTCATATGCATATCTATATTTACGATAAGTGAACAACAACGTAGCATCGGCGAAGGCCTATATTTTGGTATTTTGTTTATTATAGGCCGATATGCGTATGGGTGGAACATCAACCGGGAAACGTAAAATAATTACGTAATGATTCCGAACAGAAGAAACGTGGTTATCATCTCTTTACTATCGCAGCACTTCATCTAGGCAAACGGAAACGTATTATAGGCACTATATTGCTCACGCAAATGCAAAGCCTGGGTGGCAAATTACACGTTAAAACATGTTATGGAAAAAATCGCCACTTTTGCCCCTACGGCGCAATAGAGAAAGCGTTAGCGAGATTACCCGTAGCGCTCAAGTTGCTCGCTGTGAAAAACGAAAGAAAAAAAAAACCTCCTAGTGCCCTTACACTCTGGGAAGAAGGATGACCAGCGGAGCTGTGTATCTGCCGCGGGTCGAGCTGGCATTGCACTATCTCTCTATCTATCTTCGGCATGGGAACACGTATGGGGAGTTTCGTGTCTGCACACGGACACAATCCTGGGGGAACTAGCCCTTAACAGCGTCTCTGTAAAATTGGTTCCGTCTTTGTGTGTCTTAATTAAATAATTAATTATGTTGAATGCGGGAGCACTGACATGAGCCCTTTCGCGAAGTAGCGCCGAGGGGCGCCAACGAGGCAGCTGTGGAAGACGACGATGATGGGGCCATTTGCGACGATGATAGTTTTATGTTAACACGCGGACAGGATCCTCGGGAAGTAGCCCTTGGCAGCTTCACTGTAAAAATTGGTTGATCCCTGTTTCATACGAATCTGTCATAGCCCGAAACTGAAACGTTGCCCTGAGACAGTGAATTGCACTCATGCAAACTCCGAACCACTGCGCAAGTCTGCCAGAAACCACAGGCGTTCGAAAAAACTGTACAACCGAAGGAATTTTCCGAATATCGTTTAGCCTACTTGCGGTCTGCTACCATGGAAGACACATTATTTGTGCGCCGGCGGCTTCCGGCTACCTTTCGCGTGCGGCATCCAGTTGCCAAGCGGCTTCGCCGAAGTTAGGAGCATCTTATTCCGGTTTGGAACTGTCTTTGGCAGCCCGGTAATTGGACACACAAGCACAGGAAAACACCCGCACAGGAAAACATGAACACATATCACTCCGCGGATAGTCGCTGATAAGAAGAACGGCACCAGCAGCGACAGAACTGGCTTTCGTGCTGCATAGATCGGTAGTGTGGGACAACACTCACACTCACCCACCATAATTTTTCCTGGCCCCGCACTTACTCACGCTCACGCTCACCTCCGCTCACACTTACTCGCGTTCCCATTCATCTCCACTAACACTCGTTGGCCCTCACTCGCACTCACACTAACCTCCGCTCACACTCACTGGAACTCACTCGCATTCACGTCCACTCACAGTCACTGGAACACACTCGCACTCAAGCCTTTTAAATGAGTGCGAGTGAATGTGAGTAAGTGCGCTCGTGAGTGAGTGGGCTAACCTCTGCCACTCACAATTCGTGTATATTCAAACCGGAGCTTCCAGTTTAGCACCTATTACATCTGTAGTGCGAGAAGGGAGCGTTGCGGACCCAGTTTTATTTTTAATATGCATAAACGATTTGTCTTCCCGATTACATGGTAACATCCGTCTATTTGCTGACGATAGTTTTTGGTACCGCGAAATTAATTGTAATGATGATCATCATATACAAAATTCTACCTTTTCTTGGTGTCAGGAGTGGCAGATGACTCTAAATGCCCAAAGTAATGCTAAAAGTAAGTAGAAAGAAACAGATATTTCATTTTACCTACATTATCAATGGCACACCTCTCAGCTCCGTATTTCAGGGTAACTATTTAGGTGTCACTTTAATACGCGCTCTCCGATAGGCAACCCATGTTCACAACATTACCTTAAGTGGAAATCAAGTGGAAGCACCAAAGTGACTCAACTTTCTGAAAAAACGCCTTCAACTTGCGCGACCAGATACAAATATGCTGGACTACAAAATGCTTGTTCGACCAGTGCTGGAGTACGCATGTATTGTTTGATTTCCGTACACAAAAGAACTCATAAGAGGGGGCGCACAGGAAGGCAATAATGTTCATTTACAATAAATACAAGCTAACCCATTAATCGACTGAATTATTAAAAACAGCCTGTTTATTAACGGTGCAAAGTATGGCAAAACTATCCCGAGTAAAGTTTTTGTTTCAATTTATACACGGCGACAAAACGATTGACACATCCGTACGAAATTCATTGAATAGTTCTACGTCAACAGGCCACAAGCACTCTAGAACACCTAATGAATATACCTTTAACTCAAATTCCTTTAAATATTCATATTTATTTAAAAAGAACTTGGGAACGGAATGAACTTTGTCGTTCCATTACTAATGCTTTATATTTAAATAACTTCATGACATCGAGAGGCCGCCAGCTTTAACAGCTTTCGCTCGGAGCTTGCCCCTCGCTGATCATCGATGAGGGAACTGCACGTAGACGAGACGCTGTAAAACAAACTGGTTTAATACGTCGCTACGGACGAGCGAACATCGAGCAACAGAGGACGGTAGTCTGTTTATTTATTTATTTATTCATTCCTTTATTTAAAAATATCTCACAGGCCTCAAAGTGAGGCATTGAGTAAGCGGTGCTGTACACAGAAAATAAATACAATATATGACATCTATACAGCCGTATCAGTTTACAAACTACAACTGTGAGTGCAACCGAGATGAAAAAGAATTATTTAGTTCACGATTCACTAGTAAAAAGGGAAAAAAACAAATAATAACAAGGAAGAACTTATACAGATTATTTTCAATGAAGTCGTGTAATTAACAAGACCAGAGTGTTAAACAGTATTAAAGATTTAAAAACAAAGAGAGAAAAGTTACCAACGCGACATTCCAACTGAAGGGTAAACATAGTGACAAAACGGTAAAAACGCGACAATAAGGTGTAAAAGTAAAACTCTTGCTTGGGCTAGTTGGTTCATGCTTGAATTAGCAAAGACAAGGCGCAGAAGACCAGGATTCAAGAAGAACATAGAGGACAGGACCTGCGCCGGTCCTGTCGTGTGTGTTAATCTTGAGTCCTAATCTTCGGCGCCTTGCCTTTACTAATTGAAGGTGTAAAAGATAGTGCAAGTACAAGAAAGCATTATGCGACGACCGTAAAACTTCACATTACTTTAGTCATTTAGTCAGTGAAGGTGTCACGGAATGAATCGTAGTTGGACAGGCATGCAATGCTGTCCGGGAGCGAATTCCATAATGTGACAGCACAAGGAAGAGCAGAGTAATGGAACGCATTTGTAGAACCGTAAATGCGGGCATAGCTGAATTGGTTATGGAGCCTATGTGGCGTGGAGTAGGGTCGTTTCAAGCATGCGGGTGTTCGAGTGGAATGAAGGAATTTGTGGAACGGTGATAAAAAGGCAATGTCTCGGCGAGTGCTCAAGGACTGTAATGAAAGCACAAATTTTATTCGTTTTACACTGGGGACTGGTGGCTGTAATCGTTTATGATTACATATGTCAGCCATACGTCCGCAGTGTGAGAGAATACTCACTCACGTTAATTTTTCCAGGCCCCACACTCACTCACGTTCACGCTAACCTCCACTCACCTTCACAAGCGCCCACTTACGTTCGCTCTCACCTCCATTCGCCCTCACTGGCACTCATTCGCACTCACCTCTGCTAACATTCACTAGCACTAACTCACACTCGCACTCACCTCCACTCACACTCACCAGCACTCAGTCACACACTCACCTCCATTCATACTCACTGGCACTCAGCTCCGCTCACACTCACTGGCACCCACTCGCACTTATACTCACGCCTTTGAAATGAGTGCGAGCGCGTGTGAGTGAGTGCACTCATGAGTGGCTGCGCCGACCTATGTCTTGCTACCTCGCACTTCAACGCAAACAAAGAGTCGATGACACAGCGCACACGAAGCTGTTTGCGTTTCCACCCTCCTGTACTTGCGGGCAGCTTTCTGTGGCTATGAAGGAAAATCTACGAGCGCATTCCTGCTGCACATGTGTTACCGCGCCAAGTATTTCGGCAGCGTTTGAGAGTGCTTTTGGTTGCTTGGAACAGACTCTGAATGGACGCAGCTTCCACGTGGAACGGTTTCGCGCTGTCCCAGTAGCGGAAGAGCAGCGCCGCAAAATACGTAAACCTCTACACTCAATGGTGTAGAGGTTTACCCGTTGCTAACAAAGTGTTTGTGCTTTGTCTCTCCCAGCCTTAACTAGCATACATTCAAACACGGGACTCTTTTCACAAGCACTTGTGCACACTTTGCCTCCATAGCATTACCTTCAAAGCCACAGAATTTTGTCGTCTAGCATAGACCGTTTTGTCGGGGAGGAATGCAGCTTTGAACCAAGGCGCCGCTCCTATCCTCGCTCTGGAATGTAAGGATTCCGTTTTCTCCCTGCTGCCGTTTGGAAAGGGAGCAATTTATTTGCGAATTAGTGCGATTCTAACCTGTTCTGTCTGGGATGTTTGCGATGTCAGATGACTCCAGGTCGACGGGCCACCACTCTGCTGTATTCCGCTGCAAAATCACTTTCGGAAGCAAGCGTGAAATGCATCTTCAGCCGCGGCGACTTCGTGAACACCACCGCTGCGATAGCAGATAAGCGTCCTCTTTGCCAGCACAAACAGAAATGACTTGATGCCATCACGTGTCTGTTCGGAAGGTTTTGTTCCCGATGAGAGCACGACGACAAATTCAGAACTCGGTACCCGTGATCAGATTGGAATATTAAAGAAAGACGCGTATTCGAGTCGGTCAGCTACTGCGAATGGAAGAAGTTAACTATTTCTTCGTACACGCACATTAAACTTATTGTATTCGAACGTGTTCTAAGATGTTTATGCTTGCCAAACATCGTTCTGGCGGAAGTTGACCGAGGATGTAATATTAAAACAGGACGCGACTATGAAATGAAGGTATGTTCTTTTCCACTCTGCAACCAAAGCCATGCCTACAGCGTACCGGCCGGCGCTAGTTCATGTGGTCTAAGCTGCTAGGTGGCATTGAGGAGAGCAGTCCGCTCAGGATTGGCTTCCATCTTACTTCTACTTGAGAAAGCGATACTTTCCTGTGAGCTGAATTTCGAGGACTTCACGAAGTTCGGCAACTTGCGGGGACACTGTGGATACCAAACTCGCTGGTGAGCATCTCACCAAAGCTTTGTAACGTGTCCAAGCGTGTGTGAAGTGTGAACGCTAACGAGGGCGGTGAGGCGGCAGCAGGCTGGTACGCGGAATGCTTCGGCGACGCGGCCGCGACAGCTGGCGATGCTTACGCTGGCTCTAGCTACGGAAACGCTGAGAATGCCGACGACGATGATTACCAAGGCAGCAGGCTCCGGGAAAACACCCAACACACAACGCACTTAGGACTTGGACCGAGATGAGATGGAATACCAAAATCCGATAATAGAGATTGCGTCGTGCCCCAGAGTACCGAAGATGGTGGAACCCATGGATGTCAAGACGACGACGGAGATTGGCAAACGGTTTTGACCATGCGCCAAAAGAAGGCACACGCACAAACGGGCAAAAAGGCTATTTTCAACGAGGATGGCTACGAATCGTCTGGACCATCATCCACGCCCCCGGCAGAAACATTGAAGAAAAAGAAATCCAAGACAAGGCGGCTTCCACCACTGCCTAAGGACGACATTAAAGTGATCGTGCGCCCTCGCCAAAGTATCCCTATCAGGGAACCCACAGCACCCAGATCGCAGAAGCAGTGATAAACGCCTGCTAAGGAAAGGTGAATGGAAACCATTTCCTACTCAGATTGAAGCCAGGATCAAATATTTTGATTACCTAAACCCCTACCAAAGAGGTGGCGGATATTGCAAGAAGAATCATAGGCCTCACCTTAAATGGTCGTCTGCATGCAGTGAGTGCGTACGAGGCAGTAGGCGACGACACAGAGAAAGGAGTTGTACGGGCCTCGCTTCTCACACAGACCGTGAAACTCTGCTAGTCAACCTACGTATTTGCACGCAAGGCGTCGACATACTGAAAGCTAGGATGTTGGGTGAAACCAAAACAGTGGTAATTACCTTCTTTCACCCCATCATACCACGATAGATCTATTACATGGGAAGGGAGCTTCCCTGCTTTCCATACAAGAATACTATGCTATTTAGCAAGACTTGCAAGGAAACGGGCTACAGAACGGACGTCTGCCCAAACCCCTACCTGCCAGTATGTCAAAACTAGGGAGCCCCAACCAGAGCACGAATGTAACTCGGTCTGTGCCAACTGCGGAGAAAAGCATCTCAGGAGTTCCAAGGAATGTAAACGTCATTTGAAGCGGCCACCAAAGCGACAGCAGCCAAAATCACCAAACCGTATGGCAGGTAAAACGTACGGCAAGACAATCAAGTTATCGTCACCCAAACCGAGAAGATCTGACACGTACGATACGGACGATGACAACTGGTCTCCACTGCGGACTCAAGAGGGCATTTCAATGTCGCCACCTCAAATTCGAAAATCAAGGTCGAAAGAAAGAAAGAAGAATCGAGAGCAAGGACTATCTGACCCTTCCTCCTCCAGACACCACCGCAAGTCCTCCTAATCCCCTACCTCATCCAGGACTTCAGTGGTAGCGGGAGACTCGACCCAACACCAGGTGAGCTGGGCGGGAATGGCACGAAAAGGGGCTCCAATAACCGCCAACCCTTAGTACCAAAAAATCCTTTCTGAAAATCGTCTACTGAAACAAATAGTAGAAGAACTTAAAATGTAGATGGCAACGCTGAAGGCCCAGTTTCAGAGTACCAAATTTCAGAACACCAAGCTAAACCAGCACCAGGGGATAAACCTGCGACCCAATAAACAACGATTAGCAACATCGAAAGAATGATGAACCTAGTAGTAGAACAACTTCATGGTTTGTAAAATTTTCAACATCAATTATTTGCTCAGGTGCAGAATCACAAAGATTATGTCGATGAACAAATGTCTAAGCTGCATCAAACGTCACGTAATAGAGCCAACAGTAACCGGGGAACACCGACGGTGAGGAAGGTCGAAACTGGAGCTGTTCCCATTACGAGGGATAGCGAAATCGTAGCTAACCATGGCCAGTAAAACAACCCGAACCACGGACACCGCCGAGATATGGCAATGGAACTTCCGCTCCTTTCAGAGAAAAATGGCAGTGCTACAAGCATATTTAAACGCTGGCATGAGTCAACCGGACGTCATTTGTCTACAGGAAGATGGGAAAGGGGTACTTATGCTTAGAGACTACTACTCCTTTCTAAATCCTCTGTTTCCTTGAGTGGCGACGCTAGTGCGCAAGAATATCACGGCCGCCGATCACTACTATCCCCAATGCTCAATAGAGCATCAGCTGATCGAATTATATAATACAAAGACGAGGAAAAGAACAAAGTTTATTGGCAACCTGTACAGGCCACCGAAAGAAAGGCAGACTGCGTTTGCTGAGATGCTTGAATGGGCACTTGGACATCTGCGAAAACAAAAAATTGGTTTATTTTACTCGGGATTTTAACGTCCCAATGCCAATTGTGCTTATAGGAGAAATACAAAAGAAGTGTAGAAACCTGGTAGAAGCAGTACAGAAATATAACGTGCAACTAGGGACATTACCTCCCGCCCCTACGAGACTTGAAATTGGCGTATGCGGAGACCTCACCTTTACATTTAATGTAAAAGAGGTGCAGTGGAGGAACCTCGATGAAAATCTGGGAAGCGGCCATTTTATTGTTAGTTACTCCACTATGCCACCACAACAAAAACTGCCTGGCCATTCTTTAATAAAGTAACTTCTTCTTCTTCTTGTACTCCACTACGACTCCCAAATAAAAAAGAGCCTTTGGGAAACATGAAGCGTACAGACTGGACTGCATATAGGCATTACCCGACCTCTCAGCATACGATAGAGACGATAGAAGAACCGCCACACAAAATGATGCAGGCATACCAAAATAACACAACGCACTTACCACGCTAAGCGAGAAAACACAGGTGATCGATCCCCACCTCGTCCATCTGTACGACGGCAGGAGAAGTCCGACTAAATGATTGAAGAGACAACGCTTAAAGAGAAAGGTCAGAGCTAGAAAACAACTGACAGAACAAGCAAATGAATATGCTAGGGAACTACAAGGGAACAATTGTATACAATTTTCTGACTCGTTACGAAAGACGCTCTCGACAACCAAGACATGGGCAATTTTGCGGAGCATGCTTTGCCCATACAATACAAAAACAGTAACTACTAGAACATTACGCACGTTGGTAGAACTTAAGGGGGATGACGCATCATTGATCCAAACCCTGGCAGACAGTTACATCGGAAGAAGAGGAGATAGCGATCGATAAGAGATAGTACAAAGGTGTGGGACAATCCCGAACTTGATGACCCCCTAACGAGACAAGTAGTATATCCCGGCGCTCTAGCAGTAAAACGTCGCTTAGACCCAGGCGAGGAAGGCATCCCGAATGCAATGTTACGAAATATGAGGGATCAGGAATTAGACCGACTAACCCGATAATGTGGGAAACGGGAGAACTTCCTAAGCAGTGGAAAGAAGTGACCATCATCTTAATACATAAACCTGGGAAAGCGAGAAAAATGCATGTTCTCAGGCCAGTATCTCAAACCTCCTGCATTTCAAAAAGCTTCTTCATAACAAGCTTACCAACTATATTGAAGGACACGAACTTCTCTCGGACAACATGTATGGCTTCAGACTTCTTTCTACAAAAGACATATTCATAAGTCTACGAGATGACGTGCCTTGTTCATCCATCACACGCACGAGAGCAGCACAATAACAGTGCGCAAGCGTCCCATCACGTGGTGTTTCTTTTTTCGTTTTTTGTGGGCTTTCTTCGGAATGCGAAAAAAATGAACACATGAGATATATCGTGTTGGAAACAGTTTATTGGGGTTTCTCAAGGTGCTCTACCACTTTGCGTATCACACTTGGGCTCTGCAGGCAATACTTGAAAAGTTAATTGATTAAACATGCCTAATCCGTTAGTCAAGCGGAAAATAAATAGCCTGGGTGACCCGAGGCCAGTGCCAATATTATGTATTCGGTTCAACTCGCGTACAGAATGCATTTCATTTTTAAAACTTTGGCACAAGTTATGTGGGACAACCAGTATAAAAAAGACAAATACATCCTTGTCAATAAAATGCACGATCAACTCAATTCACATTAAAAGTATTAGCAAACAATTGTGCTAGCTATCTCCGCTCCGATATATAACGCCAGGCTAGCACGCCACCAAAACGCGAATTAGAATCCTTTGCCACGCGCGCACAACCAGCCCCCCGCCAAAGTACGACTGCGGCACATCCGCTTCGAGTGGCGCGGCAGGCGAGCTTGGTGCAGAAACGACGGCTTGCAGCGCCACGGCGGCGCCACCGCGAAACTGGGACCGAACGGCTGTCTGTCGGATGCAGCCTTCATGCGTCACCAACCCTCTCGCCCTCAGCGTATACCACACTGCACCAGCTCGCCTCCCCGAGCGCTCACCGGCGGCGCAACCTGCGCCGGCGGCCACGAGCTCCGAATATCGCGTTTCCTTTGCTGAACACTGCACATCAGATGTTTTAGTTACAGCAAGCTTTTGTACTCACTCTCCTTTAGCAACGGATATCCTACGAGAAGGCCACCTGAGGTAAGACATAGAATGAGAAGACACCTCGAAATTTTGGTGGCGTTACGTTTCATGGTTAAAATCTCCACAGATTGCCGTGCACCAGCTCGAGTTTCAGCTTCACAAATTAGAAACACCAGTTGGTTTCAGTCGGTACCGAAATTTCAACCGCAAAACTGCTGCATACAATGCGGATTCCATTTAATTAGGCAACTCCTTCGCTCAAACGGCCATTTACCGATAAAAGTTAAACACAGACAAGTTGATGATAAGCTCTGACGTATTGCCTAAATAATTTGTATACACATGGAATCTCAATGGCACAATCAAATGTTCGATTGGAATTTCAGAGCACCACGCATCTTAAAAACTTCTAGAGTGATATGGAGAACCCACAGATCTTTCGGTGTTTGAAAAATTTGGACATTCTCCCTGACAGTAGGGAATGAAATTTGAGACGCCGCGAAATATCTCCCATACAAGTGAGTGTAGTCACGGTGTCAAGTTCCTAAGCCAGCGGACTAAATATTTGTCTCCATTATCCTAGTGGAAGCCTGCGAGCTTTAAAAGTATGCATTATGGTGAGTAGTGAGTACTGTTCCAAACATAGCTGGGCGCTATCGAAGATACATGTACCCCATATGCTATCATAAGATACTTTCAGTATCTTTTATCAGTATGTGTATTTTCTCTGATCATTTGGCATATCTTGTGTTTTAACTGTTAGGATACACACGTCGCAATTTCCACTACGACGCACAATGTCACATTCGGCTAGACAAATACGGCAAAGAAATATTATTGTAATAGACAACAATTATGTTTTCATAACTATATTGGAGAAACACAAAGAACAAGATAAACAACACATAACATAGTGTCCCACAGAAATTTAGCTCTGTCCAATTTTACTGATTGGCAAGGGCTCGTCTGCCTCGATTATGTTGAGAAATTAAGGTGTTATGCGGCGCTAAATATTGGATCATAATTTCCAAGTATTACGGAATTTTGAAAAAAGAAGTTGTTGAAAGTAGATAACATAATTGTTGTCCTCGAACTGTATTATTCGAAGTGGCATGGATTATTAGCACGAGAAATGGAAACACATATTAAGGGTACAAATACACAGGGTACAGGGTCAGTTCAGCAATGCCGCAATGCCTTCCTGGTAACAGAAGTAGCAGCCTTATACTAGTAAACGCACCTTTCCACCGTGTCAGCATGCGAATTTGAGGATTGCGTCCTAAGCATGATCAACTCTCTGAAGCAACGTCGGCGCCCCCTCCCCACCTCCCCCGCCACTTTGGAAGAATTGCTTTCAGAAGAAATTTCGACGTCTCTACCGACCGTTATGCAAGGTACGGCTATGACGGCAACTCACTACCTGGTTCAGAGTCTACGAATGCCGAAAGTGTTCCGTGAAGATAATACTACAGGCGTGTTGTATTGGATTGTTTGAACGAGGCGCGTGGGCGCTATCTCTCGAGAAAAGAGGAGGAAGAACGAACTGGGTTCACGTTGTGGATCTAACCGGTCAGCGCAGCAACCGCTGTTGTAAATATAACTTGTAAATAGTGGCTTGCCTTGCTGACTTGTCCTTCGTGTAACATTGTGGCGGAGGTGAAACGTTCCCCGTCCTCACCACAGAGCTCCAAAGCGGCCGCACCGTCGTCTTCTCAGCCATGGCTTCCGATGAAACCACCCCGTCGCCACCTACACCTGCGGCGTCAATCACAACGTACGTTACGCTTCCTAGTCTCCGTGATCCTGGGGCATTCTCCTCCCAAAATGACGCTGACATTGACCACTGGCTCAGCATGTATGAGCACGTTAGCCAAAGCCACCACTGGGACCCTACCATCAAGCTAGCTAATGTGATCTTTTATTTGGACGGGGCACCGCGAGTCTGGTTTCGCACCTATATGAGATCGAGCGCTCCAGCTGGGACATTTTCAAAGAGCGCCTTCGCGACCTATTGTGCAACCTGTCAGGTCGCCAATAGGCTGCACGAAAAGTGCTTGCCACCCGTGTCCAGTCGTCGACCGAATCGTATGTCTCCTACATACAGGAAGAACTCACGCTGCGCCGGTATCAACTCCTCCTCCTCCGAGAAAAAGTGTCTAGCAGTTGTGTGGGCTATCATAAAATTTCGGCCTTGTCTCTATGCTAACTTATTCCAGGTGGTGACAGACCACCATTCCTTGTGTTGGTGGGCCAATTTACAAGACCCGTCCACGCCACTGGCATGATAGAGCCTGCGTCTGCAGGAGTTGAATCTTACCATTGTCTAAAAATCGGGACGCAAACACAAAGAAGCGGACACGTTGTCGGGTGCTCCCGTATAACCTTGCAATAATGACATGGATGAAGACGGCTGATTCCTTGGGGCCCTCACCACATCTGACCGGATCTGGCGGCAGCACGAGGACACCAAAATGCGCCCTCCCATCGATCACCTTGAAGGCAATAATGTTACAATACCACGGCACCATTCTCGCAGTCGCTCTACCTTCTGCCTTCGAAAGGGTGTCCTTGAGTGCCACCGACGAAGAGTATCTGCTGCTTGTACCTGCCGACTCCCGTGATGACATTCTCCTCGCCTGCCATGATGAGGCGACATCTTGATACTTGAGGTTTTAACGCTTTCTCGCCAGAGTACGCCAGACGTACTACTGGCCCAGATTTTCTACCACCGTCAAGCGACACTTGCCAAGCACCCATAAGTGTCAGCGCAGGAAACCCCTGTATAGAAAGCCGTGAAAAGGCTCTGTCATGGAAATACTTACTTTAAAAAAAGGATAAAGGCGAATATTTCCTAGGTATTACGAGAGGTAAAATGCCAACTGTTTCTTGTGGATGACACACTGCCATAACGAGAATACGAAGACGAGATAAATCTAGCGGCTTCACTTTGAATTGATTCCACGAGGTCAGTAAGGTAAGGTTGATGGGGATACCACATGTTAGAAGCGTACTCTAATGATGGAATAATTAGCGAATTAAATGCTGAAGTTTAGTGTCTCAGTTTGCAAGGCTTAGGTGACGTCTTAGAACGAATGCTTTCTACATGTTTGCCAGTGGTTAATCCAACATGATCAATCTATTCTAGATTGTAATTTACCAGAACTCCTAGGTACTTAATCGACGAAATTGTTTCAACTGCACAATTGTTAGGTATTTTTTAGGCAATAAATTTAGACTAAGGTAAATTTAACGTGTTTATTTTCCTCACTGGTAATTTTCATGTGAGATTGGCTGCAAGAATCTGAAGGAGCCCTTCAGTCGGATTGCAGGGTTAAAGTGACGTTCTAGTTGGTTATTTTGTTAATGCTATGCAGTCATCTCCAAAAAGTACGTATGGAAGACTGCGTATTAGTCGATATATCGTTTATGTAGGTTAAAAGGTACAGCGGCAAATAAAACTGATCATTGTGAGAGTCCCGACATGACATGCGTGTGGCGAGATACGTT
Organism: Dermacentor variabilis; assembly: GCF_050947875.1. Classification (NCBI taxonomy): domain Eukaryota; kingdom Metazoa; phylum Arthropoda; class Arachnida; order Ixodida; family Ixodidae; genus Dermacentor; species Dermacentor variabilis. Next base: position 161,046,432 of record NC_134571.1, read on the forward strand.
GCGATTGATTTTAACATTCTGAAGTCTGTCAGTTAGAAAGCCCTTAACCCACATAAACGTTTCTTCATTTAGTTGTAGGCTAAGTATTTTTGTTAGCAGACGTTTGTGGGGGAAGCGATCGAATAATTTAGAGAATTCAATAAAATGAGCATTTTTGAAGAATGTCCAATTTATGGAGATATGTAAATCGGCTACAATATCAAACAGTTGGGTATTGCAGGATCTGTTTTTTTTTCTGAAAGCCGTGTTGGTTTTCAAAAGTAATTTATTCGTTTCAAAATCAGGCAACATGTGACTCTATGGGATATGTTCCAGTAGTTTGCAGTAAACATATGTAAGGGAAAAGGGACAATAATTGTTCGCGAAATACATGATTCCAGATTTAAAGCAAAGAATTATATGCGCAGTCTTCCAGTCATCTGGTATAAACCCAGTGTCCACTGACTGTTGAAAGATGAGGAACGAAAGATATGATGAATTATCTGATGTTAGCTTTAAAAGTTTTGCACTAATACCATCCGGTCCAGGGAAAGACTTGCATGGAAGCCCCTCCATTGCTCATGCTATGCCCGCTTCTGTTATTGAGATAGCTGGAAACTCGCGCGAAACTGCTTGCGCTTGAAGCATCGTAGTTTGCAGCGGCAGCGAGAAAACCGAAATAAAATGCTGAATAAAATTTTAAAGTAAATGCTTCTATCGACAGTGGGTCACCATTTTCCCATTTGGGTTGTACACCGATTAACTTTCCTTTCGGGTTTATTACCCGCCAAAATTTTCCAGGGCTGGTAATCATCAGATTGGGCAGAATTCAGTTAAAGTATTTATTTTCAGCTTCTCTGATGGAGGTCACTGTAAACTTTCACAGCTTTTCGTAGTTTTACCAGTCTATATCGGTATTTGACGTGGAAGCTTTCTAAATGCCCCTTTTTTCTCGTTAATAGTTATCTTCACATCCCGTGTTAAGCAAGAATCGTCAGCTTAATTACGCAAATTTTGAACATTTCAGTAAACCTTTTCAGCCTTTGTCACTGGGGCTCATTTACTGGTGCATAAAATCGAGACAAAAATATGGCGCAAATTATTTATGAACATCTTCATATCCATAAACATGGGTGAGTGTACTTACTGTGTGATTTTAAGCTTCATGCGGGGTGTGATTATGAAGATACACATACAACGACGTAGCAAAATGAGACGCTCGCCCACTCTAGTATTATATCTCAGACCGCGCCTTCATGCTAATTAGACAGCGTGAAAAAAAACGTTGATTAATACCTTAGTTAATTCTTCACAGCCCCACAAAGCGCTCCAGAATGCTGGTATGATTCTTATTGAGAAAATCCGTGAGCCAATGGTCTTGCTGATACCTTTATCTATGAACATCGTTGTAAAAAATAGGCTGATGTACACAAGGGAAAAACGGGGTAGCGTACCTTATTTAACCGAGACATAAAGAACCCACCCGTCGTGGTTACTTAGCGGCTATGGTGTTGGGCTACTAGAGGTCGCGGGATAGAATCCCGGCTACGGCGGCCGCATTTCGGCATGGGCAAAATGCGAAGACAACCGGGTACTAAGATTTAAATGCGCCTAAAGGAACCCCAGGTGTTCCAAGTTTCCAGTGTCCCCCACTAAGGCATGCGTCATAATCGGAAAGTGGTTTTAGCACGTAAAGCACTATAATTTCTTTTTAATTTAATAAAGAACCCCTTGTGGTCAAAGGTATTGCCAGTCCCTCCACTGCAGGGTCCGTGTTAACCAACTCTTGAATCTTAAACCCCACAACTAAGGTTTTTTTTTTTTTGTAAGCTTGACGTTTATGTACGACTATAGCAAACCCGACAACCCTTACAAGAATAAAAACAATCGTTTTGTCGCGCCACAATCTTCCTCGTTTCCACCATACATTTAGTAATCACTATATTAGACAGTTTCAGTTACACGTACGTAGAGGCTTCACGTACGCAAATCTGAAAAGCCTACGCGTACCTTACGTGCACGCCATCTGAAACGCTTTTAGCTTCACGTACGCGACGCATGCCAAGAGGGACCCCCTAGCTCCATCTATCGGGAAATGTGAACACGGCGGCGGCCAATTCAATCCTGTCGCTGTGTTTCGATGCGAGCCGTCTGCGCGCGCGCGGCGCGCCATCGCTTGTTCGTGATCTTGCGGAACTGCCGCGCGAAGCTGCCTACGTGCGCAAGAAACGCAGGCAAAGAATTGAATCTCACGTACGTCCGTGAGACGCGCGCGCGCCCGCTACGTTCTACGCATGCGCACTGCTCACACGTAGAAGCTCTACGTACGCAAAGCCTCTACGTAAGTACTGTCTATTAAAGAGTGATGCACGCTTACTTTACAGCGCCGTACGTAGTCGTTCCGCCATGAGTCTTGCAGAAGAAAATGTGGTGCCTTGTGCTGCGCATGGAACGTGATAAACCGTTCTTATCAGGAGTGGCTAACCGTTTTCATGGCCATTACGAATGGATGTGGAGTGGACTGTTCCGATAATACAACGGGCTGATGCTGACGTGACTTTCTCTGCAGAGTGCGCATGCTCGTGTCGTGAACATAAAAAGGCGCCCAACTTGGCAATGAATCGCAATCGGTTAGCGGATCACTCGCAGTACGCCACAGCACGCCATGGCTAGGACCAAGCAGACTGCGCGTAAGTCAACCGGCGGAAAGGCGCCTCGCAAGCAGCTGGCCACGAAGGCAGCTCGCAAGTCCGCTCCCGCCACTGGAGGCATAAAGAAACCGCATCGCTATAGGCCTGGTAAGTTCGATTGTATATTTTAAACGCGTAGGTTTCTTTAGAAATGAAGCGTAGAGTGCGACAACTACATTGGCAATACCTTACCGTGGATGGTTTCACATTATTTAACGATGTGAACTCCCGTTATACATCAAGGTCACGAAGGGCATATGCGCTATGAACGTGGCATTGTATTTTTGACAGGAAGGTAACCAGGGCAGAGCTTTCATGAAAGAAAACACGAGAAGGACCGGCGACGATTATTTCTGTGCGAGAAGATAAGCTAAGAAGGGGCGGACGCCATTTAAGAGTGAATTCTAGAGTACTTCAATGTTTCTAGTTTTTTTTTTCCAGTCTGTCTTATCCCGTGCTCGAAATTGTGCTCCTTTTTGCACACAAAAACTAGCCACACTGCGTGGCGTCAGTCCTAGTCTGCATTCTTATTTCAAGTTGCCTTGTGTTGCTATAGACCGTTTTTTTCTTTCCTTGCGTTTTCTGCAGGCACAGTGGCTCTTCGTGAAATTCGCCGGTACCAGAAGTCTACCGATTTGCTCATTCGCAAGCTACCCTTCCAGCGCTTGGTTCGTGAAATAGCGCAGGACTTCAAGACCGACCTGCGGTTTCAGAGTTCCGCCGTGCAGGCCATGCAGGAAGCCTCGGAAGCTTACCTTGTCGGCCTCTTCGAAGACTGCAACTTGTGTGCAATTCACGCTAAACGCGTCACCATAATGCCTAAAGATGTACAACTTGCACGGCGCATCCGCGGGGAACGTGCGTAGGCACCTTCCGGCACTGCGTGCTGATCCTCTTCATTTTCGGCGCTGTCGCGAAATCATTATCATGACTGTTTTTAGCTTCATCTTGCGCAATAAAGGGCTTTTCCACTAGTTTTATGCTGAACAGGCGTTCTGTTTTGAAGCTCATGCGCTTTGAAGGCGTCACTGCGTGGCGCCTACGCATTCTGTGTTTCTCACATTCGATTTTTTTTTGCCCTCCCTAGTGGAGCCCTATCGCGCCGGCCTTGTTAAGTCTTCAGCTTCCACCTTTTGGTACGGCCTGCTTGATTTTATGTTCTGCGCAGACCTTTGAGTAATGTCTGCACGCCGGCACTACTAGCACAGATTTGCTTTCTGCGGCAACTGGTACTATGTATATGTCGCTCCAGCGAAAAAAAAAACGCAATAGCCGAGCACAAACGTATACGCAAGGAAAAAAAAAAAAGATCGACTAGGTTTAATATCAGCGTTCGCTATGCTTCTATTCACCGCAGGCTGGCTGGCCTTATGTAAGCTCGTCTCCGACCGAGACGAACACCGACGTGAAAAGCTGGCTCGCGGTTTCACGTCCACTGGGTAGTAGCCAGGAGTGCAGAAAATGCCATTCGCGTGCAGCAAAATCTGCATTGGCTATCTTCGTCGGTGCATCGCTAACCGGACACAAATAATCGCTCATGGTTATGGGCGCGAAACTTCCCGATGCACAGTACGATTGGCGCACCTCAGATTTTTCTAATATTACTATCCCGTAGGAACGCAAAATCGTATCTCGCAAACTTCTCAGTAGCTAAAATTACTTTTGGGAACTTCATATACCTTAGAGGTAGAAAACAATCTAGTTCATAATTTGACCATTTACATTACAGGCGGGTTTTGACGCTTGCATTTATGTGATGTGATTCTACGCATTGTTGTTGGCCCTAAATTTCCGCTGTGTATTAAGCTCTTTAATAACGGAATCTCGTTTCAGCTGACTATATTGTCATGTTTGGTAGCGCAACGTTAACATCAGAAATTGCTGGTTCATTTCATTGATGGTGCGCCTTGCTAGGCTACATCTGTTAGCTTGGTCGTGTCAAGCAAAAGCAGCCACCTGTGCAAAAACAAGCGTTCTGAAAGAACTAGACTCTCTACTGACAGGTTAAGTGTCGTTAGATCGCACCAGCGCCTGGTATTCTTGTATACAGTAGTGCAGCATCTTTATTGGGAACATGTTCAGTTATAAACAAGATCAAGGACCCATACATGTTCACTGCCAATCTGAAGTTAGTCAAATTGTCATACAACGGTTGTCGTCTCTTCGCAGCCCCATACCTTCTTCGGCGAGCGTAAGGTTGAGCCCCGACTGAACCTTACGCTCTCTTCTCCCAGGAAGGCAATTGTCCTGTATGATCTATAGCTGTTCAACGCACTACACCTGTGGAAACACGTTATTTGGTAAAGGAAGACATTCGAACTCGGCGTATGCAGCAAAAATAGCGTAAATAACTGGTATAGGTTCAGGTTCGTGTTGCTTTTTGTTGCTCTCCACATCGACAAGTAGAACCGCCGCACAGATGCGATGTTATGCTCCGATAAAACCATTTCGTGCACTTTACTGGCTTTATCCCGCTAGATTCTAACAAGCGTTATTGTTCCTGCTATTTCAAGTGAAACAAATTATCGACAATTTCAAATATTGAGAATTGAATTTGCATAAGGGTTCGGTAGGAAGCACTATTCGATTGGTATTAGAATTTTTTTTGATATTCGCCCACGCCTGTTTATATTTTGCTGGCCAGGCAGCACTACAAAAAACAAACGCTAAACGTCCATTAAATCTTGGTGGACAACTTTAGCATTTCTATTGAGAGCATGCGCCCACGCCCTGACATTACAAGTTGAAATGCATGAGTGGGAGCACAGATATCGATCAGTAACGGCCAAATTAGAAAGCCGGATTCATCATTGCATCTATAGGAGAACACTGTGGTATAATGGTTATAAACAGGAATGAGGTGCTTCAGAAAGGCCGGCTACCAAACGCTTTGTTAGAAGGACCTATCTTCGCCCAAAGCGGCCTCGTCATCCTCGGCATGTTAGCTTTAAGGTTTAGTAGAGTGACGTCACGTGCGATTGTTGCCGGTGACGGCGCGCTGTAAAAGGAAAGGCTTCAAAGCGAATGAGCGCTGTCGCATGACGTCTGTAAGCGTGGTTCTTCAGACGAGGGGACAAGAGCTGGAGAGGGGAAAGCGGGGAGAAAAGAAAGAAAATGAGAAAAAGAAGGCACCAATAGGGAAAAAGAACAAGAAAAGAAAAAGAAGGGCATGGGAGGGTTTTGGGGAAGCGAGAGGTTAGGTAGCATTCAGGAGTGTCACTGGCGGCATATGTTTGTTGCTTTAGAAGAGCCGGTCAGGTGCTCTGTGCGTGAGTAACAAGACCCAAAAAAACTTAGTTGAAAGAATGACTTTAGTACCGTTGCAGCAATGCGTTGGGTAATTTTGAAGGAGTTATGCTGACAAGGAGTCTGGCGTGCAATGCATGGGGTAACTGGAAGGCAGCGGCATGGTCGTTCAAGGGCCGTTAGTCTCAGTAGCTCAACGTAGATGTCGTTACAGCGGTACTCAGAAATGGGGTACCCTGTGCGGCTAAGGAGCCGAAAAAGGATATTGGCGTCTGGCACTTTGGAATGTGTTGGTGAGGGAGTTTCAAATATATATATATTATAAAAAAACAGCCGAAAAGGAGGGAGAACCGAAACCGGAATAACAAATAGGACAGTGAGATGAGTAGAAGCGGGCGGGGGCAGATTTGCATGGAAAAAGGGGTCGTACAGTTGATATAAAAGTAAAAACAAGAAAGAGCATGTTAAATTGAGTAGTAGGCAGAAAAAAAATTGCATGGAGGAATACGTGAGGTTAAAAATTAAGGTTAGCGGGTGGTACAATGTGGTTTGTGCTTTGATTGATGATGTGAGAATTTCATACTTAAGTTATCGCCTTTAAATATTCTAATTTGCCCCGCGCCAAAATAATTACCGTCGCGTATAGGCATTTAAACTTGTGTATGAGGTATGATTCCGTAAATTTCATCCCGCGAGGTGAACGGAAATTTGTTTGTAGTATATAGAGCCTTGCTTTGTCCAATATGCGACAATGTTCATTGAAGTGGCTGGCTGTTACTGTTACTGTTACTTGTGTGTTTTAAAACACAGCTAAAATTCAGCTCAGGGTTGGAACGAATGGCTCGGGTAGACGCTAACACATAAAATCTGTCGCATCGTCAGCTGTCGAAGCTGGTTGCATTCCATCGGCTCGCCTTTGCTTCATATCGCTCACTTATCTCTCACTTCGACTGGCAGCATATATTGATCTCGGACCTTGCACCCTATTTTCCAGGAGACGGCATTTATGTAATCTAGCTCGTCCCATCAAGTCGCCCATCTATGTGCTATCGAATGCGTAGCGACGTGCGAGACGGTATGACATGATTTTCCAAATAATCGTTAGCGAATGCGGCCCTTGGAATTGATTTCCTCTCTCAACAAAAATGCGTGCGTTAGCTGGCGCACGCACACGCGCATGATTTAAGCCGGTCGATACGCCGGCAAAGCAAGCCCACGCGCTGAAAGCTATTAGCGTACACCAAGCGCGAAAGCGTGCTCTGATACCACCAGCCGACGCCGCCACGCACATGTGACACTGAAATCCTACTTCACTTTCATGATCGTGCCCTTACATGCCTTTTTATCCATGCAACGACCGCGCCGCTGCACTGCAGCCTGACCGGAAGTTCGGGTGTGTGTGAAAACAATTGGCACGTTGTCAGGATGGCTAGAAAAGTTAGAAGGCTGGCATGAAATTGAAGAAGGGCAGATAATAATACAAAGCACTAATGAAAATTTGTGACGTATGCCTGTTATAAAATGCTCGCTGCGAATCCAAATTCTTGAGTTACCCAACTCGAGTCGTCCGCATTCAGCCGCTTTACGGCGTTCATCCACTACGCTCATTTTAGCCGGTACCGCTACACAGACGGAAACAACTAAACAACAAAAAATGGCGTTCTTCTTGCCGTGATTATTCGTACATCCATACGCGATGCAGTGCGCTGGCATTTTGTCTGTGTTTTGTTTTGGGTACCAGTTCAAGCTGGAAAGTACTTCGACCTACTTTGCGATAAATCTTGAACGGACCGGAGTATTTGGGACCAGATTTTCATGAAGTACGTACCCTAACCAGATCGCCTGGCTGAAACTGAGGACACTGGGTTGCGCGAAGACGATCCACATACTTTTTAGTATTTTCCCGTTTTTCACGTACTGTGCTCTGCACTTCGTGGCGCTACTTTGGAGAAGCAATTTCAGGATGAATTGGATGCATGTTTGCAACGTCCAGCCGAGTTTCTGGCTGTCGACTATGGAGCAACATAGCTGGAGACACACCGGCATTCATATGTGGAGTAAACCTGTAAATTGCAAGTATTCTAAGACCGCGAGCCTGAGGTCTCGCTATTCCAAAATAGCAGTCTGTATGAATTCTTTAAGGACACGGTTAAATCTTTTTACCTGGCCATTGGCCGGTGGGTAGTAAAGAGAAGAGAAGAAATGCTTAATGCATCTTTCCTTCAGGAAGTTTTCGAACTGTGCAGAAACAAACTGTAGTCCATTCTCGGACACTATAGCATCAGGAAATCCCTCTGTAATGAATATGAACATGAGACTGTGCATGATGGCTTCCCATGTGACGGAAGGCATAAAACCAACATCGGGCCACATGGAATGATAGTCAACCATTACCAAAGCAAAACGTGCATACTGTGGAGTACGATCAAGAGGGCCTATTATGTCCATGGCTAACTTCTCCCATGGTCTGAACGGCCATTCGACAGGTTGTAATGGACTAAAAGATTGTTTAGCAGATTTATCTGCTTGTTGGCATACAAAGCAGTTTCCCACACGTTCTTCAACTTGCCTATCCATGTGAGGCCACCAGTAGATGCCTCTCAATCTGAGCTTGGTTTTCGTGATGCCTAAGTGACCTTCATGAGCAATAGAGATGAGTGTCTGACGCAAGGAAGCAGGAGGAACGATACGTTGACCTCGGAGAAGTAGATTATCCATGTACGACAATTCGGACTGTACAGCAGCATATGCCTGCAGCTCAGTAGCAATCTTGCATTCCACCTTGCAACTCTTAATGGTCCCTGTGCAAGACCGTTTGAAGATAGCAATGCGGCTAGAGCTCGGTGACCAGTTCGTAGAGTCAACTGTCGACCCCACAAGTAAACATGCCAGTGTTCACACGCAAGCAGACATGCCAATGCTTCCCGTTCGCCTACAGAGTACCGTCGTTCTGCGGAAGACAACGTACGAGAAACAAAAGCTACTGTAAAGAGCTCATTTCCGCATTTTTGCTGCATGACGGCGCCTATGCCAACGTCAGAAGCATCAACTGTCACAACAATAGGAAGATGCGGTTGAAACATGCGTACTTCCGGGAGTGATACAAGTACGCCTTTAATCGCTTGAAAGCAATATTCAGTATCCCGATCTCAGACAAAGGCTTGTCCTTGCCTTCGGAGTTTCCTTAGCGGTTCCGCTACGTCAGCATACTGCGGGATGAATTAAGCATAATATCCCGTGAGGCCCAGAAATGAATGTACAGCCTTTTTGTCCTTAGGCTGTGTTGCCCCACGATTGCCTGAATTTTGCTATCCATCGGCGAAATGCCGATTGCAGAAATTTGATGTCCTAAGAAAGTTAATTCTGGGACACTGAATACGCACTTGTGGTTAAGCTGCATGCCTGCATTACTAATTCTACAAAGGACGGTTTGCAAATTTCTGTCGTGGTCACGTTGAGTGTGACCCGCGTGGGTTCGTATCCCAACCACGTAGCCAGTTTTGTGTAGCTTCGACGGGGCGGCCGGACGGAGGATCTACGGCATGAGGCCTAAACGGCCAGGGCGCGCAGCGCCGCAAGAAAAAGCCGGACTGCTTCAGTCGGGGACCAGACCAAGAATTATTTTATTTCTGCGAGGGGAAACGCTGCAGGCAACTTACAGTGTTTGGCGCTGAGTGGCGCCCTGACGTAAACGACCCAAAGCCGAAATTAGAAGCCAACACAGGATACCACAGCCGCCATTGATTCTCCTGGGCGGAACCGCCCCTACTCTCGTTCGCCTTCGCCACAACGACGACAATCTCCCTCTCCCCAGCCCCGTCGCTCCTATTCGCCGACTCCCTTCGGACGCCGCTCCCAGCCGGAAAACTAGACGATGCCGCGCCTCGCGGTGACGCTGCATTGCTCCCTGCGCCGCCAAATCCTCTACTGACGTTACCCACTCTTCTGAACCTTCTTGACGTGCAAGTGGACGGTGCTTCTGCGTCTGCTCTTATAGACGCTGGGGCGCATTTGCCGGTAATGAGCGCTCACCTTCGTAACGTCGACCGGCTGCAGAAAATAATCACGCCTGCCACAACGCCTGTTGTCCGTGTCGCCGATGGCGCAACAGGCCCCGTAATTGGTATGTGTGCCGCCCGCGTCTCCTTCGCCGATCACTCCACTATCGTGCAATTCACAGTCATCGCCCACTGTCCCCACGACATCATCCTCGGCTTAGACTTCTCCGCACATTCTGCTCTCATCGATTGTTCTGCCAGTATTCTCCGCCTTGACCTGCCTGTTCTGCAGGACATCTTGGGGGAAACCGCACGTACGACCGCGTCCGCCGCCATTTCTATTGGCCTGGTCACGCTCGCTCCGTCCGACGCTATGTTGCTGCCTGCGATCCCGTCCAGCGTCGGAAAACACCTCAGGTGCTACCTTCCAGTTATCCGTTCTTTCGTGTTGGATTAGACATCCTCGGTTCCTTTCCCAGATCATCCTCTGGTAACAAATGGGTAGCCGTCGCAATGGATTACGCCACCCTATACGCTATCACGCGGGCTCCCCCTACCAGTTGTGCCACTGGCGTCGCGGACTTTCTCTTGCGTGACATTATCTTGCTTCATGGCGCCCCGCGACAGCTGCTTACTGACCATAGTCGTAACATCCTCTCGAAAGGTATTGCCGACATTGTGCGTTCTTGCTCCATTCAACACAAGCTGAATACCTTATACTATCCTCAAACCAACGGCCTGACATAGCGATTAAACCGTACTCCTACCCGATATGCTGTCCCAATACATTTCCAAGGGCAACCACGACTGTGGATATAGGCCTTCCTTACGTCACATTTACGTATAGTTCTTCCCGGCAGGACACCGCCAGATTTTCTCAATTTTACCTACTGTACATTCGCAAACCGACCTTGCCTCATGAAACAGCACTTCCTCCTACTGCGATCTCAACAAGCGAGTATGCGAGCGACGCCGTCGCCTTCGCCGACCATGCACGCCAGCTTGCCCCTACTCGACTGACGGCCTCGCAAATCACTCAGCAGCGTCAGTACAACGCCCGCCACCATGACGTACAATTTTCGCCTGGTGCGCTCGTGCCCTTGTGGTCGCCCTCTCGTCACGTCGGACTTTCAGCGAAGCTCCTTTCGCGATACACAGGGCCCTACCACGTGCTGCACCAGGTGACGCCTGTAACTTGCGAAATTTCTCCTGTGAGTTCAACCTCGTCCTCTACTCTGGCATCTAGAGATGTCGTGCGCGTCAGTAGGCTCAAGGCCTAATACACTGCTTCCGAGTTCGGCCTTTAGTCGCACCGGGACGGCGCTTTTGTAGCCGGGGGTAGTGCTACGGAACAGTATTTGCGATGAGCAAGAGGCGTGCAGTGTTAAGACGACGACCACGATTAGAGACAAGCGCGGGCTGTTGCCTCTTGGCCAAGTGCGGCGTATTCCCTTGTAAATATACTTGTAGATAGCTTTTCGTCTGCGACATCCTACGTGACAATATTGTGAAAATTTTTAAGTTCCGCAAATCACTAGATTTTAGGTTTTTCTTTTAAATGCAAAAAACCTCGTCAAATTGGGTGCAGTCGTTGCCGAGTAAAAGGAATTCTTCGTTTACGTGTACTTAGATAGGAGCCCCCGATCTAAAGCTTCCTCTTACAGGCGAAGCTTATGCGTCCTCCAAATTTTGCTGCTGCATTTATCTTAGAAGCTTGTATTCATACTTTTAAACACTGGGGCAGCGCTCGTACACACCAGTGCCAAGCAATGTTAATGAAAAAAACATTATTTATTTATTTATTTATTTTACAATACTGCCGCTCTCAGCCGAGAGCTAAGCAGACGGGCATGAACACTTTCTTTTCCCTACATAAATACATGTGCGAGCTACACAAAGAATGAAAAAGCAATATTCAACAAAATACAAAAGATAAGGTAGATAAGCTATACAACAGAACACTAAACAAAGCAGAATAAAATGAACAACAGCCGGGGAATATCATAGTCAAAGCAAAAACGTGAAGTATTTGGAAACAAACAAGTGTATACATTTTTTTTCTAAGTACTGTTAGTTTAACATAAAGAGAACAGGGAACAAACATGACAAATCGTCAATAATCTCTTGTGATGAGCTCTAGTTGTGAAACGAACAGGGATAAAGAATTTGTCGCTGTTGATGACGAGTTAAGTTCATTCCATTCTCTGGTTACTCGAGGAAAGAATGAGTGCCTGAATGCGTCATTAGAAAAGGAATACTGGGTTAGCGTATGTTCGTGTTGATGCCGTGTTATTCTAGATTGCGAATATGAAATGTAACGGGTGATATCAATTTTATACTGACGGTGCAGCATTTGAAACAGAAATTTTAGTCGACCTTGTTACGCTCTCGTCGATAATGTGTTCAGGCCTGAGGAAGCTAAGAGACGTCAAGGTGAGTCAGTAGAACGATATTTGCTATGAATGAACCTTGCGGCTTTTCTTTGTACAGCTTCAAGTTTAGCTATGTTAGGTGCTGTGTAGGGAAACCAAATTGTGTTAGCGTATTCTAAAATAGGTCTCACAAATGTTTTGTAGGCCAGAAGCTTAATGTTCCATGGAGCGATCTTTAGGCGTCTTTTTAGATGAGATAGCTTTCGTAGTGCAGTAGTTGTAATTATGTGTGTTTCCCAATTGAGGTTTGATGTCAGCGTTATCCCTAAATATTTCTGTTGCTCAACCATGGAAAGAGGCGTGCCATTAACGATATAGGTGTAATGAGAGGGTTGCTTTTTTCTTGTTATTGTCATTGCCACTGATTTATTGACGTTAATAGCCGCCATTGGAATCTGAACCTGGCAACGTTTGACGTTAGAACGTTATCTGGTGAGGCGAATCTAGCAGTGCTATTGGAGGAATTAAAGGGTAGTAAATGGGATATAATAGGGCTCAGTGAGGTTAGGAGGACAAAAGAAGCATATACACTGCTAAAAAGCGGGCACGTCCTGTGCTACCGGGGCTTAGCGGAGAGGCGAGAACTAGGAGTCGGATTCCTGATTAATAAGAATATAGCTGGTAACATACGGGAATTCTATAGCATCAACGAGAGGGTGGCAGGTCTTGTTGTGAAACTTAATAAGAGGCACAAAATGAAGGTTGTACAGGTCTATGCCCCTACATCCAATCATGATGACCAGGATGTCGAAAGGTTCTATGAAGACGTGGAATCAGCGATGGGAAAAGTCAAAACAAAATACACTATACTGATGGGCGACTTCAATGCCTAGGTAGGCAAGAAGCAGGCTGGAGACAAGGCAGTGGGGGAATATGGCATAGGCACTAGGAATAGCAGGGGAGGGTTATTAGTAGAGTTTGCGGAACAAAATAATATGCGGATAATGAATACCTTCTTCCGCAAGCGGGATAGCCGAAAGTGGACGTGGAGGAGCCCGAAGGGCGAGACTAGAAATGAAATAGACTTCATACTATGCGCTAACCCTGCCATCATACAATGTGTGGACGTGCTCAGCAAGGTGTGCTTCAGTGACCATAGGATGGTAAGAATTCGAAGTAGCATAGACCTCAGGAGGGAAAGGAAGAAACTGGTACATAAGAAGCCGATCAATGAGTTAGCGGTAAGAAGGAAAATAGACGAATTCTAGATCAAGCTACAGAACAGGTATTCGGTTTTAACTCAGGAAGAGGACCTTAGTTTTGAAGCAATGAACGAAAATTTTGTGGGCATCATTAAGGAGTGTGCAATAGAAGTCGCTGGTAACTCCGTTAGACAGGATACCAGTAAGCTATCGCAGGAGACGAAAGACCTGATCAAGCAGCGCCAATGTATGAAAGCCTCTAATCCTACAGCTAGAATAGAACTGGCAGAACTTTCGAAGTTAATCAAGAAGCGTAAGACAGCTGACATAAGGAAGTATAATATGGATAGAATTGAACATGCTCTCACGAACGGAGGAAGCCTAAAAACAGTGAAGAAAAAACTAGGAATTGGCAAGAATCAGATGTATTATTTAATTGACAAAGCCGGCAATATCATTACTCATATAGATGAGACAGTTCAAGTGGCTGAGGAGTTCTATAGAGATTTATACAGCACCAGTGGCACCCACGACGATAATGGAAGAAAGAATAGTCTAGAGGAATTCGAACTCCCACAGGTAACGGCGGAAGAAGTAAAGAAAGCCTTGGGAGCTATGCAAAGGGGGAAGGCAGCTGGGCAGGATAAGATAACAGCAGATTTGTTGAAGGATGGTGGTCAGATTGTTCTAGAGAAACTGGCCACCCTGTATACGCAGTGCCTCGTAACCACGAGCGTACCGGAATCTTCGAAGAACGCTAACATAATCTTAATCCATAAGAAAGGGGACGCCAAAGACTTCAACAATTATAGACCGATCAACTTACTGTCCGTTGCCTACAAAGTATTTACTAAGGTAATCGCAAATAGAATCAGGAACACCTTACACTTCTGTCAACCAAAGGACCAGTCAGGATTCCGTAAAGGCTACTCAACAATAGACCATATTCACACTCTCAATCAAGTGATAGAGAAATGTGCAGAGAAATGTGCAGAATATAACCAACCTTTATATATAGCTTGCATTGATTACGAGAAAGCATTTGATTCAGTCGAAACCTCAGCAGTCACGGAGGCATTGCGGAATCAGGGTGTATGCGAGCCGTATGTAAAAATACTGAAAAATAACTATAGCGGCTCCACAGCCACCGTAGTCCTCCGTAAGGAAAGCAACAAAATCCCAATAGAGAAAGGCGTCAGGCAGGGAGATACGATCCCTCTGATGCTAGTCACAGCGTGTTTACAGGATGTATTCAGAGACCTGGATTGGGAAGAATTGGGGATAAGAGTTAATGGAGAATACCTTAGTAACTTGCGATTCGCTGATGATATTGCCTTGCTTAGTAACTCAGGGGACCAGCTGCAATGCATGCCCGCTGACCTGGAGAGGCAAAGCCGAAGGGTGGGTCTAGAAATTAATTTGCAGAAAACGAAAGTAATGTTTAACAGTCTCGGAAGATAACAGCAGTTTACGATATGTAGTGAGGCACTGGAAGTAGTAAGGGAATACATCTACTTAGGACATGTAGTGACTGCGGATCCGGATCATGAGACTGAAATAATCAGAAGAATTAGAATGGGCTCGGGTGCGTTTGTCAGGCATTCTCGGATCGCGAACAGCAGGTTGCCATTATCCCCTAAAGGAAAGTTTATAACAGCTGTCTCATACCAGTACTCACGTACGGGGCAGAAACCTGGAGGCTTACGAAAAGGGTTCTACTTAAATTGAGGACGACGCAACCAGCTATGGAAAGAATAATGATAGGTGTAACGTTAAGGGATAAGAAAAGAGCTGATTGGGTGAGGGAACAAACGCGAGTTAATGATATCTTAGTTGAAATCAAGAAAAAGAAAAGGGGGAGGGCATGGGCAGGACACGTAATGAGGAGGGAAGATAACCGATGGTCATTAAGAGTTACGGAATGGATTCCAAGGGAAGGGAAGCGTAGCAGAGGGCGGCAGAAAGTTAGGTGGGCGGATGAGATTAAGAAATTTGCAGGGACAACATGGCCACCATTAGTACATGACCGGGGTAGTTAGAGAAGTATGGGAGAGTCCTTTGCCCTGCAGTAGCGTAACCAGGCTGATGATGATGGTGATGATGATGATGATGATGATGATGATGATGATCAAGCTTCTCTGTCTTATCTTTCTCATATTCATACTTGGTACGACAACCGAAGCAGATAACCAAGCGGAATCCAACTTCTGAAATTGTTGAGCGAGTGGCAAGGGTGACCGAATGTAAGCTCGACGACCGCACGAAGACAACCACTTCCCGCGCTTCGCCCGATTTGAAATTCAGAAAAAGAGAAATAAAAAGATGTTAGGATTTCCGACAACCGCTTGGAGCGTGCATGTGTTTGAAACCAAAACTAGCTCTCACTTGCCGGGGTTTGGTGAAACAGTGAAACGCTATCACCCGATAACCAAGTACACGTGTCAATACCCCACTCTTAAAAAGCATCGTTCCGATGCTACAAACATAAAAGAAGAGCGAAAAACAGCAGTACACATATAAAGAAAAGTAGCAAAACAAAGTCCAATGAAACTCCAAAGTTCCGCTATGCAAAGTTCAAAAGTTTGTTAGCACTCGTAGAACGGCTTAAGTCGCAAAACATGGACTATTTCAAGTCGGGAGCAGTGGTGCTGTAATTACGAAATTCCGTCTGGCAAGACCTCATAGTCGAGTGCGCCAATGCCTCGGATCATCTTATAGGGTCAGAAATAGTGGCATAAAAGCTTCTCGCTAAGTCCTCGTGTGAGTATTGAAGTCTAAACCCAAACACAGTCGCCGGGCTCGTATTCCACGTAGCTTCAACCAAGGTTGTAGTGTCGGCTGTCGGTCCTCTGCTGACTCTTGATCCGCAGGCGGGCGAGCTTGCTGGCTTCTTCAGCGCGCTGGAGATAGGTTGTGATTACAAGATTCTCTTCGTCAGGGACGTCCGGCAGCATGGCGTAGAGAGTCGTAACCAGGTTCGATCCGTAAACCAGCTTTAAAGGCGTGATGTGTGTTATTTCTTGCACCGCCGTGTTGTAAGCGAAGGTTACGTACGGCAGGACGGCATCCGATGTCTTGTATTCGAAGTCGACCTACATTGCTACATTGCCATGGAGGGTCTTATTCAGGATCTGCGTAAGCCCTTTCGTCTGTGGGTGGTAGGCAGTTGTCCTTCTGTGGCATGTCTGGCTGCATTGTAGAATGGCTTGGCTGAGCTCTGCCGTAAAGGCTATTCCTCTGTGAGTGATGATGCCTTCTGGGGCATCATGCCGCAGCAGGATGTTCTCGACGAAGGATTTAGCCACTTCTGCTGCACCAAATTTCGGTAGAGCTTTCGTTTCAGCGAAGTGGTCGCGCTAGTCTGTTGCCACGACTTTCCACTCGTTTCCAGCTGTAGACATCGGAAAGGGTCCCAACAAATCCATGCCTATCGGCTGAAACCGTCGGCAAGGTGTCTAGATCGGCTGTAGTAATCGCGCTGACGTCGTTGGCGGTGTCGTACGTCGGTGGCAGTCACGGCAAGTCTTTGCGCAACGGCCAACGTCGGCGGTCAGGTGCGGCCAGTATTCTTGTGTTCTTGCGCGCTCGGGAAAACCAGATATGTCCGGCTGTCTTATCATCATGCAGGGCGTGGAGGACTTCTGAACGGAGTGCTGCTGGTACTAAGAGAAGGTAGTTCGCGCGAGCTGGTGAAAAGTTCTTCAGCAGGATGTCGTTTGGTAATAAAAGCGAAGATAACCCACTCCAGATACCCTCGCCACACGAACGGTTTTGCCTTGCCAGAAATCGGAAAGCCTTCTGAGCTCCGGGTTCGCTAGTTGCTGCGGGAACAAAGTCGTCTGCACTTATTGTACCTAAAAAGGCGTCCTCGTCTTGGCCACCTTGGCGTGGCGGATCCACGGGAATGCGAGGCAGGCAGTCGGCATCAGAGAGAGATAGAGAGATAATTTAATCGAAAGAAGGCAGAGAAGTCGGCGTGAGCTAAGGCGCTATAGCCTGCTACTCTGCACCTAGAGAGGGGGAACGGGGACATAAAGGTGTGATGACGGATGATGACGACATAGCAAGAGGGATGCGCACAGGTGAAAGCAAGTTCAACACTCTGT
The DNA here is from genome assembly GCF_050947875.1 of Dermacentor variabilis. NCBI lineage: Eukaryota > Metazoa > Arthropoda > Arachnida > Ixodida > Ixodidae > Dermacentor > Dermacentor variabilis. The sequence continues at coordinate 161,064,025 of NC_134571.1, forward strand.
TGATAAATATTCACAAATGTCATCCATGAAGCCACTGTCAGGTTCCGTATCAAGTCTGTAGTCACCAATTCAATTGAACTTAAAAATAAAGGCGCTGGGACGAAGCTGGTGTTTGGGCTTTCCCTGCGTGAACAGCACAAGCGCCGAACAAAAGATTTATAGCATATAAAGAGCTGCGATAAGCGGCTCCAGCACGGCGAGCACTTGTAGGGCACATTTAGCGACCGGATTCTCGAAAACACTGAGAATCACGCGCATTGGCTCTACTAGTTGCTTCAGCATTTTTTGCACACTCTCCTTCTCCTTGTGCTCGTCTCCTTGCTTGCCCGTAGTGTCACCGGTTTCATTGGCCCTATACTTCTTGCCTTCATGGCGCGGAGGACCACTAGGGCCCGCTTGCATGGCCGTAGGCCTAGAGGGCAGCAAAGACCATTCCGTGTCAGTATCAGCCGCAGGAGGTGAATGTTTGCCGCGTGCTCTCGTCTACCTTGAATTATCAGTAGGCGCCGTTACCCTCCTCGATGCACGCACAGGCAGAGGTGGTCGTGGTACCTGTGCCACTCTAGGTAGTTCTCCTGAAATGGTTTTGTGATTCTACTGTCGCGAGCGTTGGTCACTTTGGCGAACAGATTGAGCAGCCTCTTTACTTGAAGATTGCCATTTTTCGAAGAATACGAACCTCTCGTTACACCTTCGGGCATTCCTTCGAAGTCGCTTCGTGAGAGCCAGTACAGTTGGGACATATAAATGAGGACGCCTCACAGTCGGTGGTATCATGCTCTCCGCCGCAACGCGAGCAGCTGGCTATGCTTCTACAAACAGCGCTCACCTGTCCCATCTTGTGACATTTCCGGCACTGAATAGGCCTCGGAACGAATGGTCGTACTCGGTGTATCACGTAGCCCAATTTGACAGACGCTGGTAATGTCGAAGAGGTAAATATTAACTTGAAACATCGGGAGTGCCCCAAGCGTTGAATCTCATGAACGCAGACCGACGACCTCAAAAGACTCTCTAGGTCCACATGCTTGATAACAGTGAGAGGCCCAGAGCACCAGTGAGCTCTGGGCACTTGTTTGTAGATTACAGTCACATATTCTTGCAGTTTGAGGCTCCACCGCGCCAAGCGTTCTGAAGGGTCCTTTAAATTTGCTAGCGAACATAGCGCGTAATGCTCGTTGACGACTTTGAATGGCATGCCGTATAGGTAAGGACGGAATTTTGCTGTAGCCCATATCATGGAGAGTCAATCCTTTTTGGTCGTAGAATAATTGCCTCCCGTTTTCGACAGCCGCCGGCAAGCATAAGCTATCACACTTTCAATTCCGCCTTTCCTCTGACTACGATAGCACCGAGGTCTAAGCTACTGGCGTCAGTGTGGATTTCTGTATCGGCGTCATCGTCGAAGTGCACAAGTACCGGTGGCGACTGCATGCGTCACTTGAGTTCTTCATTATGCAAAAAAAGAGGTGAGGCGTGCAGACAGTACACAAGAGTAGAGAATTGGACAACACGAATGCCGACTATAAACTGAAGGTAGAACTGAGGCGCAAAAAGAAAGAAGACACAAAACTCCTCTGCGCAAGCTCAGGAATTGTATCACCACGTGTCACTCGGGTACTCGTGCCGGTCTACGTGGGAGATAACTGTTAAGGCACTTAATCTCTTCCTTGTGCAAAGTCATCGAAGGCTGACTTGCGCACGCCCTTCCATCGTTATAGATATGCCATGCCTGTACCATAAGACGCGTATCTTAATTCTTGTGCATGTACAAAATCGCGCATTCGCCTAACTATGGCGTGCAGTTACAACATTGGCAATGTAGGGAAAGATGAGAAGGTGATCTACCGGTTAACGACCTGTTATGTTCCATTAGCCTCTGATTGATACACCGCCCCGTTTGCCCTACGTTGAACAGACCACAGCTAAGGGGAATTTTATAAGCCACACCCTTACGACAGTCTGTAAGACTGTTGTTCTTATTGTGTTTCACTGGACTAATATCTGTTCTTTTTTTGCCTTTTACCTTCTCCTTTTTCCTATGTACAGCAGCGCATATCTTACCAAGCTTATTGGGAGCAGTGAAAGCACCATTAACATCATATCTACTTGCAATTTTTTAAGCCTGTGTGACGCTGAATGAATGTACGGAATAGCCACTACTCCTTTTTTTGCTATTACTGCTTTCTGTAATCACGTCCATACCCCTCGAAACCGACTTCTTTAGGGGCTCAGCAACAGTGGCCGCTGCTACACTAGGATAACCTGCTTCTAATAGACGCCGCATCTGCGCATTAAAACTGGCGCTCATTTTGTGCATCCAGGATCTGGTGAGAGAAGACTTAAGGCACGATATGGCAATTCCATTTTTTACTACTTTGCAATGCTTGGATTGAAAATCTAGCAACGGCTTCGAAGATCTGGGGGGGTACTGCCAACAAACGTGATTTTGTTCGAAGACCAAGGAAATGTCAAGAAACAGAATTACGCGTAGCTGAGGAAATTCCTTGGTAAACGTTAATCCTCCTCCATAATGTTTAAATTGCTCACTTACTGAGGTAGCAGCGGATCGAATTCTTCCCTATTGCAGAAAATCAGGTAATAATTAACGTAACGAAATATCTTGATAACGCTATCACCTAAGGCTTTCTTTAAGCAGCTGTCAAACTTACTCAGGTAAATATTGCTAAGGATAGGGGCAACCTTTGAGCCAATACAAATGCGTGATTTCTGTAGAAAAAACGCCATCTTTCCACCCAATCAGCGTCGACTTCAAATACATTGAAAGAATTTCTATAAAAGCTCCCGTGAAAACACCGCATTTGTCAATAAAAGCCGACTCTTTCACTTCTTCTTTAATGCACTCATTCACAGAATTTAGCAACCCGTCATGCGGCAAGGAATAATACAGGTGTTTTATATCCATACTAAAAGCTGCACAATCACCACGATTTTTCTCTTTCAAATACTGAACTAGTGTCTGAGAATAACGCAAGCAAAAGGTGTCTGAAAAAACTATTGAAGCTAAGCAGTTCTGTAGGCAACTATCGATACAGAACTGCCACGTCCCTTTCTCTGACACAGCACGGAAAGGAATTTCTTGCTGATGGGTCTTCGCCGAGAAAAACAGTTCTAACGTGAGGGATTTTGCTTTCTTGACATTAGAGACAACCCTATCAAGATTATGTCTTGACAGGAAGTCAACCGCACGTTGCTTAACTGCCGAAGACTTGAGTTTTCCTGGCTGTGAATTCTTTCCTATGGCTGAAATCGCTTTTTCTGAAAACATGTCATGTGTCATAATTACGATATAACCTTCCTTGTCAGATATTACTGGTCTAAGTTTACGCTCCACAAGTTCATTGACGAACATTCGAACAGGGTCAGACATCTTAACATGAGAATTTGATTGTTTAATGCTAGCAATGCAATCTGAAATACAGCGCGAGCGTTCTTCTTCCTGGACGAACCTGGTTATGCAGCGCGCTATGCTTAAAACGTCAACGGGTTTTATGTTAGGCTTAAAACAGTGCTTAGGACCTAAAGCAAGGACTTTTCTATGGGTAGCACTTACGATGGCGTCTCCGAGAACAAGTACGTCCTTTGACGGTTAATTATTAGAAAGGTGTTTCCTCTTACTTTTCTAAAGCTCCAGAAGTTTCATCCTCCACAGGAAGTCCGCGCGTTGCATGGCGAACCTATTCCAATCGGCGCAGGGGCGGTTCCAATGGCGACCGTCTCCCAGGGCCGCGCAGCGGAACTTTAGACACTCCTGATAGGACCTGACTTGGCGCCATGATTCAGCGGAAAGAATAGCTCCAATCCTCCTTGCATGACCAGTTGATCGTTGACGGAAGCTGCACAACATTCGAACTTCCAACGGGACGACACGATTACGACGAAACCATGGCATGGTTCTAGCGCGAAACATACATATCGCAATTAAGGAAGCTAACGAAGCAGGATTGTGAAGATAGGTAGAGGAACATGGAAAAGGGCTCAGAATACTAGAAATGAAGCTTAGAACTGCAGAAAGCTGAGGTAGTTGGTAAGGATTCATTATGCAAAAAAGAGGTGAGGCGTGCAGACTGGACACAAGAGTTATGGCCCGCAATGCGCTAAGACGATCATCCAAATTTCCGGCGAAGACGATGACGTCATCGAAGTAAACAAGAGAGCTCTGCCACTTCAATCCTGCTAACACCTTGTCCATGACACGCTAGAACGTTGCAGGTGTGGAGCAGAGTCCGAATGGAAGTACCTTGGTCTCATAGAGGCCGTCTAGCGCGATGAAGGTGGTCTTTTCGCAATCCTTCTCGTCCACTTCTATTTGCCAGTTGCCAGTCCAGCGATGAGAAGTATTTCACATTGCAGAACCGATCAAATGCGTCGTCTATCTGTGGAACGGGGTATACATCATTCTTCGTGATCTTGTTCAGTCGACAATAATTGAAGCAAAGACGCAGTGATCCGCCCTTTTTCTTCACCAAGACTAAAGGAAATGCCCACGAGCTTTTCGACGGCTGGATGATGTCTTCGCGCAGTGTCTCGTCGACTTGTTGCCTTATAGCCTCACGTTCTCGCGTCGAAACTCGGTAAGGGCTCTGGCACAGTGGTCGAGCGCACTCTACAGCTATTACGGGATGTTTTAAAACTGGTGTTGCCAAATACTCGATGACGTCAAAAAGCCGTCTTTGTATCGTCGGAGAAGACTTGTGAACAGTTGCTGCTTACTGATGAGAAGACTTGGATTTATGTCGAAGTCTGGTTCGGGAACTATGGTAGTCGAGGTCTAGGCGGCGGAATCTCAGAGGATAAACGCATTGCTGGCTTCCACAATTTCCTCGATATATGCAATTGTCCTGCCCTTGTTGTTGTGTTTGAACTGCTGGCTGAAGTTTGTCATAATCACTTTCGCTTTTCATCCGTCCAGTTGAGCTATCCCTCTTGAGACGTATATTTCACGGTCGAGCGGTAGACGTCGGTCGCGCTCAATAAAGCCTGCTACGTCTACGGGTGTTTGGCTGTCGACGGAAATGGCATTGCTAGTGGGAGGTGCGATGCTAACTTGGACCTGAAGTACACTGAAGGCATGGTATCACTTGATCTTCGGATAGTGATGACAACTTCCACTTCATGTCGATTATGGCGCCGTGTTGGTTCAAGAAGTCAGTGCCGAGAGTAACATCTCGTGAACACTGTCGGAGGATGACGAAGGTGGCAGGGTAAGCACGGTCATGAACCGTAATTCACGCCATGCAGATTCCAGTTGGCATTATTAAGTACCCTCCAGCTGTCCAAATTTTAGGGCCTTGCCACACAGTCTCAACTTTCTTCAACTTGGCTACGAAGGGCCCACTCATCACGGAGTAATCGGCTCCTGTGTCTTTAATGCAATGACAGCTTGGCCACGCAGTCACGCGGTGAGTGCGCCACTTCCTAGTGGCTTAGCATACTTCACACATATTCACTGTAATGCGTTAGCCTTCAAAGGCGACTTCACGAGGTTTGTGGGAGCCAGATATATATTTTAGTATGTATATTTTTCTGTGTCTAACCATTTTCCCGCATACCTGGGTCACTGGGTGATTCGTGCTCAAATGGAGCTGCTGTGCTGAGGAAGGAGGGTTCAAAACCAACAATCGACCAACTTGGGCGGCTGCTCATGTGGCAGTGTGTACATTTGTGCCGCTCTTCAACGAACCTGTTCAAGCCGGCATGAGCCACTATAGTGGCGGGACGGGGTAGTCTAGCACCCCGTGCAGAAAGCACTCTCGCCCACCATGCCTCATCGAAACGAAGCGTCACTTCCTAATTAGCCATGGTTGTCTCGAGTGTATGCTGGTCTGGCGGAAGCCCCCCAGTGTTTACAGGCCCTTTGTGTGTGTGGGACTTTAGAGGGACCCTTTCCTCGAACTTTCCAGATCTAAAGGGGAACTTCCGCGAACCAGCAACGCCCGAAAGAGGACAAGCGTCTACAATTCCCGGACCTGAGTCTTGGTATAACTGGAGGCGGGACGTCCTTTTCCTTGCAGCAGGTTTGGTATAACCGGAGGCGGGAAGCCCTTTTCCTTGCTGAAGGCTTGGTATAACCGGAGGCGGGACGCCCATCGACAAACCAGGCTCTGTGCCTGTCACGTGACTTCGACGGGAGCAAGATCCCTCCTACGATTTTAGAGAGCCTATTTAAGGGGCTCCGAAATGTAGTTTTGATCACTTCATTTTCTTCTCATCATCTTTCACCAACCTTTCAATAAACCGTGCAAGTTTCGCACTAGACATTGTCTCGTCCTTGCCTGGTCGCTGTGGTCTACCGGATGCCTGCAGCCCGCCGACAACGCCACGCTACCAATAGTAACGTCGGTAGAGCTTCGATAAACAGCCGCCGCCTCAATTCGACAGCAGTACGAGACGCTACCCTGGAGTACGTAACAAACTGGCTAGCAGCGATTGGGATACGCAACCCTGGAGACCCCAACTTTGACGACATCGACGAGATCGCAGCCTCTTCGTCCTGGTGACAACGTTCGGAAGGAAGGTGCCTGTATTCATGACTGCATTGGTGAGTGCAAGGCTTTTTTTCATTAAGGTATAACTTGGCTTTACGTATTTTTTGCGGAGAGTGCATAGCAGCGATATGTCTTCAACCATTGACGGATGTTTGAGTACGTCAAGGTTGTTATAGATTTAAGGGTTAGCAGCACCAAGGCCAGCCATGAAATTGAAGGCACTAAATAAGCGGGAAATGTTGAGCGTGGCCAAAGAGTTGGGCCTCCAAATCGGCGAACCAAAAAGAAAGTCGGAGATCACTGAGGCGATCTAAGCGATCGGGACAGACGACGATGAACTGAAAGAATGCATAGAGAGCATTGCGGAGAAGGAGCAAGAGCGTAAGCGCTTAGAAGAAAAAGAGGAGCGCGAGCGGGCAGCACGTGTTGCCAAAGAAGAGCTCGACCGTGTTGCAAGTGACGCACTCGAAATGAAGCACCTAGAGATTGAAGAGAGTGAGCGCGCAGCACGTGAGGCCAAAGAAGAGCGCGACTTCGAAATGAAGCGCCTGGAGATTGAGCTCCTAAAAGCTCAAAATACTGAAAGACCTAGCACAAAGGCACGTGAAAGCAAGCGCAGAATGACAGGCTTGATGGTACCCTACGGAGCAGGAGGGGACATAGGTCTTTTTCTGGTACAGTTTGAGCGCAAGTTTGAGAAGGCAACATTTGCGAGAAACACGTGGGCGCAACGCTTACTTACGTTGCTGCCACGTGAGCTAGGAGAAATATTCGCCGGCATGGGGAAAGAAGCAGAGGACTTCGATGAAGTCAAAACAAATCTGCTTAAAAAGTATAGGCTATCAGCAGAAGCATTCAGGCGAAAATTAAGGGAAGTCGACAATACCACAAGTGAGACATACTCAGATTGTGCATACACCTTGGAGGTAAACCTGAAGGAATGGCTCAGAGAAGAGGGTGCACTCGGCGATGCCGAAAAGACAATGCAATGCGTTGCTTTAGAACAATTCTACCGCCGGCTGCCAGTAAATATCATGTATTGGGTTCAGGATAGACCAGGCGTAGACCCTACCGCGAGAGCTGTCAATCTCGCTGAGGAGTACGTAACTCGCCGGGCGTTCGAAGGCAACGAAGCTCCTAACAAGGAGGTGAATAAATACAGACTCGACAAGCCAGAGTGATGGTCGAAGTCGAATCAGTATAAATCAAAGGAAAGGTCAGATTCGGTGAAAATTAGTGACGAGACCAGCAAATGAAGGGAGCAGTCACCCGAACAGAGGGCAGAAAGGCAAAAGATAAAAGCTTTCGAGGCCAAAAAACAAATAGTTTGCTACAACTGCCAGCAAACAGGGCATACCTCCGTGGGATGCAAAAATCCCCAACTTGTGTTGACGTCACTAACTAGTAACGAGGAAAATCTGAAATTGCTAGAACCGTACATTCGAGACCTCGTGGTAAACGCCAAACCGTGTAGAGTGCTTGGCGACTCGGCCGCGAAAACGCACGTGGTGCATCTGTCGTACGTAGAAGAAGGAGAGTTCACGGGAGAATGTGCTTGGATAAGGCAAGCCGTAGAAACCTCCACTGATTGTCTCCCTGTGGGCAAGATTCGTATCGAAGGCCCTTTTGGAATACTGTACACTGAAGCTGCCGTCTCGGCCCATCTCCCACCTCAGTATTCATATTTATTTTCTAACAAATCTGAGGATTTACTGTGACGCCGGTGCATTGGGTTTAGTGAAGGGATAGTGCAAGCCTTAACTCGTTCCAAAGCAAGGAAGCTCGCGGCCAACACAGTGGACAAATGTCCAGTGGTGGAGGAAACAAGTTTCACGGAGGATTCGTCAACCAGCACCGAACAGGACACCCCTATAGGGGATAATGCGGAAAGTACACCAGCTAATGAAGAGGTCAGGAAAGCAGCGGAGCCTGAAATGTCTCGCGAGGCAGAATGCAGACAAAAGTTATTGAATGTAAGCCTTGCCACATTGATTGCTGAGCAGGAAAAAGATTCCACCCTGCGTAACCTAAGGCCAGACGCTAAAGGTCTGGCCAAACAGAACGTAAAGTTCCTCAAGAGGGCAGGCGTCCTCTATAGGAAGTACACCAGTCGAAAGGGAGTGCAATTCAACCAACTCGTGGTGCCGCATCCCTATCGGGAGCAGCTCCTGCACCTGGTTCACGGGGGCTTTTGGACACGGCATCTTGGCATTCGTAAAACAAAGGACCGCTTACTGCAGGAATTCTACTGGCCCGGCTGCTTTCGAGAAGTAGAAGCATTTGTAAGAAGCTGTGGCACATGTAAACGCATAGGCAAGCCCGGAGATAAGGCTAAAGCACCAATGTGACTTGTTCCCATTATCACAGAGCCATTTCGCAGGCCCATAATACACACAGTGGGACCACTTCCTTCAACGCAGTTTGGCTATCGACATATTCTTACTGTACTATGCCCCGCAACAAAATTTCCAGAGGCAGTACCCCTCAAAGAACTAAGTTCGATGGAGATCGTTAACGTGCTTTTGTCTATCTTCGCGCGAGTAGGGTTTTCCGCAGAAATCCAGTCAGATCAAGGATCCGTCTTTACGAGCGCACTGACCTCGACGTTTGTAGAAAGGTGCGGTATTAAAATCATTCATAGCTCAGTGTACCACCTGCAGTCAAACGAAGTAGCGAAAGTCCACTCATTCATGAAACGGCTTTTGCGAGCCCTTTGTTGTGAGCACAAAGCTAATTGGGAGAGTTGCTTGCCTGCAGCCATGTTCGAGCTTCGAACTGCACCGCACGAATCAACAGGTTTTTAGCCTTCAGAGCTCGTTTACGCACGCTGCCTTCGCTCACCTCTTTGCATTGTTCCAGAAGCCTGGGAAGGCGGGGCAGACGATCCTTCGATTGTGGCATACGTGCTAGAACTGTTGGACCGTCTGCACATTTCTCAGCAATTAGCAGGGCACGAAATGCGTAAGGCACAAAGCAATGCTAAGCATTACTATGACACGACGGCTCGGACGCGATGCTTTGAAGTTGGGGAAAAGGTAATGATCCTGAAAGCCTCATTGAAAACCAGACTAGAGGCTGAATGGGAAGGACCGGTTGACATAATTCAGAAATTATCTGAAACAAACTACGTAATCACGGTACCGGGAGAACGAAGGACACTGCAAGTGTACCACAGGAATCTACTTACACCCTACCGGCAGAGGGAGGCCACTGTGAACATGTCTCTTAAGCCACCTGTGGAGATGCCTGTCGACTTTCCGGAGTTAACAGCACTGACGGACGCAAAAGACATTCATGAGACCATTGACAAGCTAGTAGAGCAGGCGGAGTTGAGTCCCAGCCAATGGGCTCAACTGAGAGAACTTGTGTTTGAATTTAAAGGCATATTTTCAGACACACCTGGCAGGACCACTGCAATAGTTCACGATATCGAGTTAACATCGTCGGGCCCAGTTCGTTCGAAAGCTTATCGTGTTTCACCTCTCCAACGTCAAGTCATCGCCACTGAAACAAACAAGATGTTAAAGCTAGGCGTAATCGAGCAAGGAGAGAGTGATTATACCTAGGCTCTTGGTTTAGGTCCCAGGAAGGGAGCCGCGACCATGTATCAAGTACCGCATGCTCAATTTAATCACGAAGGACCAGACTTATCCAATTCCGCGTATAGAGGAAAGGCTTGAGAAAGTGAGCAGTGCTAATTACATCTGCCCGCTCGATTTAGTCAGAAGGTACTGGCAAGTTCCGTTGACTGAGAAGGCAAGCAGGTTTGCGGCATTTATTTCCCCGATGGGAACCTTTCAGCCGAAAGTCCTGAGCTTTGGATTGAAGAATGTGCCATATTGCTTATGGCACATGGACATGCCACATGCCTTATGGACCAGGTGCTACGAGGAATGTAGGACTTTGCACTCCCGTATCTCGATGACAGCAATCTTTTCTTCATCATGGGTGGACCATATGCAACACCTGCGAACCGTGCTGTGTGGTCTACGAGAGGCCAACTTAAATGTCAAGGCTCTCAAATGCCAATATTAGGGCGCGCGGAGGTAGCTTATCTAGGTCATGTATTAGGGCAAGGCCATCGTCGGCCTTCCGAGGGTAAACTGACCGCAATAGACAAATTCTCACAACCGCGCATCAAGCTGAACATGAGGTCATTCTTTGGCTTGGCAGGTTATTACCAAAGATATATCCCGCGTTATTCCGAGATTGCGAGTTCTTTGATGAATGCGCCTAGAAAAACAGAAGCACAAACGGTAAAGTGAGATGACGCAAAAGAAAAGGCTTTTAGTATGCAGAAGAAAGCATTAACCAGTCAGCCAGTGTTGACCGCGCCCGACTGCTCTAAGGAATTCATTCTTCAGTGTGATGCCAGCGACATGGGTATGGGAGTGTTGCTTTGTCGAGTTGCAAGACCTGTTTGCAAGTCCACTTTCACGGGACCGGACGAGGGAGAAAAGTCACAAGAGCGCCACGAGGACTGATGAACAACTCCCAAGAATCTACCAGCTACGAACCAAGCGTTCGTCACCTCTCAGGGAAATGCTGCTCCTGAAACGCCGATCCCTCGCACAGCGGCTGCTGGCCCCTACGCGTCGGAATCATCCTATCCCGCCGGAGATGCTGTTATGGTTGGCCTCTAGCACCCCGTGCAGAAAAGACTCTCGCCCACCAGGCCTCATCGAAACGAAGTGTGACTTCCTAATTCGCCATGGTTGTCTCGAGTGTATGCCGGTCTGGCGGAAGCCCCGCAGTGCTTACAGGCTTTTTGTGTGTGTGCGACATTAGAGGGACCCATTCCTCGAACTTTCAAGATCTAAAGGGGAACTTCCGCGAACCAGCAACGCCCAAAAGCGAAGGACAAGCGTCTACAATTTCCGGACCTTAGGCTTGGTGTAACCGGAGGCGGGATGCCCTTTTCCTTGCAGCAGGCTTGGTATAACCGGAGGCGGGACGCCTATCAACAAACCAGAATCTGTGCTTGTCACGTGACGTCGACAGGATCAAGATCCCTCCCACGATTTTAGATAGGCTATTTAAGGGGCTCCGAAATGTACTTTTGATCACTTCATTCTCTTATCATCATCTTTCGCCAACGTTTGAACAAACCGTGCAAGTTTTGCACTAGAATTCGTCTCGTCCTTGGCTGGTCGCCATGCTCTACAGGATGCCTGCAGCCCACCGACAACACCAGGCTACCCAATAATAACGTCGGTCGAGCTTCGATAAACAGGCGCCGCTACAACTCGGCAGCAGTACGATACGCTACCCTGGAGTACGCGACAGTTGGTACCACTGTTCGATGAATCTGTGACGCCCACTTGTAGCCCAAGGGTGTATGCCAGTCGGTCTGTGCCGGCTTTCATTGAACTTCTCTAATGTCAACGTAGGTCACATAGTATGCGCCATTTGCATGTAGGTGTGTGCCACGTTTCAATGAAAGTATTGGACGCCAACTTTGGTAACTATGTTTGTGCCACTGGAACCGGGCCACTCTACGATGACCAAAAAACGCCCTAAATTTCTGCGATTCTGAGTGCGATCTAGCCTAAATTATAAGGGTTCCTCAGGGACAGCAACCCGATGTTTTGCCAGGCTGCGCCAGAGATGCACTTGGTATGTGGGAATTTTCATGAACGTCTTTGACGTCAACGCTCTACCGAGCTACGCCACGAATTCACTGGCTATATTCCGCTCTCCAATTAACCTCTTCCCCACTTGGGTCATTGATTATGTGCCACTTGGTGCCCCGTTAGCAAAGAAACAATTTTCAGCGTTCGCAGGCGTCGATTCGCCAACATTCTCCATTGAGACACCACGCGCACACTTCCCGGCTGCGTCACTAAATTACTGAGTGCGCCCATAAAGGAGTGCGGGAGGCCAGCCCAACTCAGGCATTATGCATTTTTCAGCATTCGCACGCAGCGTGGCGGCTTGCATGTAGGAGGCTGCGCGCAGTTTTCGCGGTGGTGGCGCTAGGTGGGGCCGAGTATTATTAGCGGAGCCTAAACATTGGAACGGTCAAATTAGCTGCAGAAAAATGATATACTGGGAGAACTGCAGAATTGGTTCAGGCCCGCCAGATTGTAAGAGGGCAATATGATCAAGTTTTCAGTAGAATGCTGCTTTCTGTATTTTTTTTTTATTTCAAGAGCTCGAGAGTGCATTATTCTGCAGAATAATAAGATTACAAATGGGGATTATACATACAGAAACATAGAGGTCCTATTGTCAACAGACTATACAGGGGATCTTCCATGAGAAATAATAATATTTGGGGTTTTACGTGCCAAAACCACTTTCTGATTATGAGGCACGCCGTAGTGGAGGACTCCGGAAATTTTGACCACCTGGGGTTCTTTAACGTGCACCTAAATCTAAGCACACGGGTGTTCTCGCATTTCGCCCCCATCGAAATGTGGCCGCCGTGGCCGGGATTCGATCCCGCGACCTTCCATGAGAAATGAGTAGAAGTTGTAAATACAAAGCAACTATATGCAAACACACAAGAAACCATAATAGATTGGCCACTAGCTAATGCTGCAAAATATTTTATGACACAAAGCAAATAATATTTTAATTATAACGATGAAATCAACAGATGGGATCCTACTCTTATGCTACCTAACCTGTTCGACCTAAAGGGCACGGCAAAGGTGTGGTACGAAAATCACGAAGAGTAGCTAACTAGCTCGGGCCAATGCAAAGATAAATTGATAGAGTTGTTTGGCAAACCAGCCAGCCATAACATTGCATAAAAACAGGAACTGGCCTCCCGTGCCCGATCCCCCACGGAGTGCTATGTCTCGTACATCCAGGACGTGCTGGCACTTTGTCGTAAAGCCGATCACGACATACCTGAATCTGAGAAGGTCGGGCACGTGCTTGAGGGCATTGCCGACGACGCTTAGATTAAACGCATCGTCGCGTTGCCCATGTGCAAGAGCTGCGCTACAGTTGACGCAATCATTAAAGAATGCCGACATTTCGAGCAGGCCTAAAGCTGACGCGTCTTGCAACCAATCGCCAGATTTCCCAATACTGCCGCAACGTCTACGTGTGAAGATCAACACGCACAGCAGCATGCGTCACCATCGGGGGACGTGGTGCGAATCGTTAGACGTGAACTGAATGCGATGGCGCCGGCACATTTCTGTTCACGTACCCCTGACGCTACCACATTTTCAATTCCCCTGGTACAAGCCATCGTTCGCCAGGAATTTGAAAACATTAGTTTACAGTCATTGTGCGCTGTTGCCTATCCCAGAGCTAACGAACGCCCTCCTACTATTTTCGCTCCACCTACACGCTTCTCTCCACATTATCGCAACCCGACTGAGGGGAGAGCTGCGGACGGCCAGCCGATATGTTTCACCTGTCGCCGCATTGGTCATGCCGCCTCTTACTGTCGCAACTCATGGCCCTCAACACCTCGCACGCCGACCAACCTGAGCCGTTTTGATGGAAATACCCGCAACATTTCACCCACCGCAGAGTTTAACTCTGTGCGGAACACCTGGTACAGCAGCAGCTCACCATCGCCGCGCGGACACCAGTCTCGTTCACCAAAAGCACGTCGCCTATCTTCCCGTTCACCGCAGCCACGTCGCCTTTCGTACCCTGAGGCTTTTGGCCGCACCCCTTCGGAAAACTAGGAAATGCAGCCCTCGGAGGTGGTGATGTATTGCCATCAACGGCAACAAATCCTCTGTCTGTGCCCACAAGTAGAATCGTGCGAGCACAGACAGAGAATTTGTTGTGGGCACAGACAGAGAGACACACACACACACAAGCTTCTGCGTGTGCGTGTGCGTGTGTGTGTGAGCAAAAGAGCGAGAATAAACCTTTTTATTAGGTAAATGCAGCTATGGAGAGGCGTCCCCATTCCAGAATGCTTCGAGCTCAGGCCACGTCCTTCGCCCTCGCAATCAGCCGTTGCGGATCCTCGAGGTCGGAGCTGGCGACGGCTCTATCCCTAAGCTCTTTGGTGTGGTAAGGGTTCGGAGGATTTAATGGTGCCTCTCTGCAATATATGAGCTAGATATTAGGCTTGAGAAATCGGGAATGGTTATATAGATTAGCTGATTAGGTTCAAGGAAAGTGACCACGTATTGTTTTTTCTGTTATTGAAATGAAGATGCTGCTCACACTTACAAAGTCTTATTGCCTCTAAATATCTTTTGGGTCATCTATCGTTTCTTTAGGCTCAAAGTACTAGCACTTGGAGTTTACCGTTGACAATATGTTACACATCCCTGGCGCGCCTTTATTCCATAAGGACACACAGAGCTGTGTAGATAGAAACGATTGTATTGTGCAAAGCTAAAGAAATACCAAATAGACACCGTTCAAAACCCCAGCAAAATACGCTGGTCATGCTTTACACCCATTGCTTGTTAAAAGCGTCTACCTCAAAAAGCTGCGGCCAAGGTAGCAGCGAATGTTAACGCTAAAAGCATTTTCTTCTGCACCGTGAAGCAGCTTCGTGGTGCCTGGGACTCAAAGCTTCCACATAGCGGTTGACCTCAACCACATCTCTTATCTACAAAGACAGCAAGGTCTCGCAAAGGCTCTACACGTACTTCTGGAGAGCGCCGCTGTGGTATCTCCGCCATCCTGTGTTTCCGCCGTTCAGCCAGTATGCTAGGACGAGGCACTTGTCTTCAGGTTCCCCCCCTCCCCCCTCTTCAAGCCACATGGTCTCGTCTACAGCAATGACCGCCACAGCTTTTGTGGACATAACAGGTGATGCAATGAGGCAAGTCATCGCTTTGTATCTATCAGACATCTTGGCGTAGCCCACCATTCTTTATAAAGGAAATAAAATGTTCTCACGTCCATCGAGAACAATTGCAGCAGTGGCATAGAGCCTACCTGACGATGCATTCTGAAAATAACTAATAATCTCAGCCAGTGAGCAGGGCGAAAAATTAACAGTACCAACACACTTCTTCGCGTACCACTGCCACGCTATTCGTAACTGCGATGTATACTACACTGCATAAAAAATGCTTGGTCGTTTGCATTTACCCATCAGTGTCTTATTTTGTTTCATATTTCGCAGTGGTTTCAGTAGAAAAATTCTTTTACTACTATATTGCGGAAGTGTTGGCCCCTTATAAGAAGTTTTGGAACACATTGTTAGAGTTGAAGTGACGGCGGCAAGAATGTGATGGTGGTCAGAGGGGCAAATCAATGTGTTCGACTCCAAAGTGGTAGCAGTCTTCGAATCTGCGTGAAATATCTGCTGAAATGTCAACGAAATATCAAATCACGAAATTTCACAAATGACGCATGAGGATCACGCTTTGGTTAACTCTGTTGACCAAAAGTCCATTGACACTGTGAGAAAGTCCGGAAGAACAATACCTATACTTCAGCGTAAAGGAAGTGCGTAAGCATTTTTCCATGAAAATGACGAAAGAACAACGCTGATGCTCTTGAACGTAGAATGCGCGGAGCGCGTGCGTCATCAGTGATATTTTACAAACATACTTGTTCACCTTTTCATTTCCTTGTAGTGCACGTGACCTTTTAATTCGTGTCCAAAATCCCTACTGTGTTAAACAGAAGCGAAAGGTCCTTGCCGGGCTTCTATGAAACCGACCCGTTGCCTGGTCAGGTGAGAGCCACCATTCCATCCACAATTGCAGAATGTCATGGGAGAGTGAACAAAGAACACATCTGTGTAACGTAAAGTTTTAGGTCTGCCGAACACTTTCGCATTCGAAAATACCCCAAAAGAAAGGAAATATGGTCCAACTATTGAGCAGAAGAGGCATTGAAAGAAGAGCAATCGAGCAAGAAAGAGACAGACCATTTACCCGAAGTAGCGTTTACTTCATACGTGTAGTGGATAATTCTAAGAGTCTCGTTGATTCGACTATATGCCACATAGTGAGATATCATCCCTTTTTGCTATGACATTCACTTGTCAATATGGAAGGATATACCAAAGCCAAAGAGATTCACCGGGATTGAGCCCGGTTGACTATCCGGTGCTGCAGGAAGGGTAAATGGAAGGGAAAATTTTGGAGAACAGAAAGTCCGCTATGAATATCACGACATAGTAACAGTTTTCTGCTCTATATCGCACATGGTCTCTCTCTCTGGATAAAGGCGGTCGCTCAATCCGGTAGCTCTCAAGAATCGCAGCAGCACTTTTAGCACTTCTACGATCTTTTGTAGCAGGAATATGCGAGGCCATAGTCCCAAACGCTTGTTCTAGTTGAATGGTTTTCTACTAAGCTGTTTCATAGGCGTGCAGCAGTCATGTCTTTCATTTCTAAAATATGGGCGGAGGCACAGTAGGTGTTATGTAGTCTCCTCGACACCGTAGGCACTACATACCGCGCTATTGAGCACTAAGCACTGACGAATGCAACGTTCAGGCTAAGCGGCGCAGCATTCTTTACTCCCTTGGCCGAAGCTCAGGTAGCAGCCGCAGTTGCATAGATTGGTTGAGAGAATGAAATTGATGCTGGGTGATTTCAGCTGTGTGCCACGTTTTCCACTATCATACCGTGCGCTAATTTGCATAAATGCCGGGCTACGTCAGTCCTCGACAAAGACATAGAAACACCGTTTAGTATTGCATCTAAATGGCGTATGAGTTAAGATACAATAAACTAGTAAATGCATCGTATTTTATGAATTCGGTATTCTAAATATAGCAGAAGTTCGGTATGGTATCTACTGTGAAAATTAGGGAAATAGGAGGCTTGATGTAAGATGCTGTAGTAATGATAAAAAGCTTGTGTTGCATAAGGGGGAGCATACAAAGAATCATTGGAACTGCTGGTGAACACGAACTGCAGGCGCATAGTGGTTAGGCGATAGCATGGGGACACTGTCAGTAGTGAGTTAGTGAGTGATTGAGTGAGTGAGTGCGTGAGTGAGTGAGTGAGTGAGTGAGTGAGTGAGTGAGTGAGTGAGTGAGTGAGTGAGTGAGTGAGTGAGTGGGTGAGTGAGTGAGTGAGTGAGTGAATGAGCGAGTGAGTGAGTGAGTGAGTGAGTGAACACTTTATTGTAGGTCCGGCGAGGACGCGAACTCTTCGAGCACCCGGATAGTCCCACGTCGGGACCGGCAGGTCTAGCCTACCGGCCCGGTCGCGGGCATGCCGGACAGCCATGATTTGCTTTTCTAGAGCGGGGCTACGCAGAAGCGATTCCCACTCTTGCTTGATGAACTTGGGGTATGTCGACCCGCAATCCCAGAGCGTGTGCTTTAGAGTGGAGCTCTGCACGCAGGACGGGCAGGCATCGTCGTGATGCACGTTGGGGTAAGCCTCGTGGCGAACGGACAGACACGGATATGTGCTAGTCTGTAGAAGTCTGAGCGAAACTCCTTGCACCCTATTCAACTTGCGGTGAGGGGGTGGAAAGACCCTTCTAGGCATGTAGAAGAACTTAATAATCTCGTTGCGAGTAGCGGCAGTGTCCCTGTGGCCGTAGGCAGGAGGAGAGTCGGCGCTCCTTGCAGAGGAAGCGCTGTCGGTGAGGTCACGCGCAGCCTCGTTAGTAGACTCGTTGAGGTTCGGGGGGGCACTCTCGACCAACCCTAAGTTTCGGGTCACAGGGGCCACGTCGAACGTGTCTCGAATGCACATAGGGATCGGGGTACCGACCATTGGGAATCCCACAGGGAGGTTACTTGACAATGGTTGAAGATGGTTTCCCTTCTGTTATCTCGCAATTTGCTATTACATCATTATCGTGTAGCTAGGTTGTGCTGACTATTACAGACTCTGAATTACTGAAGGAAAGTTCTCCCTTTGCCTTCCTGATCTCTGGAAGTTCTAATTGATGATTACTTACATTCATTACATAAACCCCGTTGGTGCCTATTTGCGCGGACACATAGTTGCAAATTTCTTGGTGCTTGTCCGGATCAACGTGAACCATGCGTTTCAAGGTTTCCCTTTAGATGGGATGTTGTCATATTATGTTAACTTATACAGTCTGGCAGTGAGAGTGGCTTGCAGCTGGCACTTGCGGCATTGTGTGCGCCTGACAAACTCCGCTCCTTGGAGCTTGCCATGTTGCGTTGATGCAGTCCAGTCAAAGCCCACATACGAAGAGGTCTCCGGCCAGAACTTCGTTCTTGGAAGCTGCGGCCCCATAGCTTTCAGTATTGCAGGCATCAAGCTGGCCGAAATGCATCGAACAACACGACCTCCCGATGCACCATTTGGCGGCGAGGGCGCTGTTGCGCATGGCGATCCGTGGTTACAAATGATGCTTCACCGGCAGACACGCAGCTGTCACGGGTGCTGATCACGCCTCACCATTCACTTAAGGCAATTCAATCAGCGTCAGCTGTGTCTTAGGGACAAGCAGTCATGTTCCAGATCTGCTTTTCGAACGCCCAGAGATGACAACATCGTCGTCCTCCGACTACCGCGAAGGCCGGTCTTCCAATCCTGACAGATTCACTGTCGCGAAGAGGCCACTAATTGATGTCAGGGTCGTTGTCAAGGATTCCCGGGAAAGGATACCAACGGTGGGTTCACGTTTTGCCATTTCGATGCCTCGTGTTGAGCAATGTTGGAGACAAGAGAGCCGGCAACGTTGGGACGCTGGAGACAGGAGGTGGTGAACGGTTCGGCATTTGTGATTGGCCGTTGAATAACCTCCTCAAGTGATAGAGGGGAATAAACGGCATAAAAAGCCCATCTGGACTTGTGTGAGAGGAGGGGCTCGGACTTGCAAAGACTCTAGCATACAATGTGCTCTGAAATTTCCAGCAGTGTTTGTAAAATTGATCGTGTACTTTTCTTTACAAACCTTTTCACATCTCTTAAACGTCGCTCGGGACCTTTCTTTCACCCGGCACCTGAGACGGCACGTCCTTGGTAACTTTGTGGTCACACGGACTCCAGACATCACAATAGTACACAGACGGGAATGCAGAGACCATCAATAAATTTTAATAGGTTCATTGGGTGAACTTGAACCCTATAAACTAAAATACCCCTTGAGTGGTGCAATGTCTATGCAAAATTCATCATTATACAAGTTTGGCCGCGCACATCGAGGAGTGTAGTGCCTGGTCGCCACTAGACTTTGTCACGAGCGCACTGTCATGCACTGCCGTTTTCTACGTGAGTGCAATGCACGGAATGACTTCGCCCAGTTTTCTGCTCCACGTCGACTTACATGGCGAGCACGTCGTGGAATGTACTGCTCAAGCGCTCTGTAAAGCCCTTCATCTTCTAGTGTTACATGTTTGTTTTTATACGTCTCGGATGGATGAAACTTAATGTTCATTAAGATCTGCCGTAAACGATGTTCTCCAGTCAGTCATGAGGACTTCCCGATAGGAGGGTAGCCAATTTGATGAGGAAACATGACCACGTAACTTTCAGTACAGGTTAACAATAATTTGAATCCTGAGAAGCACGTTAGGTACTCAGCATTTATCATTATCGACTAGCTTATGGAATTGAACATCTGAAATTGATCGAGAAGTTCGGTCTCAATATGATGAAAAATTATCGAAACTCACAATTGAGTACGCAAGTCTTACCGGCTTCGCATATTGCGTTTCCTTGCGTTGACAGCTTTAGTAGGATCTGATTTAGCGTCGACTGACGTAGGAGTGTACGCCGTCAATAATATATTTCATAAATTGTCTATCAAAGGGCAAATCACTCCACAATGTCCTGTCGTCTCAACGCGAGATGCCTCTAACATGTTTAATGCATATGCACCTGCGTGACAGAAAAGTACAGTGTCGTCCAGTTTTATAAGAAACGCCTAATTTTTATTGGATCTGGTATAAGTGCAACATACCTTGTACTTCATTGCGAAAATGTCCGGAATACGACGCTTAATGATGACGCCGATAAAAGAAAGAATGGTTGTCGTTATTTTGTAGCAAGCTCTAGCTGCTATAAGGGCTTGAATACTAATGACGTGTTTATCGTATATGTAACGGGCCCTGTACGTTGATGCGGTCGGCGGGAAGTTGCTCGTATGCTAGGGCCACGTCAAAAAGGCATATCGACTGCCAATCTGCGCCACAATGCTTTTGGTCTGGTTTGTTGACGAATGTAATTTGGAACTTCCGTAGCCGCAAGCTGCAACGAGCAAGGTGGCTTGCGTCCCTAAGGCTGGCTATCCCGAATGTGGAGAATTAAGTGCATGTCCTTCTCTTCGGTATGATCGCGAACTGGCACCGCTTTATTTTTTGTCATTCCTGTGAGAGCGATAGCTGTTGGTTGCTATACCCTCTAATTTTTAACGTCTTGGCACTCGCAAAAGAACTTACGAGCTGGTCGGCGCGCTCACTACTGCTGTACGAAGCTTCGCGCAAAACAGCCTCGTTCTGGCTAAGCGCCCCGAACCAGCTCTCGCTTAATCTCTGCTTCGTGTGTTTGATCTTTGCTTCTTGAAAGCTCGGCTTATTGGGCATAGCATCGGCAGAACAGGAGCAAATGTAAAGTGCAGAAAGGAGCAGAGTAGTAGCGCAGTGGATATCACTGCTTGCATCCTCATTGAACCGTTTCATGCGCTCCGAGAGCAGGTGCGATATCGAAGGTTGTATTACGTGACCAAATTGTTTGTGTTCCCGCGGTGATTATCCCGCAAACTTCCCTTCCCAGTCGCCATTCTTGCAAGAGACTGTACAAAAACGACGAAAACACAACCAAAATAGAAGTAGGTGACGTGCTTGTGCATGCCACCTCCTTCGCACTTCATTTTTCGCGGGGCAGCTAGTCGAACTGCTCTCGACTGCACTCAATGTCACCAAATTGCTCCTGTTCTCCGATTTAACCACAGCGCTACTGCTTCTACACGCCCATACGAATACAGCTACTTTTGGGAGAACACTTCGGGGCCGCTTTAAATGCTCCTGTTTGCCCGATGTGCTGCGCCATTAGTCGACGTGCTAGGTGCGCCTTCTGCAACTTCTGCGCCAGCGTGTACGCGTTCTTGTTATTTCCGAAATTGCCTAAGAGCTTGACCACAATGATATAGGGCTTGTTATGCACCTTATTTTCGTGTTTTAGGAAATATCTGATGAGCCGAATGCGTGTGTGCCTGTTCATGCTGTAGCCTCCTTAAGACTTTCGTACCCTGTGGATCACCAGTGCTATTCTGCAGTCTGCTTAGACGAGGTGTTCGAGCCCCATTGCAGACACATTAAGGTGCGAGTTAAAACTCATGGCTCGGGCCTGTTGTCTCAAATACCACATTTGTATAAACCCCGATGTCCATATTGCCCTAGGAATTATTGTTGAAGAAAAAGCACGGTGTAACAATCAACTCTCTTAACCTCGTCCCCTGCTTCGCCTAGTCCTCTGTTGATTGTGCCGACGAAGTGCCTCTAGAATAAAGGCACTGACGCATGAACAGTAGGTAGTCGGCCTAGATTTTCTTTGCTTTCACAAACGTGTAGGTGAGTCTGATGTGATCTAGTCCAATATATCGATATTAAAACTTCGTGCAGATGTTGGTAAGGTCTGTGTGTTACAATGCTGCTGTGTGTTTTGTTAGAAATACCTGCGTGCAGTCTTGCACAAAGTGGGCACTGTGCTAGCCCTTTGTTATCGTCACTAGGACTGAACAGTTGAGTTGGCCAAACCTCCTTAACGTACCAAAAAGAGTGTCTTCTGTGATTCTTGTTTCTTTTTGTACGTTATCTTCTTAATCTGTGGCTGTTGGTATTTGTCAAAGTAGCCATGTCATTTATTTCAACAACAGAATTCCAAGACTGGTCATAGGACTTCCATTTGTTAGCAGCCCCAGTTCAAAGACCAGTTATCTTTTTCATGAGAGCTATACAAGAGGATAATGGAACGCAATCACATCTGTTGTGGTTAATTTTACAGCGAAGCTGTTTACCTCTAGTCCCCATGTGCATCTACCGTAAAGCGTTCCATTCATTGATAGTTCGTGGAAACAAGGAATACTTTAAAACATTAGTGCACGCGAAGTACGGTTCAAGGGTGTGAGCATGAGCATGTCTAGTGTGTTTGGAATGTCGACGTCTTAAATAGCTTTCAGGACTGATAATAAATTTACGGAAGTAAAGGGAGTAGAGAAACTAAGTGTCTGACGCCTTTATTGTGCTTCAACCGACCGTACGAAGGGCGGGGCCCAAGCCACCAGCGAGAAATGAGATTCTGCTACGGTAAATGCTGTTGCGCGTCCTTTCCTAAGTACTGGTGAGCGCATGTAATTTTAGCCTGTGCTGCCCTCGCAGCTATCGTTATTCGGTATCACCGTCGTTAACGCGCTCAGACAAAATAATTGGACGTGTGGTAGTGGTGCTTGTACAGCGGACCGTTGGTTCGGCCAGCTGCACGACTTTTAAACGTAGCGTCGCTTGCCTCTTTCCCTCTCAACCCGCCTGCTGGCTGTTGTCGACCGAGAAAAAAAATAGTGCAATCCGTTACCGCAAAACGGTGTAAACCAAGTTATCATGGGCGATCAAGGCATTATACGCAGGCACTAAACATAGTTCAAATCGAAGCGACACGTCATAACCAGGAGCATTAAACACCAACAAAGACGCGAGATCCAGGACAAACTAAACGGGGCGAAACGTGTAGTGAGTCGGCAAGAGACAAACTCGGAAGAAGCGCTTTGCGGTGCGGGAACACCTTCGACGGACAGTCAATCGTAGACAAATTTTGTCAGCGCTCTCTCTTTCTCTCTCTCTAACGCACACGCGTGCGCGCGCACTCACACGCACGCACACATATCATTTACACCATGCATACAAATAATTTTGAAGACATTCCAGTGTGTGCGATAGACTCTGCTTTCAGCAATGCGTGTCAGCGTTGCTACTTTACGCTGAATGAGGAATTTGCAGTGGCAATCAGGCCCATCTTTGTCTTCCGTTCTATACTTGCACATGGCCGGTAAACATAACGTTCATCACTAACAGTGAATAACGCTTATCCTAGAATAAATCCAACAGGGCATAAAATCCATAAGCTCTTGTTTCCACGCCATCTCGCACTCAGATTATTGGATAGCAGAGCAGGCAGCTAAAAGTTTATTGTGCAGAGGGAAAAGGTCTTGGCTATATTGCGGGTCACCTTGCTTCCTTCTAGTATCCTAGCAGATCTAAAAATGTCTTTAAAGGATTCTCTGAAGGCTTCGAAGTATTTCTAGTGAGTGCAGCAGACATTAAACATAGAGCACGCGGCATTTGTGACTACCCGGCAAAAGACGTCATTGCCCGTTGTATAGGCAGCTATCAGTATGTAGCCATGACGTCCATCAAATGCGTCACGCGACTGACGACACTACCGGAATGCCGAAGCCTCAATAACGACTAGCCCCGATCGGTTGCTATAAATGTTTACATCATTGAGGGCACTAATAAGTTGTCTTCGATCAACAGGCTTCCTTCTTCGAAAATATCCGGTGAGTACTGGAACTGACCCGATAAATTCCGCAGAGGTGCTCCACTGTGAAAATATTTATTTTTTACAGTGACTCCACTTATCTGCGATTTCCTAAGGTTTGCGAAAATTTGGTCTGTTTTCATCGTTCCCGATTTTATCGCTCTTCGGTGCTCGGGCTTTTAAAGCGAAAGGGTTGAGGTCCGCGTGTCGCAGAAAATCCAGTGTCGGTGCCGGCGAGGGTGGAGTTGTCCGTGAGGAAAATTTTCCGAATATATACAGGTCTACGTATATACCTGGCCTTGCTATATCACGTGCAGTATATGCTGGTTGCATTCGCGCACCATTCAAACGCTAAAGTTGCTCATTCTCGACAAAGTTATTCCTAGGAATTTTGAGAATGGCAGTCCACAAACGAATGCTGTGACAGAAAACACCAACAATGCATGCCTTTTGTGTTAAATGTTCTTTGACTACAATGTGCGAAGAAATAAAATGAACATGAAAAAAAGAAGAAAAGATAAACTTCATTAAAAAGAATGGTCCGGCACTTTTGGTTGCGGTGGACTCAGGTGGCGGATGGAAGTCCTTGCACTGGGGCTGCATCTCCGGCTAGCCGGATGACCCAAAGCTGAAAATGATGTAATTTTTTTTGAGTGTGTGGCTTTCAGGGTGGAGGGGGCACGACCTTCGTAATTGACCTACGGGGGAGGCCGTGTTTCTACTAGAAAGCTCGCCTTCGGGTATAGCGTTCGACGCCCGCGTTTCCCGGTAAACCATAAAAGCAGTCGGCGATCTTTGAACCCTCTCGCATTCCGCTATTAAAGGCGCAGCTTCTGCCTTTTCAGAGTTGTTGAGGTGAAAAAAAGCAGCCTGAGAAGCTTTGCTCTTGTGCCTTAAGTCGGTGGGCAGGTTAACGTACCTGTATTTATCGCACGCTAATTCCTAAACACGTCCATTTGGAACGGCTTCGAATACACAATGGAAGCTACGACACCACCGTGGAATTATTGTTCCACATTGACTTCTCTTCATTCCTTCAAATAAATTATCTCCCTCTATTAATATTTAGTGAAGGATGAGCTGTCGTGAGTGAGGTCCATAATAACCACCTGTGTGTCTAAACACGGAAGTGATCATTAATGAAGTCTGCATTCTTTGACTTTTTTATGAAGTATAGGACTGTTCTAGCTAGACATTTCTGTGTTTTCAAACGCTTTGATCGCAATAGGCGGTTCTTCTCGTTATAACTTGCTCTTCGTTAAGGTCGTTGAAATTTGTTGAAGCAATTGTAGTTCAGGAAAACAGGCACGAAGAATGAGGACCAAATGCGTCAGCGGCACGTCTGTCTGCCTATTCGGACGTGAGATTCGGTGTTTCCAAATTTTTCCCTTTATCTTGCTCAGCCTACACTCATAAGGGTTATTCTGTGCGTCTTCTCTCCTCGCTTGGAGAACTCCAATGAAGCGGTTATCCTCATTCCTTTTGAAGGACACTTCCTTCCTTTATGATCTGTTGACACGCTCTTCAACCATGAGAACTGTCGACTCGGCCAATGTCATCCCGGTCACATTCAAGAATTCATATTTATAAATTTGAGTTAAAAAATTAATTAATTAATATATGGGGTTTTACGTGCCAAAACCACTTTCTGATTATGAGGCACGCCGTAGTGGAGGACTCCGGAAATTTCGACCACCTGGGGTTCTTTAACGTGGGCCTAAATCTAAGCACACGGGTGTTTTCGCATTTCGCCCCCATCGAAATGCGGCCGCCGTGGCCGGGATTCGATCCCGCGACCTCGTGCTCAGCAGCCCAACACCATAGCCACTGAGCAACCACGGCGGGTATAAATTTGAGTTAGTTTCTCACGGTAAACTTAGGCCTAGTCCAGCAGCTAGTCCTTTAAATTACCTATTGTTACCTGGAGAAAAAAGGCAGCAGCGAAACATAGCAGGCATTTGAAGACTTTATGCTTTCGTTATTACCTTCAGCAGAAGCACATGACTTAAAAAACTCGCCAGGAAAAAAAAATAGAAGAGAGTATCACGTGGCAATATCGAAGCCTAATCATAACGTAAAGAATAAATCATTCCAAAAATACCAAGGCGCCTAATGGCAGGCGGTCAGTTCAAGTCACAGCACGTTGCTGCGCTTTGTTAGTTGTCTGTTCATCTCCTGCACTACTAGGAACTTGTAATTCTCAACTAATTGCGAAGAATCTCGATAGCAAGTGTTCACGTTGCAACAGGGACAGTGTTTGCAGCTGTCGAGTCTGACAAATATAGGCTTCATGTGTGGCGAGGTAGAAGCCAAGGAAAGCGGCGGGAACTCCAGTAGTCTGCACTACAGACCGCTACCACGAGCCGAGAACCGGGCAGCTTAGTTTGCCCAGATTTAAAACCGCGTTGTGTCCATTTCGT
The DNA here is from genome assembly GCF_050947875.1 of Dermacentor variabilis. NCBI lineage: Eukaryota > Metazoa > Arthropoda > Arachnida > Ixodida > Ixodidae > Dermacentor > Dermacentor variabilis. Next base: position 161,090,320 of record NC_134571.1, read on the forward strand.
GAGGAAATCCACAGGAGCCCCCTTGTGAAGGCTGACTGCATAACCTAATGTTCCTAGTACGTTGTTTCTTTTCTTCCACGTGGCGTGAACTCTCCTAACGCCTCCGCAAGACTGAGTTTGACGTAATTTGTCCGAGTCGTATTATTAGATATTTTGCAAAAGATAATGGGTTAAAGTATCTAATCTGAAGTCGTAGGCTAGTTTGGTTTTAAACAAGTACAAACAGTTCCATTAGTTTAACTGTATGCGTACTATAGAGAAAACACACACTCAGTATTACAAAAATTATAAGAAGGCTGATTATGAACCCAACAGGAATCGAATACAATTTATCACACCAAATCAAGCAACTTAAGCATTGGTATAATCTCTACATAATTAATTGAGCAAGAACACTACACAGCTAACAGGTGAAATTAGCAAGAAATAGTGTTTCACTATAGTGAAGGTATCATTAACGATATCAGGTGCAGAGTAGACAAGTGTTTCGGCTGACAACCTCAAAATTAATCTAAACAAAAGGTCACTTTTTCTCTACAATGTCTTTTTTAATATAGGGCAGTCAAGAAATGTCTTCGCAATCGCGCATGCGTGGGCGGCCGGGGATCCATCACCAACGTAAAGCCGCACTTCAGCGACAAAATGTTGGAGAAGGTCACAGCTGCGCGGGTTAGCCGGCAACCGTTAGGAAGCCGTTCGGAGAGGCCGAGTAAACAACGCGTTGGGAAAAAAAAGCTGAGTTCCCTTCCACTCTACGAAGAAGAATGACCGGCGAAGCTGTGTATGCGGGCCTCTTAATGGTGAACTACCCCTCTGCGCAGAAACCTGGAGGCTTACAAAAAGGGTTGTACTTAAATTGAGGACGACGCAACGAGCTATGGAAAGAAAAATGATGTCTGTAACGTTAAGGGATAAGAAAAGAGCAGATTTGGTGAGGGCACAAACTCGAGTTAATGACATCTTAGTTGAAATCAAGAAATAGAAATGGGGGGGGGGGCATGGGCAGGAAAACCACTTTCTGATTATGAGGCACGCCATAGTGGAGGACTCCGGAAATTTTGACCACCTGGGGTTCCTTAACGTGCACCTAAATCTAAGCACACGGGTGTTTTCGCCTCCATCGAAATGCGGCCGCCGTGGCCGGGATTCGATCCCGCGACCTCGTGCTCAGCAGCCCAACACCATAGCCACTGAGCAACCACGGCGGGTAAGAAAAGAGCCGACTGGTTGAGGGAAGAAAGGCGAGGTAATGACATCTTAGTTGAAATCAAGAAAAAGAAATGGGGGGTGGGGAGCATGGTTAGGACATGTAATGAGGAAGGAAGATAAGCGATGGTCATTAAGAGTTACGGACTCGATTCCAAGGGAAGGGAAGCGTAGCAGATGGCGGCAGAAAGTTGGTGGGCGGATGAGATTAAGAAGTTTGCAGGGACAACACAGCCACAATTAGCACATGATTGGGGTAGCTTGAGAAGTATAGGAGAGGTCTTTGCCCTGCAGTGGGCGTAAACAGGCTGCTGCTGCTGCTGCTGATGAAGATGATGAAAAAGTTGGATGCGTTCTATGACACCAACCTGATTGTGTTGTAGTTTTAATGGTTACCCTGCACAAGTACGAAAATGTGAAACACTACTCTTGTCACGAACACGACTGTGTAGTCAGACGTTAGCTAAAATACACATCTTTTAGGAGTATACGGAAGTCCTTACATTGTTTCATTTCTGACGAAGGGTTATTCCGTACAGCGGCTTCATTAATTAAATTTTTCTTTTATCAAAGGTGTTTATAATATGTTGTATGATGCAGCTGCCTTCATTTATTACGACCTTGACAGAGAACATGAAAAAAAATTACCGACGATTACGTTACTTCCTAATGCGAAATTTGAGCGCAGCAAATAAGCTGTTTCACCTTTTCGATAGATTGAGGCAAAGAAATCGAGCAACACATGTATGCGCTATCACAGAATTTTTTTTTATTTTTCACACGTATTCCTTTAACAAAGACTCCACTAGGTAAGCTTCTGCTTCGGCGGCACGCACCTCTGGATTCTGACGGCGACGGCGCTGGGCCTCTGCTCTGGCAGCTCGTTTAGCAGCAGCAGCAGCAGCAGCAGACGGAGGACTTCCATCGGTCGTCTCGCTCATGGCTCAGAAAGAACTGGCAGATAATTTCGCAGTGGCGAACGGCAGCGGCAATTTCGGCTCGGGCGGTGCACATATACAGATCCGCCGCCACCGATCTGGCTCTCTGATTGCCACCGCACAGGGCGAACGGCAGCGGCAATTTCGGCTCGGGCGGTGCACATATACAGATCCGCCGCCACCGATCTGGCTCTCTGATTGCCACCGCACAGGGGTTGCATTGGAGGAGGAGCGAAGAAAGGAATTAAGTTCGAGCCGGCGCTTTGACAACCGGAGACTCGCAGGAAGAGGGGGGAGGGGGGTGGCGTGTACACCCAGCGGCAAACGATGGGGGCAGAAGCGCGCGCAGCAAGCGGACAACACGATAAAGGGAGGAGGGAAGAGATAGCAGCGACTGACTGATGCCGCTGACGCCGATAGTGAGTCAACCCCAGCTGCGGAGTTGGTTTCAGGGACAACGCCGCCGATGCCGACACAAACAATATGATACCCTCGCTTCCGCAGCGCTAAGAACCAGGTCTAGCCGTGGGATGGTGGTCACGTATTCGTCGACGTGCCGGGGCCTACGTGAAATAACCGGCGCGTCGGCAACTGAAGAGCACCCTATCCGCCACACAAGAACAGGGGGGGGGGACCCTTTCCTCCTCTTTCTGCATGGCGGCGACGGTGTTCTATGCAGTCACGTTATCTTGACTCTCTAGCGGCGTCAGCGGCATCCAGCGGTATCAGTCGGTCGCTGCTAGCGCTGGGGGGATGAAAGGGGGGCGGAGCTGGTTACGAGGCCGACGACAACGCCGACGATGACGCGAAACGCAGGAACGGACGCCAAAGAGCCGCGCTCTAAAAGATTGCAGATTTGTGTGATCTTGCAGAATCACATCCCAATTTACAACACCCTGTTTCTTTCAAGCAGTCGCAATAAAATGTTTACCTGCCTGTAAATAAATGACGCAATTTTAAACGCTGTTGTTTTATGACTGGTTCGTTTGGAACCTCGCCTGCATCCGACTAACGTCGTCAGGCACTCAAAGCAATTTTACAAATGCAGTAATTATTTCAGACACAGTTTACCTTGCAACAGCCATAGCCTTTAAGTACTCCGCCCCCCCCCCCATTTTTTCCTTAAATGTCGACTTCGGTGCATGCAGGGTTCGCCATGATCAGCAGGTAAAAGGAGGCGTCATTTGTCAGAGAACTTTATAACGATGCCAGTATTCTGCATAGAAATTTTCTGGTAGGGCCACAATTTGTCCCATGACTTTGAACTATCTTTACACATTGCAGTGTCTGTGCCTGTAGCATTAGGTGGTAGTGTAGTGTTCTATAAGACGGGGCCAGCCTGGCATACATAGCCGGAACTTGTTCCGCCTGAGTCTCCTACGAGTTTAGATCGGGGGCGTGTCACCAGGTGTCGATGAGCCCTGTGTCTCGCAGGAAGGCAATCAGCAGTCGTTGCACTCTCATTCAGATTGCCCGTCCGAAGAAAACGACATGTTCAAAGGTGCACTGCGTAAGACCAATCTAATGCAAGCTGTCGGCCATCGCTTTTCTTTCTGTGTCCAACTGCGGGCATACCCAAATGAAACGTTCAGTGCCGCCGATATCTCCACAGAATGTACAAAGCAGGGAAGCTCAATTAACGTCCAGTGTATGCAAATTTAAATAACAACGCTTTTTTTATTTCATTGAGGACGCCGGGGAAATCTACTGGGAACCTCAATCGCCTTAAATAAATATATAAATAAATCGAGGAAGAAAGAAAGAAAGAAAGAAAAAACGAGAAAGAGAAAGAACCGAGGGCTTAATAATTATTTGCAACGCTTCTAATTAGGTAAGTCTATAAACCTAAATTTTTGTCACACATTGCACCTCCCATGACCCCTTCTTCAGCAGAGACATACTTTGTGTCAAATATTGTTATTTCGAGTTATTAGGAAGCATAGCTGAGAATGGACGTATGACACCATTGAGAAATGGCCTAATTGTTGTTCAGCGTTGTTTTCAAATGCGGCATCTATTCCACCAGTGAAGGTTGAGTAACTGCCTCTTCAGTTGTCATATTAGCCACTGCCTCAAAACTGTTCGCACATTTCGCGCACTATTTTTGTTCAATGCGCCGTATTGATGGCCTATTTTTTCTGCGCTTTACGTGCATTCTGCTCCGTATTTTTCTAGCTGCGCTTTAGCTTCGCTCTGGTGCAACCACAATGCCACGTCAGGATGACTACTTAGTGAATTAAGCGAAAGATAAAGTTTTATTCGACTTATGCTACACTGGCGATCGTAATTGCGCAACATAAATCGACTAGCCCAGTTTTGGATGGCTTCTAACATGCAGAATAAATATTCATGAGGAGGAGGATATGAGGAGACCATATCGGGGATGCGAACTAGAGCTGCAGACAGATGAACGTCTGGAACGTTGTATTTTTTGAAACTTTAGAGTTACTATTATTGACGCCTGAAGAGCTAGATATTTTAAGGAGTATCGATGGAGTCCATTGATACTACTCAATCGAAATCAGTGACTTCAGGAATGCGTGAAAGGCTTTCATTTGCGAATATAGATGAAAAAAAGAAAAACATGCTAAAGACTGCGGGGCATACACTAGAAGGAAGTGGACCTTCATTTTCCCCATCTTACAAAATATGGTGCGAACTTTGATCAGGCGTTATTGCCTGCCAGAACTTTTGGGGGTTGGACTTAAGAAGGGGGGGCGTAGATCGTGAGAATAGTATTCATCTTTAGCCTCACTTACAGCTGAGCAGTAAGATTTCAGGCATAAATTATATCTGCCCCAAGCTATAAGTAAGCCAGTGTGCTTCGCATCCGTGTATAACCGTTTCTTCTTATTCCTTAGCCTTCGAAGGTATTGGGTGAACCACACGTTAGTTTCATCACCTGATATTTTGATTAGCGGGATAGACTGTTTACTAATGAGCAGAGTTTTGCCTTGGAAAGAAGCTGGTTTTCGATAACAAACAGAGGAGAAAACAAAGGTAATAAAGTATGAGATGGAAACGTCTTAAGTACTTAGTTGATTTTGCAGCAGTTGCTTTTGTTTTAGTCACGGGTAGTTTTCATAGTGACGCTTGTAGACTGGAAGGCGACACTAAGAGTAAGTTTAAGCGACTTATGGTCACTAAATCGTTCTAATGAAATCACTTCACCAAATGTTCCGGGGGCGCTAGTAAGAACTAAGTCTGAAATATTACTGCCGCGGATGGGTTGGGTGACCATTTGGAATAAATTATATTCAACTTTAAATAAATGAATTCAGTTGACGATCAATAGGAAGATGATAGTGCATTCCCATCTACCGGTCGAAAATTGATCTCCAAGGAAGCAACTAATATCAGCTTGACAGATGGTAATTGCTTTTTTAATGCTACTGCTCATTTCAACGAGAAAGCGCTGATTCTAATAGGGAGGGCGATAACAGTCTTGATATAACACTTTGTAGTTAGGGTTGGGCATTGTGCCCATACGATCTCAATACTTGAAATTGTTGTAATGACATGTGATCTAATAGTCCTTTTGACGCCCAAGAAAACGCCAGCACCTCTTTTTCCAAAGCAGTTACACCTGGATATGTTGCCAGAATCATCGCGAGGGAAGATTTTATTAGCGTATATCCCGGGATATAGCCTCGTTTCAGTGAGTAGAATGATACCAGAATTGCAGTCGTCAAGAAACGAGGCAAAATGATCACGCAAGGGTAGCAGGCTTCTAATATTTATGAATGATAATGACAATGATGGAATGGTTGTAGGTGACTCAGACCTTCGACAGATTGGGCTGCACGGTACGGTTTGTAGCTATCTGCTACGAAGGGCCATATCTTTACTGGTGTTTTCAAAAACACAATTTGCATCCTGAAGACACAGGCGGTCCATAGAAAGGCTAAAAGGCTTGGCTTTTTTCCTTAGCAACTGCAATCAAGCGCCTCCTTGCTACACGAGTGGTTGGTGAGAAATCTGTGCGGATAGAGAAGCTACATCCTTTAAGTTTTCGTGCAGAAGACAGAATGCTCCCTTTGTCTTTAAAAAGGGTCATTTTAGCTATAACAGGCTTTTCCTTGTCTTCCGAATACTTCTCTATCTTTTGGAATGTTCAGTTTTAAAAACTGAGCATTCCACATTTCGATGCCCAATTTTTCGGAGCAGAATTTAATAACCTTTTCTTTGAAGGGGGGATGCGGGGCTCAAATGCCGATTTCGGTGAAAAAAATGTGTTCTTTATTCTTAGTCGTTCTCCATTGCTTGTTTAATAAAGACTACTTTCACCAAGTTTGGTAGTTATCTGAGCAGTAGAAAGGAAGAAAATGAATTTGTTTCAGACATTGGTGGCGCGCGTTTCCAGTCGAACGCGACTCTAAATGCTGTTTTTCCAGACGCGGCCGCATAGTGGGCAAGAAACGAAACGCAAAGTGAATGCCCAGGTTTGGAAGCTTGTTTCTCGCGATTTTTAGAGAAATTGAGAAACTAAAGAAAACGAAAAAAGGTCTAGGAGGCAGGGAGAAGCTGACACAAAGTGTTGTAAAAGAACTCGCTGCTTACCATGCATCTGCCCTGAACGACAATGCGCCAGATGTAAAAAAAAACGGAACGAGTAGTATTTGCGACGCTTCTTCACTCCAACTCAGCAGATGAAGTCCCACGACATGACGCTTGCCCAGTTGGTGAGGACTCTTGGTGTCACTACAATCGGTACAGAGCCCTAGTTGCAGCGGACAAGCGATCAGTGACAAGATCATATCGTCCAGCTTTCAGCAGAGACGTTGCCAAAGAGCTGGTGCCTCACTACAACAGGCTTAGTAAGTCCGAGCTTCTTGCGCGATGTGCAAGGATGCAGACACAGAATGCAAACGAGTCCTTCAATGCTGTTCAATGGAAAAGGTGCCCAAAAACAGAACTTGCGTGACCGAGAACAGTGGTGACTGCAACAGCCCTGGCTGTGCTAGAATTCAATGAAGGAACACGTGACATCAAGAGAGTCCTCGACAAACTGGAACTCCAACATGGAGTCCAGACGAATAAGCACGTTCAGGAAGCAACGAAGCAAGCCATTTCACGAGCACAGCCAAGAGCGATGGATAGCTCTAACGTTGAAAAAAAGAGCCGATGCCTTGAAGCGATCGCCGCAGAGCAGCGTCGTGTTGAAGAGGAGGGCCCGACATATGCAGCAGGGCACTTTGATCATTTTTTGACCATAAGAATAAATGCCATGCTCTGAAATCTTTGAATTAATTTTTCTCAGCTTGGACATTTTGCAAAAAAAAAGAGCTTTAGGAAAATTTCATTTCCAAACTGCTTCACCAAGTGTTGCTTCGAACGTTTTTTCCAGACTGAAATTTTGTTAGCAGCAGCAGTAGCAGCAGCCTGGATACGCCCACAGCAGGGCAAAGGCCTCTCCCATACTTCTCCAACTACCCCGACCATATACTAATTGTGGCCATGTTGTCCCTGCAAACTTCTTAATCTCATCCGCCCACCTAACTTTCTGCCGCCCTCTGCTACGCTTCCCTTCCCTTGGAATCCATTCGGTAACTCTTAATGACCATCGGACATCTTCCCTCCTCATTACGTGTCCTGGCCACGCCCATTTCTTTTTCTTGATTTCAACTAAGATATCATTAACTCGCGTTTGTTCCCTCACCCAATCTGCCCTTTTCTTATCCCTTAACGTTACACCTATCATTCTTCTTTCCATAGCTCGTTGCGTCGTCCTCAATTTAAGTAGAGCCCTTTTCGTAAGTCTCCAGGTTTCTGCCCCGTACGTGAGTACTGGTAAGACACAGGTGCTATAAACCTTTCTCTTGAGGAAATATGGCAATCTGCTGTTCATGATCTGAGAATGCCTGCCAAACGCACTCCAGCCAATTCTTATTCTTCTGATTATTTCAGTCTCATGATCCGGATCCGCAGTCACTACCTGTCCTAAGTAGATGTATTCCCTTACCACTTCCAGTGCCTCACTACCTATCGTAAACTGCTGTTCTCTTCCGAGACTGTTAAACATTACTTTATTTTCTGCAGATTAATTTTTAGACCCACCCTGCGGCTTTGCCTCTCCAGGTCAGTGAGCATGCATTGCAGTTGGTCCCCTACTAAGCAAGGCAATATCATCAGCGAATCGCAAGTTACTAAGGTATTCTCCGTTCACTCTTATCCCCAATTCTTTCCAATCCAGGTCTCTGAATACCTCCTGTTAACACGCTGTGAATAGCATTGGAGAGATCGTATCTCCCTGCCTGACGCCTTTCTTTATTGGGATTTTGTTGCTTTCTTTATGGAGGACTATGGTGGCTGTGTAGCCGATATAGATATCTTTCAGTATGTTTACATACGGCTCGTCTACACCCTGATTCCGGAATGCCTCCATGACTGCTGAGGTTTCGACTGAATCAAACGCTTTCTCGTAATCAATGAAAGCTATATATAAAGGTTGGTTATACTCCGCACATTTTTCTATCACCTGATTGATAGTGTGAATATGGTCTATTGTTGAGTAGCCCTTACGTTATCCTGCCTGGTTCTTTGGTTGACGGAAGTCTACCAAATTTTGTTAGGTACAAGATAGAGTACTTTTCAGATGCCTAAATTTCTTCCAACACATAATATTTAGCAAATCTCTGACATGTAATGACAGCGAAAAAAATTAACTTCATTGTCAGTGATGGCATTTTTGCAGAAATACCAGTAAAATGTGCAACTGACCTTATCCTGCACTATAAACCATCTAGAACGGATCTAATCACAAATAATTTGTATATTTTTATTATTTTGTAAACGAGTTTTCCTAAGTTGACACACAGGATTGCTCAATTTCACAGTTCTAAATTTCTTGCTGCGCTAGGGCGCTGATATTTGGTAGATGTTCTAATGACAACAAGATCAACTACACCTGAAAATTTCATAAAGATTGGTTGAGCGCTTCAAAAGTTGAACGTTCAGCCTAGCATCCCCCTTAAAGCCGACTAGTTCTAGCGTTGTCCTCTAAAACAAAGAAAAGCAGGTTAGACCTTCTCATTCGGTTCCCTGGATCTTCGCATCTAGAAGTTATTTCCGCCGATTAGATACATCCCGCTATGTTTCAATACACGATTGAGACTTGGTAGCTGGCTGAGACGGGATAGCTGTCTCGAACATCGCTATCTTTGTTTTTAGTAATTTAGTTGCTTTCCCAGCGGCTGCGCCTCCTTCTTTCGCGTGTTTCAAGCCAGCGCGCAAAGCCTTCTCATTAGGTTCACGCTTGCGCACCGTTTCCAAGGCAGCTGCCTTCCACTGTTGGGAGTTTCTAAAGTCGGCCAGCACAGCTTTGACGGTGTCCACCAGCTTATTGGTTTTTCGCAAGGCAGTAGCAAAGGCATCTGCTTCTGCCTTGGACATGAGACCAGGATAATGCTCAACCTCGCCCGCGAGGAAAGTAAGAGGTCAAACAAGGCAAAACACATTTTCAATAACAATGCGACCAACCATTTAAGCGCGTCAGCCCGATATGTCGGGCACGACACCCCTATAATGTAATAATCACTAGTCTTAGCGGAAGGATCATCCTTCAAGGTAACTAACCAAAATCTGAAATTCTAATATCAACCAAAGCACAAAACACATTATGCCACCAGCTAACATTAATTCCTTAACCTCACCGATTACTGCATTCAAAAATTCTTTGTCTGCCTACTACTCAATTTATTGTATTCTAGCATGTTTTTACGTTTATATCAACTGTAAGACCCCCTTTTCCCAAGTACACCTGCCGCGCCCTCTTCTGCAAACGTCACCCTCCCATTTGTTATTCCGGTTTCGGTTCCCCCTCCCTTTTTTGTCGGTCTTTATTAAATATTTTTTTACACGCCCTCACCAAGACATTCCAAAGTCCCAGGCGCCAGCATATCTGCTTCGGTGCCTCAGCCACACAGAGTATCGCCACTTTTGTGCACCGCCCTAACGACACCTACGTTGAGCTACTGGCTAACGTCCCTTGATAGACCATGTCGCTGCCTTAGAGTTACGCCATGCATTGCACCCCAGACTTCTTGTCACAATCTTAACTTCTTCAATATTACTCGACGCATTGTTGCTACGCTACAAAATTCACTCTTTCAACTGATGTATTTTTGGTCTTTTTTGTTGCTCGCGCACTGACTGCCGGACCGGCTCTTCTAAAGCCACGAAAACCTGCCGCCAACAACCACCCCTGAATGCTCCCTAACTTTTCGCTTCCCCAACACCCTCCCATGCCTTTATTTTTCTTTCCTTGTTCTTTTTTCCCTCTTTGTTTCCTTTCTTTCTGTTTTGTTTTATGTTCTCCCCGCCTTCCCACTCTCTCACTCTTGTCCCCTCGTCTTTGGTACCACGCTCACAGACGTATGGCGACAGCGCTCATTCTCTTTGAAGCCTCTCACTTTTTTTTTATTGATATGATATAAGGAGATGTCGGCGCACAATTTAAGGCGCCGGCTACTCCTTATCTCTTGGGTGGTTCCGTCATGCATCATTCAGGGTGCACGGTTACATATCAAATAGTCTTTTCACACAAGCACACCTATGGCTCCACACCTACGTAGTCGAAAGTCTCAAAAGTACAAACGATACTGTCGCCTAATAACACTTAGCACACTATGTCTCCACACCTATGTAGTCGAAAGTCTCAAAAGTACAAACGATCCTGTCGCCTAATAGCACATTTTCTAGTCAGCGGGTCAGCGGGTACATACAATATACATGGCAAATGTCTCCACACTTATGTAGTCGAAAGTCTCAAAAGTACAAACGATACTGTCGCCTAATAACACATTGTCTAGTGAGCGGGTGGTATATACATCGTGTTAAAATATTAGCACATACAGTCACAACAAAGCAGTCAACATAATTCCCAAACAGATGGATATATAGAGTGACATTCAAATGAGCAGAACAATGAAAGCACTAATAACGTCCAACGATGCCACTGTCTTTAAAGAAAGTCTGTAGTGCTTTTAAAGCGCTCTTAAACCAGCGGCCACCGACAACAACCGCAGGTGACGTCCCTCTAATAACCCTTTAAAACTAACATGCCGAGGGTGACGAGGCCACCCTTGACGAAGATAGGTCTTCTTATAGAAACGTTGGCCAGCCTTTGTGAAGCACCTTATCTCTGTTTTAACCTTTATATCACAGTGTGCTATTCCAACTGTCAGCCCCTTTCTTGATTTTGGATAACCGGCAATAACGGAATTCGTGAGAAAGGCATGATTGAAGTGGTGTCGTTCCCGAAGTGAACGATGGCTCCCTGGCCTTTAAATCCCCCCGCCAATGTCGAATCTAGTCGTAGTGGTTCCTGGTTACCAGACGAGCGTTCGAGCGGTGCCCATACTTGGTGTTGCGTTCGTCATCGCGGGAGAAGCAGGAAGTGGGCCAATTTCACCGCGATTGTAAGGCCCGACACATCCAGAGTGGAAAGCACATGTCATGACAATCTGCAATAACAGCTTTCGTGAGAAAGGCATGCTTTAATTGGTGTCATGCCCGCAGGGAAAGGTGGCTTGCTGGCCTTTAAATGCCCTCGCCAGTGTCGAATGTGGTCGTAGTCGTTCCTGGTTGCCAGACGAGCGATCGGACGGTGACCATACTTGGTGTCCCGCTCGTCGCCGCGGGACATACAGGAAGTGGACCATGTTCACCGTGCTCGTAGGGGTCAAAGCTTCCAAAGACAAGAAAAACGCAGCTGGGAATTTTCGCTGATGGTAGCGTTGTCTATACAACATTCGTAGTACAAGCGAACTTTTTTGTATATAGCCTACGATATAATAGTGCAGCGCTCCTTACTTGCCGCACGCGTCACTGAATCTCAAGGTCATGACCACTTAATATGTGGAGCCTCTTGGCTAAGCGTACAGCAAAAAAACATGTTAACCTATCTGAGGAATACAACAAGACGGTCACAAATACCTTGCTGTCGACCTAAATCTCGATGAGGTTCATTAGTAGCGTTACGTGTGTTCCCATAACAAATATATTCAGGCATAAACATTTTGCTGTTTTAGGAATGCATTTTCTTCGAAGTGTATGTTCCAAACGCAGACAGAAATGAAGTATTACAATAAAAAAGGAATGTTAAAGCTTTTTTTTACTAAGTTACAAGAGGAAAGGAGAAATCGTTCTGTGAGTAATGACAGCCGAGAGAGCGGACACGCAGTCGACCTTATACATCCAGGCATTGATGCTTGTTTCTAAATGTCTGCCACTGTTATATCGGGATTTTGTAGCCGCCGCCACCACTTAGATCTATTGAGCCCACAATTACGGCTTTCGAAGCGTAAGCAAGCAAGTGCAATGATTAAAGTAGGTGCTGTGAAGAACAAGATGTCTGTGACGTTTTCCCGGCTCTACAATTTCTTCCAGTGCAAGAAATTACTAAAAACGTGGCCTTCGAGATCAGCTGTTGTCGCCCAAAAAGAGCAGTAGCTGCGGCGTACAGTTGAATACCACCAATTAACAGATGAACATGAGCGCATCGCAGGAAAGACATGATCAAAGACATGACGCTTTGTGGCAGGAATAGCCTGATAAGTGACATGTTTCTGTTTCTGACGCTGCGAGGCCTATAGATTCACAGTGCTGTACACAAGCTAGTCCGCAAGAACATTGCGCGGCTTTCCGGTAATATTCTACTGATATGCGTTTCAAAAGCAGGGGTTTATTTTGTGGGAGGGGCAGGAGATGCGTAGGCACAGCACTATTTGTGAAAAATAATTTATTGCTTTCAAACCAATTGCACGTTACTGCGCACAAACAATCCCATAATCACACGTACATATTTGTGCTAAAATTTGCTTGGCTTAATCTGAATTTTTTTTTCAGGTAGTATCCTGATGGCAAGTTTTAAACTTTTTTTAAGCATTGCGCTTCTCTGCCTGATACTACCAATAGGTAAGTTCGCCTGCTTATAAGCTAGGGTACGGTTCTAACACAAATGTGAATAACATTACCATCACCTAAAAAAATATAGGATGTCCGTGGACCGCAACTGCCTTATGAATGGCGTAGCTGCCACTTTGCAAGCTATGGGCACGAAAATATGCAGTCAAAAAGCAATCGCTACCTAAATGTCATGAGTGCAAAAAAATATAGACCTTAGAAATCAAAGCATTAATATTTTTTTTATATTACGGCCTGCTGCGCTTTACGTTTCATTGTTGGGCACGTCTGCTAGTTTATATCATGATCCGAACTTCTATTGCGTCAATTATGTGCTGTATTGCATTTTATTTACTCGAGTTTACATCCCTACTTGTACGGATTCAATTGGGATCCATAAAGCATATTATTTGTCTTATAGAACAGTGTATGGCCCAGTAGAAGACCTATAAGACCGGCAGAAATGCCTATCGGATCTGCCAGCTTTCGTATTGGATCTGTAGTTCTTCTTTTATAATTATACAAACTTCTGTCAGAATTTTCCTTCGTAATTTCTAATGGAGGCCTACGACCGCCAGTGCTTCACCGCTTCTGTTTCACATCGACTTCCTCTACCGTAACAAAAAGAAAATATATTTTCTGCTTTGCTTTTCCATAGCTCATGCATGACGGCAATTTTAGCATATTTTCCGTGTTTGCAGGTTTCACACGCCCAAATGAAGCGGGGACCAGCATGCAAAGCGAGTGCCCTAAAGTAAGTGTACTGTAGAACGAACTGTTAGATAATGTATATCTGATGATTTTGCTGCCAGCTCTCAGGAGTAGATTGTGCATAAGAACAGTGAGATACTGCTGCATAGTCTGCAGCTATAGTCTTAGCATAGTAGTTAAAAAGTTCACTCAGAAACTTCTTCGGGAGGTGTCCTAAGTATGCGTTAGCATTGTGCCCCGTCCTCATCTCCACGCAGGCTCGCGTCAATATCAACGTTATGAAATTCGATCCGACCAGTGCAAACCCTTATCAACCATTATCTGTTGTTATCAACCTAATCAGACTCGACCCGGGCTTTATCATCCTTATCGGTTAGTATCATTACACGTGAAAATACCGAACCAAATGGGACTATTTGTACTCCACTGTAGTCCAATTACACTGGAGGTGGACCTCTAGGCAGACACAGTCACGCCAAGAGCCCAGACACCTCATCGCCTTTTCTGCGTCGGCTCGTCTCTTGAGCAGCTCTTGATGGTATCGTAATAATACCACCCGGTGGAAAAAGCGCCATCCCGGTCCTGTTAAAAATGTAAGGCGCGTGGAGAGCTGTAGGGCTAAAAAAATTGAAATAAAACGTCAGCCATATAACTGGTTGTTCCTGCGGAAGACGTAGTTGGAGAGGCTAGAATTACTTCATAGACGAGATGGGTGACTTGGTAGAGCATGCGATATGGGCCTATGTAACAAGAGAACAGATTTTCACACAGAGCAAATTAACGAGATGGTGCCCAAAATAACACGAACGTTCCGGGCGATGAATGGTCATCACGATGACAGAGGTAGTAACGGTGCTTCTGTTTGTCTAGAGACACTTGCAAACGAGTTCGTGCAAGTTGCTGAGCATGGTCAGTACCGGCGGCAGCATCATGGGTATAATCTCTAGCTGAAGCTGTGGTAGACGGAAGCACTGTGTCTTTGGCAGCGTCGGTTCTCGTACGTACAAAAGGTAGAATGGGGAATCTGCAGCAGTTTCGAGATGGAAGAGTTGCAAGAAAAAGTAATGTACGGGGAGGAAGGTCCCACTCATGGTGGTCGACTGAAACCTAGTTCTATAGCATGTCTGTAAGGGTTCGGTTCAAACGTTAAGTGAGGCCGTTCGTTTGTGGATGGTATGAAGTGGTGAGTTTATGCTGTATAGTGCAGACACGCATGATGTAGTCAATGACTTTGGACAAAAACGTACGGCCACAGTCTGTCAGCATTTGACGCGAAGCACCGTGCATCAAAATGATATCGTGTCGGAGAAAGTCCACAACATCAGTCGCGTAACTGGTCGGAAGAGCGCGTGTTACGGTGTAGCCGGTCAAGTAGTACACCGCGGCGGCAACTCACTTTGTCCCTGATGTTTATTCTGGAAAGGGGCCGAGAAAGTCTAAGCTAACATGACTGAAGGGGTCGGCCGGCATAGCGATTGGCTGCACGTAACCCGTGGAGAGCTCGAACGGTTTCTTGCATCGTTGGCATACGTAGCAAGCAGCAAAGTAACGTTGTAAGGAACGGACAAGGCCCGGCTAGAAAAAACGGCGGCGTACTCGATCGTAGGTCCCAGATACGCTGAGTTTTCCCGCCGCTCGCGCGTGGTGAAGCTCTTCTAGAACGCCAGAGTGGCGGTTTTTAGGTGTCCTAAGTAGAAAATTATAGCCGTACTGATGAATATTATGACGGTACAGGTTTCCATCGCGAAGAGCTGCATCTGCCGGAGCACGTTTAAAACGGTCAATGAGTGCTTTGACGCAGGCACCACGACGTTGCTCGTCGACGATATGAAGAAACTGTTATACTGAGAAAAGTCAAGTTTTGCCAGAGAAAAGTCACGGTGCCAGCATTTCAGTGGTGCGGGCCTTCAAAAAGGTTGCGCGATAAGCTGTCAGCGTCTTGGTTAAGGCCGCCAGACTTCTAAACCACCGAATATGAAAACTGTTGGAGCCACAAAGCCCCTCGACCAAGCCAGCCTGCAGGATCCTTTAGGGATGAAAGCCAGCAGAGAGCATGACGGTCAGTAATTACGGAGAAAGGATGACCGTAGAGGCAGGGGCGGAACTTCGCAACGGCATTTCCTTTCCGTATTGGAATAGTTGCGCTGCGATGGTGATAGGAGGCGACTTAAATAAGCAATAACGTGATCCTGGCCCCGCTTACGCTAGGCTAGGACAGCACCCACGCCATGACCGCTGGAATCTGTACGTAATTCTTTGGGGGCATCAGGCTTGATATGGCCAAGGATGGGTGGCGAGAATTGTACGTTTTTCTTCAAAACAGTAGTGAGGGGCGTAGCAATAGCCGTCCTTCTTCTTAACCAATACCACAGATGACACTCAGGGACTCGAAGAAGCCTCGTTGACGTTTCTATCAAGCATTTCGTTCACTTCACATTGAATTACCTGGCGTTCCGACGTAGGTGCTTGATAGGCTCGATAGGGCTGAATAGGCGTAGCATCGCCAGTATGAATGCGACGCTCGACCACGAGCGCCTGGTTTCAAGGGCGATCATCGAAATCGAAAATGACTCGGTAGGAGGATACAATTTCGCAAACGTCTTCAGCTTGCGTAGAGGAAAGGTCTCCGGTAACCATTTTCTTAATGTTGAGATTGGCACACGAGGTTGTCTGAGGGGCTTCCTAAGCTCGGAAGAACCATCGATTGATAAAGCTGCTACTTGATGGTCGCAGACAGAATCAACATTGGTAACGCAAATACCAAACGGTAGAATTTGCTTTGCAAATCCAAAGTTAAATGTAGGCATGCGAGTCCGGTTAGCAGTACTGGTAAGAACACTGTGAGGCACAGTGACGTCATACTGCAGTGGAATGCCGGGGCAAAGGATTGACGGTATACTCGCCATATGGAGCAGGTGAGTAAAACAACAGTTAAAATAAGCTAATGACTTTCATGCCACGCGAATAAAGTCGGTGGTACGTAAACGGCACGCGGGTACGGTAGAAGGTTCTGCAAGAATCGACAGCCCTAGGGGAAGGTTACTGGCAGAGTAGTCAATAAGAGTCGAATGCGCGAAGAGGGAATTGAGAATTAGATCGTGGGGTAATCAACAATCATGGTAAAGAGCACAGGAGTCTGACGGACGGCGATGCTGACACATGCTGTGCACATGCTGACGATAGGGTAAGCACCGCCCCTCTTGGACGATTTCTGCCGGCGGTGGGGTGAGGGTCTTTCTGAGTCGTCATCGGAAGGCAACACTCCTCACAGAAGATCGATCAGTGCAGTGGCAATAAGGTTTTCGTTCGTAGGTAACATGCGCACAGAATTTGCGGGTAGGGTCGACAACGGACCTTCACTTCCAGAAGCTGCAGGGCCTAGTCTTCCAGTCGGGTGTTTGTTGGTGATAGGCGGCAAATTGAAGCGACGGAGTTGGTGCGAACAAGACTGATGGCATCGTAGTGAAGGTGAAGGGCGTTAGCGAAAGTTCGAAACTAGGTATCAGCGGCAATGGGTTTATGGCGGGTTGCATATTGAGCAGTAGCTCCAAAGGTGCGGGAATAAGCGTTGGCGTGTGTCCGAGTTAATGGTGGCCATCGGATGCTGCAGTGACGAGTGACGTGGCTGATGCGACAGCAGTGGAAGCAGATAGGCTTGTCATCCGGGGTATGCAATTCGGATAAGTTCCGCTATGTGGCGGAAAAGGACTGCCGGAGACGAGAAGCGCCGCTAGGGAACTGGGGAAGACTGGGTTGAATGGACAAACACAAGGAGTTGAGAGCCATGTTCTCGAATTCCCGTCTAACGGCCTTAATAATCTCCATCGTGGTTGCTGGCCGATCGGGAGGCGTCGCGATGAAGGTTGGCGAACAGGCGTCTTCGAGCACGTGGCGAACAATCCGTGTTACATCGTCACAGGTGGTGGGCTGACGTCGGCGACCGTCGCATGTCCACGTAGCAGCAGTATTGGGTAGCGGTGTGATGTGCTGTGTGATACGGCAGCTCTTAGCATGTTCAAGGCGACGGCATTGTTTTATGAGGGCGCCAATAGTAGAGATGCTGCCGAAAACAAGCAAATTTAAAGCGTCGTCTGGAATTCCTTTTAGTATCCAGTTTTTGTGATATACTGTCGTCAGCTATGCGGCAAAGAGCCAAAACGTCTTGAAGGCATGAAATGTACGGCTGTGTAGATTACTGAACACGAGTCGCAAGAGCCTTTCATGAGGCAAACTTTCACCCAAAGGCGTCGCCGACCGGTCAGCGTATGTTTTCTTTGATAACCTGCCAGCTGGTCACCTCGTCTTCATGGATTTGTGTGTCCCCATAAAAGAAAAAGAAATAAAAATAAAGTGGGGAAGCCCGCACCACCAGCTAGGTATGGCAGGCGTAAACCAATCAAAATAAATGAATAGGGGAGGCGAATGCCATCCCAAGGAAAATTTGTAGAAAAGTCAATTAGTAAAAGAAAAAAACGGAGGCAAGCCTGTAGAAGTTGAGAAGAATTATCAAGGATGAAGAAGAAGAGAAGTAGCTAAACGCAGAATGAAAATTATGCTCCTAACGAGAACCAACAAACCCCCCAACCACCCACCCACTGCTCCGGTTGCCATCCGCAGCACGGGCGAGTTTTATTGAGGACAGCAAAGGAGCATGCGCAAGCCTGCCCCACGGGAGGCCGGTACGGCAGGTCAGTGATCCTGCAGGTCGGACCGGTCACAGTCCAGGGTAGGCCAGAGGCAAGCAGGTGAGCAGCAGGACCCGGCAAGATGGTCACACGATGGGGCGGGAGGAATTAAGCCAACGGCTTGAGCTGCTACCCAGTCCAGGTACGTCCAAGGAGTGCGGGTTGAGACGGGAGGGCATGTGATGGTGACGCCGATGACGTCTGGAGGTCGGTGGTGAATACAGCAGGACGGGAGCAGCAGGCGCCTAGAAGTGCAAAGACCGACGCCCGGAGCACGAGTAGGCTGAGGATTGGAGGTGGCGGCAGCAGAACAGGAATCTCCGAGACGGCCAGGAATGAAGGCCAGGCACGTGGAGCTAATGACAATGCCTGCACATGTGGCTAACAAGAGAGTAAGAAAAGCCGGAGTGCACACAAAGAGCCAGAGATCATCATGTAGGAAGGGAGAAGGCGGAGCCACGAAGGATAGAAAGAAAGAAGCTAGCAAAATGAATGATGAGGCATGTAGCTAGAGCCAGCTGACATGGGGAAGCCCCGCCAATTGTAGGCTGAAACAGTGCATTTGACAGAAGCAAACATGCAAAAGCAACATGGGTGAAAAGAATGAAGATAGTGAAGAAATGATATGGTCGAGTTAGGAACCGTCAGGAGTACGAGAAGGAGAAGGAGAGGAAGGGGAAACAGAGAGGACGGCCAGGCGCGCGAGACGCAAAAGTAAAGCTCGTGAGCGGCGAGACCGCAATAGACTCGCGTAATTGGCTGGAGTCAACGACTGCACGTGAGCGTCGTCACACAATGCCAGAACGACGTGCACAGTGTGCGGGCAGGTGGTAAAGTAGTGTGATACGTCCGCGCACACAGCGCCACACGTACACACGTTGGACGTGTGGCGGTTGAATCTGTAAAGATAGGAAACAAAATGACCATGGCCGGTAAACAGGTGGCTAAGAAGTTTATTAGGTGGAAACCAGCGTGGGATGTCGTCGACACTCGGAACCCAGTGGTACAGGTGAGTGGAAGAACCCTAGCGCTGCCAGTAGCCACTCCATTGTAACCACACAATGCGACGGAAACATGCGCGCACCGTATTAACTGACGCCGCCGCAACGCGGAGGAGTCCCGTGCGAGCCGCAGACGTTGCAGCAGTGTCTGCCAACTCGTTGCCCACGACGCCCCGGTGTCCAGGGACGTGGTGCAGGTAAATCCGCCGGCCCTGACGAGCAAGCAAGGTGAGGGTCCGCTTAAATGCCCATATCCGGGAGTCAGTGTCTCGAAGATGCGACAGGGTGGACAATAAGAAGAGAAAGTCAGTGTAAAGATGGACGGGAGCGCTGGCCGGCAACGAGACTATGTACGCAAGCGCCTCGGCGAAGGCAGCAGCCTCGACGCTGTACGCACATGTTGCGTTGATGACCCGGAATTTACGGACGGCTGACAGGCGACCAGCCGGGTTAAATGCAACAAATGCCACCCCCGCCGAAGTACTCGTGTACGCGCCATAAGTATAGACGTGGAAAGCGGAGCGGGTGGCGATGCGAGCAGCTCCTGCGGGGGAGAGCCGTGTGAACATAAACCGGCAGGTTTCGCGCGGGTGATGGGTCCAACGAGTAAATGAAGAGGCAACCTCGTTAGGGTGAAACGTGTCGCACCCAAAGTGCGTGATCTGGTGGAGCGTGAATAAAGAGAACTCCGCATTGAGGCGTTCCAGGTCAATCGTAAGAGGCGGACAGCGGGCTAAGATCTGGGGGGCGGAAGTCCGGGTGGTATGGTAGGCGCCGGTTAATGCGATTAACAACGATCGTTGCACCGCACCGACAGGACACGTGCCTGCAGATGTGTTGTCAGGAAAGGCGGCCACCATACAGGGGACGCGTGGGGTGCTGTGAGATAAAAGGTGACATTGGTGACCATAATCGTTGGATTCCACCTGTTATTCGCACTGGCGCGTTCATATTCTTTGATCCATTCATCAACGTCCAGTCACTCCAGGCCAGCGAACGTACCAGGCTCGCGATGGTGGTCAACCGTGACGACTAGAGCAGACTCACCAGCCGCAGCCGTTGCTGATGTGGTCTATTCATCAGAAACCAAGGTGACAAGCTCGATGTACTGACCGCTGCGGAGATCCGTGGCGAGGACGGCGATAGCCCACCCCTACCGAAATGCTACCTGGGAAATGAAACAACCAAAAGAGACTATTACCACTATAATTAAACTGGAGCCAGACCACAAGCCAGATACACGCTCCCGCAATGAGCCCAGACATCATTTACGCGGCGGTTCGTCTCTTGTGCATCTGTTGACGCTATCGAAATAGTATCAAAATTTTTGCAATCAATCTGACCCTTATCAATTCTTGTCGGTGCTTAATAAACTTATCAGAATTGCTACGACCGATTTAGGGCGTTATCGCTTTTTAGCACCTGAACCCTTCGCGTCGAACAATAATCAACTGTGATGTGACCCATACAACCCCTCATCACTTTTTATCATCCTTATCAACTCTTCGACTGCTTATCTCTCTGTCTCGCGCGACGGGAAGCGCATGAACCCTCAGAGATCGGTGGCATTTCGGTCGGGGATGGAACGGCGTAATGGAAGGCACATAATGTGACCACCGAAACGCATCGGGGTTTTGGCGTGTTTTGCGATACATTTTCGCCAGATGGGGATTTTCCAGATGTTTACAATGCTCCAGGTCGACCCTAAATGGTTTCCTGGAGATGGATTTTATTCTACCATTACCAAATATTTCAACATAGCCTTCACAGAAACTGTTCTACTTCAACATTTGTTTACTTATCGCTGGTGATAATTCTGATATATTCACCCTCTGGAACCGTGGGTGTTAACTGAGTTGGTAAGATGCTCGGTTTCTGTGTGGGGGCTCGTAGGTTCGAAACGCCACCAAAGCTCTTTAATTCTTTCCTTCAAATAACTTTACTGAGTGTCCTGCAATTCCGCGGGGTAGGCCTGGACAACGCCTAGGTTTCGGCAAAGAGTTGTTAGCCCTTGGCGGCTTCCTCGGCTCACCGCACTGCCCAAAGTTGGTGCTGCAGGTCCGAGCTGAGCAACGCAGACTCACGGCACGCGCGGAGGCTTTGGCTGCTTGAGGCATCACCACCATTATAGTGTGTTATACCCGTACATTCCTATCGGATATGCCTTAGAGTGGCTCCAAAGTCGGAATGTATGCACTTGTCAGTCGTGTATAAATCTGAGTGTTATTAGGTCCACAATGGCTGGACTCGGATTAGATGTATGGATGGTTTGTAATGGCCGCCATTCGACAGACTGAATTTTGCTCAATTTTGGGAGCGGCGCCGGGAATGTGCGCCTCTGCAATCTATGGTGTTTCGTGAAATCTATAATTTCGTGAAATCTCTTCGTTCTATCTTCTCACTCCCACTCGTCGGTAGCCGGTGAGGCGGGGCTAACCGAGGCTCGGTGCGTGAGCGCTAGAGCCATGCTGTGCGCCCCATCATTCCTATGGTCTGGCAGTGTGTGAGCGGGTGTTTATTGAGATCGACACTTTTGTCGTGGTTATTACCTAATTTTTGGAGTCGTAGTCCCTCTAGGGAGATTCGACCATTGGCGAAGTTTCGTATCAGCGTCTGGGAATCACGGATGATTATGTTTGCTTGTGTTTGTGCTGTTGCTAACGCGATAGCTATTTTCTCTGCGTTTTCTACGTGTGGCGTGTTGACTGTAGCACTCGTCGTGCATTTTCCCTCTTGATTTATCAGCACTGCTATGTAGGTGCGCTTGTGTCTGTCTTTAGCTGCGCCTACCAATGTGGTGTCATTGCTGTTACCGAATTTTTTCTGTATATCCCGTGCTCTGCTTTTTCGCCTACCCTGATGGTGGGTGGGATGCATATTCTTGGGTATTGGGGGGACGGTTATCACGTCTCTGATGCGTGTGGGCATTTCAACTTTGGCACCATGTTGGGTATGATACCCGATACCTAGGCAATCCAATATTTACTTACCTGTTTTAGTTTTGGTTATGCGTTCGTATTGGTGCTATGCGTTGTCCATAGATTAGCTCAACCGACTGCAGTAGTCTATCGTTGCTGGCGGTGATGGAGAGTCAGATTGCTCGCATGTAGATTTTCTAATTAAGGAGTCTAGTTTGTATCTTTCTGGCGTGTACAATCGTAGGTACGATTCCACATATATAATTCGGCTTATTACGAAAGGTTGGACTAGTCGAAGCAGATTGCTTTCTTTCATTCCACTATCTTTGTTGGCTAGTAGTTTAAGTGGCTGCATGATTTGAGATATTATATTGTCTAATTTGCGCATGGTGTCTCCATTGTAGCCGTCACTTTCAATGATGAGGCCCAATACTCTGATCTTGTCAACCTTTGGTTCAAACGTACCGTCCGCCGTAGTTAGGTGAATTTCCGGATTGTTTCGTTCCTCGTTTTTGCGTGGTTATCGGCCATGTCGCCAAGGTCTCTATAATTGTATGAGTAGCTCAGATTGCTCTGCCGAGCACGTTAGTCCGGTTCCTGCTAGGTATTGTTAAACAGCTTCTATTGCACATTGTGAGGTGTTTTACACCTGCCGATCGTTGGCAGTGCTTACCCAGAGTGTGATATCATCGGCGAAGATGGTATGATTCAGGCCCTTGATTTCCTGTAGTATTGCTGGTAATACGATCAGAGCCAGATTAAATCGCATCGGTGATATTGCTAAACGCTGGGGCCTACCTGCGCTTCCGATCTGTGATTCTTCGGAGTTAAGGTCTCCTATCTTAATGTGTGCCTTTCTGTTAGTAAGCAAGTCTCGTATATAACTGTTTACTCGCTCGCCTAAGCCTAGCTCATTTACTCTGTTTAATATTGTTTAGTGGGCAACACTGTCAAAACCTTCTTTCAGTTCCAATCGTAGGATAGCTTTGGTGTTCCAACTTGCGTTATTTCTAATTTGTTGCTTAAGTTGGAGCATTGCATCCTGTGTAGACAAATTTTTCCCAGAGCCTAACATTCTAGGCGGGAGAACGTCATTGCCCTCGAGATAGTTGGTCATTCTTGGTAGGACAACGTGCCGCGTCAGTTTGCCCACTCAGGACGTGAGTTAAATGGGTCTCAGGTTCTCCAACTGTAACCGCTTGCCTGTTTAATGTATTACAATAATTTGGGTCATTTTACGTTCTTTTGGTATTGTACCGGATTGCCAGCATTTGTTTATTTCGTGTATATGCTTACTAAGTGGTTCTAGCGAGACATCATCCAGATTTCGGGTCGTCTTGTTTGTTATTCCGTCTAGTGCCAACGCGGATGTAGTGTTAAGCTTTTGTAGAGCTGCTCTCAATTCCGTTTCGCTAATCTCATAGTTTAGTTGTCTGTTTTTGTCGCCTCTGCAATTTGGGTGACTTGGCTTAGCCCGAGATAAATACCTAGGTGGCCATCCCATCGATAGAAGCTTCTTCAGTTTTGTCGTTTGCATGTAAGAATTTATTTATATTTTTTTCTGTACGACGCTCTACTTTTCTCAGGATTCAGAAGGTGCCTGAGGAAGGTCCACGTTCTTGATAATCCTAACTTATTATCCATATTGGTAGATGTCGCTTCCCATTGGTGGTTACAGAGCTGTTTGCGTATGCTTCTATATCTCTGTTGAGCCGCGCTAGCCTGCGCCGGTGGTGGTTCTGGTAAAAAACCTTTATTGCTCTCAAAAGCGAAGCACATGAATATAATATGCACGAGCCGGTCCTTAAAGGCCCGGCCCTTACGAATACTAGGTGGGATTGCTAGTACGGGACCCCAGCGCCATCGGCTGCTGTCCGGGTGTGCTCGACAATGGCCCTTGGGCCTGCAGGTCATAGCGGCCGAGCAGGGTCGCATTCCAGTCCTCCCGAGTGGGGTTGAGGTGAGGGGAAATAGCTGGGCTAGATGAACAGGCCCACACCATGTGGTAGATGTTCGAAGACTTCTGAGCACAGTGCGGGCCGTGAAGGAAGTATCACAATATTTTAGTACCGCCGAGCACAGGAGAGTGTTGGAATAGAGACGGAGTAGAAGCGGCTCCTCTGTGTTAGTCCTTCACTCAAGCGAGGGTAAAGGCTATGGCCATATTGATAGTCTGCGTCAGAGTGTACTGTTATGTCTATGAGTTTTTCCATTTGCTCAGGAGACCTTCTTTGGCGGCCCACATATGTACGAATTTACTCTCTACATTTGCCGTTTGCGTGTCCTGGGCGAATACTTGTGTGGCTGAGTTAACATCCCGGTTAAACTGCGTATTCTATTCCACGATATCTGTGATAGTGTTATCCTTTTTCTTGCGAATTCGTCTGAGTTTGTTCCAGTCTACAAATCCGAGTTGTTTGCCCTTAGATTTGCGTCAGCCTGCTTTAACAGTGATTTCGAAGATGTTGTGATCACTCCCTAGATCCTATTGGGTGTTAAGCCAGTTCGCATCCCTAATGTTCTTCGTAAAGGCGAGACCTGGCGTAGCGACCCCACTAACACTAGACACCGCCTCGTATGTGTCAGTTGGTCTGTAACGAGGGTACAGCCCTCATGTTGGTCGTCTGGCCATAGGTGTCTACCTGTGGGGTTTTCAAATATGTGTCCGCATGCCGTATGTTGAGCATTGAAACCGCCGCCCCCCCCCCCCCCGATTACTAAGGCTGATTACTAAGATTACTGTACCTTCTGCGTTTGTGAGGGTCTTCCGGAGAAGTGATCGTAAATTGGGAAGTTTGTTTCTTGGGTTACTATAAAAATTAGGGACAAATAGGCATTGATTTTTTCTAGTAGGTATTAACCGGTTAATATACTGTCTACATCTGCAATGCCTGTCTCATACTGAACGGCCGTGCAGCTACTTTCGACTAGAGTGGTGACAGCTCTCGTCTCCCCGTTGGCACTACAGAATGATCTGTACCCAGATAATTTGCCCTTACAGTGTGGCCCATGTAGCATTATGACATCAGGATATTCTTTACTAATTAGGTGTTGAAGTAAGTTGGACCTTCTTCCACTGTATCTGCGACAATTCAATTGCAAGATAGTACGATGGCCGTGTCGATCCATGATGGCAGTTACGGTTTTCCGGTTCCCTCCACCGTAGGTTTCAAGGGTTTGGTATATGATTTACTGAGTGTTTTGATGGGGCCGCCTCCACTGCTCCACTGCATGCGAGATTCAATGTCGGTAAATTTCGTAGCGATAATGTTCAATTACAGCAATCGAACGCCGTCCCTCAGTCCCCAGCTGCTGCGAAGCAACTGACCAGGGCGGCGGTCAGACTTGTGACACAGAAGAGGGTGCTAAGAATCCCTGGATCCGGACAAGCCGCCATTGGAATCTGAACCTGGCAACGTTTAACGCTAGAACGTTATCTAGTGAGGCGAGTATAGCAGTGCTATTGGAGGAATTAGAGGGCAGTAAATGGGATATAATAGGGCTCGGTTAAGTTAAGAGGACAAAAGAAGCCTATAAAGTGCTAAAAAGCGGGCACATCCTGTGCTGCCGGGCCTTAGCGGGGAGACGAGAACTAGGAGTCGGATTCTTGATTAATAAGATTATAGCTGGTAACACACAGGAATTCTATAGCATTAACGAGAGGGGGCAGGTCTTGTTGTGAAACTTAATAAGAGGTACAACTTGAAGGTCGTACAGGTCTACGCCCCTACATCTAGTCATGATGACCAGGAAGTCGAAAGCTTCTATGAAGACGTGGAATTGGCGATGGGTAAAGTCAAAACAAAATACACTATACTGATGGGCGACTTCAATGCCGAGGTAGGCAAGAAGCAGGCTGGTGACAAGTCAGTAGGGGAATATGGCATAGGCAATAGGAATAGCAGGGGAGACTTACTAGTAGGCTTTGCAGAACAGAATAATATGCGGATAATGAATACCTTCGTCCGCAAGCGGGATAGCCGAAAGTGGACGTGAAGGAGTGCGAACGGCGAGACTAGAAATGAAATTGACTTTATACTCTGCACTAACCCTGGCATCATACAAGATGTGGACGTGCTCGGCAAGGTGCGCTGCAGTGACCGTAGGGTGGTAAGAACTCGAATTAGCCTAGACCTGAGGAGGGAAGGGAAGAAAGTGGTGTGTAAGAAGTCGATCAATGAGTTAGCAGTAAGAGAGAAAATAGAGGAATTCCGGATCGAGCTACAGACTAGGTATTCGGCTTTAACACGAGAAGAGGACCTTAGTGTTGAAGAAATGAACGACAATCTTTTGGGCATCATTAAGGAGTGCGCAATAGAAGTCGGTGGTAAGCTATCGCCGGTGACGAAACATATCTGATCAAGAAACGCCAATGTATGAAAGCCTCTAACCCTACAGCTAGAATAGAACTGGCAGAACTTTCGAATTCAATCAACAAGCGTAAGACAGCTCACATAAGGAAGCTTAATATGAATAGAATTGAACATGCTCTCAAGAACGGACGCAGCCTGAAAGCAGTAAAGAAGAAACTGGGAATTGGCAAGAACTAGATGTATGCGTTAAGAGACAAATCTGGTAATATCATTACTAATATGGATGAGATAGTTCAAGTGGCTGAGGAGTTCTATAGAGATTTATACACTACCAGTGGCACCCACGACGATAATGGAAGAGTGAATAGTCTGGATGAAATTGAAATCCCACAAGTAACGCCGGAAGAAGTAAAGAAAGCCTTGGAAGCTATGCAAAGGGGGAAGGCAGCTGGGGAGGATCAGGTAACAGCAGATTTGTTGAAGGATGGTGGGCAGAGTGTTCTTGAAAAACTGGCCACCCTGTATACGCAATTCCTCATGACCTCGACCGTACCGGAATCTTGGAAGAACGCTAACATAATCCTAATCCATAAGAAAGGGGACGTGATGGACTTGAAAAATTATAGACCGATCAGCTTACTGTCCGTTGCGTACAAAATATTTACTAAGGTAATCGCAAATAGAATGAGGAACACCTCAGTCTTCTGGCAAGCAAAGGACCAGGCAGAATTCCGTAAGAGCTACTCAACAATAGACTATATTCACACTATCAGTCAGGTGATAGAGAAATGTGCGGAATATAACCAACCCTTACATATAGCTTTCATTGATTACGAGAAAGCGTCTGAGTCTGTCGAAACGCCAGCAGTCATAGAGTCATTACGGAATCAGGGTCTAGACCAGCCGTGTGTAAAAATACTGAAAGATATCTATAGCGGCTCCACAGCCACCGTAGTCCTCCATAAAGAAAGTAACAAAATCCCAATAAAGAAAGGCGTCAGGCAGGGAGATACGAACTCTCCAATGCTATTCACAGCGTGTTTACAGGAGGTATTCAGAGACCTGGATTGGGAAAAATTGGGGATAAGAGTTAATGGAGAATACCTTAGTAAGTTGCGATTCGCTGATGATATTGCCTTGCTTAGTAACTCACGGGACCACTTGCAATGCATGCTCACTGACCTGGAGAGGAAAGGTGAAGAGTAGGTGTAAAAATTTATCTGCAGAAAACTAAAGTAATGTTTAACAGTCTCGGAAGAGTACAGCAGTTTACGATAGGTAGCGAGGCACTGGAAGTAGTAGGGGAATACAGGTAGTGACCGCGGATCCTGATCATGAGACTGAAATATTAAGAAGAATAAGAACGGGCTGGGGTGCGTTTGGCAGGTATTCTCAGATCATGATCAGCAGGTTGCCATTATCCCTCAAGAGAAAAGTGTTTAACAGCTGTGTCTTACCCGTACTCATGTACGGGGTAGAAACCTGGAGGCTTACGAAAAGGGTTCTACTTAAGTTGCGGACGACACAAAGAGCTATGGAAAGAAGAATGATAGGTGTAACTTTAAGAGATAAGAAAAGAGCAGATTGGGTGAGGCAACAAACTCGAGTTAATGGCATCTTAGTTGAAATCAAGAAAAAGAAATGGGGGGCATGGGCAGGACATGTAATCAGGAGGGAAGATAACCGATGGTCATTAAGAGTTAGGGACTGGATTCCAAGGGATGGGAAGCGTAGCAGGGGGCGGCCGAAGGTTAGGTGGTCGGATGAAATTAAGAAGTTTGCAGGGACGACATCGCCACAATTAGTACACGACCGGGGTAGTTGGAGAAATATGGGAGAGGCCTTTGCCCTGCAGTGTGCGTAACCAGGCTGGCGATGATAATGATGATGATGATGATGATAATGACTTACGGTTCGTCAATATTCGCCATATCCTCATCGCTGCCGCTCTGCCGCCAGGTGCACGCGTTGTCTGCATAAGCGATGTTTAATAGCTGCTATTAAGAAAATAAGCAATTACCAGTCCTGTGGCTTTGCCGAGATTAATTTGAGAGTATACGCTAGGAATTTATACTGAATTTAGCCCAAGTGGAATTTCTTTGCTGTTGGCCTTTAAGCCCGCCTTCACTAACGCCTGAAGTAATGGGCCACAAGCGGAGACCGCAATAGAACTTTGTAAAGAAGCCGGCGACCTGAAGGGAACTGTCGAGAAATTGGAGGAGGAAGAATGATTTAGAGAGTCGTCATCATTGAAGATTACCGTTCTCCAATCGGTCATTGGGTTAAGATTTTTAAAAAATGCGCAAGCAATAGATGGCTCTAATGACAAAAAGTTACAGTGACATGTCATCTCGTGAACGTGGGTCACGCGCAAGTTTGTGGGTGCTGTAGCCCACACGACGCTGTGGGCTCTCGGTGCGCCTTGACGCCTACGCAATCCAAATCACAGATCGGATTCAAGACAGGGTTTGCGCCGCCATGCCATACGCAGCAGCCGCCGGAGTATAACGTACCGTTGTAAACATTCACTTAATATTTATATTACCTAGCAAGGCGTCAGCTCGCTCAGGCAAACAGCGAGTGTCCGCTCTCGATGACGGCGGACAGTCACTCTCAAAACACTGGCGTGAGGAATCGCTGTAGAAGCAGCGAGCGAAGTGACCTGTCTGCTGTCCATCACCTCAGCGCCAACTGAGCGGTGGGAACACAGTGCACGCAAAGCTACGAGCCGCGGCCCATCCAGACTTCGCCCTCAAACCAGAACGCTTTCCACATAAAGCACGTGCGACAGCGCGCGTCCGAAGTACAACGCTCCCGCTCGATCCCCTCCCCCGGTGCCTCGGCGCAATGCGCAGGACGAAATGCGACGCACTTCCTCCCCTTGCCCACGTTAGATTGATCCGCCCTCTTAGGCTCACCGTCGCATGCTTTCATTCGCACACATAGCGTACGGCACGCGAGGACGACGTCACCACAAGACAAACCCACCAGGTATACAACCCAGAGAACACCAGTAGCAAGTGCCGGAGGAGCTCAACCTAGCATGCATCCTCCGTCTGCCTTCCTCGCTACGCTTCGCCTGATTTCTCTATCTTCATTTCGCTCAGCGTTACCTACACATTCCGCTGGGTGGCGCAACTTTCTCGCGCGCTCAGCACGCCTTTCCGTACTATCCTTGACGCGCGAGTTTCTTCACCTCAAGGCGCGTTCCTCGCTCGCTTGCTTGGCAGCCTGAAACACAACCTATTCGAAAAGCTGGCCAGTTACGCTTGCACGTAAAAATTGAGCCCCGAACCCAGGTGGCGCATTTGACTCATTAAGAAGGTGGGGCATGCTACCGACGCACCAGCTCCTAATGAAATGACATATAGTGCCAAATGATCAGTACCCCGACTGTGGGCGAAGTGAAGCAACTCGTTATGCACGGTACGAGTGCGTAGCAACTAATGGTGTTTGGCGCATGGGGCGCTATAACGTAAAACTTTCCCAAACTGTTTCTCTTTAATTTCTGCAATCAGTCCTAAACGATAGCTCAAACATTTTTCGGACCACCCACACTTCTCCTGTTCGCCACGCGACGTTGTGAAAAGTACAAGAACTCTCCATATGATATGACCTGTACAAAGTCATTATGCATGATTACACAAAACAAAAGAAAAAAATTATTTCAGGTTCTGCGCTTTTCTCACCATTACTTTACCGCAAGTGGTCAAGATCTATTTGGGCTGGGTCAGCATCCTCTGCTTGTAATGCGACGTTGGAAAACTACGAAAACTCACCACGTCAAAGCGACGTATAGGCAGTAAAGATGCATTATTGTCCCGCACAGAAGTGAACTTATTTCGGAATAACCGCACACCGTCCCTTTCCGAAAGGTATTCAGGATGTCTACCTACTAATTTCTCTGGCACTGCCGGTCGGAGCTGTCAAGGAGAATGCATGTATTTGTGCATGATAAAAATAGGTGGGTGGCAATAAAACTTTCTTCTAGGCATTTGGGCACGTATGCGACCTCTAGTTCGAGGAAAATTCCTTTTAGCGGTGTTTTACCCCTTCGTTGGACACTGCCACAATTTTCGCCCAACCGGCGCAAGCTAAGCAAGCGCAAGCTGACCAACTGTGTACGCCAGCACCACCCTGCTCATCCGGTTATATACTCTCACTGCGCTAGCTCAGTTCCACCCAAACTCTGTGCACTTCTTCGTGCTGCTCGCCTCTCTTCAGTCAGTTAGATAAGAAATACCTATCATGCTGGACGATGCTATTCTCTCTGAAAGCAAGCAAATGTCCTATGAAAACAAAAGTGACTTCCTATAGATGAGGAGAGCATTGGATTGGGTGCTTGGAACAACGCTGCGGGTAACTAACCAATCCTTGCACGGGCAGTTACGTAAGTTTGACGCAAGGCTATTGCAACAAAAAATCAGAATGCAATAGTTTTAGGTTATAGCTCTCGTGACTGAGCGCAAACTCGGGGCTCAAAAATTACGACAGATACGCAATAATACCGATCTATTACATAATTTATCATTTTAGTTATTCGCGAATGTAATTTGGCAACGCCAACCTCAAACAAACGAGTTGCTTGCCTTGCATACAATAAGAGGGATTGTATGAGTATGAAATAGAGGTTGCCGCTGTCGATACGTTTCTAAGGTGCTGGCCCATACGATTCTTTAAAATTCGTGAAGGAAACCTCCATTTCCCGCTCATGCTTTACTTGGGTGCACCAAGCCTTTGATTTTAGAAACAGGTCGTCTTTTCTACGTAACAATGCTGTTTTAGAGCATAGTGGTTATTTCGACTAGAAGCGCTCAAAAACGTTATATGCCAGTTTTGACAGTTTCCAGAAAAGGCTATATTGCTCACAAAGCTTATATTGTAAAGGAAAGTGGGGCAATAAAGGGGATATATGCAGGTATAGTTTAAGCCTGTGTGTCAATTTGAGCTTAAATGAAAATTGGCAAACCCTTCTTCTTGGCCCGCTTAAAGGACTAATATATGAAGCGCTTAAAAGTTACGCCCCTCTCCTTGGACGCCTATAAACGGGAGAAGCGTCATATTAAAAAGGAACGGAGGAAGCCGCACTTTGAGATCGATGCTGACTAAAAGTTTGAAGTGAGCAGGTTGATAATGTGGCTTTATGGTTAGTACTGAGTAGTCGTCTTAAAATTATATGCCTAAGAGGAAACATGCAGTTCTTTCCCCCGGTATTCTCAGAGAACTTCGCGAGACATGCTGTCTATATTTCACTGAAGTATATTCTGACAAGAGATAAATGATTACTCTAAGCCGCGTAATTACAGCCTTCTTAGGAATTTACTAATGTTAGTGTTATAGAGTGCCATACCGCAATATTTCCCGCAGTCCTAAACAACTGTACAGAACGTCAACGTCGTCTACGGTGAAAATAGGGGTTGTCGTAATTTAATGTATAATGTTCGCCACCTACCATTTACATACATTAATGTTAATGTACGATGTATAATGTTCGCCACCTAAATAGAAGCGTTGTAAATAATTACTGTACCGTGCTTTTTTTCCCGTTTCCATGCGTCATAAGGGGGTCCTAACTACACAAGGCACTTTGTTTTTATTTGGTGGAAATAGCGATCACGTTAAGCGACATTTGTGCGCAAAGTTGGAAGTGTGTGGGCTAATGGCGACTTTTGCAGTATACAACTTAAGCAGGTGCTACGAAGCCTTATGAACGCGTTTTATGAGTGGTGCAAAATTTAACCCGCTGCTCTGGCCTAACTACAGATGCCACAGAGATAGCATCGATCAAACACGAGGGGATATGCTATAATAACTAATGCGCAATTAACGGCATCTGGGCAAGCTACAGCCTTTGTAAAACATTTCTTTTAAAGGTGCTCGCAAGCGTTACATTGACATTTCAGATTTATATTCTGTGTCCTGTAAGAACTATGCGTTACACAACATTCATATTTCGCAAATATCAGCGATATGTTGTAACTTGTGGTTAGGCAAAATTCATAGTTTTATTGAAATGACGATCTGGGGAATAAATTATGGAGTTAAGCGCTCCTAAACCACTATAGTTGAGTTCCACGAGCATGACAAAATGCAGCACGCTGCCTTGGCAAACTACAAATGTAACCAAGACAAAACTTTGGAAAAATGGGAGAACAATCAAGGTAAACGTCATTATCAAGTGAAGCGCGTGTGGGTCAAATACTGCCGTTGAAAAAAATTCCTAAACATGTGCGTGAATGTGTCATGCTGCTGTTATTCGCAATATTTGTTACAATCCTACAACAACTGTACCAGATACAAACTCCACATTCATTATTCATAAAAGAAGTGTTAAGTTTATTCAATGGTAATTTTTTATCTTTCTTGGCCCTAAGAGAAGTGCTGCAAATAATTATCGAACCCGTGTTTCTCCCCTAATTTCACGCATCATAAGAGGTTACCCACCCAAGAGCGCTCGAGCATTGTGAGCGTATTTTACGAGCAGTACAAAATCCAGTACGCAGCCACGAAATAACTACAAAAGCCGCCAAGGTTAATGTTAGCACAGTTGGGCTGAATACCAAGACGAATACCTCTGCGAAGTTTCTTATTCTTAAAAAAATCCCTAAGCAAGTGTCACAATGCATGATGCAGCAGTTTTGAGCTACGTTTCCCGGTGTCTGCAAGATACTTTCCGTTACACAAAGCTTATATAGAGTAGGAATGGGGGCCACTTTAGATGCAATGTGTCAAGGGCGTTCAACTTTTTTGATTTATTTGCAGCCTTAGAAATCCTTAATTACTCCTTGCTTTCTTACACGTGGTAATAACCGTCTACATATGTTCTACCACTTTCCTCTGCGAGCTAAACGAGGAGGAATGTTTATGCTCTGTCACTGTGAGGACCACATAATGGGTGATGTGCACGCAAATTTCTATACGTGTGGCTTAATTGCTGCACTTCCAATGCGTGGTGAGCGTGCCCTACAAGCGGTGCTGAATTTAGCACGTCTTCCTAGCAAAA
This sequence comes from Dermacentor variabilis, assembly GCF_050947875.1. Taxonomy (NCBI): domain Eukaryota; kingdom Metazoa; phylum Arthropoda; class Arachnida; order Ixodida; family Ixodidae; genus Dermacentor; species Dermacentor variabilis. The sequence continues at coordinate 161,124,000 of NC_134571.1, forward strand.
CTACAGATGCCACCTAGATCAAACTTTGCGAAAACGGGGGGAAAGCTACGGCAGATATGTGGGCGATGTTAAATGCCTGTGGAACAAACTGCAGCATTTAAATGATTCTTAGTCAGGCGTTCAAAAGTGCCATACGGCCGTCTGAAGCTACGTTTGCTGATTTCCCGAGATATGTTACACCGCTCGAGGTCTAATAAAGCACCCGTGGTGTCGTCGTCTTTCTTGTGCGTGTTGTTTTTTGGCGCGAACTCTTTTCAGTATGCAAGATCACCAACTAGCCCAGCAGTTAGCTGTTCTAATGTTACACCAAGTTTATATATCTTGTAAATATGGGGATTGTGTTAACAGCGAAACATTAACATTTCTGGACTAATTAGAAGTGTTGCGATCAATTAGGAACCTTCGTTTTCACTGCTTTTTATGCATTATACGAGGTTCGTAGTAGGTTTCTACAGTGTCCTCGATCAACTGAACAAGGCAACTTCTTAGTGTTCATTTAATAGTAAGAAGAGGTTAGGGTGATGCGCAGGCGAAGTTCGAAGTGCGTTGACAAATGCGGTCTGGAAAGTAAATTTCGCGTGCAAGCGATCCGGAGCGTTGTAGGTTTGTTTTTCGAATGGCACAGAATACATCCCGCTGTCCAGCGAGAACTGTCAATGCAACCGACCTCAAATTTAGCGAAAATGGGAGAGGCGAGAGGGTACCATGCACTCAATGTTCTGACCAGATGTACGAATTTGTTCCTTGGTAAAAATTCTCACAAAGTCTTAGATAGCGGCATGTACGACGAAGATTTCAAACGCACCAGCTATGAAGTATTTACAAGCAGCATTTTAAAGTATATGATTTAATTGCTGCCTACTATTTTTTTCGCAAGTGCTCGATAGAAACAACTTCTCTGCTGCTTCTGCAAGGTCGCCCAAGCTCTACAGCATTTTGTGTTAGGATTTCATTTGCTAGTAAAAAATTGCGTACAGCAGCATTACTTTGAACCTATGAAAATTGTGTATGCTTAGTACGTGCTCGCAAAAGATATGAGTAAAACTTCCCCTTTAGGACCACAGTGCGCTTGCTCGGCCTTGGGCGTCCGCGTACTCCTAGAGGCGCACATAGATACTAACCATGTGCTCCTACATAGTTGATACTAGATAGATATATGTACTATTTTTATATACATAGACAACCCGCCGCGTTTTCTTAGTGGCTATCGTGTTGGCCTGCTAAGCACGGGGTCGGGGAATAGTATTCTGACCACGACGGCTGCAAGTCGATGGCGGCGAAATGCGAAAGCAACCTTGTACTTAGATTTAGGGGCGCGTTAAGGAACCCCAGGTGGTCCAAATTTCCGGAGTCCCCCACTATGGCGGGCCTGATAACCAGGTCATGGTTCTGGCACGTAAAACCCCATTAATTACACGCATAGAGAGGCAGACACATAGGATACCCCCACCCCAAAAACATGAAACATTCACCGCAGAACACTGTAGATTTCTTAGTCTTAGCCAAAAACGCAAACAATTGACCTGTAATAAATTTAGGAAACAGCCCAAACGAAGCGATAAATGTGCAATATGATAGCCGAATGACAACCGCGACGTGTTTTTAGACACTTACACGGCAACAATGTTACAATATTAAGACTGTGGTCTGCTGCGTTTCCTTACCTAACGGTCAGGTATGCGTCTTAGATATGCGTCTGTAAAGCATTTCGGGCGTGGAATTTGAGTGCAGCCGAATGTTTCTTTCCTCCTATTAGCACTTCTGCAAATCAAGAACGGGAAAGATTACGCGATTGAACGAAAAAAAAGGCGGGAGACACGAGCCAATCGCAATAAAGAAGAGTAAGCTAGGTGAAAGCCCGAATATCTTGTGTTCTTGATCGAAAACCTTCAACGGCGTTTATGAATGAGATTCCTCCTTTTTACCTAAGACTCTCTTGCGTTTTCTGAGAGAAATAGAACAAAAATTCTGTGTGGCACTGCAATCGCGAACACCAGAGACCAGCGGAGCTGGGGGAATGCCAGTAAGGTTGTGCCAAATAGCACACAAGACACACGAGCGCCGGCAACGCGTCCCTAGGTGTCCGCGGTTCGCGCGGCCAACGCCGTAGTAGACGCCACGGTTCGGAGTAGGCGACATCTAGGCACCCTAGCAGCCGCCGGAGACAAACGTCCCTCTTCTCTCGCCGGAACCCACTTCTTCGCTCACCACAGGAGACGGCACGAATTCGGGCCCCGTTCATCGCTCGCGTGCGTGCCGCTCCTTCTCCCTCGCTAGGCTCCACCCTAACCGGTCCGCGCCGCTATGCTGTGCAATGCTATTTTTATACTCTGCTTTCGCTCTCTCTCCTCCAGCTCGGCGAAGCAGCAGATGTCAAGAGAAACCCAGCGAGGCTCCGACAGCTAGCTCCACTGCTAAAATAGGAAGCCGAAGCTTAGCGTGACAGATAGCACACATGGACGTGGGTACCTGTGAACAGAGTCCCGGTTCTCATGCTTATGTAGTTCTTAAGATACTGGCTTGGGCACCTGTGTCAATGAAAAATGGTTAGCCAGTTATATTGTTGACGATATATTGAGACGAGAAAGGCCTTGACCGCACGTCATTCTTTGTGCAAGGCTGGCTGTCTTCCCGACCTAGCGCTAAGAGCCAATGGCGTGCATCAGCGCCAAAGTGACACGTGATGGCTGAGTGCCCTGTCCTAAAAGATGTTACCGAATGGTCATTATTTGCTCATATTTTGAGGATTTGAACAGCTTCACAAAATAGTCATTAGGGCAAAAGGAAGCTTTTAGTCCTAAAAACCTGGCTGGAACATACGTAATTTGCGAGTGAGAAAAGAAAGCCGATGAGAAATTTGATGGTTGAGAACGATACTGTTATGAGAGAGCGGCATTACGTGCAACATTTGCTTTCCTCTTTTGGCCTTAATAAGTACTAGAAAGGAAAAACTAAATCTATTTTCGAGCACCGGAGCAAATTCTTCATGAAAGGTACAGACAGACAGACAAAGAACTTTACTAATGGTCCTGAGGAACCGCGTTAGGGTACCTCCCTTTTCAGGAAGTCCTTGTAGCCGTCGCCGGCCGCACCCACGTCGGGGTCGGAAGATCATGGTCCTCCACCCTGTCGCAGGTCCTCTGGACAGCCCGTAGTTGCTCTGAGAGGTCGCCGCTCTTAAGGGCTGCCTCCCAGCCGGTTAGAGTGGTTAGCAATGAGCTGCGTAACGTAGGGCATTCCCAGATCATATGGGATAAGGAGCAGTACGCCTCCCCACAGTCTGCACAGTGGGGCTCTACATTAGGCGCGAAGTGACTAAATCGGCCCCTGGAGGGGAATGACCCCGTTTGGAGCATGCGAAAGGCCGACGATTGGGGTCTATTAAGTTTAAGATGTCGTAGTGGAAAGGCCCGCCGAGCAAGATGATAATGTGCCAAGATTTCATGGAACGTAAGAAGCGAATCCCTGTACAGTCCTACGTCGCCGCCCGTGAGTCCACCTGAACCGCCGTGGTGTGTAAGACCTCGCGCTGTCATGGGTCAACTCGCTGGCGTTAACAATCGCAGAGTGCACATTGGTTCCCATATAGGCTGGGAACCGTTTGATGAAATGAAAACCAGCAGCCCCCTCGCTGCCGAGGATGGCCGCCACCTCCTTTCAGATCGAGCCGGAGGCGAACATTAGGGCTGCATACCTAGAGTCTGTAAAGATATTGGGACGTAGAGGGTCCTTCAGTGCTACCTGCTCGGCTACTGTTGAAGAAACCTTCCGCATGGATGCTGAGTTAATGAGAGTGCCATTGGAGTCAACCGAAACTACGGCATAGTGATCAGAGTGCTCGTACTGGGCGGCGTCAACGAAACATGCCAGATTCGGAGTGGCCGCAGCGACTTTTAACAGGGAACGAGCCCTGGCTACCCGACGCCCTACATTGTATTGAGGGTGGACGTTACGTGGCATGGGATCTATCTTGAACATATCTCGGACCATGGGTGATAGGGTCACATTGCGCTCCGTGATTTCCTGGTGACCGCATCCAACGGATTCGAGGATGCGTCTCCTCGATCGCGATAATGAGAGTCGTATTATTTGGGCCACTCGTTGGGTCTGGATCACCTCTGACAGGGTGTTGTGCATGCCTAGTTGCATGAGACGCGCGGTGCTAGTGGTGAGTGGTAAACCCAGCACGGGTGCTTGATACTTTTACGAATGAGGACGTCGATTTTGACCTCATCCCGTTTAGACCAGCGCAACGCGGAGGCTACATAGTTAACGTGGCTCATCAGAAATGCCTGGTAGAGTCTGAGGAGATTGCTCTCGCTTTAACGCCCCCTCCCCCCTGCGATTCGATACCCTGCGGATAAGCCGAAGCATATTTTCCGTCTTGGAGGTAATGCGGGCTATAGTCTGTGAGTGGCCCCCACGAGATTCAAGCAAGAGTCTGAGGACCCTGATGGTATCCACTCAGAGCATTTGTTGTCCGTCGCTCGCATAGAGGGCTATGGGAACTGTATCTAAGGGTGTGGAGCACCTGACCCCCCCGTCGGGTGGGCCTATACAATAGAAGTTCGGACTTGTTTGGTGACAGACTCAGGCCCGTGTCTAGTAGGAAGTGTTCTGTGATGTCGAGCGCCTGTTGGAGCGCACTCTCAGCTGCAGCGTCAGACCCTCCCATGCACCACACGGTAATATCACGCGCGTAGAGGGCGTGACGCGTTGCTCTTAATGCGGCCAGTCTGTCCAAGAGGCCTTTCATGGTGATTTTAAACAGTAGGGGAGAGATGACCGCCCCTGGCGGAGTGCCTCTCGCTCCCAATGTAAATTCCTTGGATTTGATTTCCCTATTTTGACAGTGGCCTTGCGTTCCCTGAGGAAGGAGCTAACGTACGCATGCAATCGTGGGCCCAGGCCCAGGTCTGAGATGGCGTCTAGCACGAACCGGTACGAGATGTTATCAAAAGCCTTGGACAAGTCTAGAGCAAGGATGCCCCGAGTGGTCTCTAGTGTCGTCATCAATGATTTGCCTCTTTATAAGAAGCATGACGTCCTGGGTAGAGAGTGCCGGCCGAAAGCCGACCATATTGTGAGGCAATAACTCATTAGTTTATGTGTGCCTACATATATGGTTGTGAATGGCATGTTCGGCCACCTTACCCACGCAGGACGTGGGCGAGATAAGCCGCATGTTCTTCGGCGCAAGAGGTTTGACTAGTTTCGGGATGAGCACCACTGAGGCTGTCTTCCAGGAAACGGGGACGGGGCCCGTTTCGCAGATTTTATTGACTTCCTCGATGAGCGGCCAACTGATTGTTCGTCCAAGTTGCGGAGGAGCTTAAGATGCCATCCGGGCCCGGTTCAGAGTGACCGTTGAGCGTTTGGAGCACCTCCCAGATTTTGGATTTCGTGAAGGGGGCGTCGAGCTCCCCCCCCCCTCCGTGGCGAGGACAATCCCCGTCACCGGATGGGCCCAGCGGGAGATACTTTTCGGCCAACTCTTGCAGGAGGACGTGTTCAAATACTCCCGCCGCTTTTTGATTATGCACTATGAGGTTGATGACTAGTGTCTGATTACTTTTGCTTTGCGAATCGTCAAGTAAGTGTTTGAGCAGGTTCGATTTTCCCCGTGTTCTCATCTGCCCACAAACCGAGGAAACCACTTCATTCCATTGTTGTTTGAACAGTTAGATAGAATGAGTTTCTATTGTACGATTGAGCTCCGTAATTTTCTTGCGAAGTCGGCGGTGGAGTCTGTGCATTCTCCAGCAGCTCAGGAGGAATTTTTTGGCTTCTAGGAGGTGCGCAAGGCATGCGACAATCCGATATACTTTTAGGTTGGTCTTAACCACCTTGGTCACAGCTAACTCCTTCTGTAGTCTTGTGAACAGACTATCGAGATTGTCGTAGTCGGTCTAGTCCGCCTTTCACATTTTCCGGAAGGCATCCCAGTCCGTCACTTTAGATGCCCTGGTAGGGGCTGTGCTAATTGTTAGGGTAATCTCCAGAATGAAGTAGTCGCTCTGCAAGTTCCCTTGGAAATTTTGCCATCCTGCTCATGGGGCGTTCTTGACGAACGCCAGGTCTGGAGTGGTGTCTCGGACTACCGACGTGCCGGTTCGCGTCTGGTATTGGGGATCCGTAATCAATTCCAGTGAGCAGTCAGAAAGTGCCTGGACAAGGAGATTGTCCTTGGTGGATTGGTAGGGGTATCCCCAGGCATTGGAGGGTGCATTGAAGTCACCCGCTATCACTATGAGGACCCCCTTGCTCAGGGCCACCGCCTTTGTCATGATCGTGGCGAATGCCTGCCGTTGATCCGACGGCGAGCTGTATATGTTCAAAAGGAAGACACTGCTCTTAAGCCAACTGTTAGGAATAATTTCGACCATAATGATTTCAGCCCTAGTTTTGCCAAGTGCTAATCTGCGTACTTGAAATGAGCACTTCCGTGCGACCAAGGTAGCTAAACCCCGCTTTCCTTCCTCTTGTATCGATACAACCCGGTATCCTGGGAAGGTGGGCGCGTCGTCGAGAGTTTCTTGTAACAGGATTATGTGTGGTTTGACCGCCTGTGCCGAAACGAATTGCTGCAGTGGAGCTTTGTGCTGTTGCAAACTGGCACAATTCCACTCCCACACAACCAACTTATTGGGATTGACCACCATGGTGATTGCCTTGGATTGGCCATTCCACCGTCTTGTTGACGAGGATGGCGCTTGCGGGTAAAGGTGCCCGACGGGGCTCCCTCGAAGGCTGCCTAGCCGTAGCTAACGCGGCCTGTGCACTTTCGAGGGACGCCATCCTTTTAACGAGGGCAGTCACGCTTTCAGCGCGCTGCTGAATTGCCCGCTGCATGCTTTCTAAGTCTTTGTTATCGGACTCGGTCTCCATAGAGCAAGCGTCCCCCTCTGGTGGCGCGGTCCTACGTTTACCTGAGCGCACCTGTGGCTCCCCGGAGGGGGGCACCTGTTGCTTCTCGACTTGCGAAGGGTAAGACTTACGGAGCGACTCAAAGTCGGCCCTCATCTTCTGCATTTCTGCTTTGAGTCGAGCGTTCTCTTGCATGAGTTGAGCGACCCTGGGATCAACGTTATGCTCCGGCAATGCTATTTGCGTTACCTTTGAAACCGGCATTGCCTGCTTCGGCTTCACGATCGCCCCAGTTTGGCGTTTCTGTATCCGAACCCGGGAGGTAGAGCGCGCTCGGCAACGAGAGCGCCCTCTGGAAAGGCTGCGTTGTCGAACAGCTGGCGTGACGGAGTGCTCCCTCCTGGGGGCTCCCACCACGCTGGACTCACGTGGCCGGATCTCCTTGTCCAGCTTTTGCTACTGGTGCTTGTTCTTGGCGCGCTTACAGCGCCGTCGACGTCTGCGTACGATGTATGGGACTTGAAAGCGCTGCTTACACGTTTTGTCCGCCGTAGGATGCAGGCCTCCGCAAAGGGCGCACTTCGGCGAACACTGGTGGTCATCGGGTGTGAAGGTTAGTCCGCAGCCCCGGCAATCCTCAGTGTTGGGGTTGGGGCAGACGTCAACACGATGCCCCAAGCCGCCACACACGTAGCACACCTCGGTTTGGCGTTTGTAGAGCGTGCAGCGCAGAAGGCTGACGCCGCACATGACATAGTTAGGCACTTTCATGCCGTCGAAGAGGACGACCACTGTGGTAGTGTTCTTAATTCGTTTGACTTTCAGAGCCTTCGGGTTATGATGGTTGACGATCATGCACTGGAGTTGGGCCTCGCTGACGTCGGCGTCGACCCCTCATTTGACCCCTTTGCAGATGTTGTCTGGGACCAAGATGTATGCGGCCACATTGTATAGTCCTTCACTTATGCGGATTTGCTGGATCCTTGCATAAGCGGAGGCGCTCTCCTTCTCCGGGGTGGAGACGACGAGAACGTTTTGAGCAAAATTAGGGCAGATTATGTCGCCCTCAGTTTCTCTGGGGGCTTGTGCAGCCGCCATGGCCAAGGCTTGAGCCAGCTTGCTTTGGCTTATCTTCTGGACATCCAGCCCGCCCCTTGGGCGGACTATAATTCGTATGTGCTCCCTAGGTAGCCTGGGGAGCCTCGACGAGGCTGCGAGACGTTGCAGCACGCCTTGCGGGGCAGTCGTGTGGCAGCCACCCTTCGAACCCACGTGAGATTTCTTGGTCGTTGAAACTGGTGTTCCTCGCCGAGCTTTCTTGTTCTTGCCCAACGCTGTCGTCCAGCCTGGACTGTTCGCTTCTTCGGAGGAAATTCGCTCTCCTACCACCATTTCTACTTCGGGCCTAATGCCTCTCTTCGTCGGGCTAGGCCTAAGCCTACCCGCGCCTCGCATCGCCGTGGTGTGGTCGACACAAAAAGTTCCACGATTTCCGCCCAAGGGCCACATACCGAAGGAAATCCTCAGAAGAAACCGTGCCGAATGGCGTGCATTTTATCGATAGGTGAGACAAAAAGCAGACCGAAAATATTTATGAAAGCGGGAGCTGATCTTTCCGCGTCCGCACTAGTCGGCGCCTTCTTCTTCCTTCCTGAAGGGTACGAAATGCCTTCAAAGCACCCATTCTTGCACTGGGAATGAAAGTTTTCCATTGAAATAATACATGTCGTTTAGCCATTTAAGTGCCTTAATTACAAAACTTAAGAAATCCGTCAACTATATCGCGTGAAATAAATAAGGATAACGGTTTTTCATAACGTTAGATGCTTGTACTGTGATACAATGTTATTTGCTTCAGAAAGAGCTACGATAATATTTGTATTTCAGGGTTTATTATACTTTCAGCACGTTTGAACGGTATAATGCACTATTAGAATTGTGCTTGATAGTGACGGGCTGCCTTCCGATGCTTAAAAGTATTTAAAGAGGTGTTCACATGCGTATTTAATTTCCCTCGCAAGCGTCCCGAATGATATATAGGCTTTATTTATTGCTTCCGTATGTGACTTTACATCGTAATAGTCTGCGTTTTAGAAAACTATTAGAGGATTGATTTGAACGCCATTTTGAACAATTTCTATTATTTGAGCGCTTCAGCATCGAACAATATATATTGGCCATGTATAGACATACCATATTCCTTACTTTTTTGCAGAACCCCCGTGATAATTGCACATGTAAAATATCAGGTCAGCAAAAGGCAAACAAGGATGGAGAACCTTGTTGGGTAAGCAGCCTTTGATATTTATTAATGCAATTACTATTCTTAGCGTACTGCGCGCACTTTCCTGGAGCTGACGGTCAGTCTAGCTGGCTATCTGGCTACCTATCTCTGCCTCCAACAGACTTGTTGCCAACAAGAGTTATTGGGTCCTCCATGGTCAGAAAGGTAGCGTATTGGACTGCTTTGTTGAGTGAACAGACCGTCGGACAACTTTGGGTTTCTGGATATGTAGCACTGTCTACTTATGTGCCACGCTACAACAAGCATTTTTGATGCCGAGATGGGCAGGTGGGGTACGCATGGGGCTTGTGTAAGTGGGTACGTACCCCTGTTTAGTAAGCCTCATTCATTCTTATTTAAAACATAAAGTTTGTGCTATTCAGTCGGTTCTGCCATTGAATGAACGTACTTCATAGCAATATTGTTCGCTGGGCATGCTCCAGTAGGTGTGTGCGGCTTTCAACGACCCTCTTTGAGGTTAATTTGGATAACCAAGTTTATGTGACTGGGTGTATCATCATCATCATCATCATCATCATCAGCCTGGCTACGCCCACTGCAGGGCAAAGGCCTCTCCCATATTTCTCCAACTACCCCGGTCCTGTGCTGATTGTGGTCATGTTGTCCCTGCAAACTTATTAATCTCATCAGCCTACCTACCTTTCTCCCGCCCCCTGCTGCGCTTCCGTTCTCTTGGAACCCAGTGTCATCCTCAATATAGGTAGAAACCTTTTTGTAAGCCTCCAGGATTCTGCCCCGTAGGTGAATACTGGTAAGACACAGCTGTTATACACTTTTCTCTTCAGGGATAATGGCTAGCTGCTGTTCATGATCACAGAATGTCTGCCAAACGCACCCCAGCCCATTCTTAGTCGTCTGATTACTTCAGTTATATGATATCGATCCGCGGTGACTACCTGCCCTAAGTAGATGTATTCCCTTACCACTTCCAGTACCTCGCTAGATATCGTAAACTGCTGTTCTCTTCCGAGACTGTTAAACATTAGCTTTCTGCAGATAAATTTTTAGACCCACCCTTCTGCTTTGCCTCTCCAGGTCAGTGAGCATGCATTGCATTTGGTCCCCTGAGTTGCTAAGCAAGGCAATATCATCAGCAAATCGCAAGTTACTAAGGTATTCTCCATTAACTTCCATCCCTAATGCTTCCTAATTCAGGTCTCTGAACACCTCTTCTAAACACGCTTTGAATAGCATTGGAGAGATCGGATCTCCCTGCCTGATGCTCTTATTATTAGGATTTTGTTGCTTTCTTTATGGAGGACTACTATGGCTGTAGAGCCGCTATAGATATCTTTCAGTGTCTTTACATACAGCTCGTCTAGACCCTTATTCAGTAATGCCTCAATGACTGCTGACGTTTCGACTGAATCGAACGCTTTCTCGTAATCAATGAATGCTATATATAAGGGTTGGTTATATTCTGCACATTTCTCTATCACTTGATTGATAGTGTGAATAAGATCTATTGTTGAGTAGCCCTTACGAAATCCTGCTTGCTCCTTTCGTTAACAGAAGACTAAGATACTCCTGATTCTATTTGCGATTACCTTAGTAAATACTTTATAGGCAACGGACAGTAAGCTGATCGTTTCATAATGTTTCAAGTCTTAGGCGTCTCCTTTCATGTGAATTAAGGTGATGTTGGCGTTCTTCCAAGTTTCCGGTACGCTCGAGGTCATGAGGCATTGCGTATACAGGGAGGGCAGTTTCTATAGAGCAATCTGCCCACCATCCTTTAACAAATCTGCTGTTATCTGATGCTCCTCAGCTGTCTTTCCCCTTTTCAGAGGTCCCAAGGGTTTCTTTACTTCTTCCGGTGTTACTTGTGGGATGTCAAATTCCTCTAGGGTTTTCTCTCTCTTTATCGTCGTGGGTCCCACCGGTACTGTATAAATCTCTGTAGAACTCCTCAGTCACTTGAACTATCTCATCCATATTAGTAATGGTATTGCCGGCTTTGTCTATTAACGCATACATCTTATTCTTGCCTATTCCTAGTTTCTTCTTCACTGCTTTTAGGCTTCTTCCGTTCCTCAGAGCATGTTCAATTCTGTCCATGTTATACTTCCTTATGTTAGCTCTCTTACGCTTCTATTAACTTCGAAAGTTCTGCCAGTTCTGCTCTAGCTGTAGGATTGGAGGCTTTCATGCATTAACGTTTCTTAATCAGATCTTTCGTCTCCTGCGATAGCTTACCGGTATCCTGTCCAACAAATTCTATTCCACACTAGTTAATGATGCCCATAAGATTATCGTTCATTGCTTCCACATTAAGGTCCTCTTCCTGACTTAAACCCCAATGCCTGTTCTGTAGCTTGATCCGGTATTCCTCTATTTTCTGTCTTACCGTTAACTCATCGATAAGGTTCTTATGTACCAGTTTCTTCCGTTCCCTCGTCAAGTTTAGGTTACTTCGAGTTCTTACCATCCTATCGTCACTGCAGCGCGCCTTGCCGAGCCCGTCCACATTTTGTATGATGCCAGGGTAAGCACAGAGTATGAAGTCTATTTCATTTCTAGTCTCGCCATTCGGGCTGTTCCACGTCCACTTTCGGCTATCCCGCTTGCGTTCTGCAAACTCTACTAATAACTGTCCCGTGCTATTCCTAGAACCTATGCTATAATCCCCCTGACTTGTCTCCAGCCTGTTTCTTGTCTACCGTGGCATCGACGTCGCCCATCAGTATATTGTATTTTGTTTTGACTTCACCCATCACTGATTCCACGTCTTGATAGAAGCTTTCGACTTCCTGGTCATCATGACAGGATGTAGGGGCGTATACCTCTACAATCTTCAATTTGTACCTCTTATTAAGTTTCACAACAAGACCTGCCACCCTCTCGTTATTGCTTTAGAATTCCTGCATGTTACCAGCTATATTCTTATTAATCATGAATCCGACTGCTAGTTCTCGTCTCACCCCTAAGCCCCGGTAGCACAGGACGTGCCCGCTTTTTAGCACTGTATATGCTTCTTTTGTCCTGCTAGCCTCACTGAGCCCTATCAGATCCCATTTACTGCCCTCTAATTCCTCCAACAGCACTGCTAGACTCGCTTCAATAGATAACGTTCTAGAGTTAAACGTTGCCAGGTTCATATTCCAATGGCGGCCTGTCCGGATCCAGGGATTCTTAGCACCCTCTGCTGCGACACAGGACTGACCGCTGCCATGGTTAGTTGCTTCGCAGCTGCTGGGTACAAAGGGCCCCTGAGGGCGCCAGCAAAATATGACGCTTTAATTTGTTACGATGCTCGGCGAGTAAAACCTGTCCTACATGCGGATTATATGGGAATGCATCTACATGGCACAGCATGTACAGTGAGAAGCGCCAGAATAGAACCCGGCGTCATGCAGGTTTTGGCTTTGGCCTTGTCGTACATCGTTTTGTTGGTTTATTATAATTCTTTGTTTGTCGGCATTTATTCTTGAGATTGGTTTTGCTGGGCTTTTGGATATAAGATTCAACAATTTGTGTATTTTCAAGCTCAACAGAATTTACAGAACTACAGCAATTAATAGTATTGAGACCTCAATGCAACAATTCCAGTTCCCAGATTAGATGGCTTTATATAAAGTACTTTTGTTAGTATTTCAAGTAAAACAATTAGGCTAATGAAATATCTTAAATTTCCTGAATTACATCCGTCCTCGGCTTGATGTTGCAGGGCAATCAAATTCTGTACAAGGCACTTCCCACCGCAGATCGGGCATAGCGATCTGCGTTGCCACAGTGATATTAGCTTTTTATCATGTAATAGCACCGGGCAAATGTTATAGAAATACTAGATAAGTCCTTTATTATGTTTAGGCAGTTATGAAGGCTCGCCCATATCTTTATGGCCATTTCTTCAATATGGTTAGCGATATCACTCGCTTTGCTGTCTGATGAACTGGAAGAATCCGTTCAGGGGGCCAATATGGTGGTGCCTGAGACCACTAGACTTTGATATCATGGTGGCGTTAAGATGCAAATGACAGAACTTAGACGCCGTCTTCCTGTGAAGGTCAGTGATTGAGCACGTACAAGCCACAGAACTTGAGGAATATATGGCTTTTATTGCAGTTCTCGAACAATCAGTGTTGTCCACACCTGCAGAAACATAGTGATCTTATTTAGCGAATCAATCTTTGAAGGATTCAACTACAAGTGGGTCCATAACACTCGCGAGAGTCTTGTCAGTAGCCTGCTTGTGCAAGAGTGTTCTCTACAGTAAGAAGTCTTCAACAAGCTGAACCAGCCCCCTTCTTGCCGTCTGGATGCCTATTCGTCATGAGGGGTGGTATAACATGTGGCTATTCCAAAATTCTTTGTTCCAACTCTGCAATCAGCCGTCCATAATTGGTCAAAAACATTTTTGGAGCACGCCACTTCGCCTTTCTGTCATGCGACGCCACGAAAACGGCGATAACTCCCAGTTTAGCATGACGTGTACACACTGATCATGCATAATTCAACCTAACAAAAGAATTGTATCTGATTCAACGCATTTCCGCCATTAACCCTCTGCTATTGGCCAAAAGGTTTCAGGTTGCACCCACTTCACCTGCCTGTCACTTGATGTCACTATACCACGAAAACTCATAGCTTCAAAGTGACGTGTATGTGTTAAACATGTATTAATATGCAGAACAAAATTGAGCTTTTTTATTAATAGCCCGACACTGTCGCGTCCCGAAAGGAATAGAAGATGTCTGCCCACCGATCGCTTAGGCACTGGCTAATCGCAGCTGCCGGAGAGTATGGGTCTATTTGCGTAAAGCAAGACTTTTTGCGCTGGCGTATAACGTTAGAGAGCCCTTTCGTTATGTATATGACATCGCTATGAGAACCTTTTGCTGAGGATGCGTTTTAGCGGCATTATTAACAGTCCATTGCATGCCGCCGCGAATTTATACAACCCACGGCAAACTAAGTAAGGGAAAGCTGACCAATCGCAGACTCCGGCACCTCCCTCTTCATCCGGTTATCTATTTTCACTGCACTGGCTCGGCCCCATTGAAACCTTCGCCATTTAAGCGTGCTCCTCGCCTCTTGACAGCCAACTAGATAATAAAAACCGCTTAATATAGGCAGTGTTATTTGTTTTGACAGCAAATAAAGGTGTCCACCTAAAAACGAGGAAAGCGTTTGAGTCGGCTGTTCAGGCCACGCTGCGGGTCACCGCCCAATGCTTGAGTCGGCGGTTACGTAAATTTTGGTCAGGAGATTGGAATAATAGCGCATTAGAATAGGTTTACATCACACGGCACGATGTCGAACATGCCTGCTAAGCCAACAGCCTGACAATGACATGGTGAACAACCTCGCCCACAGCCGAACATTGGCCCGAGTCAAGCGGAAATATTGCTGGCTAATATTCCTTCGGCACCTGTCTCGACCGTCAGTGCCACAAACCGCTATCTCTACCGCCTTCGTTACCAGGCCTATAGAAATGAGCGAATTTTATGACGTTCATTTCACATTCTTCGACTTTGGCACCTTCGTCTGTATATTTTATCTTACCAATTCATAGTATTTGAAGAATAATAAACTGAAACTGAAACTGGAATTGACCGACAGTGTTTCTGCACGTTGTTAAACCCTTCCTCTGGAATCATTCTACTACCAATGGCAAGCTCTGTGTGAAATGTCGATTAATCTTTATATACTGGTCGAATTCGCACTTTTTGGAAGGTTGCGGAATCTTGAAAAATAATACTTCTAATGACTCCATCGTCAAAACTAGCCTCCAGTGCGCTAAGCTGGCACTTCCTCAATGAAGCGACGTAAAATATGCTCTTCGGTTGATCCAGCAACCTAAGTTTTAAATGGCATCTGTAATGAACACAGAAGCTTTTGTCGGGCTTTCTATTTTTGAGATCCGATGTCGAGGCTGTTCGAACGATGGCTCAAAGAACGAATGATGGCTGTGAAGCGTGCTGTTCGGTAATTGTGTTCAACTAGTGTTAGGTGCTTTATGAATAGTTCCTCGATTGCGGAAGGCGTAACAAATGGCCGCAGCATGCTATCAGTCAGAAGAAAACTTGGCATAGGACATGGAAAAACAGTGAAAGATAAGCAGGGTAACGTCATCAGCAATTTTGATGATATAGCTTATGCAGTAGAATAATAATATACTGACATGTACCATGCGTGAAGCAACTGCGTAAACTTGATTGAAAGTAGGGTTGAACAGGATACAGTAGTGCCCTTTATAGATAACAATGCAATTATAAGGGTCCTGGAAGACATGCCCGGGGAAAAGCGGTAGGAGAAGCTGGTATAACAGTCAGTTTACTCAAAAACGGAGGAGATATTACGTTTGAAAAGCTTCAGGCCCTTTATAAGCATCGCCTCACGACTTTTGGCAAAGAGCTCGAAGAATGCAAACAATATACTAATTCATAACATGGAAGATATTGAAGTATTGGAGAATTATAGAGCCATTAAGTTGCTTTCAGTATTGTATAATATAATTAGCAACGTAATTTCCCGTAAACTCAGGGCAACACGGCTTCGATCAATCTAGAGAACAGGCTGGCTTCACGAAAATTTATTCTACAATTCATCACGTTCATGTCATCAATCATCTAAGTAAACAATCTGTGGAATAGAACGAGCCTCTCTGCATGGCTTTCGTAGATTATCGAAAAACATTTGATTGAGTACAGATACTAGCACTAATGAAGTCATTGCGTAATCTTAGGGTACAGGAGGCATATGTCAATATCTTTGGAACTATATACAAAGATTCCACCGTTATCTTGTTTCTACACATGTACAAAAATAGTTATCAAGAAAGGGGTTAGACAAGGATGCCCTGTCTCTCCAATGATAGTCACTGCATCCTTAGAAGTATCCAAGCTTTTAGAGCGGGAAGGCTTAAGACGCAGGATCAATGGCGCGTATTTCAACAACTTTGGTTTTGCATATAACACTGTCATATTTAGCAACACTGGGGCTGAATTGCAACAAATGATCGAGAATCTTCATTGATCTAGTGTAAGGGTGACGTTGAAGATTATTATGCAGAAGACAAAGGGTTTCATTAGAATAACAAAGGTTCATTAGCATGGCAAGAAAGGAAGAATTATTGATTTCCAGTCAGCCTCAAGAGTCTATGCTGGAGTACGTTTACCCATGTACAGGAATTCTGGGCAGCCTCCTTTGAAACTTCACGGCAATGGAAAAGTATACCTCAATGGGGAAAACCTTTAAAAATTAGATTTCAGCACATCGACCGAACATCAAAAAGTTTCTATTGATTAAAATGAGAGGGTAGTCCCTTCTAGCAACATCTGCATTTATGGCACTCATAGTCGGAACATTGGTGGCGCGTAGAAGAATTGTTTTGATCAGGTATGGGTGGGGAATTCAGACGAGAGCAGCAAATCATTTCCCATCCTCCCGAAACATAGACTTCAGAAAGCGCCACATTTAACTGTAACGCGATTTGTTACAGCTGACGTTGGATTGGTAATGGTAGAAGGAGTGTTATGGAGTCTGTTGGCACGCGCATGTTTCTGAGAGGCACCTGAGGCGTGTTGTAGCTTCGACGGGGCGGCCGGACGGAGGATCTACGGCAACTAAGCACTAAGTACTAAGCACTAAGTAGCTACTAAACACTAAGTACTAAGCACTAAGTAGCCACTAAGAAAAAATCTGGACTGCTTCAGCCGGGGACCAGACCAAGAATGAATATTTATTTCCGCAAGGGGAAACACACCAGGCAACTTACAGCGCTTGGCGCTGAGTGGCGCGCTGACATAAAGGACCCAAAACCGAAACAGGTATCCAACACAGTATACCACATCACCTCTCGCTTGCAAGAAAAATGCGCTACTCGCTCTCCTCGCAACCAAAGCTTGTCATGAGTTACAGAAAAACACATGTTAGCACAGTAACACGCGTGTTTGGTGACGACATCTTTATACAAGAGAAAATTACATCTTTGGCTTCCCCATTTTAAGAAAAACACACCACATGAAAATATTACACTATAGTTCTGAAGAGTTTCAGTACCCGTCTAGGGAAGACGATGAGATGCAGACTTGCACACACAAATCACACATCAAAAAGAGTTCACCGAGTACAAAAGTAGACAGTGCAAACATCTGTTTGCCCCCCTGGGACAGCACTGATTGGTGGCTCATTCGTCCTGAGCCTGACTCGAGACAGTCTCTGTGGCTGTTGTAGATTGGAAATTGTGCGTACAAAGCACTTTACACTCCCAAGAAGTTGGGATAGTCTCCCCGTAAGGAAAGGATGCTAACGACCTAAGTAATGTTCAAGAAATTTTTGGCATAAAGAACAAACTCCTATAGCGGCTATTACCGTAGTGAAAATGTGCATACTACATGTTTATGCTGCAAGGAATGTAATGTACAAGAAATGTATGGTGTCCCTTCTATGTGGATGTTAAGAAATGAAGAAAAGTGTTCCTACCACTAGGACCCACTGATAAATCTGCAGTATAGCAGAAAGTACAGCGTGCGCATTGCACCCTTTATGCTGCCAGAAATCCCTCCTTTGAAGGATACTACTTATGTCCTATTTACCTAACAAGCATGTAAGGAAATACTTTTGGCGTTAAGAGCCGAATTCGCATGGGAGGGTTGAAACCTCTGTAGACAGTAACCCAAGGCAGAAAGTTATTTGGAAACGTAATCCTTAAACTGTTCCGGACGTTGTCTATGACGTGTAGACCTACGGAGGATTGGTTCAGGTTGTAGAGGAGGAACAGCAAAAGTGTTACTCGTACAGGGACTGGAAGGTGTGTCAACGTCCTGAGTGCCTTCAGGGGCAATATCTTGGGGAGGAGTTTCGCGCGGACGTTCAGGAGACTTTTCTACACGGGGTGAACCCGGTGGTGGTGTTGAGACAGGTGGTTGCAAAGAAGTGGCTGCAGCAGGAAAATAGGTACTGGTAGGAACTGGAATGATAGGTAGAAAGCTATGGTCAATGGATGTGTCGTCATTGAAACAACTTTCCTTTGTTGTTTCACCCTGAAGTACCGAGTACTTCACCAGTTTAGACGCATTCCAGCGCTTGCCATTTTCAAGCTGGAAAGTACTTCGACCTACTTTGCGATAAATCTTGAAGAGACCGGAGTATTTAGGACCAGATTTCCGTGAAGTACGTACCCTAAGTAGATCGCCTGGCTGAAACTGCGGCCATTTGGTGGCGTGATGACGATTCACATCCTTTTTAGTATTTTCCTGTTTTTCAGGTATTCTACTCTGCACTTCCTGACGCAACATTAGAGAAGCAAATTCAGGATGAATTGGAGGCATGTTTGCGACGTGAGGTCGTAGTAGAGACGCTGCCTCTCGAAGCCTAAGTTACTCAGTAAAATGGCTTTCTGCCTCTCCTCTTGTACTGCCTCGTATCGGGTTGCCTGGAGAAACGTGCGAAAAGAACATTTCCATGTGAGCCACGGTAAGGAGAGAGTACCGGGTAATACAAGGAAAGGCGGCATGCGGGGTACGAACGCCACGCTGGGCACCGAGAACAAAGGCGAAGGAGTGGCGAAGGAGTGGAGATGTAGTTGCGGCGTCTTGCATGCCGGAAGCAGGAGGAAGAATTGTCTATTAATTTTCACTGGTATTCCTATGCACGTACACGTGGTCAATAGAGGTTATCGCAATTAATGTTACCCTCTCTTCATGGTGTATTTCCGTCATGGAGAGAAATACATCATGAAGAGAACGTCTTCTAGACGTCCGCAAAAAGACGTCTTTTAGCCGTCCTAAATACGTTTTAGTTCTTTTTGGCTGCCCAAGACGTTTTCAAAACGTTTTGTGCTCAGTGGGAAAAATACGCGCATGATGATGATAGATAAATAAGCGTATATTAGACCCCAATTAGGTATCTCCTGAAGAAGAAACCATCATCTGATTATTATTCAATTTCTTTCTAGAGGTGACGCATCACATTGGTCCTTGTTCCGAGCATAATACGAATGTTCTTCGGCCTGCGAATGTTAATGCGAATGTTAATGTTGGCTGCCCAAGACGTCTTCAAAACGTTTTGTGCTCAGTGGGAAAAATACGCGCATGATGATGATAGATAAATAAGCGTATATTAGACCCCAATTAGGTATCTCCTGAAGAAGAAACCATCATCTGATTATTATTCAATTTCTTTCTAGAGGTGACGCATCACATTCGTCCTTGTTCCGAGCATAATACGAATGTTCTTCGGCCTGCGAATGTTAATGTGGTACCCAATGATGATCTTTACCCGACCACATAGTTTACAATAGAGTTTAAATTAAACCATGTTACAAAAGAGACGAATCAGGTACAAAATAATGTATAATTAAACACAATCGAGATCGAAGCTGTTGCAAGCGACGGAATGCTTCATAGTGGTCTGCAGCAGCCTTTATTGGCAATACAACACCCCTCCCGCAACGAAGCAATCGAATGTCGTTATGGCTTCTGGCGAAGCACGCCTCGCTCACAAAACCTATGCGCACACTACAACTTCGAACTGATAGCATGAAGCAGTTATTAATAGAGCCCAGCCACTCTCTGCATTGCGCTGTGGCCCTACTTGGCGGGAGCTGCGAAAAATAAAACGTACGGAGTCAGGCGCCGCGGGATTCGGAGACAATACGTGTCTTAGGCATGGTTGGCCAACAAGTCAGACAATGTTGCCGCCCGCGTCAGGCCGACTTCTTGTCGGCATTGGTGTCGCGTCAGCCTATATAGTGAGGCGTGCCGCACGACACCAGAATATTGTTCTGAGCAGCTGAAATTTCTTCCGAAACACTAGTGCAACTATCCTGTCGTCGGCACTACGCCAATGATGTGAAATCGATCCACATCAATTATGCTGCATGCTACCCGTGGTGTTCCCCACGCACACGTCGTCTGTTCCACAATCCGCCGATGTCGTACAGAATCTTTCCTCTGCTCAGTCATGCGGTATGCGGTGATGCGGTTTTGCAAGGTCTCACGGATCTTGCAAAAGGTGGATTACAATGCCTAAAGTACATTCTAGGCACTAGAGTACAGTTTAAGCTGTCTTTAAAAGAAACACTTATGTACATTTTGCATGATGATGTCTCCAATCTTCGCAGTTCAGTTAAAGAAACAGAAGTATTCCTTTCACAACTCAACAAAAGACTAGCTCGCAACCCAGTTGGTATGAATGTAGTAAGCTTTTACCTCCTCTGGTGGTCCCTATACCGCACAGACTCGTGTAAGGCCCGCACTTCCAAATTCGCAGCCACAAATTTCGGGAAAACATTTTCAACGGAGAAGCAATCGCGGGCAGTGCCCCTTTGCCACGCGCGCCCATCGGCGAATTTTCGCGAACTGCGCATTTCCGCGTATCTCCATTCGATGGCGAGAGCTGTACGTTGACCTCTGATACAATGGTACGTCCGGGGATCCGGGGTGTGCACATGTAGCCGGCTGTGGCGGCACCATTTTGACAAACAGGTTCGGTCTCGTGTAAGGACCGCACCTCGTCACCATTGTGAAAAAAATGCGGCCCTTACACGAGCCTATGCGGTATCCTCAATTTGTCCTATACAACTAATAAATGGGGCTTCGGCTTCTTTATGGCTGCAGTCACATAGCACAAGTGGAATATATCCCCTCAAAAGTCGGGCCTAGCAGCTGTGTCAGTTTCGCCAAACAGATCCCTTATAACTATTCTTCAAGCAAACAACACCAGTAAATCTCTGAACTGAATTGATGGTGCAACGCTGTAAAGGTAATAAATATGGGCCCACACCTTTTGGTATGCTGGAAACAGCTGAAAGCCTCCGTTAGCCTTACCTCAAATTACCACAGGTTAAGATTAACTGGGGAATTAACAGCCTAATTTTGAAAAAAACAGCTCAACATGCAAACGGCGTCGACAGAACCTACTCGGCAATGTTAATTCAGTCCTCTTGCTGTTTGCAAACATTTCTGCGGAAAATAATGAAGGAGTGGCTTTTATGAAAGCCCACGCATTCATTATTGGAATAACCGGCACACCTATCCAGGACTTATGCAACTGTTAAGAGGTAATTGAGCCGGGTTGTGTTTTTGCAATTTTTATGACCTTGAACATGACGTTCTTAGAGGTGTGTTAAACCGGTAACATACCAGACCATTTTCACATAGAAAGATTCTTCGAGCATGGCCCCACGCGTCGCAGGCTTACAAAGCGACACTGTCAATGCTATGATTCATGAAATCGACGGGCATCAGTGATGGATTGTAGGCGTCAAGTGATGGGAAACCGCACGTGTGCCCAGTGAGAGTACCTTTTCCACTCCCCTCTCCTTTCTCTTCATCGCTTAAACCCCATGCCCCATGCAGGGCAGAAAACCGGACAGGGTGTATGGTTCTGGTCCGTACCTTTCGTTCCCTCTTTTCGTCCTGCCCTGTACCTCGGTGAAGAAATGCAAAAATGCAATAATTTATGAATGACCACTCGTCGTGAGCAAAGTAGTGGCAAAATAAACTTAAATGTTGTCGATATCACTTGTATCAAGCCTTTGATACATGCTTGTTGCACCGTGGTAATTATGGTTGTGTGTGTGTATTTTGTCACTGATGTAGATTACTATGTGGTTGTTCTTTTTGTAAAACTAGAACAGGTTGCTAATTGGTACCTATGTATAGCAATTATGCGTATTTGCCACGAGTAAAAGTTATACAAAATTGCCAATCATTTTTGTATTCAACCGGTCACAGGCCATTTAGGCTATCTGTCCAAATATTTCTGTATTAACTTTTGCTAGTCATGTAATAAAGTTCATTTTTCATTGATTGATGCTGCTTAACTGCATTGTTCTATGCCATGTTATTGGTTTATAATTTTATTGTCCACGTGAGGTGCCGCTGTGGACTGTAGAATCGCGCTTCAAGAACATGCGCCGGGTTGGACAGAGCTCCGCTGGCCGGCACTGCAATCTCCCCTTTTAGAAAGACATTGTTATCTAGGAAATACATTCTTCAAATAAATTTTGACAAAAGAAGACATAATCTGGCAGAACGCTTCTCCCGATGAGTGTCGACGTCAATCCGATTGCTATTGAACCTCGGTATGAGCCCACCGTATTTCAACTGCAGAAACACGTCCGAAACAGGTCATGTAGGAAGCTTGTTTTTAGTCTGGCTTCTCTTGCGTGCTTCCCTCTTGACACGCTGAGTTATCTAGAGCCATGGCTGCAAAGCCCTCGCAAGGCGCTTTTGTGAATTGGCATCACAACAGCCTGCTGCTCTAAACATTAAGGCCATGTACTACCTAGCGACTCAAGTTTACGGGAAACAGTTAAAGCCGCTGAAAGACATAAAGACAAATAGATAGACAGCACTTCGAAAAGTGCGTGAAGCAACCTAAGCATGCTACTCACATATGAAATATGTTTTGAAAACACAGTCATAAGCGTACAAGCATATGGAACGAGAGCGCACAAACGGAAATGCTGCTGAAGGTACCTAACTTCACGCGAGTGGCACTTGCAGCGCCCCTGTAGTTCGTTCTTGGGGCTAATAAGGCGGTTACGCGTTTCTCGTTCACTCACGCTCCGTGCACTGCTCAATTCTTACACTGCTTTTGTTGTTTAGACGTTTGTAAGGTGACGATATCAATGTTGAGACGATCCATCTCTAACCACAGTGTAATTAAGCATAAGCACCCCTGCAAATGCGTCGTTGGAACTTTAATGACCTGCATCTCAATATGATAGCTGAAAACAAAAACTCATGGTAAATAATTGCCACATGAAGCTATGGAAAAAGATTAAACAGCGCGCAGCTTAGTGTAGTAGCGGCATGATGAGCTGTGTTGAAAATATACAAAGCCATAGGCAGCGACATCGTACCCACTCTTTCTTCTTTTCCCGTATGGCAAAAGCTGTTTGGATGCGCTTTGCTGACGTGTACGGACTATTCAGTAAAATAAATGGAAATAATAAATGTTCCAACCTCATGCCTATGCCGAACATCGAAATGTTTTTTTCTTTTATTTCACTACGAACGAAATGCAACTTTCCATAAAGTTGCGCTCTTTTCTCAGCAGTTTCTCATATCTTAGTCTTTAAAATACATAGATCTAAATAAGAACCACAACATACAAACAGGGGTTTTTCATTCATTTGCTAAATTATTTTTTAGCCGTTGTATTGCTTACAACGCTTCAAAATATCTAATTGTGTTCTATATGAAAGAGCATTGGCTTCACCTAAATAAAATAATAGCTGCGATCATTAAGTCTAAACAGGCATTCTCGGTTCCAAACAATTTTTTCACAGGAAAAACAGGGTTGACCTTTAGCGCTAACCTAAACGAAGATGACGTGGTGAAAATTAAAAAAAGTATGTGGGAGTGTTTTATATACAAATCTTACAAAAGAAACAGACACGAGGAAACTCCATGGAAAACGTCATAGGCTTTGGCGACTACTTAGTATGTAGATTATAGTTGCTCATTTTGTTATGCCTATTGCAAAAAAGAGAAGCCTAGCTTGTTGCCTGCAGTGCCCCAAAACCGTTGATTTGCATATAACAGCGAACAGTAGTGGGAGGACACAACAAAACGATGGCGAACGCCGCAGCCATGCGAGCAGCTGTGCTGTAGAGCGAGAAGCTACGTTATGTTGTGCCTTAGGCAAGATGACAGGTGGCACTTTGCTACAAGTGGATAATGGCACTTGATATATTGAATAACTCCTTTTTCATTGGTGAGCTGCAAGGCATAGTTGTGTTTGTACAGGCAATAACGTCCGCATGGTAAGTAGTGGTACTAGTTAGAAATATTGATTGAAGAACTTATCACATGCCCGATTTCGCCCTCAATTTATCTTGTCCTTGAACGAAATAATATTATTGCCATCGCAATTATGTGGACACTCAAGACGCATTTCTTTCGTCGTCGACGTAGACGTCGCCGTGATGTTCCGTATAATGTTCAAGGGCGATAACACTCTCGCCGCGTGCCGTATGCTTTTTTACGAGGGAAAGCGTGCGAGGGTGAGCCGACGATGGTGACTTAATCTCGCGCGCGGGAGGAAGGAAAGCAGGGAGGAAGCGCGTCATCTTCCGTCGTGCGCAAAGCACCGAGACAGGAAGAGGTTCTACTCAGGCGGCCGCTGCGTATGGCGCGGCCGTGCGGGCCCTACCCTGAAAGGGATCTGTAATCAAGACATAGTGCGGCGTCTGTTGATAGTGTCACGTGGGATGTGTTTTTGCCGCTTAGTTCGAGATGAAGAGAGGTGCCACACAAAGCTCAATTTGTTCGCTGTTGATGCAGCGCCGGCTCACTCCAGTGTTTTGCTAGCGAGTTTCCGCGATTATCGAATGAGATGTGTTCATGTTTGCTTGTGTGAGCGTAACAACATGCGTTTTAATTATTTATTAGGCGAATGTGTACGAGTTTATACTACTAGGATTACTTCGTATAGCTGTCTACTAATTTGCTGTCGCAGTTAGTGCTTCGCTTCTCGAGCGAAACTGTCACTTTTAAAAAATATTTATTCATTGCAGGTATTACACAGTGGTTATAATGGCGAACTGGATTACAAACGAGGGAAATGCCAGGATGGAAAATGTGTATATACTAACATTACACACGGTTGCGCACACGTCCAGGAGGACAAAAGACGCAAGGTAACGGCGCGCGAAATCATAATACCCTTTTTATGGTCATTACATTGCGGAATGGCGACAAGTGCGGCCATTTGCGAGTGTAGTTAACTCTTCTCACACAAATGACACATTTTTGTCATTATTTGACACAAATGACATTATTTGACACAAATGAATATTAAAATAAATTCATGATAGATTTCTCCCATCTATTCCCCTAAATAATAATGTGGAAGTGTTTGCCAATTGAAGTACATGGCTAATTTCCTATGTGAATACTGCAAAATAGTTTTACACCTTCAGTTCACTATCTCGTCCTTCAGTGTAACATGGAACATTCAACTTAATAACTAATAGGCGATTGGCTGTTGTCAAAAATATTTCACTGAAAATCTCATGATCGCACTTGTTGACTGGATAACGGCATACATTGGTATTGTACAGGCATTTTTATCAGTTTTTAATTGGTTTGCTTAAGTTCTGGACTCAGTAAACCATGAGATATTACCACGACAGTCGGTATGGGCTCAATCCCTTGGTTGTTTTTATGTCCACTGGTGTCCGACGATGCCACTGCTGGAACCCAACATCCTCGGCGAGAACATTACCAAGACAGTTTTTATTTGCCTAAAGGTTTCAATTGTATTGCTAACATGTTTGCCAGTCCAGATTCTAGCTCTCAGCCACTGTGCCGATGCCACAAGAATAGAGGACACTGATTTTGTAGAGCGCAATAGGGTTAGCAAATTTCTGGGGATGGGTAAGCTTCGCTAAACATGTGTGTACTAGATATAGATGGCGCCCATGCTTTGTGTTCTAGTACCCGGCGTTACAAGTTGCTGAAGTGGCTATAAATTAAACATCTCTTTTTACGTGTAATCGCAATGGCGTTTTCTAGTTTTCTCAACATTATTGGAGTAGCCCATATAATATTTTGAGGGAAGCAAGACAAATCGAGCAATAAGAAGCTAAAGTGTTGTTTTAGTAGGGATCATTAGTTATGTCCAGATACATAAAGGTAGGAAAATAACGCAAGTGCTCTTTTATTTATGGATGAAAGGCGGAACACTCATAAACAAACATGACGCACGCTTGTTTATTTCGCAAAAGTGAATTAATTCCTCTCACTCGTATGTGTGTTCCCTTCAACAAACACCGCAGGAAACAGTCTATGGCTTACTTCGAAATTAATTCGCTAGCTCTGAGGTCACTGCTTCGCGTTACAGGTGAAACTGTAATACTTTGTGTTAACAGGCAATTTAGGAAATCAAAGCACCCTTTTAGAAATAACACTCAAGCACGTTTAAAACAAAATGAAAACGGTTTGCATAGCAGGAGTAGCTTGTGAGACAAAAAGGGGTAATAGCGGGTTTCGATCAGGTTATATCCATTACCTATTTTTTATTTTAATTTACAGGGAAGTTCAACCTAATTCTTTACCTTACGGTAGTGAGGAATCAATATATTCAGGTTGTGCAACTATATTCGACGTATGACAGAATTTAAAACCACGATTTGTGTATGTGAACAAAACGTAGCTGCTTGGACGAAACAAAATATTATATAATTAGGCTGAAGTAATTTACATGGTGCTTTCTTCAAACCAAAATAATAAACCTGTCATTCCCAAATGGATGGTACAGTACTTTAGTTTGTGCTTACAGATGTGTTTCTTGGCCTACTTTTCGAAACCATTTAAACTTTTTAAAGAGATCTTACTCTACACAAAAGGAAGAGCGCTCATAATATTTCAAACTCTTGAGAACTCGTTGTTATTTTGAGTTTGTCACCTTCGTTGTGTTGACTGTGCTATCCTGAATATTGGAACAGGTTTCTGTATATCATAGGGCATCTAATCAGTTATCTTCATTTATGTTTACTGCAGTATATACAAAATCAGGTATTTTGCTTTATCGCATATTTTTGCTTTAGTACATACACAGAATACACGTTTTGAACTGCTTACTGAATAATACTCATAGCTACCATACCATACTGTAACGACGCGTTTGTGCACCCGAGCAACATGAGTATGAGCTGTGGAAGTGTAGGAAGACAAGGATGGTTGTGGGTTGGCGAACTCGGCCCATACAGAGCTTTAACGCCGAGCCTTATAAATAAACACATGCATCCTTGTAAGATTTCTTGTGCAGGTGCAATTGGCAAGACGCCAAGCGGGTAACTGTAGACATACTGAAATCGTAGATGGTGCAGCTTACCGACGTGCAAAGCTATTTGGGCACCATATACCATGCCGAGATGTGTTGTAGGCGGCAGAGGTGTATCATCAGCTTCTACAGTGTTGTCCGCACATTGGTAGCCCCATTATCTTGCGAGAGCAAGGAACTGCGGAAGCATCAGCCATAGAAGGTACAGTACTCATTGCCGAGGAAGACAAGGGCGGAAATGTAAATTTCGGTAAAAAAAAGAACTAGTCGATGTGCAAATAATGCCGAGGTTCAGGCAACAAATAACGTCGACAAACTGCTGGGGGACGAGAAAGCTTCGTATAGTAAACTTAACAGCGCACGTCACCACGCGAACCGCAAAAGGTGGATCGCGTGGTCCTGGCGCTGTCGTTAAGACTGCGTTGCTACCGCTGTATGGAGCCGTCGTTGGTAACGAGGAAGGCGTGGAGGCGACCGGTTCCCATAGTTGGGTTAAACCATGAGAAAGAACAGGGTGGGTGGACTCTGTCGGCGTTGATGAAAGGTCTGGTACAGAGTGTCTGCGAGAACGCACCTGCCGGTAGACGGGGTAGGAGTGTCACTTTGAGGGATGGATACCCGCATTGTCCCGATGGCAAAAAGCACAGGCGATGAAGCCTGAACGTGAGGCGGTAAGTGTCGAAGAAGTTGGTGGACGCTGAGCCAATACCGCGTGGTCAACTGTGCTGGGAGCGGTAAGATCAAAATGGCGCAGTATACCAACGCAGATCAGCTAACATTGGAAACGCTTCGTCAAAATCTGGGGACAAACCAGATATACCAGTATCGCCTCCAAGGAGCTGGGTCAGTTGGAGAAATAGAGGTGAATTTACGGATCAAGAGACGTAAGTGTAAGCGCCGCTGAAAGAAGCTTCGGAGTTTCTTGACGGACGTGTGTTTGGTGATTTCGGGGGCCGCGTACATTCGAGAGCGTCGGGTAGCGTGCAGTTTTAAAGTGAAGGTGTATATGACTAGGATCTCGGAACTTCTTTGTCTCCGTCGACAGAAGATTCAACCAATGAAAGCGTAAGGCGCCCTGCGCGTGCGTCGCTGGGTTTCTTGCAGCACCACCAGATGGCGCTCGCCTCCGCGCATCAGTGGCAGTGGCGGGGCCGGCTATACCGGGAAAAAAATAAAGCAACCAGAAAGCTTGCCTTCGCGCATAGCGTTCGACACAAGCGTTTTTCGGTAAAGATTACGGTTGCATAAAATGCAGTTGCCGGGATGCGGCAGCTGCGAGATGCGACGCACGGAGTGACGCCACTAAACTTTCCTATAGATCCTGCTCCTTATGCATCGTTTCTAACCACACGCCGCGCGCGTCACCATCAACCCGGTTCACTAACGCCTTCTTTCCTCACACTGACATATTCAAATTTTCCTTTTTCCAGCTTAGCATTAGAGAGTGGAATTCATCGGCACAATAAGTGACAACGCATTCTGATGCTGCGTGTGTTTTCTTTTGTTTTTACTTGCTACCTTTGACTCTATGTTATTAATTTCTGTATTTGATCTGCTCTGATCTATAACGTGATCTTCAGTATAAATAAATAAGTGAACATATATCTAAGAGAACAACTTGCCTAGCAAACGATCTCTGATTTCATTTGTGTTGTGATAGCACTATTGAAAGGACACGCTTAGTTATGACCTTTGAAGAGTGGTGTGAACAAGATGGTAGGTAATGGGAACAGCGGCGGCAATATGCACAACGGTGTCGTGCTCAGGCTCGGCTGGACCAAGTTCGTGGCTATGTCACAATGGTCTGTCGGATTAGGTGATACCACAGTTTCGCTGGCCAACCACCAGCGTGGATTGGAGTCCACTTTTTGAGATGCGACGTGTCCAAGTGTTGACAGTTGCTTGGTACCAACGCGACATCTTTTGCTGTTAAGATGGAGGCCATCACACCAAAAGACTAGCGAACACAGCAACACATGCTCGACCAACAGATTAGTGAAGAAGTCGATAGAACGCGCAATGACATCGTCAAGGTAGCACCAGCACGTCTTTCATTTCAGTTTAGTAAGGTAATTTTCAATCATCCCTTGAATAAGGGCTTTCTAAGGCTGACCAACCAGTGCGTTAAATCCAAACACATCATCCGTTATTACGAAAGCCAACTTAGGATCATCGGCAGGTGTCTTGGGCATTTCTTAATAGCCAGAGCGCAAGTGCAGACACGAAAATTCTCATTGGCACATAAACAATCGATAGCGTTGTTAATCCGTGGCAGAGAGTAAACGTCATTACGGTCCCAGGGCGTACACGGGGGCAGTAAAACCCAAAACTGGATGTACTCATCTTTCGGCTTTACCAGGACTACTGGAGATGACTAGGGGCTACTGGAAGAATAACTAACACTGCTCTAGGGTGTATCACCCACTTGGTTTTCAGTTACACGACGCTTTTTCACCGATACGCAGTTAATCCTCTGGTGCAGTGAAACGCAGATTCCCGTGTCGATTTCGTTATGTGTCATCGTTCTCTACGGCGAGAGAATATGTTTGCAATCGATGGTAGATTGGCACTTGCGGAGCAGCCTGAGTAGCCTGGAACATTGCGTTGCGGCCAAGGTTTCATCAATACAGTGATCAGAAATGCTCAGTGAAGGCATGGAGCTAGTATGGTGATATGAAAACGTGTAGATATAGGATAAGGTGACATCAAGAAGTGCGTCGAAAGGGTCACCGTGACAATGAAATTGATACGGTTAAGGCATCCGCGACAAAGCAGATCCCGGAGCTAGGCGTAGTCGGTGAACACGAGCATTTGAATGAACGTATGAACGTACCATTAACAATGATGATAGAAAAGGAAAGCGAACATGGTTGACGATCAAAGATAGGCGACGCTATGAAATGGGCAGTGCAATCGGTGACACAATGCAACAGTCAGTCCAGTTAACAGTAGATTATGAAGGTATTTGCGTGTCTTCAGTGAGGACCACTTGGTTATAAATAAAGGCAGGGCCATGTAGGTTCAACTCAGGAAAGGCAGAAAATTAGTTCAGTACAAACGTTCATAAAGATCTCATTTGCACAAAGAAAGTCCTACTGCGAAACAGGAAACTGAACTGCAATGGGTGTACGTGTCCTTGAATGTTCATTCGTGCTCATTCGGGCTCATTTGCGCATGCAACGACAAAGTTACTGTGGTATGCACTTGCAGAACGGAATGAAAGTTGACACAATGTCATCAAAAGTGTTCTCAGTGAGCACCAAGCTGCTTCCATAATTAATGTCGTGGTGTCTCCTCAGTCGATAACGGCCAAGTCGATTACGGCATGTACAGATACTTCTATACCATTCGTCGAAGAGCAGAGCCAAGTGATGCTAATCAAAGCCGCACTTCTTTCCTCTCGAACTCTGGCGGCTAGCATTCCTACGCGGATAGTGAAACGATGACGCATGGGAGAAAGTAAGTGCGCGACGTGATGGCGAACCGCGATCACGGACAGGGAAATCGGTAATGTGCGAAGTCATATGTGATTCAATCATAATTAGGCCGTCTTTTTTAGCCATCTTCGACATTGTACCGTCCTCAGACTGCCGCTATTATGCATCCATTGTCCTGCTGAAATTTTCATGTCATCGTGGTCGTGCAATTAGAGTCATTCTAGCTTCTTCATACGGTTGTCATCATACCGTTGTCCTCACGTCGTCGTCCGCGTTCTACTGTCCTCATGTCGTCCTCGCGCTGTCGGCATTATAACACTATCATAATTTAAGAAATATCTCATTCCCCTCACGCCGTCGTGGTCTGGACGTCTTCGTCGTTCCATCGACGTCATTTTTTCTTCGTAATTATATGGTATAATTAGGTTGTCGTCATTCAATCGTCAATATGCCACCGTTTTAATGGCGTCGTCGTCAGACAGTCGCTACAATGCGTCCGTTGTCATTGTAATCTATCTTCATGAAGCTGTCGTTATTCAATTGTTATGATGCCTCACTGTCATGCTGTCGTCATAATTACGCTGTGGTCATACCATTGTCGATATGCAGCGTCGTCATCCGGTGGTGCTCGTCACGTCAGCACCACCATACACTCGTATTTAACTTCACTTCACTTTATCGCCTAAAAAGCCCCCAGGACTGAACTTATTGCATAAGAGGTGGGTAAAAATAGAAAAGAAACAAAAATACAAGGAAAGGACGTCTAAGTACACGTTTGCTCGCTGTTAGATACGGTAATTATAGAGTTTAAAAACGTGGATTGGCAGGTGATTGCGGCGTTGTCGCAAGGAAGGCCGTTCCACTAAGAAGCTGAGCTTGGAAACAATGATGAGGCAAACGTGGTAGTGTGCGCACCTGGCCGGGTGACTTGAAGGGGATGACCAATGCAGAGTGAAGTGCTTGCAAGGTGACTGTGGTAGGGTGGATGATAAAGTGAGCAGTGAAAAAACTTACGGGATAAGTTTTTTCCAATAAGTATTTCCGATTCGTCCCATTGTCCTCGTCGTGACGCAGTCATCGTTATACCATGACAATTCTTTAAGAATTGTCATATCATTGTCGTCATGGCGACGTCATCATTCTAATTTTACCTTTTCGCCGAAGTTATTCCTTCTCTGCCATTGCATCGTCATCCCTGCTTCGGCGTAAAATAGCCATCGTCATTTTGCCGTATTCATCAGCGACCTAGGCAAGCGAGTGTCATAGCAAAGTGGGGTGATACCGGAGTAGGTCGCATACAGCCAATAGAACGGAAGTGTCAGTATGACCATGACATATCCTAAATAAACGCGACAAGACATATTGTGTGTCGCTACATTGCTTGACTATTGTGATGGAGGTGAGATGTAGGCAAACGACATATTTACAGTATGTTTACAATGAAAGGCAAAGCAGGAGAAGAGGGCCGACCGGCCACATGCACAAGAGTCTCCATCGCCATCTTCAACACTCTACCAAGCATCGCGTTCTTTTATGCGCGGATCACTCCATATCAATACATAGCTTTACCGTCGACTGTTGTCGTGCGATGAGTTCTGCCACAATTTATTTATTTTTTCAGAATTCCCATAACTCGTACATAGTATAGCGGCTTGTCCATAATCGCAGCTGCTACCACCTGCTAAAGGAGGGTCCTGCGCTGTGAAGGCATCTAGGGACCAGCGGGGGCGGGAGTGATGCCCATTTTAATGTAGATAATCGTGTAAGTAGTTGCCACTGAGCTTGCACGGATGAAACCGCGGAGCAAAATAGCTTGGGTTTTGAAGGAAGCAAAGGAAGCTCGATGTAGGCACGTTTCAGACTGTCGACAAAGATGGTGTCGGAGCACACGTTCATGTCGAGGGTAAAAGTTTAGGCGCATGATGAAGCACGTGATAAGTGCTGTCAAGTGGGTGTTGCGGGGGTTTCTGCACTAAGTATCCGCGAACAAAGACGTGAGTCGACGTATCCAAGTCAGGGGAAAAGGATGGCGAACTGGACTGTTGCTTGCGCCCCGTGATGGAATGAGCCCATAAAACCTTCGTAGTACTCGCAAGATCTTCGCAATATTTAGTATAGTTTGCTAGGTCTGGGCTTTGTGGTGTGGCATCCCAATACAACAGAAATTAGCGCCAATCCATCCCTGTGAAAGCGGTTGGTCAGTGAAGCTCTACATATGTTGTGCCTAATGTAGGGCAACAGGTCAAACACTGCTCCCGTAATGTATGCGTTACGCACATTGCTCTTGAAAGTGCTATATGACCCAAGCAAATGTTTCAATGCACTTTGCAAAACCTTTATTTTATTGTTACTTTGAAATTGATGCTATAACTGCACTCCAGTCGCTAAGGTGCACACAGATGATAGATATTTTTGATGAAAGTTCAATTGATGCATGACCCTCGAACTGTAGTTGGTTGAATCATATCATTGTAAAAACCGCGGCCAAACTAGTCCAAGAAGTTGTGAACCACTGCTTTGTTTCCGGTTTTGACACGTCTGCATTAAAGTCTCCGACCACGACCCCCGGCTAGGGACTGGTGGCAATGTATGTTTACGAACCCGGAAGTGCGTGCACCTCGTGATCAATCACGGGGTTTGACGGCTCTTCTGAAGGCCAAGGTTATAAGCAACTCCTGGGTCGAAAACTCTGTTGTCTGGCTTTCTGAAAACTTGACTTCCTGCTTTATTGTACCTAAACTCAATGGCACCAAGATTGACGGCAGTCGCGCCCACGGCCTTTGGTGGAAGCCGAACCCGCGACCTCTGTTGTGGAATAGGGGAACTTAATTATGACCAACCTAATTAGGATAGAGTTGAGTAAGGCACTTAAACCCACGATAATTAATGCGAGTCGAACGCTCGACCATGGTGGGAGTGAATTCTGTGTCACCAAAATTGATGGTGCCTCCACTGATGGTCGAAGAACTACCATTGGTGGGAACCAAACCAAGAGCATTTGGTGTTAATTAAGGCAAAGTTCATTAAGACACTCGTACCCCCGACATGGTGGGGCCAAAATTCAATGGCACCAAAATTTATGGTGCCGTCATTCATGACCGAACCCACGACGATAATTGGGAGTCGAACCTACTTTCTTTGGTGCTGAGTCGAGGGCAATTAAGGTACGTGTAATTAAAGCAGAGTTAATTAGGGCACTTGAACGCACGACCATTGGTGACAGAAAACAAGAAATCGCAGGTAAGAAGGCATTCCAATGAGAATGTCAAGTAATTAAATGAATGTCTCGTGACCACGCAGGCTATCTATCGCCTTCATCCTCATTAGCGCATCCAAAGTGGCTGTACACTTTTTATTTGTACGTTTACTATTGCAACGAAAGATGTGCTTCGTGTTCGCTTCACTTCTCAGCCTTACGAGGGTATGAGCCATTGCACCTGGCCTCGCACCGCCACCGGGATCCACCCACTGGGCTTTCTTTGCTCGTGTCTGGTGCGAAAAAGTTCCGTGATCCTAGCTATAGACAGCTTCACTGAAAAACAATTTACAGATCCTTTCTCACGATGAATGTCGATGTTAGCGCGATTATCATTGAAGAAATGTTGCGACAAACCCCTTTGCCACGACCGAAACGCGTCATCTATGAGGCGTGCATTCAGGCCCACTACTATCTCGCACACCCCTCCGGGCACGCCGCAGCATCTGGCAGGGTGAGCCCATCAGAACGTATGTACAAAAATGTTGCCTGCATATATATGGCGTGGCTTTGATACCACCCAGCACCACCGAAATTTGCAAAAATATTACCAAATAACAGATGCAGATACCAGGTGGCCCATACCCAGTGAGCCTGCATGGCGTTAGAAAGGTTCAATTAAAAACGGCCCATACCCAGCGAGCCTACTTCGCGTCAAAAAGGCTCAATTAAAAATGGCACATACCCAGTGACCCAAGTTGGCGGCAAATTTAACAGAAATACGGCACGTATCCAGTGACCCATGAAGGCATCATAGAAGTTCATAGAAGAGCGGCACATACCTACTGACCCCAGCTGGCGTGAAAGAGTGTCGTGTACGTGCGACCCATGGTCATTGTTACTTACTCTGTGAGACGAGTTGGTCCCGCCGTTGTTTTCGAATCCTCTTCACTCAGCACAGCCAACCCGGTTCTCCCAGCATTCGACCAAGGACTCTTAGGTAGCCCACGCAGGCTGGAAAGCAATTAGAGACATATATAGGTCGAAGACTAACCCCCGACGGATGCGTGAAGTACCGAAAGAATGCTGCAGGCAGAGCCACCGCAGGGCAGCTGAATAAGGACGCACAGAATAAAAACTACTGGCGTAGCTACTGGATCCCAAACGTCTCAGCAAATCTCGATTCTTGCTCCGTGATCTCGACGGAAGAAGTCATGTGTTGGGCCACCACTGTGGCTACACAAAGCGTTCCCTTGCCAAGGCTGGCTCCGAGACGTAATGCTGTCTCCTACATTTTTTCTTTCTCCATGCAATAGGTTTTGTCGACCACGGATTACTACGTTTTGTCGACTACAGAGACTAAATACTGATTCGACTCTGCGTAGAGGCTCTGGATCGAACTTGTCCTTAATGTACCGGTCACGAGTCGGATAACCAGATGGTGAATGGGGTCTAGTATTTTTATTACAGTTGGCGTTGCGGAATAGTAATTTATAGCACCATATTCATAGCGTAAGCGGACAATACTATTAAATCAGTTCAGCAAACAATTTCGATCACTGCCCCATGTGGTGCGTGAGAGAAGGTTTTAAATGTTTATTGTCTTCAGCCATTTCGTCCTCAGATGGTTAAGAAATAAACGTGAGTTTAGAATCTAAAATGAATAAAAAAAAACACGTGCCCGCTTCTCACAGGGAG